>NC_091748.1:6965234-7605779 GCF_043380555.1 Nothobranchius furzeri | reverse complement strand
TTCAGAAGCCAAGTTATAAGCCCACAAAGGTGTAACTGGACTACTTCTTTAAAGTGACACCAGGCCCGGTGACCTTTGGGACATGGTTTTACCCCCTATAGGAATGTGCGATCATCTTGAAACGTTCAGATCACTTACAACTCAATAGATTCTACCTTCTTGTAGCGTTTCAGCCTGATTGGACCTTGTTTTCACACAAATGGACCCAGAATGATGTGAAATTGTGCTTCGTGCAACATAATTCTGGGTGCCATTTAAAAACCATAAGTTCTAATGACTCCATTCCTTTTTGTGGTTGTAGGGGCTGTTGATTGGAGTATACTAAAACAAACCTGATCTCTCTAGGACATTCAGAAGCCAAGTTATAAGCCCACAAATGTGTAACTGGACTACTTCTTTAAAGTGACACCAGGCCCGGTGACCTTTGGGACATGGTTTGACCCCCTATAGGAATGTGCGATCATTATGAAACGTTCAGATCACTTACAACTCAATAGATTCTACCTTCTCGTAACGTTTCAGCCTGATTGGACCTTGTTTTCACACAAATGGACCCAGAATGATGTGAAATTGTGCTTCGTGCAACATAATTCTGGGTGCCATTTAAAAACCATAAGAGCTAATGACTCCATTCCTTTTTGTGGTTGTAGGGGCTGTTGATTGGAGTATACTAAAAGAAACCTGATCTCTCTAGGACATTCAGAAGCCAAGTTATGAGCCCACAAATGTGTAACTGGACTACTTCTTTAAATTGACACCAGATCCGGTGACCTTTGGGACATTGTTTCACCCCCTTAGGAAAGTGCTATCATCATGAAACATTCAGATCACTTACAACTCAATAGATTCTACCTTCCTGTAACGTTTCAGCCTGATTGGACCTTGTTTTCACACAAATGAACCCAGAATGATGTGAAATTGTGCTTCGTGCAACATAATTCTGGGTGCCATTTAAAAACCATAAGTTCTAATGACTCCATTCATTTTAGTGGTAATGGGGGCTGCTAATTGGAGTACTCTAAAACAAACCTGACTTCTCTAGGATATTCAGAAGCCAAGTTCTAAGCCCACAAAGGTGTAACTGGACTACTTCTTTAAAGTGACACCAGGCCCGGTGACCTTTGGGACATGGTTTGACCCCCTATAGGAATGTGCGATCATCATGAAACGTTCAGATCACTTACAACTCAATAGATTCTAACTTCTTGTAACGTTTCAGCCTGATTGGACCTTGTTTTCACACAAATGGACCCAGAATGATGTGAAATTGTGCTTCATGCAACATAATTCTGGGTGCCATTTACAAACCATAAGTGCTATTGACTCCATTCCTTATTGAGGTTGTAGGGGTGGTTGATTGGAGTACACTAAAACAAACCTGATCTCTCTAGGACATTCAGAAGCCAAGTTATAAGCCCACAAAGGTGTAACTGGGCTACTTCTTTAAAGTGACACCAGGCCCGGTGACCTTTGGGACATGGTTTGACCCCCTATAGGAATGTGCAATCATCATGAAACGTTCAGATCACTTACAACTCAATAGATTCTACATTCTTGTAACGTTTCAGCCTGATTGGACCTTGTTTTCACACAAATGGACCCAGAATGATGTGAAACTGTGCTTCGTGCAACATAATTCTGGGTGCCATTTACAAACCATAAGTGCTAATGACTCCATTCCTTTTTGTGGTTGTAGGGGCTGTTGGTTGGAGTACATTAAAACAAACCTGATCTCTCTAGGACATTCAGAAGCCAAGTTATAAGCCCACAAATGTGTAACTGGACTACTTCTTTAAATTGACCCCAGATCCAGTGACCTTTGGGACGTGGTTTGACCCCCTTAGGAAAGTGCTATCATCATGAAACATTCAGATCACTTACAACTCAATAGATTCTACCTTCCTGTAACGTTTTAGCCTGATTGTACCTTGTTTTCACACAAATGAACCCAGAATGATGTGAAATTGTGCTTCGTGCAACATAATTCTGGGTGCCATTTAAAAACCATAAGTTCTAATGACTCCATTCCTTTTTGTGGTTGTAGGGGCTGTTGTTTGGAGTATACTAAAACAAACCTGATCTCTCTAGGACATTCAGAAACCAAGTTATAAGCCCTCAAAGGTGTAATTAGACTACTTCTTTAAAGTGACACCAGGCCTGGTGACCTTTGGGACATGGTTTCATCCCCTTAGGAAAGTACTATCATCATGAAACGTTCAGATCACTTACAACTCAATAGATTCTACCTTCCTGTAACGTTTCAGCCTGATTGGACCTTGTTTTCACACAAATGAACCCAGAATGATGTGAAATTGTGCTTTGTGCCGCATAATTCTGGGTGCCATTTAAAAACCATAAGTGCTAATGACTCCATTCCTTTTTGTGGTTGTAGGGGCTGTTGATTGGAGTATAATAAAACAAACCTGATCTCTCTAGGACATTCAGAAGCCACGTTATAAGCCCACAAATGTGTAACTGGACTACTTCTTTAAATTGACACCAGATCCGGTGACCTTTGGGACATGGTTTGACCCCCTTAGGAAAGTGCTATCATCATGAAACGTTCAGATCACTTACAACTCAATAGATTCTACCTTCCTGTAACGTTTCAGCCTGATTGGACCATGTTTTCACACAAATGGACCCAGAATGATGTGAAATTGTGCTTCGTGCAACATAATTCTGGGTGCCATTTACAAACCATAAGTGCTAATGACTCCATTCCTTTTTGTGGTTGTAGGGCCTGTTGATTGGAGTACAATAAAACAAACCTGATCTCTCTAGGACATTCAGAAGCCAAGTTATAAGCCCACAAATGTGTAACTGGACTACTTCTTTAAAGTGACACCAGATCCGGTGACCTTTGGGACATGGTTTTACCCCCTATAGGAATGTGCGATCATCTTGAAACGTTCAGATAACTTACAACTCAATAGATTCTACCTTCTTGTAACGTTTCAGCCTGATTGGACCTCGTTTCACTCAAATGAACCCAGAATGATGTGAAATTGTGCTTCGTGCAACATAATTCTGGGTGCCATTTAAAAACCATAAGTGCTAATGACTCCATTCCTTTTAGTGGTAATGGGGGCTGCTAATTGGAGTACTCTAAAACAAACCTGACCTCTCTAGGATATTCAGAAGCCAAGTTATAAGCCCACAAAGGTGTAACTGGACTACTTCTTTAAATTGACACCAGATCCGGTGACCTTTGGGACATTGTTTGACCCCCTTAGGAAAGTGCGATCATCTTGAAACGTTCAGATCACTTAAAACTCAATAGATTCTACCTTCTTGTAACGTTTCAGCCTGATTGGACCTTGTTTTCATACAAATGGTCCCAGAATGATGTGAAATTGTGCTTAGTGCAACATAATTCTGGGTGCCATTTACAAACCATAAGTGCTAATGACTCCATTCCTTTTTATGGTTGTAGAGGCTGTTGATTGGAGTACACTAAAACAAACCTGATCTCTCTAGGACATGTAGAAGCCAAGTTATGAGCCCACAAATGTGTAACTGGACTACTTCTTTAAATTGACACCAGATCCGGTGACCTTTGGGACATGGTTTCACCCCCTTAGGATAGTGCTATCATCATGAAACATTCAGATCACTTACAACTCAATAGATTCTACCTTCCTGTAACGTTTCAGCCTAATTGGACCTTGTTTTCACACAGATGAACCCAGAATGATGTGAAATTGTGCTTCGTGCAACATAATTCTGGGTGCCATTTACAAACCTTAAGTGCTAATGACTCCATTCCTTTTTGTGGTTGTAGGGGCTGTTGATTGGAGTACACTAAAAAAACCTGATCTCTCTAGGACATTCAGAAGCCAAGTTATAAGCCCACAAATGTGTAACTGGACTACTTCTTTAAAATGACACCAGATCCGGTGACCTTTGGGACATAGTTTGACCCCCTTAGGAAAGTGCTATCATCATGAAACGTTCAGATCACTTACAACTCAATAGATTCTACCTTCCTGTAACGTTTCAGCCTGACTGGACCTTGTTTTCACACAAATGAACCCAGAATGATGTGAAATTGTGCTTCGTGCAACATAATTCTGGGTGCCATTTAAAAACCATAAGTTCTAATGACTCCATTCCTTTTAGTGGTAATGGGGGCTGCTAATTGGAGTAGATGCGCAGTCGGAGACGATCAGAGCAGAAAACAGCAGCAGGGTCAGCGCAGTCGCTGACGCCGACGAGCAGAGCAGAAAAAAGCAGCAGGAGATGTGCAGACGCAGACGCTGGTCCTGCTGCTGTTTTCTGCAATGCTCATCGGTGTTGGCGACTACGTTGATCCTGCTTCTGTTTTCTGCTCTGCTCATTGGCGTCTGCGACTGCGCATCACCTGCTGCTTTTTTCTGCTCTGCTCGTCGGCGATTGCGCTTGTCCTGCTGCTGTTTTCTGCACTGCTCATCGGCGTCTGCGACTCCGCTGGTCCTGCTGCTGTTCTCTGTTCTGCTCGTCGGCGACTGCGCTGGTCCTGCTGCTGTTTTCTGCACTGCTCATCGGCGTCGGTGACTGTGCTGATCCTGCTGCTGTTTTCTGCTCTGCTCGTAGGCGTCGGCGACTGCGCTGGTCCTGCTGCTGTTTTCTGCAATGCTCATCGGTGTTGGCGACTACGTTGATCCTGCTTCTGTTTTCTGCTCTGCTCATTGGCGTCTGCGACTGCGCATCACCTGCTGCTTTTTTCTGCTCTGCTCATCAGCATCAGCGACTGCGCTGACCCTGCTGCTGTTTTCTGCTCTGATCTTCTGCGACTTCGGATCTCCTGCTGCTGTTTTCTGCACTGCTCATCGGCGTCAGCGACTGTGCTGATCCTGCTGCTGTTTTCTGCCCTGCTCGTAGGCGTCGACGACTGCGCTGGTCCTGCTGCCATTTTCTGCACTGCTCATCGGCGTCGGCGACTGCGCTGATCCTGCTGCTGTTTTCTGCTCTGCTCGTCGGCGACTGCGCTGATCCTGCTGCTTTTTTCTGCTCTGCTCGTCGGCGTCAGCGACTGCGCTGATCCTGCTGCTGTTTTCTGCTCTGCTCGTAGGCGTCGGCGACTGCGCATCTCCTGCTGCTGTTTTTTGCTCTGCTCGTCGGCGTCTGCTCTGCTCGTCGGCATCTGCGACTGCGCTGGTCCTGCTGTTTTCTGCTCTGCTCGTCGGCAACTGCGCTGGTCCTGCTGGTGTTTTCAGCACTGTACATCGGCGTCGGCGACTGCGCTGGTCCTGGTGTTGTTTTCGCCTCTGCTCGTCGGCGTCTGCGACTGCGCTGGTCCTGCTGCTGTTTTCTGCTCTGCTCGCCGGCGACTACGCTGGTCCTGCTGCTGTTTTCTGCACTGCTCATCGGCGTCGGCGACTGTGCTGATCCTGCTGCTGTTTTCTGCTCTGCTCGTAGGCGTTGGCGACTGCGCTGATCCTGCTGCTGTTTTCTGCTCTGCTCATCGGCGTCAGCGACTGGGCTGATCCTGCTGCTGTTTTCTGGTCTGCTCGTCTGCGTCAGCGAATGCGCTGATCCTGCTGCTGTTTCCTGCTCTGCTCGTCGCCGTCGGCGACTTCGCTGGTCCTGCTGTTGTTTTCTGCTCCGATCGCCAGCGTCGGCGACTGCGCTGGTCCTGCTGCTGTTTTCTGCTCTGCTCGTCGGCGACTGCGCTGGTCCTGCTGCTGTTTTCTGCTCTGCTCGTCGTCGACTGCGCTGGTCCTGCTGCTGTTTTCTGCTCTGCTCGTCGGCGACTGCGCTGGTCCTGCAGTTGCTTTCGCCTCTGCTCGTAGGCGTCTGCTTTGCTCATCGGCGTCTGCGACTGTGCTGGTCCTGCTGCTGTTTTCTGCTCTGCTCATTGGCGTCTGCGACTGCGCATCTCCTGCTGCTTTTTTCTGCTCTGCTCGTCGGCGTCAGCGACTGCGCTGACCCTGCTGCTGTTTTCTGCTCTGATCGTCTGCGACTGTGCATCTCCTGCTGCTGTTTTTTGCTCTGCTCGTCGGCGTCAGCGACTGCGCTGATCCTGCTGCTGTTTTCTGCTCTCCTCGTCGGCATCTGTGACTGCGCATCTCCTGCTGCTGTTTTTTTGCTCTGCTCGTAGGCGATTGCACTTGTCCTGCTGCTGTTTTCTGCTCTGCTCATCGGCGTCGGTTACTGCGCTGATCCTGCTGCTGTTTTCTGCTCTGCTCATCTGCGTCAGCGAATGCAATGATCCTGCTGCTGTTTCCTGCTCTGCTCGTCCCAGTCGGCGACTGTGCTGGTCCTGCTGTTGTTTTCTGCTCTGATCATCGGCGTCGGCGACTGCGCTGGTCCTGCTGCTGTTTTCTTCTCTGCTCGTCGGCGTCTGCTCTGCTCGTCGGCGTCTGCGAATGCGCTGATCCTGCTGCTGTTTCCTGCTCTGCTCGTCGCCGTCGGAGACTGCGCTGGTTCTGCTGCTGTATTCTGCTCTGCTTGTCTGCGTCAGCGAATGCGCTGATCCTGCTGCTGTTTCCTGCTCTGCTCTTTGCCGTCGGCGACTGCGCTGGTCCTGCTGTTGTTTTCTGCTCTGATCGTCGGCAACTGCGCTGTTCATGCTGCTGTTTTTCTCCCTGCTTGTCGGCGTCTGCTCTGCTCGTCGGCGTCTGCGACTATGCTGGTCCTGCTGCTGTTTTCTGCTCTGCTCATCGGTAACTGCGCTGGTCCTGCTGGTGTTTTCTGCACTGCTCATCGGCGTAGGCGACTGCGCTGGTCCTGGTGTTGTTTTCGCCTCTGCTCGTCTGCGTCTGCTCTGCTCATCGGTGTCTGCGACTGCACTGGTCCTGCTGTTGTTTTCGCCTCTGCTCGTCTGCGTCTGCTCTGCTCGTCGGCGTCTGCAACTGCGCTGGTCCTGCTTCTGTTTTCTGCTCTGCTCGTCGGCAAATGCGCTGGTCCTGCTGCTGTTTTCTGCACTGCTCATCGGCGTCAGCGACTGTGCTGGTCCTGCTGCTGTTTTCTGCTCTGCTTGTAGGCGTCGGCGACTGCGCTGGTCCTGCTGCTGTTTTCTGCACTGCTCATCGGCGTCTGCGACTGCGCTGGTCCTGCTGCTGTTTTCCGCCGATGAGCAGTGCAGAAAACAGCAGCAGGTCCAGCGCAGTCGCCGACGCCTACGAGCAGAGCAGAAAACAGCAGTAGGATTAGCACAGTCGCTGACGCCGATGAGCAGTGCAGAAAAAAGCAGCAGGACCAGCACAGTCGCCGACGAGCAGAGCAGAAAACAGTAACAGGACCAGCGCAGTCGCAGATGCCGACGAGCAGAGGCGAAAACAACAGCAGGACCAGCGCAGTCGCCAACGCCGATAAGCAGTGCAGAAAACACCAGCAGGACTAGCGCAGTCGCCGATGAGCAGAGCATAAAACAGCAGCAGGACCAGCCTAGTCGAAGACTCCGACGAGCAGAGCAGATGCCGACAAGCAGAGAAGAAAACAGCAGCATGACCAGGGCAGTCGCCGACGAGCAGAGCAGAAAACAACAAAGGACCAGCGCAGTCGCCGACGGCGAAGAGCAGAGCAGGAAACAGCAGCAGGATCAGCGCATTTGCTGACGCGGACAAGCAGAGCAGAAAACAGCAGCAGGATTAGCGCAGTAGCCGACGCCGATGAGCAGAGCAGAAAACAGCAGCAGGACCAGCGCAGTCGCCGACGAGCAGAGCAAAAAAGAGCAGCAGGAGATGCGCAGTCGCAGAAGCCGACGAGCAGAGCAGAAAACAGCAGCAGGAGATGCGCAGTCGCAGACGATCAGAGTAGAAAACAGCAGCATCTCCTGCTGCTTTTTTCTGCTCTGCTCGTCGGCGTCAGCGACTGCGCTGACCCTGCTGCTGTTTTCTGCTCTGATCGTCTCCGACTGCGCATCTCCTGCTGCTGTTTTTTGCTCTGCTCGTCGGCGTCGGCGACTGCGCTGATCCTGCTGCTGTTTTCTTCTCTGCTCGTAGGCGTCGGCGACTGCGCTGGTCCTGCTGCTGTTTTCTGCACTGCTCATCGGCGTCGCCGACTGCGCTGATCCTGCTGCTGTTTTCTGCTCTGCTCGTAGGCGTCGCTGACTGCGCTGGTCCTGCTGTTGTTTTCGCCTCTGCTCGTCTGCGTCTGCTCTGCTCGTCGGCGTCTGCGACTGCGCTGGTCCTGCTGTTGTTTTCGCCTCTGCTCGTCTGCGTCTGCTCGGCTCGTCGCCGTCTGCGACTGCGCTGGTCCTGCTGCTGTTTTCTGCTCTGCTGGTCGGCGACTGCGCTGGTCCTGCTGCTGTTTTCTGCACTGCTCATCGGCGTCGGCGACTGCGGTGATCCTGCTGCTGTTTTCTGCTCTGCTCATTAGCGTCTGCGACTGCGCATCTCCTGCTGCTTTTTTCTGCTCTGCTCGTCGGCGTCAGCGACTGCGCTGACCCTGCTGCTGTTTTCTGCTCTGATCGTCTCCGACTGCGCATCTCCTGCTGCTGTTTTTTGCTCTGCTCGTCGGCGTCAGCGACTGCGCTTATCCTGCTGCTGTTTTCTGCTCTGCTCGTCGGCGTCTGCGACTGCGCATCTCCTGCTGCTGTTTTTTGCTCTGCTCGTTGGCGACTGCGCTGGTCCTTCTGCTGTTTTCTGCTCTGCTCATCGGCGTCGGCTACTGCGCTGATCCTTCTGCTGTTTTCTGCTCTGCTTGTCTGCGTCAGCGAATGCGCTGATCCTGCTGCTGTTTCCTGCTCTGCTCGTCGGCGACTGCGCTGGTCCTGCTGTTGTTTTCTGCTCTGATCGTCGGCGTCGGCGACTGTGCAGGTCCTGCTGCTGCTTTCTTGTCTGCTCGTCGGCGTCTGCTCTGCTCATCGGCGTCTGCGACTGCGCTGGTCCTGCTGCTGTTTTCTGCTCTGCTCATCGGCGTCGGCGACTGCGCTGATCCTGCTGTTTTTTTCGCCTCTGCTCGTCGGCGTCTGCGACTGCGCTGGTCTTGCTGCTGTTTTCTGCTCTGCTCGTCGGCGACTGCGCTGGTCCTGCTGCTGTTTTCTGCACTGCTCATCGGCGTCGGCGACTGCGGTGATCCTGCTGCTGTTTTCTGCTCTGCTCGTCGGCGTCGGCGAATGCGCTGGTCCTGCTGCTATTTTCTGCTCTGCTCATCGGCGTCAGCGACTGGGATGATCCTGCTGCTGATTTCTGCTCTGCTCGTCTGCGTCAGCGAATGCGCTGATCCTGCTGTTGTTTTCTGCTCTGCTCATCGCCGTCGGCGCCTGCGCTGGTCCTGCTGTTGTTTTCTTCTCTGCTCGTCAGCGTCTGCTCTGCTCGTCGGCGTCGGCGACTGCGCTGGTCCTGCTGCTGTTTTCTGCTCTGCTCGTCGTTTACTGCGCTGGTCCTGCTAGTGTTTTCTGCACTGCTCATCGGCGTCGGTGACTGTGCTGATCCTGCGGCTGTTTTCTGCCCTTCTCGTCGGCGACTGCGCAGGTCCTGCTGGTGTTTTCTGCTCTGCTCAATGGCGACTGCGCTGTTCCTGCTGCTGTTTTCTGCTCTGCTCGTCGGCGACTGCGCTGGTCCTGCTGCTGTTTTCTTCTCTGCTCGTCGGCGACTGCGCTGGTCCTGCTGCTGTTTTCTGCACTGCTCATCGGCGTCAGCGACTGCGCTGGTCCTGCTGTTGTTTTCGCCTCTGCTCGTCGGCGTCTGCTCTGCTCGTCGACGTCTGCGACTGCGCTGGTCCTGCTGCTTTTTTCTGCTCTGCTCGTCGGCGTCAGCTACTGCGCTGATCCTGCTGCTGTTTTCTGCTCTGCTCGTCGGTGTCAGTGACTACGCTGATCCTGCTGCTGTTTTTTGCTCTGCTCGTCCGCGACTGCGCTGGTCCTGTTGCTGTTTTCTGCACTGCTCATCGGCGTCGGCGACTGCGCTGATCGTGCTGCTGTTTTCTGCTCTGCTCGTAGGCGTCGGCGACTGCGCTGGTCCTGCTGCTGTTTTCTGCACTGCTCATCGGCGTCGGCGAGTGCGCTGGTCCTGCTGTTGTTTTCGCCTCTGCTCGTCAGCGTCTGCTCTGCTCGTCGGCGTCTGCGACTGCGCTGGTCCTGCTGTTGTTTTCGCCTCTGCTCGTCTGCGTCTGCTCTGCTCGTCGGCGTCTGCGACTGCGCTGGTCCTGCTGCTGTTTTCTGCTCTGCTCGTCGTGACTGCGCTGGTCCTGCTGCTGTTTTCTGCACTCCTCATTGGTTTCGGCGACTGCGTTGATCCTGCTGCTGTTTTCTGCTCTGCTCATTGGCGTCTGCGACTGCGCATCTCCTGCTGTTTTTTTCTGCTCTGCTCGTCTGCGTCAGCGACTGCGCTGACCCTGCTGCTGTTTTCTGCTCTGATCGTCTCCGACTGCGCATCTCCTGCTGCTGTTTTTTGCTCTGCTCGTCGTCGTCAGCGACGGCGCTTATCCTGCTGCTGTTTTCTGCTCTGCTCGTCGGTGTCTGCGACTGCGCATCTCCTGCTGCTGTTTTTTGCTCTGCTCGTCGGCGACTGTGCTGGTCCTGCTGCTGTTTTCTGCTATGCTCATCGGCGTCGGCTACTGCGCTTATCCTTCTGCTGTTTTCTGCTCTGCTTGTCTGCTTCAGCGAATGTGTTGATCCTGCTGCTGTTTCCTGCTCTGCTCGTCACCGTCGGTGACTGCGCTGGTCCTGCTGTTGTTTTCTGCTCTGATCGTCGGCGTCGGCGACTGCGCTGGTCCTGCTGCTGTTTTCTTCTCTGCTCGTCAGCGTCTGCTCTGCTCGTCGGCGTCTGCGACTGCGCTGGTCCTGCTGCTGTTTTCTGCTCTGCTCGTTGGCGTCTGTGACTGCACATCTCCTGCTGCTGTTTTTTGCTCTGCTCGTCGGCGACTGCGCTTGTCCTGCTGCTGTTTTCTGCTCTGCTCATCGGCATCGGCTACTTTCCTAAGGGGGTCAAACCATGTCCCAAAGGTCACCAGATCTGGTGTCAATTTAAAGAAGTAGTCCAGTTACACCTTTGTTGGCTTATAACTTGGCTTCTGAATGTCCTAGAGAGATCAGGTTTGTTTTAGTGTACTCCAATCAACAGCCCCTACAACCACAAAAAGGAATGGAGTCATTAGCACTTATGGTTTGGACATGGCACCCAGAATTATGTTGCACGAAGCACAATTTCACATCATTCTGGGTCCATTTGTGTGAAAACAAGGTCCAATCAGGCTGAAACGTTACAAGAAGGTAGAATCTATTGAGTTGTAAGTGATCTGAACGTTTCATGATGATCGCACATTCCTATAGGGGGTCAAACCATGTCCCAAAGGTCACCGGGCCTGGTGTCACTTTAAAGAAGTAGTCCAGTTACACATTTGTGGGATTATAACTTGGCTTCTGAATATCCTAGAGAGGTCAGGTTTGTTTTAGACTACTCCAATTAACAGCCCCCATTACCCCAAATAGGAATGGAGTCATTAGCACTTATGGTTTTTAAATGGCACCCAGAATTATGTTGCACGATGCACAATTTCACATCAATCTGGGTTCATTTGTGTGAAAACAAGGTCCAATAAGGCTGAAACGTTACAGGATGTAGAATCTATTGAGTTGTAAGTGATCTGAACGTTTCATGATGATAGCACTTTCCTAAAGTGGTCAAACCATGTCCCAGAGGTCACCGGATCTGGTGTCAATTTAAAGAAGTAGTCCAGTTACACCTTTGTGGGCTTATAACTTGGCTTCTGAATGTCCTAGAGAGATCAGGTTTGTTTTAGTGTACTCCAATCAACAGCCCCTACAACCACAAAAAGGAATGGAGTCATTAGCACTTATGGTTTGTAAATGGCACCCAGAACTATGTTGCACGAAGCACAATTTCACATCATTCTGGGTCCATTTGTGTGAAAACAAGGTCCAATAAGGCTGAAACGTTACAGGATGTAGAATCTATTGAGTTGTAAGTGATCTGAACGTTTCATGATGATAGCACTTTCCTAAAGTGGTCAAACCATGTCCCAGAGGTCACCGGATCTGGTGTCAATTTAAAGAAGTAGTCCAGTTACACATTTGTGGGCTTATAACTTGGCTTCTGAATGTCCTAGAGAGATCAGGTTTGTTTTAATGTCCTCCAATCAACAGCCCCTACAACCACAAAAAGGAATGGAGTCATTAGCACTTATGGTTTGTAAATGGCACCCAGAATTATGTTGCACGAAGCACAATTTCACATCATTCTGGGTCCATTTGTGTGAAAACAAGGTCCAATCAGGCTGAAACGTTACAAGAAGGTAGAATCTATTGAGTTGTAAGTGATCTGAACATTTCATGATGATCGTACATTCCTATAGGGGGTCAAACCATGTCCCAAAGGTCATCGGGCCTGGTGTCACTTTAAAGAAGTAGTCCAGTTACACCTTTGTTGGCTTATAACTTGGCTTTTGAATATCCTAGAGAGGTCAGGTTTCTTTTAGAGTACTCCAATTAACAGCCCCCATTACCCCAAAAAGGAATGGAGTCATTAGCACTTATGGTTTGTAAATGGCACCCAGAATTATGTTGCACGAAGCACAATTTCACATCATTCTGGGTTCATTTGTGTGAAAACAAGGTCCAATCAGGCTGAAACGTTACAGGAAGGTAGAATCTATTGAGTTGTAAGTGATCTGAACGTTTCATGATGATAGCACTTTCCTAAGGGGGTCAAACCATGTCCCAAAGGTCACCAGATCTGGTGTCAATTTAAAGAAGTAGTCCAGTTACACCTTTGTTGGCTTATAACTTGGCTTCTGAATGTCCTAGAGAGATCAGGTTTGTTTTAGTGTACTCCAATCAACAGCCCCTACAACCACAAAAAAGAATGGAGTCATTAGCACTTGTGGTTTGTAAATGGCACCCAGAATTATGTTGCACGAAGCACAATTTCACATCATTCTGGGTCCATTTGTGTGAAAACAAGGTCCAATCAGGCTGAAACGTTACAAGAAGGTAGAATCTATTGAGTTGAAAGTTATCTGAACGTTTCATGATGATCACACATTCCTATAGGGGGTCAAACCATGTCCCAAAGGTCACCGGGCCTGGTGTCACTTTAAAGAAGTAGTCCAGTTACACCTTTGTGGGCTTATAACTTGGCTTCTGAATATCCTAGAGAGGTCAGGTTTGTTTTGGAGTACTCAAATTAACAGCCCCCATTACCCCAAACAGGAATAGAGTCATTAGCACTTATGGTTTTTAAATGGCACCCAGAATTATGTTGCACGAAGCACAATTTCACATCATTCTGGGTTCATTTGTGTGAAAACAAGGTCAAATCAGGCTGAAACATTACAGGAAGGTAGAATCTATTGAGTTGTAAGTGATCTGAACGTTTCATGACGATAGCACTTTCCTAAGGGTGTCAAACCATGTCCCAAAGATCACCGGATCTGGTGTCAATTTAAAGAAGTAGTCCAGTTACACATTTGTGGGCTTATAACTTGGCTTCTGAATGTCCTAGAGAGATCAGGTTTGTTTTAATGTACTCCAATCAACAGCCCCTACAACCACAAAAAGGAATGGAGTCATTAGCACTTATGGTTTGTAAATGGCACCCAGAATTATGTTGCACGAAGCACAATTTCACATCATTCTGGGTCCATTTGTGTGAAAACAAGGTCCAATCAGGCTGAAACGTTACAAGAAGGTAGAATCTATTGAGTTGTAAGTGATATGGACGTTTCATGATGATAGCACTTTCCTAAGGGGGTCAAACCATGTCCCAAAGGTCACCGGATCTGGTGTCAATTTAAAGTAGTAGTCCAGTTACACCTTTGTGGGCTTATAACTTGGCTTCTGGATGTCCTAGAGAGGTCAGGTTTGTTTTATTGTACTCCAATCAACAGCCCCTACAACCCCAAAAAGGAATGGAATCATTAGCACTTATGGTTTTTAAATGACACCCAGAATTATGTTGCACGAAGCACAATTTCACATCATTCTGGGTTCATTTGTGTGAAAACAAGGTCCAGTCAGGCTGAAACGTTACAGGAAGGTAGAATCTATTGAGTTGTAAGTGATCTGAATGTTTCATGATGATAGCACTTTCCTAAGGGGGTCAAACCATGTCCCAAAGGTCACCAGATCTGGTGTCAATTTAAAGAAGTAGTCCAGTTACACCTTTGTTGGCTTATAACTTGGCTTCTGAATGTCCTAGAGAGATCAGGTTTGTTTTAGTGTACTCCAATCAACAGCCCCTACAACCACAAAAAGGAATGGAGTCATTAGCACTTATGGTTTGGACATGGCACCCAGAATTATGTTGCACGAAGCACAATTTCACATCATTCTGGGTCCATTTGTGTGAAAACAAGGTCCAATCAGGCTGAAACGTTACAAGAAGGTAGAATCTATTGAGTTGTAAGTGATCTGAACGTTTCATGATGATCGCACATTCCTATAGGGGGTCAAACCATGTCCCAAAGGTCACCGGGCCTGGTGTCACTTTAAAGAAGTAGTCCAGTTACACATTTGTGGGATTATAACTTGGCTTCTGAATGTCCTAGAGAGATCAGGTTTGTTTTAGTGTACTCCAATCAACAGCCCCTACAACCACAAAAAGGAATGGAGTCATTAGCACTTATGGTTTGTAAATGGCACCCAGAACTATGTTGCACGAAGCACAATTTCACATCATTCTGGGTCCATTTGTGTGAAAACAAGGTCCAATAAGGCTGAAACGTTACAGGATGTAGAATCTATTGAGTTGTAAGTGATCTGAACGTTTCATGATGATAGCACTTTCCTAAAGTGGTCAAACCATGTCCCAGAGGTCACCGGATCTGGTGTCAATTTAAAGAAGTAGTCCAGTTACACATTTGTGGGCTTATAACTTGGCTTCTGAATGTCCTAGAGAGATCAGGTTTGTTTTAATGTCCTCCAATCAACAGCCCCTACAACCACAAAAAGGAATGGAGTCATTAGCACTTATGGTTTGTAAATGGCACCCAGAATTATGTTGCACGAAGCACAATTTCACATCATTCTGGGTCCATTTGTGTGAAAACAAGGTCCAATCAGGCGGAAACGTTACAAGAAGGTAGAATCTATTGAGTTGTAAGTGATCTGAACATTTCATGATGATCGTACATTCCTATAGGGGGTCAAACCATGTCCCAAAGGTCATCGGGCCTGGTGTCACTTTAAAGAAGTAGTCCAGTTACACCTTTGTTGGCTTATAACTTGGCTTTTGAATATCCTAGAGAGGTCAGGTTTCTTTTAGAGTACTCCAATTAACAGCCCCCATTACCCCAAACAGGAATAGAGTCATTAGCACTTATGGTTTTTAAATGGCACCCAGAATTATGTTGCACGAAGCACAATTTCACATCATTCTGGGTTCATTTGTGTGAAAACAAGGTCCAATCAGGCTGAAACGTTACAGGAAGGTAGAATCTATTGAGTTGTAAGTGATCTGAACGTTTCATGATGATAGCACTTTCCTAAGGGGGTCAAACCATGTCCCAAAGGTCACCAGATCTGGTGTCAATTTAAAGAAGTTGTCCAGTTACACCTTTGTTGGCTTATAACTTGGCTTCTGAATGTCCAAGAGAGATCAGGTTTGTTTTAGTGTACTCCAATCAACAGCCCCTACAACCACAAAAAAGAATGGAGTCATTAGCACTTGTGGTTTGTAAATGGCACCCAGAATTATGTTGCACGAAGCACAATTTCACATCATTCTGGGTCCATTTGTGTGAAAACAAGGTCCAATCAGGCTGAAACGTTACAAGAAGGTAGAATCTATTGAGTTGAAAGTGATCTGAACGTTTCATGATGATCACACATTCCTATAGGGGGTCAAACCATGTCCCAAAGGTCACCGGGCCTGGTGTCACTTTAAAGAAGTAGTCCAGTTACACCTTTGTGGGCTTATAACTTGGCTTCTGAATATCCTAGAGAGGTCAGGTTTGTTTTGGAGTACTCAAATTAACAGCCCCCATTACCCCAAACAGGAATAGAGTCATTAGCACTTATTGTTTTTAAATGGCACCCAGAATTATGTTGCACGAAGCACAATTTCACATCATTCTGGGTTCATTTGTGTGAAAACAAGGTCAAATCAGGCTGAAACATTACAGGAAGGTAGAATCTATTGAGTTGTAAGTGATCTGAACGTTTCATGACGATAGCACTTTCCTAAGGGTGTCAAACCATGTCCCAAAGATCACCGGATCTGGTGTCAATTTAAAGAAGTAGTCCAGTTACACATTTGTGGGCTTATAACTTGGCTTCTGAATGTCCTAGAGAGATCAGGTTTGTTTTAATGTACTCCAATCAACAGCCCCTACAACCACAAAAAGGAATGGAGTCATTAGCACTTATGGTTTGTAAATGGCACCCAGAATTATGTTGCACGAAGCACAATTTCACATCATTCTGGGTCCATTTGTGTGAAAACAAGGTCCAATCAGGCTGAAACGTTACAAGAAGGTAGAATCTATTGAGTTGTAAGTGATCTGAACGTTTCAAGATGATCGCACATTCCTAAGGCGGTCAAACCATGACCCAAAGGTCATCGGATCTGGTGTCAATTTAAAGAAGTAGTCCAGTTACACATTTGTGGGCTTATAACTTGGCTTCTGAATGTCCTAGAGAGATCAGGTTTGTTTTAGTGTACTCCAATCAACAGCCCCTACAACCACAAAAAGGAATGGAGTCATTTGCACTTATGGTTTGGACATGGCACCCAGAATTATGTTGCACGAAGCACAATTTCACATAATTCTGGGTCCATTGTGTGAAAACAAGGTCCAATCAGGCTGAAACGTTACAAGAAGGTAGAATCTATTGAGTTGTAAGTGATCTGAAAGTTTCATGATGATCGCACATTCCTATAGGGGGTCAAACCATGTCCCAAAGGTCACCGGGCCTGGTGTCACTTTAAAGAAGTAGTCCAGTTACACCTTTGTGGGCTTATAACTTGGCTTCTGAATATCCTAGAGAGGTCAGGTTTGTTTTAGAGTACTCCAATTAACAGCCCCATTACCCCAAAAAGGAATGGAATCATTAGCACTTATGGTTTTTAAATGACACCCAGAATTATGTTGCACGAAGCACAATTTCACATCATTCTGGGTTCATTTGTGTGAAAACAACGTCCAGTCAGGCTGAAACGTTACAGGAAGGTAGAATCTATTGAGTTGTAAGTGATCTGAATGTTTCATGATGATAGCACTTTCCTAAGGGGGTCAAACCATGTCCCAAAGGTCACCAGATCTGGTGTCAATTTAAAGAAGTAGTCCAGTTACACCTTTGTTGGCTTATAACTTGGCTTCTGAATGTCCTAGAGAGATCAGGTTTGTTTTAGTGTACTCCAATCAACAGCCCCTACAACCACAAAAAGGAATGGAGTCATTTGCACTTATGGTTTGGACATGGCACCCAGAATTATGTTGCACGAAGCACAATTTCACATCATTCTGGGTCCATTTGTGTGAAAACAAGGTCCAATCAGGCTGAAACGTTACAAGAAGGTAGAATCTATTGAGTTGTAAGTGATCTGAACGTTTCATGATGATCGCACATTCCTATAGGGGGTCAAACCATGTCCCAAAGGTCACCGGGCCTGGTGTCACTTTAAAGAAGTAGTCCAGTTACACATTTGTGGGATTATAACTTGGCTTCTGAATATCCTAGAGAGGTCAGGTTTGTTTTAGACTACTCCAATTAACAGCCCCCATTACCCCAAATAGGAATGGAGTCATTAGCGCTTATGGTTTTTAAATGGCACCCAGAATTATGTTGCACGATGCACAATTTCACATCAATCTGGGTTCATTTGTGTGAAAACAAGGTCCAATAAGGCTGAAACGTTACAGGATGTAGAATCTATTGAGTTGTAAGTGATCTGAACGTTTCATGATGATAGCACTTTCCTAAAGTGGTCAAACCATGTCCCAGAGGTCACCGGATCTGGTGTCAATTTAAAGAAGTAGTCCAGTTACACCTTTGTGGGCTTATAACTTGGCTTCTGAATGTCCTAGAGAGATCAGGTTTGTTTTAGTGTACTCCAATCAACAGCCCCTACAACCAGAAAAAGGAATGGAGTCATTAGCACTTATGGTTTGTAAATGGCACCCAGAACTATGTTGCACGAAGCACAATTTCACATCATTCTGGGTCCATTTGTGTGAAAACAAGGTCCAATAAGGCTGAAACGTTACAGGATGTAGAATCTATTGATTTGTAAGTGATCTGAACGTTTCATGATGATAGCACTTTCCTAAAGTGGTCAAACCATGTCCCAGAGGTCACCGGATCTGGTGTCAATTTAAAGAAGTAGTCCAGTTACACATTTGTGGGCTTATAACTTGGCTTCTGAATGTCCTAGAGAGATCAGGTTTGTTTTAATGTCCTCCAATCAACAGCCCCTACAACCACAAAAAGGAATGGAGTCATTAGCACTTATGGTTTGTAAATGGCACCCAGAATTATGTTGCACGAAGCACAATTTCACATCATTCTGGGTCCATTTGTGTGAAAACAAGGTCCAATCAGGCTGAAACGTTACAAGAAGGTAGAATCTATTGAGTTGTAAGTGATCTGAACATTTCATGATGATCGTACATTCCTATAGGGGGTCAAACCATGTCCCAAAGGTCATCGGGCCTGGTGTCACTTTAAAGAAGTAGTCCAGTTACACCTTTGTTGGCTTATAACTTGGCTTTTGAATATCCTAGAGAGGTCAGGTTTCTTTTAGAGTACTCCAATTAACAGCCCCCATTACCCCAAAAAGGAATGGAGTCATTAGCACTTATGGTTTGTAAATGGCACCCAGAATTATGTTGCACGAAGCACAATTTCACATCATTCTGGGTTCATTTGTGTGAAAACAAGGTCCAATCAGGCTGAAACGTTACAGGAAGGTAGAATCTATTGAGTTGTAAGTGATCTGAACGTTTCATGATGATAGCACTTTCCTAAGGGGGTCAAACCATGTCCCAAAGGTCACCAGATCTGGTGTCAATTTAAAGAAGTAGTCCAGTTACACCTTTGTTGGCTTATAACTTGGCTTCTGAATGTCCTAGAGAGATCAGGTTTGTTTTAGTGTACTCCAATCAACAGCCCCTACAACCACAAAAAAGAATGGAGTCATTAGCACTTGTGGTTTGTAAATGGCACCCAGAATTATGTTGCACGAAGCACAATTTCACATCATTCTGGGTCCATTTGTGTGAAAACAAGGTCCAATCAGGCTGAAACGTTACAAGAAGGTAGAATCTATTGAGTTGAAAGTGATCTGAACGTTTCATGATGATCACACATTCCTATAGGGGGTCAAACCATGTCCCAAAGGTCACCGGGCCTGGTGTCACTTTAAAGAAGTAGTCCAGTTACACCTTTGTGGGCTTATAACTTGGCTTCTGAATATCCTAGAGAGGTCAGGTTTGTTTTAGAGTACTCAAATTAACAGCCCCCATTACCCCAAACAGGAATAGAGTCATTAGCACTTATGGTTTTTAAATGGCACCCAGAATTATGTTGCACAAAGCACAATTTCACATCATTCTGGGTTCATTTGTGTGAAAACAAGGTCAAATCAGGCTGAAACATTACAGGAAGGTAGAACCTATTGAGTTGTAAGTGATCTGAACGTTTCATGACGATAGCACTTTCCTAAGGGTGTCATACAGTGTCCAAAAGATCACCGGATCTGGTGTCAATTTAAAGAAGTAGTCCAGTTACACATTTGTGGGCTTATAACTTGGCTTCTGAATGTCCTAGAGAGATCAGGTTTGTTTTAATGTACTCCAATCAACAGCCCCTACAACCACAAAAAGGAATGGAGTCATTAGCACTTATGGTTTGTAAATGGCACCCAGAATTATGTTGCACGAAGCACAATTTCACATCATTCTGGGTCCATTTGTGTGAAAACAAGGTCCAATCAGGCTGAAACGTTACAAGAAGGTAGAATCTATTGAGTTGTAGGTGATCTGGACGTTTCATGATGATAGCACTTTCCTAAGGGGGTCAAACCATGTCCCAAAGGTCACCGGATCTGGTGTCAATTTAAAGTAGTAGTCCAGTTACACCTTTGTGGGCTTATAACTTGGCTTCTGGATGTCCTAGAGAGGTCAGGTTTGTTTTATTGTACTCCAATCAACAGCCCCTACAACCACAAAAAAGAATGGAGTCATTAGCACTTATGGGTTGTAAATGGCACCCAGAATTATGTTGCACGAAGCACAATTTCACATAATTCTGGGTCCATTGTGTGAAAACAAGGTCCAATCAGGCTGAAACGTTACAAGAAGGTAGAATCTATTGAGTTGTAAGTGATCTGAACGTTTCATGATGATCGCACATTCTTATAGGGGGTAAAACCATGTCCCAAAGGTCACCGGGCCTTGTGTCACTTTAAATAAGTAGTCCAGTTACACCTTTGTGGGTTTATAACTTGGCTTCTGAATGTCCTAGAGAGGTCACGTTTGTTTTAGTGTACTCCAATCAACAGCCCCTACAACCACAAAAAGGAATGGAGTCATTAGCACCTATGGTTTGTAAATGGCACCCAGAATATGTTGAACGAAGCACAATTTCACATCATTCTGGGTCCATTTGTGTGAAAACAAGGTCCAATCAGGCTGAAACGTTACAAGAACGTAGAATCTATTGAGTTGTAAGTGATCTGAACATTTAATGATAATCACACATTCCTATAGGGGGTCAAACCATGTCCCAAAGGTCACCGGGCCTGGTGTCACTTTAAAGAAGTAGTCCAGTAACACATTTGTGGGCTTATAACTTGGCTTCTGAATATCCTAGAGAGGTCAGGTTTGTTTCAGAGTACTCCAATTAACAGCCCCCATTACCCCAAAAATGAATGGAGTCATTAGCACTTATGGTTTTTAAATGGCAGCCAGAATTATGTTGCACGAATCACAATTTCACATCATTCTGGGTTCATTTGTGTGAAAACAAGGTCCAATCAGGCTGAAACGTTACAGGAAGTTAGAATCTATTGAGTTGTAAGTGATCTGAACGTTTCATGATGATAGCACTTTCCTATAGCGGGTAAAACATTGTCCCAAAGGTCACAGGGCCTGGTGTCACTTTAAAGAAGTAGTCCAGTTACACATTTGTGGGCTTATAACTTGGCTTCTGAATGTCCTAGAGAGATCAGGTTTGTTTTAGTGTACTCCAATCATCAGCCCCTACAACCTCAAAAAGAAATGGAGTCATCAGCACTTATGGTTTTTAAATGGCACCCAGAATTATGTTGCACGAAGCACAATTTCACATCATTCTGGGTCCATTTGTGTGAAAACAAGGTCCAATTAGGCTGAAATGTTACAGGAAGGTAGAATCTATTGAGTTGTAAGTGATCTGAACGTTTCATGATGATAGCACTATCCTAAGGGGGTCAAACCATGTCCCAAAGGTCACCGGATCTGGTGTCAATTTAAAGAAGTAGTCCTGTTACACATTTGTGGGCTTATAACTTGGCTTCTGAATATCCTAGAGAGGTCAGGTTTGTTTTAGAGTACTCCAATTAACAGCCCCAATTACCCCAAAAAGGAATGGAGTCATTAGCACTTATGGTTTTTAAATGGCACCCAGAATTATGTTGCACGAAGCACAATTTCACATCATTCTGGGTTCATTTGTGTGAAAACAAGGTCCAATCAGGCAGAAACGTTACAGGAAGGTAGAATCTATTGAGTTGTAAGTGATCTGAAAGTTTCATGATGATAGCACTTTCCTAAGGGGGTCAAACCATGTCCCAAAGGTCACCGGATCTGGTGTCAATTTAAAGAAGTAGTCCAGTTACACATTTGTGGGCTTATAACTTGGCTTCTGAATGTCCTAGAGAGATCAGGGTTGTTTTAGTGTACTCCAATCAACAGCCCCTACAACCACAAAAAGGAATGGAGTCATTAGCACTTATGGTTTGTAAATGGCACCCAGAATTATGTTGCACGAAGCACAATTTCACATCATTCTGGGTCCATTTGTGTGAAAACAAGGTCCAATCAGGCTGAAACGTTACAAGAAGGTAGAATCTATTGAGTTGTAAGTGATATGAACGTTTCATGATGATTACATATTCCTATAGGGGGTCAAACCATGTCCCAAAGGTCACCGGGCCTGGTGTCACTTTAAAGAAGTAGTCCAGTTACACCTTTGTGGGCTTATAACTTGGCTTCTGAATATCCTAGAGAGGTCAGGTTTGTTTTAGAGTACTCCAATTAACAGCCCCCATTACCACAAAAAGGAATGGAGTCATTAGCACTTATGGTTTTTAAATGGCACCCAGAATTATGTTGCACGAAGCACAATTTCACATCATTCTGGGTTCATTTGTGTGAAAACAAGGTCCAATCAGGCTGAAACTTTACAGGAAGGTAGAATCTATTGAGTTGTAAGTGATCTGAACGTTTCATGATGATAGCACTTTCCTATGGGGGTCGAACCATGTCCCAAACGTCACCGGATCTGGTGTCAATTTAAAGAAGTAGTCCATTTACACCTTTGTGGGCTTATAACTTGGCTTCTGAATATCCTAGAGAGGTCAGGTTTGTTTTAGGGTACTCCAATCAACAGCCCCTATTGCCCCAAAAAGGAATGGAGTCATTAGCTCTTATGGTTTTTAAATGACACCCAGAATTATGTTGCACGAACCACAATTTTACATCATTCTGGGTCCATTTGTGTGAAAACAAGGTCCAATCAGGCTGAAACGCTACAGGAAGGTAGAATCTAGTGAGTTGTAAGTGATCTGAACGTTTCATGATGATCGCGCATTCCTAAAGGGGTCAAACCATGTCCCAAAGGTCAACGGATCTGGTGTCACTTTAAAGAAGTAGTCCAGTTACACCTTTGTGGGCTTATAACTTGGCTTCTGAATGTCCTAGAGAGATCAGGTTTGTTTTAGTGTACTCCAATCATCAGCCCCTACAACCTCAAAAAGAAATGGAGTCATCAGCACTTATGGTTTTTAAACGGACCCCAGAATTATGTTGCACGAAGCACAATTTCACATCATTCTGGGTCCATTTGTGTGAAAACAAGGTCCAATCAGGCTGAAACGTTACAAGAAGGTAGAATCTATTGAGTTGTAAGTGATCTGAACGTTTCATGATGATCGCACATTCTTATAGGGGGTAAAACCATGTCCCAAAGGTCACCGGGCCTTGTGTCACTTTAAATAAGTAGTCCAGTTACACCTTTGTGGGTTTATAACTTGGCTTCTGAATGTCCTAGAGAGGTCACGTTTGTTTTAGTGTACTCCAATCAACAGCCCCTACAGCCACAAAAAGGAATGGAGTCATTAGCACCTATGGTTTGTAAATGGCACCCAGAATTATGTTGAACGAAGCACAATTTCACATCATTCTGGGTCCATTTGTGTGAAAACAAGGTCCAATCAGGCTGAAACGTTACAAGAACGTAGAATCTATTGAGTTGTAAGTGATCTGAACATTTAATGATAATCACACATTCCTATAGGGGGTCAAACCATGTCCCAAAGGTCACCGGGCCTGGTGTCACTTTAAAGAAGTAGTCCAGTAACACATTTGTGGGCTTATAACTTGGCTTCTGAATATCCTAGAGAGGTCAGGTTTGTTTTAGAGTACTCCAATTAACAGCCCCCATTACCCCAAAAATGAATGGAGTCATTAGCACATATGGTTTTTAAATGGCAGCCAGAATTATTATGCACGAAGCACAATTTCACATCATTCTGGGTTCATTTGTGTGAAAACAAGGTCCAATCAGGCTGAAACTTTACAGGAAGGTAGAATCTATTGAGTTGTAAGTGATCTGAACGTTTCATGATGATAGCACTTTCCTGTGGGGGTCGAACCATGTCCCAAACGTCACCGGATCTGGTGTCAATTTAAAGAAGTAGTCCATTTACACCTTTGTGGGCTTATAACTTGGCTTCTGAATATCCTAGAGAGGTCAGGTTTGTTTTAGGGTACTCCAATCAACAGCCCCTATTGCCCCAAAAAGGAATGGAGTCATTAGCTCTTATGGTTTTTAAATGACACCCAGAATTATGTTGCACGAACCACAATTTTACATCATTCTGGGTCCATTTGTGTGAAAACAAGGTCCAATCAGGCTGAAACGCTACAGGAAGGTAGAATCTATTGAGTTGTAAGTGATCTGAACGTTTCATGATGATCGCGCATTCCTAAAGGGGTCAAACCATGTCCCAAAGGTCACCGGATCTGGTGTCACTTTAAAGAAGTAGTCCAGTTACACCTTTGTGGGCTTATAACTTGGCTTCTGAATGTCCTAGAGAGATCAGGTTTGTTTTAGTGTACTCCAATCATCAGCCCCTACAACCTCAAAAAGAAATGGAGTCATCAGCACTTATGGTTTTTAAATGGACCCCAGAATTATGTTGCACGAAGCACAATTTCACATCATTCTGGGTCCATTTGTGTGAAAACAAGGTCCAATCAGGCTGAAACGTTACAAGAACGTAGAATCTATTGAGTTGTAAGTGATCTGAACATTTAATGATAATCACACATTCCTATAGGGGGTCAAACCATGTCCCAAAGGTCACCGGGCCTGGTGTCACTTTAAAGAAGTAGTCCAGTAACACATTTGTGGGCTTATAACTTGGCTTCTGAATATCCTAGAGAGGTCAGGTTTGTTTTAGAGTACTCCAATTAACAGCCCCCATTACCCCAAAAATGAATGGAGTCATTAGCACTTATGGTTTTTAAATGGCAGCCAGAATTATGTTGCACGAAGCACAATTTCACATCATTCTGGGTTCATTTGTGTGAAAACAAGGTCCAATCAGGCTGAAACGTTACAGGAAGTTAGAATCTATTGAGTTGTAAGTGATCTGAACGTTTCATGATGATAGCACTTTCCTATAGCGGGTAAAACCATGTCCCAAAGGTCACAGGGCCTGGTGTCACTTTAAAGAAGTAGTCCAGTTACACATTTGTGTGCTTATAACTTGGCTTCTGAATGTCCTAGAGAGATCAGGTTTGTTTTAGTGTACTCCAATCATCAGCCCCTACAACCTCAAAAAGAAATGGAGTCATCAGCACTTATGGTTTTTAAATGGCACCCAGAATTATGTTGCACGAAGCACAATTTCACATCATTCTGGGTCCATTTGTGTGAAAACAAGGTCCAATTAGGCTGAAATGTTACAGGAAGGTAGAATCTATTGAGTTGTAAGTGATCTGAACGTTTCATGATGATAGCACTATCCTAAGGGGGTCAAACCATGTCCCAAAGGTCACCGGATCTGGTGTCAATTTAAAGAAGTAGTCCTGTTACACATTTGTGGGCTTATAACTTGGCTTCTGAATATCCTAGAGAGGTCAGGTTTGTTTTAGAGTACTCCAATTAACAGCCCCCATTACCCCAAAAAGGAATGGAGTCATTAGCACTTATGGTTTTTAAATGGCACCCAGAATTATGTTGCACGAAGCACAATTTCACATCATTCTGGGTTCATTTGTGTGAAAACAAGGTCCAATCAGGCAGAAACGTTACAGGAAGGTAGAATCTATTGAGTTGTAAGTGATCTGAAAGTTTCATGATGATAGCACTTTCCTAAGGGGGTCAAACCATGTCCCAAAGGTCACCGGATCTGGTGTCAATTTAAAGAAGTAGTCCAGTTACACATTTGTGGGCTTATAACTTGGCTTCTGAATGTCCTAGAGAGATCAGGGTTGTTTTAGTGTACTCCAATCAACAGCCCCTACAACCACAAAAAGGAATGGAGTCATTAGCACTTATGGTTTGTAAATGGCACCCAGAATTATGTTGCACGAAGCACAATTTCACATCATTCTGGGTCCATTTGTGTGAAAACAAGGTCCAATCAGGCTGAAACGTTACAAGAAGGTAGAATCTATTGAGTTGTAAGTGATATGAACGTTTCATGATGATTACACATTCCTATAGGGGGTCAAACCATGTCCCAAAGGTCACCGGGCCTGGTGTCACTTTAAAGAAGTAGTCCAGTTACACCTTTGTGGGCTTATAACTTGGCTTCTGAATATCCTAGAGAGGTCAGGTTTGTTTTAGAGTACTCCAATTAACAGCCCCCATTACCACAAAAAGGAATGGAGTCATTAGCACTTATGGTTTTTAAATGGCACCCAGAATTATGTTGCACGAAGCACAATTTCACATCATTCTGGGTTCATTTGTGTGAAAACAAGGTCCAATCAGGCTGAAACTTTACAGGAAGGTAGAATCTATTGAGTTGTAAATGATCTGAACGTTTCATGATGATAGCACTTTCCTATGGGGGTCGAACCATGTCCCAAACGTCACCGGATCTGGTGTCAATTTAAAGAAGTAGTCCATTTACACCTTTGTGGGCTTATAACTTGGCTTCTGAATATCCTAGAGAGGTCAGGTTTGTTTTAGGGTACTCGAATCAACAGCCCCTATTGCCCCAAAAAGGAATGGAGTCATTAGCTCTTATGGTTTTTAAATGACACCCAGAATTATGTTGCACGAACCACAATTTTACATCATTCTGGGTCCATTTGTGTGAAAACAAGGTCCAATCAGGCTGAAACGCTACAGGAAGGTAGAATCTATTGAGTTGTAAGTGATCTGAACGTTTCATGATGATCGCGCATTCCTAAAGGGGTCAAACCATGTCCCAAAGGTCACCGGATCTGGTGTCACTTTAAAGAAGTAGTCCAGTTACACATTTGTGGGCTTATAACTTGGCTTCTGAATGTCCTAGAGAGGTCAGGTTTGTTTTAGTGTACTCCAATCAACAGCCCCTACAACCACAAAAAGGAATGGAGTCAATAGCACTTATGGTTTGTAAATGGCACCCAGAATTATGTTGCACGAAGCACAATTTCACATCATTCTGGGTCCATTTGTGTGAAAACAAAGTCCAATCAGGCTGAAACGTTACAAGAAGGGAGAATCTATTGAGTTGTAAGTGAACTGATTGTTTCATGATGATCGCACATTCCTATAGGGGGTCAAACCATGTCCCAAAGGTCAACGGGCCTGGTGTCACTTTAAAGAAGTAGTCCAGTTACACCTTTGTGGGCTTATAACTTGGCTTCTGAATGTCCTAGAGAGATCAGGTTTGTTTTAGTGTACTCCAATCATCAGCCCCTACAACCTCAAAAAGAAATGGAGTCATCAGCACTTATGGTTTTTAAATGGCACCCAGAATTATGTTGCACGAAGCACAATTTCACATCATTCTGGGTTCATTTGTGTGAAAACAAAGTCCAATCAGGCTGAAACGTTACAAGAAGGGAGAATCTATTGAGTTGTAAGTGATCTGAACGTTTCATGATGATCGCACATTCCTATAGGGGGTCAAACCATGTCCCAAAGGTCACCGGGCCTTGTGTCACTTTAAAGAAGTAGTCCAGTTACACCTTTGTGGGCTTATAACTTGGCTTCTGAATATCCTAGAGAGGTCAGGTTTGTTTTAGAGTACTCCAATTAACAGCCCCATTACCCCAAAAAGGAATGGAATCATTAGCACTTATGGTTTTTAAATGACACCCAGAATTATGTTGCACGAAGCACAATTTCACATCATTCTGGGTTCATTTGTGTGAAAACAAGGTCCAGTCAGGCTGAAACGTTACAGGAAGGTAGAATCTATTGAGTTGTAAGTGATCTGAATGTTTCATGATGATAGCACTTTCCTAAGGGGGTCAAACCATGTCCCAAAGGTAACCCGATCTGGTGTCAATTTAAAGAATTAGTCCAGTTACACATTTGTGGGCTTATAACTTGGCTTCTGAATGTCCTAGAGAGATCAGGTTTGTTTTAGTGTACTCCAATCAACAGCCCCTACAACCACAAAAAGGAATGGAGTCATTAGCACTTATGGTTTGGAAATGGCACCCAGAATTATGTTGCATGAAGCACAATTTCACATCATTCTGGGTCCATTTGTGTGAAAACAAGGTCCAATCAGGCTGAAACGTTACAAGAAGGTAGAATCTATTGAGTTGTAAGTGATCTGAACGTTTCATGATGATCGCACATTCTTATAGGGGGTAAAACCATCTCCCAAAGGTCACCGGGCCTTGTGTCACTTTAAATAAGTAGTCCAGTTACACCTTTGTGGGTTTATAACTTGGCTTCTGAATGTCCTAGAGAGGTCAGGTTTGTTTTAGTGTACTCCAATGAACAGCCCCTACAACCACAAAAAAGAATGGAGTCATTAGCACCTATGGTTTGTAAATGGCACCCAGAATTATGTTGAACGAAGCACAATTTCACATCATTCTGGGTCCATTTGTGTGAAAACAAGGTCCAATCAGGCTGAAACGTTACAAGAACGTAGAATCTATTGAGTTGTAAGTGATCTGAACATTTAATGATAATCACACATTCCTATAGGGGGTCAAACCATGTCCCAAAGGTCACCGGGCCTGGTGTCACTTTAAAGAAGTAGACCAGTAACACATTTAAGGGGTTATAACTTGGCTTCTGAATATCCTAGAGAGGTCAGGTTTGTTTTAGAGTACTCCAATTAACAGCCCCCATTACCCCAAAATTGAATGGAGTCATTAGCACTTATGGTTTTTAAATGGCAGCCAGAATTATGTTGCACGAAGCACAATTTCACATCATTCTGGGTTCATTTGTGTGAAAACAAGGTCCAATCAAGCAGAAACGTTACAGGAAGGTAGAATCTATTGAGTTGTAAGTGATCTGAAAGTTTCATGATGATAGCACTTTCCTAAGGGGGTCAAACCATGTCCCAAAGGTCACCGGATCTGGTGTCAATTTAAAGAAGTAGTCCAGTTACACATTTGTGGGCTTATAACTTGGCTTCTGAATGTCCTAGAGAGATCAGGGTTGTTTTAGTGTACTCCAATCAACAGCCCCTACAACCACAAAAAGGAATGGAGTCATTAGCACTTATGGTTTGTAAATGGCACCCAGAATTTTGTTGCACGAAGCACAATTTCACATCATTCTGGGTCCATTTGTGTGAAAACAAAGTCCAATCAGGCTGAAACGTTACAAGAAGGTAGAATCTATTGAGTTGTAAGTGATATGAACATTTCATGATGATTACACATTCCTGTAGGGGGTCAAACCATGTCCCAAAGGTCACCGGGCCTGGTGTCACTTTAAAGAAGTAGTCCAGTTACACCTTTGTGGGCTTATAACTTGGCTTCTGAATATCCTAGAGAGGTCATGTTTGTTTTAGAGTACTCCAATTAACAGCCCCCATTACCACAAAAAGGAATGGAGTCATTAGCACTTATGGTTTTTAAATGGCACCCAGAATTATGTTGCACGAAGCACAATTTCACATCATTCTGGGTTCATTTGTGTGAAAACAAGGTCCAATCAGGCTGAAACTTTACAGGAAGGTAGAATCTATTGAGTTGTAAGTGATCTGAACGTTTCATGATGATAGCACTTTCCTAAGGGGGTCAAACCATGTCCAAAACGTCACCGGATCTGGCGTCAATTTAAAGAAGTAGTCCAGTTACACATTTGTGGGCTTATAACTTGGCTTCTGAATGTCCTAGAGAGATCAGGTTTGTTTTAGTGTACTCCAATCAACAGCCCCTACAACCACAAAAAGGAATGGAGTCATTAGCACTTATGGTTTGTAAATGGCACCCAGAATTATGTTGCACGAAGCACAATTTCACGTCATTCTGGGTCCATTTGTGTGAAAACAAGGTCCAATCAGGCTGAAACAATACAAGAAGGTAGAATCTATTGAGTTGTAAGTGATCTGAACGTTTCATGATGATCGCACATTCCTATAGGGGGTCAAACCATGTCCCAATGGTCACTGGGCCTGGTGTCACTTTAAAGAAGTAGTCCAGTTACACATTTGTGGGCTTATAACTTGGCTTTTGAATGTCCTAGAGAGGTCAGGTTTGTTTTAGTGTACTCCAATCAACAGCCCCTACAACCACAAAAAGGAATGGAGTCATTAGCACTTATGGTTTGTAAATGGCACCCAGAATTATGTTGCACGAAGCACAATTTCACATCATTCTGGGTCCATTTGTGTGAAAACAAGGTCCAATCAGGCTGAAACGTTACAAGAAGGTAGAATCTATTGAGTTGTAAGTGATCTGAACGTTTCATGATAATAACACATTCCTATAGGGGGTCAAACCATGTCCCAAAGGTCACCGGGCCTGGTGTCACTTTAAAGAAGTAGTCCAGTTACACATTTGTGGGCTTATAACTTGGCTTCTGAATATCCTAGAGAGGTCAGGTTTGTTTTAGTGTACTCCAATTAACAGCCCCCATTACCCCAAAAAGGAATGGAGTCATTAGCACTTATGGTTTTTAAATGGCACCCAGAATTATGTTGCACGAAGCACAATTTCACATCATTCTGGGTTCATTTGTGTGAAAACAAGGTCCAATAAGGCTGAAACGTTACAGGAAGGTAGAATCTATTGAGTTGTAAGTGATCTGAACGTTTCATGATGATAGCACTTTCCTATGGGGGTCAAACCATGTCCCAAACGTCACCAGATCTGGTGTCAATTTAAAGAAGTAGTCCATTTACACCTTTGTGGGCTTATAACTTGGCTTCTGAATATCCTAGAGAGGTCAGGTTTGTTTTAGGGTACTCCAATCAAAAGCCCCTATTGCCCCAAAAAGGAATGGAGTCATTAGCTCTTATGGTTTTTAAATGACACCCAGAATTATGTTGCACGAACCACAATTTTACATCATTCTGGGTCCATTTGTGTGAAAACAAGGTCCAATCAGGCTGAAACGCTACAGGAAGGTAGAATCTATTGAGTTGTAAGTGATCTGAACGTTTCATGATGATCGCGCATTCCTAAAGGGGTCAAACCATGTCCCAAAGGTCACCGGATCTGGTGTCAATTTAAAGAAGTAGTCCAGTTACACATTTGTGGGCTTATAACTTGGCTTCTGAATGTCCTAGAGAGATCAGGTTTATTTTAGTGTACTCCAATCAACAGCCCCTACAACCACAAAAAGGAATGGAGTCATTACCACTTATGGTTTGAAAATGGCACCCAGAATTATGTTGCACGAAGCACAATTTCAAATCATTCTAGGTTCATTTGTGTGAAAACAAGAACCAATCAGGCTGAAACGTTACAGGAAGGTAGAATCTATTGAGTTGTAAGTGATCAGAACGTTTAATGATGATAGCACTTTCCTAAGGGGGTCAAACCATGTCCCAAACGTCACCGGATCTGGTGTCAATTTAAATAAGTAGTCCAGTTACACATTTGTGGGCTTATAACTTGGCTTCTGAATGTCCTAGAGAGGTCAGGTTTGTTTTAGTGTACTCCAATCACCAGCCCCTACAACCACAAAAAAGAATGGAGTCAATAGCACTTATGGTTTGTAAATGGCACCCAGAATTATGTTGCACGAAGCACAATTTCACATCATTCTGGGTTCATTTGTGTGAAAACAAAGTCCAATCAGGCTGAAACGTTACAAGAAGGGAGAATCTATTGAGTTGTAAGTGATCTGAACGTTTCATGATGATCGCACATTCCTATAGGGGGTCAAACCATGTCCCAAAGGTCAACGGGCCTGGTGTCACTTTAAAGAAGTAGTCCAGTTACACCTTTGTGGGCTTATAACTTGGCTTCTGAATGTCCTAGAGAGATCAGGTTTGTTTTAGTGTACTCCAATCAACAGGCCCTACAACCACAAAAGGGAATTGAGTCATTAGCACTTATGGTTTGTAAATGGCACCCAGAATTATGTTGCACTAAGCACAATTTCACATCATTCTGGGTTCATTTGTGTGAAAACAAGGTCCAATCAGGCTGAAACTTCACAGGAAGGTAGAATCTATTGAGTTGTAGGTGATCTGAACGTTTCATGATGATAGCACTTTCCTAAGGGGGTCAAACCATGTCCAAAACGTCACCGGATCTGGCGTCAATTTAAAGAAGTAGTCCAGTTACACATTTGTGGGCTTATAACTTGGCTTCTGAATGTCCTAGAGAGATCATGTTTGTTTTAGTGTACTCCAATCAACAGCCCCTACAACCTCAAAAAGGAATGGAGTCATTAGCACTTATGGTTTGTAAATGGCACCCAGAATTATGTTGCACGAAGCACAATTTCACATCATTCTGGGTCCATTTGTGTGAAAACAAGGTCCAATCAGGCTGAAACGTTACAAGAAGGTAGAATCTATTGAGTTGTAAGTGATCTGAACGTTTCATGATGATCGCACATTCCTATAGGGGGTCAAACCATGTCCCAAAGGTCACCGGGCCTGGTGTCACTTTAAAGAAGTAGTCCAGTTACACATTTGTGGGCTTATAACTTGGCTTTTCAATGTCCTAGAGAGGTCAGGTTTGTTTTAGTGTACTCCAATCAACAGCCCCTACAACCACAAAAAGGAATGGAGTCATTAGCACTTATGGTTTGTAAATGGCACCCAGAATTATGTTGCACGAAGCACAATTTCACATCATTCTGGGTCCATTTGTGTGAAAACAAGGTCCAGTCAGGCTGAAACGTTACAGGAAGGTAGAATCTATTGAGTTGTAAGTGATCTGAATGTTTCATGATGATAGCACTTTCCTAAGGGGGTCAAACCATGTCCCAAAGGTAACCCGATCTGGTGTCAATTTAAAGAATTAGTCCAGTTACACATTTGTGGGCTTATAACTTGGCTTCTGAATGTCCTAGAGAGATCAGGTTTGTTTTAGTGTACTCCAATCAACAGCCCCTACAACCACAAAAAGGAATGGAGTCATTAGCACTTATGGTTTGGAAATGGCACCCAGAATTATGTTGCATGAAGCACAATTTCACACCATTCTGGGTCCATTTGTGTGAAAACAAGGTCCAATCAGGCTGAAACGTTACAAGAAGGTAGAATCTATTGAGTTGTAAGTGATCTGAACGTTTCATGATGATCGCACATTCTTATAGGGGGTAAAACCATCTCCCAAAGGTCACCGGGCCTTGTGTCACTTTAAATAAGTAGTCCAGTTACACCTTTGTGGGTTTATAACTTGGCTTCTGAATGTCCTAGAGAGGTCAGGTTTGTTTTAGTGTACTCCAATGAACAGCCCCTACAACCACAAAAAAGAATGGAGTCATTAGAACCTATGGTTTGTAAATGGCACCCAGAATTATGTTGAACGAAGCACAATTTCACATCATTCTGGGTCCATTTGTGTGAAAACAAGGTCCAATCAGGCTGAAACGTTACAAGAACGTAGAATCTATTGAGTTGTAAGTGATCTGAACATTTAATGATAATCACACATTCCTATAGGGGGTCAAACCATGTCCCAAAGGTCACCGGGCCTGGTGTCACTTTAAAGAAGTAGACCAGTAACACATTTAAGGGGTTATAACTTGGCTTCTGAATATCCTAGAGAGGTCAGGTTTGTTTTAGAGTACTCCAATTAACAGCCCCCATTACCCCAAAATTGAATGGAGTCATTAGCACTTATGGTTTTTAAATGGCAGCCAGAATTATGTTGCACGAAGCACAATTTCACATCATTCTGGGTTCATTTGTGTGAAAACAAGGTCCAATCAAGCAGAAACGTTACAGGAAGGTAGAATCTATTGAGTTGTAAGTGATCTGAAAGTTTCATGATGATAGCACTTTCCTAAGGGGGTCAAACCATGTCCCAAAGGTCACCGGATCTGGTGTCAATTTAAAGAAGTAGTCCAGTTACACATTTGTGGGCTTATAACTTGGCTTCTGAATGTCCTAGAGAGATCAGGGTTGTTTTAGTGTACTCCAATCAACAGCCCCTACAACCACAAAAAGGAATGGAGTCATTAGCACTTATGGTTTGTAAATGGCACCCAGAATTATGTTGCACGAAGCACAATTTCACATCATTCTGGGTCCATTTGTGTGAAAACAAGGTCCAATCAGGCTGAAACGTTACAAGAAGGTAGAATCTATTGAGTTGTAAGTGATATGAACATTTCATGATGATTACACATTCCTGTAGGGGGTCAAACCATGTCCCAAAGGTCACCGGGCCTGGTGTCACTTTAAAGAAGTAGTCCAGTTACACCTTTGTGGGCTTATAACTTGGCTTCTGAATATCCTAGAGAGGTCAGGTTTGTTTTAGAGTACTCCAATTAACAGCCCCCATTACCACAAAAAGGAATGGAGTCATTAGCACTTATGGTTTTTAAATGGCACCCAGAATTATGTTGCACGAAGCACAATTTCACATCATTCTGGGTTCGTTTGTGTGAAAACAAGGTCCAATCAGGCTGAAACTTTACAGGAAGGTAGAATCTATTGAGTTGTAAGTGATCTGAACGTTTCATGATGATAGCACTTTCCTAAGGGGTTCAAACCATGTCCAAAACGTCACCGGATCTGGCGTCAATTTAAAGAAGTAGTCCAGTTACACATTTGTGGGCTTATAACTTGGCTTCTGAATGTCCTAGAGAGATCAGGTTTGTTTTAGTGTACTCCAATCAACAGCCCCTACAACCACAAAAAGGAATGGAGTCATTAGCACTTATGGTTTGTAAATGGCACCCAGAATTATGTTGCACGAAGCACAATTTCACGTCATTCTGGGTCCATTTGTGTGAAAACAAGGTCCAATCAGGCTGAAACAATACAAGAAGGTAGAATCTATTGAGTTGTAAGTGATCTGAACGTTTCATGATGATCGCACATTCCTATAGGGGGTCAAACCATGTCCCAATGGTCACTGGGCCTGGTGTCACTTTAAAGAAGTAGTCCAGTTACACATTTGTGGGCTTATAACTTGGCTTTTGAATGTCCTAGAGAGGTCAGGTTTGTTTTAGTGTACTCCAATCAACAGCCCCTACAACCACAAAAAGGAATGGAGTCATTAGCACTTATGGTTTGTAAATGGCACCCAGAATTATGTTGCACGAAGCACAATTTCACATCATTCTGGGTCCATTTGTGTGAAAACAAGGTCCAATCAGGCTGAAACGTTACAAGAAGGTAGAATCTATTGAGTTGTAAGTGATCTGAACGTTTCATGATAATAACACATTCCTATAGGGGGTCAAACCATGTCCCAAAGGTCACCGGGCCTGGTGTCACTTTAAAGAAGTAGTCCAGTTACACATTTGTGGGCTTATAACTTGGCTTCTGAATATCCTAGAGAGGTCAGGTTTGTTTTAGTGTACTCCAATTAACAGCCCCCATTACCCCAAAAAGGAATGGAGTCATTAGCACTTATGGTTTTTAAATGGCACCCAGAATTATGTTGCACGAAGCACAATTTCACATCATTCTGGGTTCATTTGTGTGAAAACAAGGTCCAATCAGGCTGAAACGTTACAGGAAGGTAGAATCTATTGAGTTGTAAGTGATCTGAACGTTTCATGATGATAGCACTTTCCTATGGGGGTCAAACCATGTCCCAAACGTCACCAGATCTGGTGTCAATTTAAAGAAGTAGTCCATTTACACCTTTGTGGGCTTATAACTTGGCTTCTGAATATCCTAGAGAGGTCAGGTTTGTTTTAGGGTACTCCAATCAACAGCCCCTATTGCCCCAAAAAGGAATGGAGTCATTAGCTCTTATGGTTTTTAAATGACACCCAGAATTATGTTGCACGAACCACAATTTTACATCATTCTGGGTCCATTTGTGTGAAAACAAGGTCCAATCAGGCTGAAACGCTACAGGAAGGTAGAATCTATTGAGTTGTAAGTGATCTGAACGTTTCATGATGATCGCGCATTCCTAAAGGGGTCAAACCATGTCCCAAAGGTCACCGGATCTGGTGTCACTTTAAAGAAGTAGTCCAGTTACACATTTGTGGGCTTATAACTTGGCTTCTGAATGTCCTAGAGAGATCAGGTTTATTTTAGTGTACTCCAATCAACAGCCCCTACAACCACAAAAAGGAATGGAGTCATTACCACTTATGGTTTGAAAATGGCACCCAGAATTATGTTGCACGAAGCACAATTTCAAATCATTCTAGGTTCATTTGTGTGAAAACAAGAACCAATCAGGCTGAAACGTTACAGGAAGGTAGAATCTATTGAGTTGTAAGTGATCAGAACGTTTAATGATGATAGCACTTTCCTAAGGGGGTCAAACCATGTCCCAAACGTCACCGGATCTGGTGTCAATTTAAATAAGTAGTCCAGTTACACATTTGTGGGCTTATAACTTGGCTTCTGAATGTCCTAGAGAGGTCAGGTTTGTTTTAGTGTACTCCAATCAACAGCCCCTACAACCACAAAAAAGAATGGAGTCAATAGCACTTATGGTTTGTAAATGGCACCCAGAATTATGTTGCACGAAGCACAATTTCACATCATTCTGGGTTCATTTGTGTGAAAACAAAGTCCAATCAGGCTGAAACGTTACAAGAAGGGAGAATCTATTGAGTTGTAAGTGATCTGAACGTTTCATGATGATCGCACATTCCTATAGGGGGTCAAACCATGTCCCAAAGGTCAACGGGCCTGGTGTCACTTTAAAGAAGTAGTCCAGTTACACCTTTGTGGGCTTATAACTTGGCTTCTGAATGTCCTAGAGAGATCAGGTTTGTTTTAGTGTACTCCAATCAACAGGCCCTACAACCACAAAAGGGAATTGAGTCATTAGCACTTATGGTTTGTAAATGGCACCCAGAATTATGTTGCACTAAGCACAATTTCACATCATTCTGGGTTCATTTGTGTGAAAACAAGGTCCAATCAGGCTGAAACTTCACAGGAAGGTAGAATCTATTGAGTTGTAGGTGATCTGAACGTTTCATGATGATCGCACATTCCTATAGGGGGTCAAACCATGTCCCAAAGGTCACCGGGCCTGGTGTCACTTTAAAGAAGTAGTCCAGTTACACATTTGTGGGCTTATAACTTGGCTTTTCAATGTCCTAGAGAGGTCAGGTTTGTTTTAGTGTACTCCAATCAACAGCCCCTACAACCTCAAAAAGGAATGGAGTCATTAGCACTTATGGTTTGTAAATGGCACCCAGAATTATGTTGCACGAAGCACAATTTCACATCATTCTGGGTCCATTTGTGTGAAAACAAGGTCCAATCAGGCTGAAACGTTACAAGAAGGTAGAATCTATTGAGTTGTAAGTGATCTGAACGTTTCATGATGATCGCACATTCCTATAGGGGGTCAAACCATGTCCCAAAGGTCACCGGGCCTGGTGTCACTTTAAAGAAGTAGTCCAGTTACACATTTGTGGGCTTATAACTTGGCTTTTCAATGTCCTAGAGAGGTCAGGTTTGTTTTAGTGTACTCCAATCAACAGCCCCTACAACCACAAAAAGGAATGGAGTCATTAGCACTTATGGTTTGTAAATGGCACCCAGAATTATGTTGCACGAAGCACAATTTCACATCATTCTGGGTCCATTTGTGTGAAAACAAGGTCCAATCAGGCTGAAACGTTACAAGAAGGTAGAATCTATTGAGTTGTAAGTGATCTGAACGTTTCATGATAATAACACATTCCTATAGGGGGTCAAACCATGTCCCAAAGGTCACCGGGCCTGGTGTCACTTTAAAGAAGTAGTCCAGTTACACATTTGTGGGCTTATAACTTGGCTTCTGAATATCCTAGAGAGATCAGGTTTGTTTTAGTGTACTCCAATTAACAGCCCCCATTACCCCAAAAAGGAATGGAGTCATTAGCACTTATGGTTTTTAAATGGCACCCAGAATTATGTTGCACGAAGCACAATTTCACATCATTCTGGGTCCATTTGTGTAAAAACAAGGTCCAATCAGGCTGAAACGTTACAGGAAGGTAGAATCTATTGAGTTGTAAGTGATCTGAACGTTTCATGATGATAGCACTTTCCTATGGGGGTCAAACCATGTCCCAAACGTCACCGGATCTGGTGTCAATTTAAAGAAGTAGTCCATTTACACCTTTGTGGGATTATAACTTGGCTTCTGAATATCCTAGAGAGGTCAGGTTTGTTTTAGGGTACTCCAATCAACAGCCCCTATTGCCCCAAAAAGGAATGGAGTCATTAGCTCTTATGGTTTTTAAATGACACCCAGAATTATGTTGCACAAACCACAATTTTACATCATTCTGGGTCCATTTGTGTGAAAACAAGGTCCAATCAGGCTGAAACGCTACAGGAAGGTAGAATCTATTGAGTTGTAAGTGATCTGAACGTTTCATGATGATCGCGCATTCCTAAAGGGGTCAAACCATGTCCCAAAGGTCACCGGATCTGGTGTCACTTTAAAGAAGTAGTCCAGTTACACATTTGTGGGCTTATAACTTGGCTTCTGAATGTCCTAGACAGATCAGGTTTATTTTAGTGTACTCCAATCAACAGTCCCTACAACCACAAAAAGGAATGGAGTCATTACCACTTATGGTTTGAAAATGGCACCCAGAATTATGTTGCACGAAGCACAATTTCAAATCATTCTAGGTTCATTTGTGTGAAAACAAGAACCAATCAGGCTGAAACGTTACAGAAAGGTAGAATCTATTGAGTTGTAAGTGTTCAGAACGTTTAATGATGATAGCACTTTCCTAAGGGGGTCAAACCATGTCCCAAACGTCACCTGATCTGGTGTCAATTTAAATAAGTAGTCCAGTTACACATTTGTGGGCTTATAACTTGGCTTCTGAATGTCCTAGAGAGGTCAGGTTTGTTTTATTGTACTCCAATCAACAGCCCCTACAACCACAAAAAAGAATGGAGTCAATAGCACTTATGGTTTGTAAATGGCACCCAGAATTATGTTGCACGAAGCACAATTTCACATCATTCTGGGTTCATTTGTGTGAAAACAAAGTCCAATCAGGCTGAAACGTTACAAGAAGGGAGAATCTATTGAGTTGTAAGTGATCTGAACGTTTCATGATGATCGCACATTCCTATAGGGGGTCAAACCATGTCCCAAAGGTCAACGGGCCTGGTGTCACTTTAAAGAAGTAGTCCAGTTACACCTTTGTGGGCTTATAACTTGGCTTCTGAATGTCCTAGAGAGATCAGGTTTGTTTTAGTGTACTCCAATCAACAGGCCCTACAACCACAAAAGGGAATTGAGTCAATAGCACTTATGGTTTGTAAATGGCACCCAGAATTATGTTGCACGAAGCACAATTTCACATCATTCTGGGTTCATTTGTGTGAAAACAAGGTCCAATCAGGCTGAAACGTTACAAGAAGGTAGAATCTATTGAGTTGTAAGTGATCTGAACGTTTCATGATGATCGCACATTCCTATAGGGGGTCAAACCATGTCCCAAAGGTCACAGGGCCTGGTGTCACTTTAAAGTTGTCCAGTTACACCTTTGTGGGCTTATAACTTGGCTTCTGAATATCCTAGAGAGGTAAGGTTTGTTTTAGAGTACTCCAATTAACATCCCCCATTACCACAAAAAGGAATTGAGTCATTAGCACTTATGGTTTTTAAATGGCACCCAGAATTATGTTGCACGAAGCACAATTTCACATCATTCTGGGTCCATTTCTCATAAAAAAGCTTCAATCAGGCTGAAACGTCACAGAAAAGTAGAATCTATTGAGTTGTAAATTATTCCTGTGTTTCATGATGATAGCACATTCCTAAGGGTGTCAAATCAGGTCATAAAGGTCACCGGATCACTTGTTCCTTAAAGGCGGGGTTCCAAACACACCTTTGGGGGCTTACAACTTGGCTTCTGAATGTTTCAGAGAGGTCAGGTTTGTTTTAGGGTACTCCAATCAACAGCCCCTATTGCCCCAAAAAGGAATGGAGTCATTAGCTCATGGTTTTTAAATGACACCCAGAATTATGTTGCACGAAGCACAATTTCACATCATTCTGGGTCCATTTGTGTTAAAACAAGGTCCAATCAGGCTGAAACGCTACAGGAAGGTAGAATCTATTGAGTTGTAAGTGATCTGAACGTTTCATGATGATCGCACATTCCTAAGGGGGTCAAACCATGTCCCAAAGGTCACCGGATCTGGTGTCACTTTAAAGAAGTAGTCCAGTTACACATTTGTGGGCTTATAACCTGGCTTCTGAATGTCCTAGAGAGATCAGGTTTATTTTAGTGTACTCCAATCAACAGCCCCTACAACCACAAAAAGGAATGGAGGCATTAGCACTCATGGTTTGTAAATGGCACCCAGAATTATGTTGCACGAAGCACAATTTCACATCATTCTGGGTTCATTTGTGTGAAAACAAGAACCAATCAGGCTGAAACGTTACAGGAAGGTAGAATCTATTGAGTTGTAAGTGATATGAACGTTTCATGATGATTACACATTCCCATAGGGGGTCAAACCATGTCCCAAAGGTCACCGGGCCTGGTGTCACTTTAAAGAAGTAGTCCAGTTACACATTTGTGGGCTTATAACTTGGCTTCTGAATGTCCTAAAGAGATCAGGTTTGTTTTATTGTACTCCAATCAACAACCCCTACAACCACAAAAAGGAATGGAGTCATTAGCACTTATGGTTTGTAAATGGCACCCAGAATTATGTTGCACGAAGCACAATTTCACATCATTCTGGGTCCATTTGTGTGAAAACAAGGTCCAATCAGGCTGAAACGTTACAAGAAGGTAGAATCTATTGAGTTGTAAGTGATCTGAACGTTTCAAGATGATCGCACATTCCTATAGGGGGTCAAACCATGTCCCAAAGGTCACCGGGCCTGGTGTCACTTTAAAGAAGTAGTCCAGTTACACATTTGTGGGCTTATAACTTGGCTTTTGAATGTCCTAGAGATGTCAGGTTTGTTTTAGTGTACTCCAATCAACAGCCCCTACAACCACAAAAAGGAATGGAGTCATTAGCACTTATGGTTTGTAAATGGCACCCAGAGTTATGTTGCACGAAGCACAATTTCACATCATTCTGGGTCCATTTGTGTGAAAACAAGGTCCAATCAGGCTGAAACGTTACAAGAAGGTAGAATCTATTGAAATGTAAGTGATCTGAACGTTTCATGATAATCACACATTCCTATAGGGGGTCAAACCATGTCCCAAAGGTCACCGGGCCTGGTGTCACTTTAAAGAAGTAGTCCAGTTACACATTTGTGGGCTTATAACTTGGCTTCTGAATATCCTAGAGAGGTCAGGTTTCTTTTAGTGTACTCCAATTAACAGCCCCCATTACCCCAAAAAGGAATGGAGTCATTAGCACTTATGGTTTTTAAATGGCACCCAGAATTATGTTGCACGATGCACAATTTCACATCATTCTGGGTTCATTTGTGTGAAAACAAGGTCCAATCAGGCTGAAAAGTTACAGGAAGGTAGAATCTATTGAGTTGTAAGTGATCTGAACGTTTCATGATGATCGCACATTCCTAAGGGGGTCAATCCATGTCCCAAAGGTCACCGGATCTGGTGTCACTTTAAAGAAGTAGTCCAGTTACACATTTGTGGGCTTATAACTTGGCTTCTGAATGTCCTAGAGAGATCAGGTTTATTTTAGTGTACTCCAATCAACAGCCCCTACAACAACAAAAAGGAATGGAGTCATTAGCACTTATGGTTTGTAAATGGCACCCAGAATTATGTTGCACGAAGCACAATTTCACATCATTCTGGGTTCATTTGTGTGAAAACAAGAACCAATCAGGCTGAAATGTTACAGGAAGGTAGAATCTATTGAGTTGTAAGTGATCAGAACGTTTCATGATGATAGCACTTTCCTAAGGGGGTCAAACCATGTCCCAAACGTCACCGGATCTGGTGTCAATTTAAAGAAGTAGTCCATTTACACCTTTGTGGGCTTATAACTTGGCTTTAGAATATCCTAGAGAGGTCAGGTTTGTTTTAGGGTACTCCAATCAACAGCCCCTATTGCCCCAAAAAGGAATGGAGTCATTAGCTCTTATGGTTTTTAAATGACACCCAGAATTATGTTGCACGAAGCACAATTTTACATCATTCTGGGTCCATTTGTGTGAAAACAAGGTCCAATCAGGCTGAAACGCTACAGGAAGGTAGAATCTATAGAGTTGTAAGTGATCTGAACGTTTCATGATGATCGCACATTCCTAAGGGGGTCAATCCATGTCCCAAAGGTCACCGGATCTGGTGTCACTTTAAAGAAGTAGTCCAGTTACACATTTGTGGGCTTATAACTTGGCTTCTGAATGTCCTAGAGAGATCAGGTTTATTTTAGTGTACTCCAATCAACAGCCCCTACAACAACAAAAAGGAATGGAGTCATTAGCACTTATGGTTTGTAAATGGCACCCAGAATTATGTTGCACGAAGCACAATTTCACATCATTCTGGGTTCATTTGTGTGAAAACAAGAACCAATCAGGCTGAAATGTTACAGGAAGGTAGAATCTATTGAGTTGTAAGTGATCAGAACGTTTCATGATGATAGCACTTTCCTAAGGGGGTCAAACCATGTCCCAAACGTCACCAGATCTGGTGTCAATTTAAATAAGTAGTCCAGTTACACATTTGTGGGCTTATAAGTTGGCTTCTGAATGTCCTAGAGAGATCAGGGTTGTTTTAGTGTACTCCAATCAACAGCCCCTACAACCACAAAAAGGAATGGAGTCATTAGCACTTATGGTTTGTAAATGGCACCCAGAATTATGTTGCACGAAGCACAATTTCACATCATTCTGGGTCCATTTGTGTCAAAACAAGGTCCAATCAGGCTGAAACGTTACAAGAAGGTAGAATCTATTGAGTTGTAAGTGATCTGAACGTTTCATGATAATCACACATTCCTATAGGGGGTCAAACCATGTCCCAAAGGTCACCGGGCCTGGTGTCACTTTAAAGAAGTAGTCCAGTTACACATTTGTGGGCTTATAACTTGGCTTCTGAATATCCTAGAGAGGTCAGGTTTGTTTTAGAGTACTCCAATCATCAGCCCCTACAACCTAGAAAAGAAATGGAGTCATTAGCACTTATGGTTTTTAAATGGCACCCAGAATTATGTTGCACGAAGCACAATTTCACATCATTCTGGGTCCGTTTGTGTGAAAACAAGGTCCAATCAGGCTGAAATGTTACAGGAAGGTAGAATCTATTGAGTTGTAAGTGATCTGAACGTTTCATGATGATAGCACTTTCCTAAGGGGGTCAAACCATGTCCCAAAGGTCACCGGATCTGGTGTCAATTTAAAGAAGTAGTCCAGTTACACATTTGTGGGCTTATAACTTGGCTTCTGAATATCCTAGAGAGGTCAGGTTTGTTTTAGAGTACTCCAATTAACAGCCCCCATTACCCCAAAAAGGAATGGAGTCATTAGCACTTATGGTTTTTAAATGGCACCCAGAATTATGTTGCACGAAGCACAATTTCACATCATTCTGGGTTCATTTGTGTCAAAACAAGGTCCAATCAGGCTGAAACGTTACAAGAAGGTAGAATCTATTGAGTTGTAAGTGATCTGAACGTTTCATGATAATCACACATTCCTATAGGGGGTCAAACCATGTCCCAAAGGTCACCGGGCCTGGTGTCACTTTAAAGAAGTAGTCCAGTTACACATTTGTGGGCTTATAACTTGGCTTCTGAATATCCTAGAGAGGTCAGGTTTGTTTTAGAGTACTCCAATCATCAGCCCCTACAACCTAGAAAAGAAATGGAGTCATTAGCACTTATGGTTTTTAAATGGCACCCAGAATTATGTTGCACGAAGCACAATTTCACATCATTCTGGGTCCGTTTGTGTGAAAACAAGGTCCAATCAGGCTGAAATGTTACAGGAAGGTAGAATCTATTGAGTTGTAAGTGATCTGAACGTTTCATGATGATAGCACTTTCCTAAGGGGGTCAAACCATGTCCCAAAGGTCACCGGATCTGGTGTCAATTTAAAGAAGTAGTCCAGTTACACATTTGTGGGCTTATAACTTGGCTTCTGAATATCCTAGAGAGGTCAGGTTTGTTTTAGAGTACTCCAATTAACAGCCCCCATTACCCCAAAAAGGAATGGAGTCATTAGCACTTATGGTTTTTAAATGGCACCCAGAATTATGTTGCACGAAGCACAATTTCACATCATTCTGGGTTCATTTGTGTGAAAACAAGGTCCAATCAGGCAGAAACGTTACAGGAAGGTAGAATCTATTGAGTTGTAAGTGATCTGAATGTTTCATGATGATAGCACTTTCCTAAGGGGGTCAAATCATGTCCCAAAGGTCACTGGATCTGGTGTCAATTTAAAGAAGTAGTCCAGTTACACATTTGTGGGCTTATAACTTGGCTTCTGAATGTCCTAGAGAGATCAGGGTTGTTTTAGTGTACTCCAATCAACAGCCCCTACAACCACAAAAATGAATGGAGTCATTAGCACTTATGGTTTGTAAATGGCACCCAGAATTATGTTGCACGAAGCACAATTTCACATCATTCTGGGTCCATTTGTGTGAAAACAAGGTCCAATCAGGCTGAAACGTTACAAGAAGGTAGAATCTATTGAGTTGTAAGTGATATGAACGTTTCATGATGACTGCACATTCCTATAGGGGGTCGAACCATGTCCCAAAGGTCACCGGGCCTGGTGTCACTTTAAAGAAGTAGTCCAGTTACACCTTTGTGGGCTTATAACTTGGCTTCTGAATATCCTAGAGAGGTCAGGTTTGTTTTAGAGTACTCCAATTAACAGCCCCCATTACCACAAAAAGGAATGGAGTCATTAGCACTTATGGTTTTTAAATGGCACCCAGAATTATGTTGCACGAAGCACAATTTCACATCATTCTGGGTTCTTTTGTGTGAAAACAAGGTCCACTCAGGCTGAAACGTTACAGGAAGGTAGAATCTATTGAGTTGTAAGTGATCTGAACGTTTCAATATGATCGCATATTCCTATAGCGGGTAAAACCATGTCCCAAAGGTCACAGGGCCTGGTGTCACTTTAAAGAAGTAGTCCAGTTACATATTTGTGGGCTTATAACTTGGCTTCTGAATGTCCTAGAGAGATCAGGTTTGTTTTAGTGTACTCCAATCATCAGCCCCTACAACCTCAAAAAGAAATGGAGTCATTAGCACTTATGGTTTTTAAATGGCACCCAGAATTATGTTGCACGAAGCACAATTTCACATCATTCTGGGTCCATTTGTGTGAAAACAAGGTCCAATTAGGCTGAAATGTTACAGGAACGTAGAATCTATTGAGTTGTAAGTGATCTGAACGTTTCATGATGATAGCACTTTCCTAAGGGGGTCAAACCATGTCCCAAAGGTCACCGGATCTGGTGTCAATTTAAAGAAGTAGTCCAGTTACACCTTTGTGGTCTTATAACTTGGCTTCTGAATATCCTAGAGAGGTCAGGTTTGATTTAGAGTACTCCAATTAACAGCCCCCATTACCCCAAAAAGGAATGGAGTCATTAGCACTTATGGTTTTTAAATGGCACCCAGAATTATGTTGCACGAAACACAATTTCACATCATTCTGGGTTCATTTGTGTGAAAACAAGGTCCAATCAGGCAGAAACGTTACAGGATGGTAGAATCTATTGAGTTGTAAGTGATCTGAACGTTTCACGATGATAGCACTTTCCTAAGGGGCTCAAACCATGTCCCAAAGGTCACCGGATCTGGTGTCAATTTAAAGAAGTAGTCCAGTTACACATTTTTGGGCTTATAACTTGGCTTCTGAATTTCCTAGAGAGATCAGGTTTGTTTTAGTGTACTCCAATAAACAGCCCTTATGGTTTGTAAATGGCACCCGGAATTATGTTGCACGAAGCACAATTTCACATCATTCTGGGTCCATTTGTGTGAAAACAAGGTCCAATCAGGCTGAATTGTTACAAGAAGGTAGAAACTATTGAGTTGTAAGTGATCTGAACGTTTCATGATGATCGCACATTCCTATAGGGGGTCAAACCATGTCCCAAAGGTCACCGGGCCTGGTGTCACTTCAAAGAAGTAGTCCAGTTACACCTTTGTGGGCTTATAACTTGGCTTCTGAATATCCTAGAGAGGTCAGGTTTGTTTTAATGTACTCCAATCAACAGCCCCTACAACCACAAAAAGGAATGGAGTCATTAGCACTTATGGTTTTTAAATGGCACCCAGAATTATGTTGCACAAAGCAAAATTTCACATCATTCTGGGTCCATTTGTGTGAAAACAAGGTCCAATCAGGCTGAAACGTTACAGGAAGGTAGAATCTACTGAGCTGTAAGTGATCTGAACGTTTCATGATGATCGCACATTCCTATAGGGGGTAAAACCATGTCCCAAAGGTCACCGGGCCTGGTGTCACTTTAAAGAAGTAGTCCAGTTACACATTTGTGGGCTTATAACTTGGCTTCTGAATGTCCTAGAGAGATCAGGTTTGTTTTAGTGTACTCCAATTAACAGCCCCTACAACCACAAAAAGGAATGGAGTCATTAGCACTTATGGTTTGTAAATGGCACCCAGAATTATGTTGCACGAAGCACAATTTCACATCATTCTGGGACCATTTGTGTGAAAACAAGGTCCAATCAGGCTGAAACGTTACAAGAAGGTAGAATCTATTGAGTTGTAAGTGATATGAACGTTTCATGATGATTGCACATTCCTATAGGGGGTCGAACCATGTCCCAAAGGTCACCGGTCCTGGTGTCACTTTAAAGAAGTAGTCCAGTTACACCTTTGTGGGCTTATAACTTGGCTTCTGAATATCCTAGAGAGGTCAGGTTTGTTTTAGAGTACTCCAATTAACAGCCCCCATTACCACAAAAAGGAATGGAGTCATTAGCACTTATGGTTTTTAAATGGCACCCAGAATTATGTTGCACGAAGCACAATTTCACATCATTCTGGGTTCTTTTGTGTGAAAACAAGGTCCACTCAGGCTGAAACGTTACAGGAAGGTAGAATCTATTGAGTTGTAAGTGATCTGAACGTTTCATGATGATCGCACATTCCTATAGCGGGTAAAACCATGTCCCAAAGGTCACAGGGCCTGGTGTCACTTTAAAGAAGTAGTCCAGTTACATATTTGTGGGCTTATAACTTGGCTTCTGAATGTCCTAGAGAGATCAGGTTTGTTTTAGTGTACTCCAATCATCAGCCCCTACAACCTCAAAAAGAAATGGAGTCATTAGCACTTATGGTTTTTAAATGGCACCCAGAATTATGTTGCACGAAGCACAATTTCACATCATTCTGGGTCCATTTGTGTGAAAACAAGGTCCAATCAGGCTGAAATGTTACAGGAACGTAGAATCTATTGAGTTGTAAGTGATCTGAACGTTTCATGATGATAGCACTTTCCTAAGGGGGTCAAACCATGTCCCAAAGGTCACCGGATCTGGTGTCAATTTAAAGAAGTAGTCCAGTTACACCTTTGTGGTCTTATAACTTGGCTTCTGAATATCCTAGAGAGGTCAGGTTTGTTTTAGAGTACTCCAATTAACAGCCCCCATTAACACAAAAAGGAATGGAGTCATTAGCACTTATGGTTTTTAAATGGCACCCAGAAATATGTTGCACGAAGCACAATTTCACATCATTCTGGGTTCTTTTGTGTGAAAACAAGGTCCACTCAGGCTGAAACGTTACAGGAAGGTAGAATCTATTGAGTTGTAAGTGATCTGAACGTTTCATGATGATCGCACATTCCTATAGCGGGTAAAACCATGTCCCAAAGGTCACAGGGCCTGGTGTCACTTTAAAGAAGTAGTCCAGTTACATATTTGTGGGCTTATAACTTGGCTTCTGAATGTCCTAGAGAGATCAGGTTTGTTTTAGTGTACTCCAATAAACAGCCCTTATGGTTTGTAAATGGCACCCGGAATTATGTTGCACGAAGCACAATTTCACATCATTCTGGGTCCATTTGTGTGAAAACAAGGTCCAATCAGGCTGAATTGTTACAAGAAGGTAGAAACTATTGAGTTGTAAGTGATCTGAACGTTTCATGATGATCGCACATTCCTATAGGGGGTCAAACCATGTCCCAAAGGTCACCGGGCCTGGTGTCACTTCAAAGAAGTAGTCCAGTTACACCTTTGTGGGCTTATAACTTGGCTTCTGAATATCCTAGAGAGGTCAGGTTTGTTTTAATGTACTCCAATCAACATCCCCTACAACCACAAAAAGGAATGGAGTCATTAGCACTTATGGTTTTTAAATGGCACCCAGAATTATGTTGCACGAAGCAAAATTTCACATCATTCTGGGTCCATTTGTGTGAAAACAAGGTCCAATCAGGCTGAAACGTTACAGGAAGGTAGAATCTACTGAGCTGTAAGTGATCTGAACGTTTCATGATGATCGCACATTCCTATAGGGGGTAAAACCATGTCCCAAAGGTCACCGGGCCTGGTGTCACTTTAAAGAAGTAGTCCAGTTACACATTTGTGGGCTTATAACTTGGCTTCTGAATGTCCTAGAGAGATCAGGTTTGTTTTAGTGTACTCCAATTAACAGCCCCTACAACCACAAAAAGGAATGGAGTCATTAGCACTTATGGTTTGTAAATGGCACCCAGAATTATGTTGCACGAAGCACAATATCACATCATTCTGGGTCCATTTGTGTGAAAACAAGGTCCAATCAGGCTGAAACGTTACAAGAAGGTAGAATCTATTGAGTTGTAAGTGATATGAACGTTTCATGATGATTGCACATTCCTATAGGGGGTCGAACCATGTCCCAAAGGTCACCGGGCCTGGTGTCACTTTAAAGAAGTAGTCCAGTTACACCTTTGTGGGCTTATAACTTGGCTTCTGAATATCCTAGAGAGGTCAGGTTTGTTTTAGAGTACTCCAATTAACAGCCCCCATTACCACAAAAAGGAATGGAGTCATTAGCACTTATGGTTTTTAAATGGCACCCAGAATTATGTTGCACGAAGCACAATTTCACATCATTCTGGGTTCTTTTGTGTGAAAACAAGGTCCACTCAGGCTGAAACGTTACAGGAAGGTAGAATCTATTGAGTTGTAAGTGATCTGAACGTTTCATGATGATCGCACATTCCTATAGCGGGTAAAACCATGTCCCAAAGGTCACAGGGCCTGGTGTCACTTTAAAGAAGTAGTCCAGTTACATATTTGTGGGCTTATAACTTGGCTTCTGAATGTCCTAGAGAGATCAGGTTTGTTTTAGTGTACTCCAATCATCAGCCCCTACAACCTCAAAAAGAAATGGAGTCATTAGCACTTATGGTTTTTAAATGGCACCCAGAATTATGTTGCACGAAGCACAATTTCACATCATTCTGGGTCCATTTGTGTGAAAACAAGGTCCAATCAGGCTGAAATGTTACAGGAACGTAGAATCTATTGAGTTGTAAGTGATCTGAACGTTTCATGATGATAGCACTTTCCTAAGGGGGTCAAACCATGTCCCAAAGGTCACCGGATCTGGTGTCAATTTAAAGAAGTAGTCCAGTTACACCTTTGTGGTCTTATAACTTGGCTTCTGAATATCCTAGAGAGGTCAGGTTTGTTTTAGAGTACTCCAATTAACAGCCCCCATTACCCCAAAAAGGAATGGAGTCATTAGCACTTATGGTTTTTAAATGGCACCCAGAATTATGTTGCACGAAGCACAATTTCACATCATTCTGGGTTCATTTGTGTGAAAACAAGGTCCAATCAGGCAGAAACGTTACAGGAAGGTAGAATCTATTGAGTTGTAAGTGATCTGAACGTTTCATGATGATAGCACTTTCCTAAGGGGCTCTAACCATGTCCCAAAGGTCACCGGATCTGGTGTCAATTTAAAGAAGTAGTCCAGTTACACATTTGTGGGCTTATAACTTGGCTTCTGAATTTCCTAGAGAGATCAGGTTTGTTTTAGTGTACTCCAATAAACAGCCCTTATGGTTTGTAAATGGCACCCGGGATTATGTTGCACGAAGCACAATTTCACATCATTCTGGGTCCATTTGTGTGAAAACAAGGTCCAATCAGGCTGAATTGTTACAAGAAGGTAGAAACTATTGAGTTGTAAGTGATCTGAACGTTTCATGATGATCGCACATTCCTATAGGGGGTCAAACCATGTCCCAAAGGTGACCGGGCCTGGTGTCACTTCAAAGACGTAGTCCAGTTACACCTTTGTGGGCTTATAACTTGGCTTCTGAATTTCCTAGAGAGATCAGGTTTGTTTTAGTGTACTCCAATCAAAAGCCCCTACAACCACAAAAAGGAATGGAGTCATTAGCACTTATGGTTTTTAAATGGCACCCAGAATTATGTTGCACGAAGCACAATTTCACATCATTCTGGGTTCATTTGTGTGAAAAAAAGGTCCAATCAGGCAGAAACGTTACAGGATGGTAGAATCTATTGAGTTGTAAGTGATCTGAACGTTTCATGATGATAGCATTTTCCTAAGGGGGTCAAACCATGTCCCAAAGGTCAACGGATCTGGTGTCAATTTAAAGAAGTAGTCCAGTTACACATTTGTGGGTTTATAACTTGGCTTCTGAATATCCTAGAGAGGTCAGGTTTGTTTTAATGTACTCCAATCAACAGTCCCTACAACCACAAAAAGGAATGGAGTCATTAGCACTTATGGTTTGTAAATGGCACCCAGAATTATGTTGCACGAAGCACAATTTCACATCCTTCTGGGTCCATTTGTGTGAAAACAAGGTCCATTCAGGCTGAAACGTTACAATAAGGTAGAAACTATTGAGTTGTAAGTGATCTGAACGTTTCATGACGATCGCACATTCCTCTAGGGGGTCAAACCATGTCCCAAAGGTCACAGGGCCTGGTGTCACTTTAAAGAAGTAGTCCAGTTACACATTTGTGGGCTCATAACTTGGCTTCTACATGTCCTAGAGCGATCAGGTTTGTTTTAGTGTACTCCAATCAACAGCCCCTACAACCATAAAAAGGAATGGAGTCATTAGCACTTATGGTTTGTAAATGGCACCCAGAATTATGTTGCACTAAGCACAATTTCACATCATTCTGGGACCATTTGTGTGAAAACAAGGTCCAATCAGGCTGAAACGTTACAAGAAGGTAGAATCTATTGAGTTTTAAGTGATCTGAACGTTTCAAGATGATCGCACTTTCCTAAGGGGGTCAAACAATGTCCCAAAGGTCACCGGATCTGGTGTCAATTTAAAGAAGTAGTCCAGTTACACCTTTGTGGGCTTATAACTTGGCTTCTGAATATCCTAGAGAGGTCAGGTTTGTTTTAGAGTACTCCAATTAGCAGCCCCGATTACCACTAAAAGGAATGGAGTCATTAGCACTTATGGTTTTTAAATGGCACCCAGAATTATGTTGCACGAAGCACAATTTCACATCATTCTGGGTTCATTTGAGTGAAACGAGGTCCAATCAGGCTGAAACGTTACAAGAAGGTAGAATCTATTGAGTTGTAAGTTATCTGAACGTTTCAAGATGATCGCACATTCCTATAGGGGGTAAAACCATGTCCCAAAGGTCACCGGATCTGGTGTCACTTTAAAGAAGTAGTCCAGTTACACATTTGTGGGCTTATAACTTGGCTTCTGAATGTCCTAGAGAGATCAGGTTTGTTTTATTGTACTCCAATCAACAGGCCCTACAACCACAAAAAGGAATGGAGTCATTAGCACTTATGGTTTGTAAATGGCACCCAGAATTATGTTGCACGAAGCACAATTTCACATCATTCTGGGTCCATTTGTGTGAAAACATGGTCCAATCAGGCTGAAACGTTACAGGAAGGTAGAATCTATTGAGTTGTAAGTGATCTGAACGTTTCATGATGATAGCACTTTCCTAAGGGGGTCAAACCATGTCCCAAAGGTCACCGGATCTGGTGTCAATTTATAGAAGTAGTCCAGTTACACATTTGTGGGCTTATAACTTGGCTTCTGAATGTCCTAGAGAGATCAGGTTTGTTTTATTATACTCCAATCAACAGCCCCTACAACCACAAAAAGGAATGGAGTCATTAGCACTTATGGTTTTTAAATGGCACCCAGAATTATGTGGCACAAAGCACAATTTCACATCATTCTGGGTTCATTTGTGTGAAAACAAGGTCCAATCAGGCTGAAACGTTACAGGAAGGTAGAATCTATTGAGTTGTAAGTGATCTGAACGTTTCATGATGATAGTACTTTCCTAAGGGGATGAAACCATGTCCCAAAGGTCACCAGGCCTGGTGTCACTTTAAAGAAGTAGTCCAATTACACCTTTGAGGGCTTATAACTTGGTTTCTGAATGTCCTAGAGAGATCAGGTTTGTTTTAGTATACTCCAATCAACAGCCCCTACAACCACAAAAAGGAATGGAGTCATTAGAACTTATGGTTTTTAAATGGCACCCAGAATTATGTTGCACGAAGCACAATTTCACATCATTCTGGGTTCATTTGTGTGAAAACAAGGTACAATCAGGCTAAAACGTTACAGGAAGGTAGAATCTATTGAGTTGTAAGTGATCTGAATGTTTCATGATGATAGCACTTTCCTAAGGGGGTCAAACCACGTCCCAAAGGTCACTGGATCTGGGGTCAATTTAAAGAAGTAGTCCAGTTACACATTTGTGGGCTTATAACTTGGCTTCTGAATGTCCTAGAGAGATCAGGTTTGTTTTAGTGTACTCCAATCAACCACCCCTACAACCTCAATAAGGAATGGAGTCAATAGCACTTATGGTTTGTAAATGGCACCCAGAATTATGTTGCACGAAGCACAATTTCACATCATTCTGGGTCCATTTGTGTGAAAACAAGGTCCAATCAGGCTGAAACGTTACAAGAAGTTAGAATCTATTGAGTTGTAAGTGATCTGAACGTTTCATGATGATCGCACATTCCTATAGGGGGTCAAACCATGTCCCAAAGGTCACCGGGCCTGGTGTCACTTTAAAGAAGTAGTCCAGTTACACCTTTGTGGGCTTAGAACTTGGCTTCTGAATATCCTAGAGAGGTCAGGTTTGTTTTAGAGTACTCCAATTAGCAGCCCCCATTACCACTAAAATGAATGGAGTCATTAGAACTTATGGTTTTTAAATGGCACCCAGAATTATGTTGCACGAAGCACAATTTCACATCATTCTGGGTTCATTTGTGTGAAAACAAGGTCCAATCAGGCTGAAACGTTACAGGAAGGTAGAATCTATTGAGTTGTAAGTGATCTGAATGTTTCATGATGATAGCACTTTCCTAAGGGGGTGAAACAATGTCCCAAAGGTCACCGGATCTGGTGTCAATTTAAAGAAGTAGTCCAGTTACACATTTGTGGGCTCATAACTTGGCTTCTGAATGTCCTAGAGAGATCAGGTTTCTTTTAGTATACTCCAATCAACAGCCCCTACAACCACAAAAAGGAATGGAGTCATTAGCTCTTATGGTTTTTAAATGGCACCCAGAATTATGTTGCACGAAGCACAATTTCACATCATTCTGGGTCCATTTGTGTGAAAACAAGGTCCAATCAGGCTGAAACGTTACGAGAAGGTAGAATCTATTGAGTTGTAAGTGATCTGAACGTTTCATAATGATCGCACATTCCTATAGGGGGTCAAACCATGTCCCAAAGGTCACCGGGCCTGGTGTCACTTTAAAGAAGTAGTCCAGTTACACATTTGTGGGCTTATAACTTGGCTTCTGAATGTCCTAGAGAGATCAGGTTTGTTTTAGTATACTCCAATCAACAGCCCCTACAACCACAAAAAGGAATGGAGTCATTAGAACTTATGGTTTTTAAATGGCACCCAGAATTATGTTGCACGGAGCACAATTTCACATCATTCTGGGTTCATTTGTGTGAAAACAAGGTACAATCAGGCTAAAACGTTACAGGAAGGTAGAATCTATTGAGTTGTAAGTGATATGAATGTTTCATGATGATAGCACTTTCCTAAGGGGGACAAACCACGTCCCAAAGGTCACTGGATCTGGTGTCAATTTAAAGAAGTAGTCCAGTTACCCATTTGTGGGCTTATAACTTGGCTTCTGAATTTCCTAGAGAGATCAGGTTTGTTTTAGTGTACTCCAATCAACAGCCCCTACAACCTCAATAAGGAATGGAGTCAATAGCACTTATGGTTTGTAAATGGCACCCAGAATTATGTTGCACGAAGCACAATTTCACATCATTCTGGGTCCATTTGTGTGAAAACAAGGCCCAATCAGGCTGAAACGTTACAAGAAGTTAGAATCTATTGAGTTGTAAGTGATCTGAACGTTTCATGATGATCGCACATTCCTATAGGGGGTCAAACCATGTCCCAAAGGTCACCGGGCCTGGTGTCACTTTAAAGAAGTAGTCCAGTTACACCTTTGTGGGCTTAGAACTTGGCTTCTGAATATCCTAGAGAGGTCAGGTTTGTTTTAGAGTACTCCAATTAGCAGCCCCCATTACCACTAAAATGAATGGAGTCATTAGAACTTATGGTTTTTAAATGGCACCCAGAATTATGTTGCACGAAGCACAATTTCACATCATTCTGGGTTCATCTGTGTGAAAACAAGGTCCAATCAGGCTGAAACGTTACAGGAAGGTAGAATCTATTTAGTTGTAAGTGATCTGAACGTTTCATGATGATAGCACTTTCCTAAGGGGGTCAAACTATGTCCAAAAGGTCACCGGATCTGGTGTCAATTTAAAGAAGTAGTCCAGTTACACATTTGTGGGCTTATAACTTGGCTTCTGAATGTCCTAGAGAGATCAGTTTTTTTAAGTGTACTCCAATCAACAGCCCCTACAACCACAAAAAGGAATGGAGTCATTAGCACTTAAGGTTTGTAAATGGCACCCAGAATTATTTTGCACGAAGCACAATTTCACATCATTCTGGGTTCATTTGTGTGAAAACAAGGTCCAATCAGGCTGAAACGTTACAGGAAGGTAGAATCTATTGAGTTGTAAGTGATCTGAATGTTTCATGATGATAGCACTTTCCTAAGGGGGTGAAACAATGTCCCAAATGTCACCGGATCTGGTGTCAATTTAAAGTAGTCCAGTTACACATTTGTGGGCTCATAACTTGGCTTCTGAATGTCCTAGAGAGATCAGGTTTCTTTTAGTATACTCCAATCAACAGCCCCTACAACCACAAAAAGGAATGGAGTCATTAGCTCTTATGGTTTTTAAATGGCACCCAGAATTATGTTGCACGAAGCACAATTTCACATCAATTTGGGTCCATTCGTGTGAAAACAAGGTCCAATCAGGCTGAAACGTTACGAGAAGGTAGAATCTATTGAGTTGTAAGTGATCTGAACGTTTCATAATGATCGCACATTCCTATAGGGGGTCATACCAGGTCCCAAAGGTCACCGGGCCTGGTGTCACTTTAAAGAAGTAGTCCAGTTACACCTTTGTGGGCTTATAACTTGGCTTCTGAATATCCTAGAGAGGTCAGGTTTGTTTTAGTGTACTCCAATCAACAGCCCCTACAACCTCAATAAGGAATGGAGTCAATAGCACTTATGGTTTGTAAATGGCACCCAGAATTATTTTGCACGAAGCACAATTTCACATCATTCTGGGTCCATTTGTGTGAAAACAAGGTCCAATCAGGCTGAAACGTTACAAGAAGTTAGAATCTATTGAGTTGTAAGTGATCTGAACGTTTCATGATGATCGCACTTTCCTATAGGGGGTCATACCAGGTCCCAAAGGTCACCGGGCCTGGTGTCACTTTAAAGAAGTAGTCCAGTTACACCTTTGTGGGCTTATAACTTGGCTTCTGAATATCCTAGAGAGGTCAGGTTTGTTTTAGAGTACTCCAATTAGCAGCCCCCATTACCACTAAAAGGAATGGAGTCATTAGCACTTATGGTTTTTAAATGGCACCCAGAATTATGTTGCACGAAGCACAATTCCACATCATTCTGGGTTCATTTGTGTGAAAACAAGGTCCAATCAGGCTGAAACGTTACAGGAAGGTAGAATCTATTGAGTTGTAAGTGATCTGAACGTTTCATGATGATAGCACTTACCTAAGGGGGTCAAACCATGTCCCAAAGGTCACCGGGCATGGTGTCACTTTAAAGAAGTAGTCCAGTTACACCTTTGTGGGCTTATAACTTGGCTTCTGAATATCCTAGAGAGGTCAGGTTTGTTTTAGTGTACTCCAATCAACAGCCCCTACAACCTCAATAAGGAATGGAGTCAATAGCTCTTATGGTTTGTAAATGGCACCCAGAATTATTTTGCACGAAGCACAATTTCACATCATTCTGGGTCCATTTGTGTGAAAACAAGGTCCAATCAGGCTGAAACGTTACAAGAAGTTAGAATCTATTTAGTTGTAAGTGATCTGAACGTTTCATGATGATCGCACTTTCCTATAGGGGGTCATACCAGGTCCCAAAGGTCACCGGGCCTGGTGTCACTTTAAAGAAGTAGTCCAGTTACACCTTTGTGGGCTTATAACTTGGCTTCTGAATATCCTAGAGAGGTCAGGTTTGTTTTAGAGTACTCCAATTAGCAGCCCCCATTACCACTAAAAGGAATGGAGTCATTAGCACTTATGGTTTTTAAATGGCACCCAGAATTATGTTGCACGAAGCACAATTTCACATCATTCTGGGTCCATTTGTGTGAAAACATGGTCCAATCAGGCTGAAACGTTACAGGAAGGTAGAATCTATTGAGTTGTAAGTGATCTGAACGTTTCATGATGATCGCACTTTCCTATAGGGGGTCATACCAGGTCCCAAAGGTCACCGGGCCTGGTGTCACTTTAAAGAAGTAGTCCAGTTACACCTTTGTGGGCTTATAACTTGGCTTCTGAATGTCCTAGAGAGATCAGGTTTGTTTTAGTATACTCCAATCAACAGCCCCTACAACCACAAAAAGGAATGGAGTCATTAGCACTTATGGTTTTTAAATGGCACCCAGAATTATGTGGCACAAAGCACAATTTCACATCATTCTGGGTTCATTTGTGTGAAAACAAGGTCCAATCAGGCTGAAACGTTACAGGAAGGTAGAATCTATTGAGTTGTAAGTGATCTGAACGTTTCATGATGATAGTACTTTCCTAAGGGGATGAAACCATGTCCCAAAGGTCACCGGGCCTGGTGTCACTTTAAAGAAGTAGTCCAATTACACCTTTGAGGGCTTATAACTTGGCTTCTGAATGTCCTAGAGAGATCAGGTTTGTTTTAATGTACTCCAACCATTAGCCCCTACAACCACAAAAAGGAATGGAGTCATTAGCACTTATGGTTTGTAAATGGCACCCAGAATCATGTTGCACGAAGCACAATTTCACATCATTCTGGGTCCATTTGTGTGAAAACAAGGTCCAATCAGGCTGAAACGTTACAAGAAGTTAGAATCTATTGAGTTGTAAGTGATCTGAACGTTTCATGATGATCGCACTTTCCTATAGGGGGTCATACCAGGTCCCAAAGGTCACCGGGCCTGGTGTCACTTTAAAGAAGTAGTCCAGTTACACCTTTGTGGGCTTATAACTTGGCTTCTGAATGTCATAGAGAGATCAGGTTTGTTTTAGTATACTCCAATCAACAGCCCCTACAACCACAAAAAGGAATGGAGTCATTAGAACTTATGGTTTTTAAATGGCACCCAGAATTATGTTGCACGGAGCACAATTTCACATCATTCTTGGTTCATTTGTGTGAAAACAAGGTACAATCAGGCTAAAACGTTACAGGAAGGTAGAATCTATTGAGTTGTAAGTGATATGAATGTTTCATGATGATAGCACTTTCCTAATGGGGTCAAACCAAGTCCCAAAGGTCACTGGATCTGGTGTCAATTTAAAGAAGTAGTCCAGTTACCCATTTGTGGGCTTATAACTTGGCTTCTGAATGTCCTAGAGAGATCAGGTTTGTTTTAATGTACTCCAACCAACAGCCCCTACAACCACAAAAAGGAATGGAGTCATTAGCACTTATGGTTTGTAAATGGCACCCAGAATCATGTTGCACGAAGCACAATTTCACATCATTCTGGGTCCATTTGTGTGAAAACAAGGTCCAATCAGGCTGAAACGTTACAAGAAGTTAGAATCTATTGAGTTGTAAGTGATCTGAACGTTTCATGATGATCGCACTTTCCTATAGGGGGTCATACCAGGTCCCAAAGGTCACCGGGCCTGGTGTCACTTTAAAGAAGTAGTCCAGTTACACCTTTGTGGGCTTATAACTTGGCTTCTGAATATCCTAGAGAGGTCAGGTTTGTTTTAGTGTACTCCAATCAACAGCCCCTACAACCTCAATAAGGAATGGAGTCAATAGCACTTATGGTTTGTAAATGGCACCCAGAATTATTTTGCACGAAGCACAATTTCACATCATTCTGGGTCCATTTGTGTGAAAACAAGGTCCAATCAGGCTGAAACGTTACAAGAAGTTAGAATCTATTGAGTTGTAAGTGATCTGAACGTTTCATGATGATCGCACTTTCCTATAGGGGGTCATACCAGGTCCCAAAGGTCACCGGGCCTGGTGTCACTTTAAAGAAGTAGTCCAGTTACACCTTTGTGGGCTTATAACTTGGCTTCTGAATATCCTAGAGAGGTCAGGTTTGTTTTAGAGTACTCCAATTAGCAGCCCCCATTACCACTAAAAGGAATGGAGTCATTAGCACTTATGGTTTTTAAATGGCACCCAGAATTATGTTGCACGAAGCACAATTCCACATCATTCTGGGTTCATTTGTGTGAAAACAAGGTCCAATCAGGCTGAAACGTTACAGGAAGGTAGAATTTATTGAGTTGTAAGTGATCTGAACGTTTCATGATGATAGCACTTACCTAAGGGGGTCAAACCATGTCCCAAAGGTCACCGGGCCTGGTGTCACTTTAAAGAAGTAGTCCAGTTACACCTTTGTGGGCTTATAACTTGGCTTCTGAATATCCTAGAGAGGTCAGGTTTGTTTTAGTGTACTCCAATCAACAGCCCCTACAACCTCAATAAGGAATGGAGTCAATAGCACTTATGGTTTGTAAATGGCACCCAGAATTATTTTGCACGAAGCACAATTTCACATCATTCTGGGTCCATTTGTGTGAAAACAGGGTCCAATCAGGCTAAAACGTTACAAGAAGTTAGAATCTATTCAGTTGTAAGTGATCTGAACGTTTCATGATGATCGCACTTTCCTATAGGGGGTCATACCAGGTCCCAAAGGTCACCGGGCCTGGTGTCACTTTAAAGAAGTAGTCCAGTTACACCTTTGTGGGCTTATAACTTGGCTTCTGAATATCCTAGAGAGGTCAGGTTTGTTTTAGAGTACTCCAATTAGCAGCCCCCATTACCACTAAAAGGAATGGAGTCATTAGCACTTATGGTTTTTAAATGGCACCCAGAATTATGTTGCACGAAGCACAATTTCACATCATTCTGGGTCCATTTGTGTGAAAACATGGTCCAATCAGGCTGAAACGTTACAGGAAGGTAGAATCTATTGAGTTGTAAGTGATCTGAACGTTTCATGATGATAGCACTTTCCTAAGTGGGTCAAACCATGTCCCAAAGGTCACCGGATCTGGTTTCAATTTAAAGAAGTAGTCCAGTTACACATTTGTGGGCTTATAACTTGGTTTCTGAATGTCCTAGAGAGATCAGGTTTGTTTTAGTATACTCCAATCAACAGCCCCTACAACCACAAAAAGGAATGGAGTCATTAGAACTTATGGTTTTTAAATGGCACCCAGAATTATGTTGCACGAAGCACAATTTCACATCATTCTGGGTTCATTTGTGTGAAAACAAGGTACAATCAGGCTAAAACGTTACAGGAAGGTAGAATCTATTGAGTTGTAAGTGATCTGAATGTTTCATGATGATAGCCCTTTCCTAAGGGGGTCAAACCACGTCCCAAAGGTCACTGGATCTGGGGTCAATTTAAAGAAGTAGTCCAGTTACACATTTGTGGGCTTATAACTTGGCTTCTGAATGTCCTAGAGAGATCAGGTTTGTTTTAATGTACTCCAACCAACAGCCCCTACAACCACAAAAAGGAATGGAGTCATTAGCACTTATGGTTTGTAAATGGCACCCAGAATTATGTTGCACGAAGCACAGTTTCACATCATTCTGGGTCCATTTGTGTGAAAACAAGGTCCAATCAGGCTGAAACGTTACAAGAAGGTAGAATCTATTGAGTTGTAAGTGATCTGAACGTTTCATGATGATTGCACATTCCTATTGGGGGTCAAACCATGTCCCAAAGGTCACAGGGCCTGGTGTCACTTTAAAGAAGTAGTCCAGTTACATATTTGTGGGCTTATAACTTGGCTTCTGAATGTCCTAGAGAGATCAGGTTTGTTTTAGTGTACTCCAATCATCAGCCCCTACAACCTCAAAAAGAAATGGAGTCATTAGCACTTATGGTTTTTAAATGGCACCCAGAATTATGTTGCACGAAGCACAATTTCACATCATTCTGGGTCCATTTGTGTGAAAACAAGGTCCAATCAGGCTGAAATGTTACAGGAACGTAGAATCTATTGAGTTGTAAGTGATCTGAACGTTTCATGATGATAGCACTTTCCTAAGGGGGTCAAACCATGTCCCAAAGGTCACCGGATCTGGTGTCAATTTAAAGAAGTAGTCCAGTTACACCTTTGTGGTCTTATAACTTGGCTTCTGAATATCCTAGAGAGGTCAGGTTTGTTTTAGAGTACTCCAATTAACAGCCCCCATTACCCCAAAAAGGAATGGAGTCATTAGCACTTATGGTTTTTAAATGGCACCCAGAATTATGTTGCACGAAGCACAATTTCACATCATTCTGGGTTCATTTGTGTGAAAACAAGGTCCAATCAGGCAGAAACGTTACAGGAAGGTAGAATCTATTGAGTTGTAAGTGATCTGAACGTTTCATGATGATAGCACTTTCCTAAGGGGCTCTAACCATGTCCCAAAGGTCACCGGATCTGGTGTCAATTTAAAGAAGTAGTCCAGTTACACATTTGTGGGCTTATAACTTGGCTTCTGAATTTCCTAGAGAGATCAGGTTTGTTTTAGTGTACTCCAATAAACAGCCCTTATGGTTTGTAAATGGCACCCGGGATTATGTTGCACGAAGCACAATTTCACATCATTCTGGGTCCATTTGTGTGAAAACAAGGTCCAATCAGGCTGAATTGTTACAAGAAGGTAGAAACTATTGAGTTGTAAGTGATCTGAACGTTTCATGATGATCGCACATTCCTATAGGGGGTCAAACCATGTCCCAAAGGTGACCGGGCCTGGTGTCACTTCAAAGACGTAGTCCAGTTACACCTTTGTGGGCTTATAACTTGGCTTCTGAATTTCCTAGAGAGATCAGGTTTGTTTTAGTGTACTCCAATCAAAAGCCCCTACAACCACAAAAAGGAATGGAGTCATTAGCACTTATGGTTTTTAAATGGCACCCAGAATTATGTTGCACGAAGCACAATTTCACATCATTCTGGGTTCATTTGTGTGAAAAAAAGGTCCAATCAGGCAGAAACGTTACAGGATGGTAGAATCTATTGAGTTGTAAGTGATCTGAACGTTTCATGATGATAGCATTTTCCTAAGGGGGTCAAACCATGTCCCAAAGGTCAACGGATCTGGTGTCAATTTAAAGAAGTAGTCCAGTTACACATTTGTGGGTTTATAACTTGGCTTCTGAATATCCTAGAGAGGTCAGGTTTGTTTTAATGTACTCCAATCAACAGTCCCTACAACCACAAAAAGGAATGGAGTCATTAGCACTTATGGTTTGTAAATGGCACCCAGAATTATGTTGCACGAAGCACAATTTCACATCCTTCTGGGTCCATTTGTGTGAAAACAAGGTCCATTCAGGCTGAAACGTTACAATAAGGTAGAAACTATTGAGTTGTAAGTGATCTGAACGTTTCATGACGATCGCACATTCCTCTAGGGGGTCAAACCATGTCCCAAAGGTCACAGGGCCTGGTGTCACTTTAAAGAAGTAGTCCAGTTACACATTTGTGGGCTCATAACTTGGCTTCTACATGTCCTAGAGCGATCAGGTTTGTTTTAGTGTACTCCAATCAACAGCCCCTACAACCATAAAAAGGAATGGAGTCATTAGCACTTATGGTTTGTAAATGGCACCCAGAATTATGTTGCACTAAGCACAATTTCACATCATTCTGGGACCATTTGTGTGAAAACAAGGTCCAATCAGGCTGAAACGTTACAAGAAGGTAGAATCTATTGAGTTTTAAGTGATCTGAACGTTTCAAGATGATCGCACTTTCCTAAGGGGGTCAAACAATGTCCCAAAGGTCACCGGATCTGGTGTCAATTTAAAGAAGTAGTCCAGTTACACCTTTGTGGGCTTATAACTTGGCTTCTGAATATCCTAGAGAGGTCAGGTTTGTTTTAGAGTACTCCAATTAGCAGCCCCGATTACCACTAAAAGGAATGGAGTCATTAGCACTTATGGTTTTTAAATGGCACCCAGAATTATGTTGCACGAAGCACAATTTCACATCATTCTGGGTTCATTTGAGTGAAACGAGGTCCAATCAGGCTGAAACGTTACAAGAAGGTAGAATCTATTGAGTTGTAAGTTATCTGAACGTTTCAAGATGATCGCACATTCCTATAGGGGGTAAAACCATGTCCCAAAGGTCACCGGATCTGGTGTCACTTTAAAGAAGTAGTCCAGTTACACATTTGTGGGCTTATAACTTGGCTTCTGAATGTCCTAGAGAGATCAGGTTTGTTTTATTGTACTCCAATCAACAGGCCCTACAACCACAAAAAGGAATGGAGTCATTAGCACTTATGGTTTGTAAATGGCACCCAGAATTATGTTGCACGAAGCACAATTTCACATCATTCTGGGTCCATTTGTGTGAAAACATGGTCCAATCAGGCTGAAACGTTACAGGAAGGTAGAATCTATTGAGTTGTAAGTGATCTGAACGTTTCATGATGATAGCACTTTCCTAAGGGGGTCAAACCATGTCCCAAAGGTCACCGGATCTGGTGTCAATTTATAGAAGTAGTCCAGTTACACATTTGTGGGCTTATAACTTGGCTTCTGAATGTCCTAGAGAGATCAGGTTTGTTTTATTATACTCCAATCAACAGCCCCTACAACCACAAAAAGGAATGGAGTCATTAGCACTTATGGTTTTTAAATGGCACCCAGAATTATGTGGCACAAAGCACAATTTCACATCATTCTGGGTTCATTTGTGTGAAAACAAGGTCCAATCAGGCTGAAACGTTACAGGAAGGTAGAATCTATTGAGTTGTAAGTGATCTGAACGTTTCATGATGATAGTACTTTCCTAAGGGGATGAAACCATGTCCCAAAGGTCACCAGGCCTGGTGTCACTTTAAAGAAGTAGTCCAATTACACCTTTGAGGGCTTATAACTTGGTTTCTGAATGTCCTAGAGAGATCAGGTTTGTTTTAGTATACTCCAATCAACAGCCCCTACAACCACAAAAAGGAATGGAGTCATTAGAACTTATGGTTTTTAAATGGCACCCAGAATTATGTTGCACGAAGCACAATTTCACATCATTCTGGGTTCATTTGTGTGAAAACAAGGTACAATCAGGCTAAAACGTTACAGGAAGGTAGAATCTATTGAGTTGTAAGTGATCTGAATGTTTCATGATGATAGCACTTTCCTAAGGGGGTCAAACCACGTCCCAAAGGTCACTGGATCTGGGGTCAATTTAAAGAAGTAGTCCAGTTACACATTTGTGGGCTTATAACTTGGCTTCTGAATGTCCTAGAGAGATCAGGTTTGTTTTAGTGTACTCCAATCAACCACCCCTACAACCTCAATAAGGAATGGAGTCAATAGCACTTATGGTTTGTAAATGGCACCCAGAATTATGTTGCACGAAGCACAATTTCACATCATTCTGGGTCCATTTGTGTGAAAACAAGGTCCAATCAGGCTGAAACGTTACAAGAAGTTAGAATCTATTGAGTTGTAAGTGATCTGAACGTTTCATGATGATCGCACATTCCTATAGGGGGTCAAACCATGTCCCAAAGGTCACCGGGCCTGGTGTCACTTTAAAGAAGTAGTCCAGTTACACCTTTGTGGGCTTAGAACTTGGCTTCTGAATATCCTAGAGAGGTCAGGTTTGTTTTAGAGTACTCCAATTAGCAGCCCCCATTACCACTAAAATGAATGGAGTCATTAGAACTTATGGTTTTTAAATGGCACCCAGAATTATGTTGCACGAAGCACAATTTCACATCATTCTGGGTTCATTTGTGTGAAAACAAGGTCCAATCAGGCTGAAACGTTACAGGAAGGTAGAATCTATTGAGTTGTAAGTGATCTGAATGTTTCATGATGATAGCACTTTCCTAAGGGGGTGAAACAATGTCCCAAAGGTCACCGGATCTGGTGTCAATTTAAAGAAGTAGTCCAGTTACACATTTGTGGGCTCATAACTTGGCTTCTGAATGTCCTAGAGAGATCAGGTTTCTTTTAGTATACTCCAATCAACAGCCCCTACAACCACAAAAAGGAATGGAGTCATTAGCTCTTATGGTTTTTAAATGGCACCCAGAATTATGTTGCACGAAGCACAATTTCACATCATTCTGGGTCCATTTGTGTGAAAACAAGGTCCAATCAGGCTGAAACGTTACGAGAAGGTAGAATCTATTGAGTTGTAAGTGATCTGAACGTTTCATAATGATCGCACATTCCTATAGGGGGTCAAACCATGTCCCAAAGGTCACCGGGCCTGGTGTCACTTTAAAGAAGTAGTCCAGTTACACATTTGTGGGCTTATAACTTGGCTTCTGAATGTCCTAGAGAGATCAGGTTTGTTTTAGTATACTCCAATCAACAGCCCCTACAACCACAAAAAGGAATGGAGTCATTAGAACTTATGGTTTTTAAATGGCACCCAGAATTATGTTGCACGGAGCACAATTTCACATCATTCTGGGTTCATTTGTGTGAAAACAAGGTACAATCAGGCTAAAACGTTACAGGAAGGTAGAATCTATTGAGTTGTAAGTGATATGAATGTTTCATGATGATAGCACTTTCCTAAGGGGGACAAACCACGTCCCAAAGGTCACTGGATCTGGTGTCAATTTAAAGAAGTAGTCCAGTTACCCATTTGTGGGCTTATAACTTGGCTTCTGAATTTCCTAGAGAGATCAGGTTTGTTTTAGTGTACTCCAATCAACAGCCCCTACAACCTCAATAAGGAATGGAGTCAATAGCACTTATGGTTTGTAAATGGCACCCAGAATTATGTTGCACGAAGCACAATTTCACATCATTCTGGGTCCATTTGTGTGAAAACAAGGCCCAATCAGGCTGAAACGTTACAAGAAGTTAGAATCTATTGAGTTGTAAGTGATCTGAACGTTTCATGATGATCGCACATTCCTATAGGGGGTCAAACCATGTCCCAAAGGTCACCGGGCCTGGTGTCACTTTAAAGAAGTAGTCCAGTTACACCTTTGTGGGCTTAGAACTTGGCTTCTGAATATCCTAGAGAGGTCAGGTTTGTTTTAGAGTACTCCAATTAGCAGCCCCCATTACCACTAAAATGAATGGAGTCATTAGAACTTATGGTTTTTAAATGGCACCCAGAATTATGTTGCACGAAGCACAATTTCACATCATTCTGGGTTCATCTGTGTGAAAACAAGGTCCAATCAGGCTGAAACGTTACAGGAAGGTAGAATCTATTTAGTTGTAAGTGATCTGAACGTTTCATGATGATAGCACTTTCCTAAGGGGGTCAAACTATGTCCCAAAGGTCACCGGATCTGGTGTCAATTTAAAGAAGTAGTCCAGTTACACATTTGTGGGCTTATAACTTGGCTTCTGAATGTCCTAGAGAGATCAGTTTTTTTAAGTGTACTCCAATCAACAGCCCCTACAACCACAAAAAGGAATGGAGTCATTAGCACTTAAGGTTTGTAAATGGCACCCAGAATTATTTTGCACGAAGCACAATTTCACATCATTCTGGGTTCATTTGTGTGAAAACAAGGTCCAATCAGGCTGAAACGTTACAGGAAGGTAGAATCTATTGAGTTGTAAGTGATCTGAATGTTTCATGATGATAGCACTTTCCTAAGGGGGTGAAACAATGTCCCAAATGTCACCGGATCTGGTGTCAATTTAAAGTAGTCCAGTTACACATTTGTGGGCTCATAACTTGGCTTCTGAATGTCCTAGAGAGATCAGGTTTCTTTTAGTATACTCCAATCAACAGCCCCTACAACCACAAAAAGGAATGGAGTCATTAGCTCTTATGGTTTTTAAATGGCACCCAGAATTATGTTGCACGAAGCACAATTTCACATCAATTTGGGTCCATTCGTGTGAAAACAAGGTCCAATCAGGCTGAAACGTTACGAGAAGGTAGAATCTATTGAGTTGTAAGTGATCTGAACGTTTCATAATGATCGCACATTCCTATAGGGGGTCATACCAGGTCCCAAAGGTCACCGGGCCTGGTGTCACTTTAAAGAAGTAGTCCAGTTACACCTTTGTGGGCTTATAACTTGGCTTCTGAATATCCTAGAGAGGTCAGGTTTGTTTTAGTGTACTCCAATCAACAGCCCCTACAACCTCAATAAGGAATGGAGTCAATAGCACTTATGGTTTGTAAATGGCACCCAGAATTATTTTGCACGAAGCACAATTTCACATCATTCTGGGTCCATTTGTGTGAAAACAAGGTCCAATCAGGCTGAAACGTTACAAGAAGTTAGAATCTATTGAGTTGTAAGTGATCTGAACGTTTCATGATGATCGCACTTTCCTATAGGGGGTCATACCAGGTCCCAAAGGTCACCGGGCCTGGTGTCACTTTAAAGAAGTAGTCCAGTTACACCTTTGTGGGCTTATAACTTGGCTTCTGAATATCCTAGAGAGGTCAGGTTTGTTTTAGAGTACTCCAATTAGCAGCCCCCATTACCACTAAAAGGAATGGAGTCATTAGCACTTATGGTTTTTAAATGGCACCCAGAATTATGTTGCACGAAGCACAATTCCACATCATTCTGGGTTCATTTGTGTGAAAACAAGGTCCAATCAGGCTGAAACGTTACAGGAAGGTAGAATCTATTGAGTTGTAAGTGATCTGAACGTTTCATGATGATAGCACTTACCTAAGGGGGTCAAACCATGTCCCAAAGGTCACCGGGCATGGTGTCACTTTAAAGAAGTAGTCCAGTTACACCTTTGTGGGCTTATAACTTGGCTTCTGAATATCCTAGAGAGGTCAGGTTTGTTTTAGTGTACTCCAATCAACAGCCCCTACAACCTCAATAAGGAATGGAGTCAATAGCTCTTATGGTTTGTAAATGGCACCCAGAATTATTTTGCACGAAGCACAATTTCACATCATTCTGGGTCCATTTGTGTGAAAACAAGGTCCAATCAGGCTGAAACGTTACAAGAAGTTAGAATCTATTTAGTTGTAAGTGATCTGAACGTTTCATGATGATCGCACTTTCCTATAGGGGGTCATACCAGGTCCCAAAGGTCACCGGGCCTGGTGTCACTTTAAAGAAGTAGTCCAGTTACACCTTTGTGGGCTTATAACTTGGCTTCTGAATATCCTAGAGAGGTCAGGTTTGTTTTAGAGTACTCCAATTAGCAGCCCCCATTACCACTAAAAGGAATGGAGTCATTAGCACTTATGGTTTTTAAATGGCACCCAGAATTATGTTGCACGAAGCACAATTTCACATCATTCTGGGTCCATTTGTGTGAAAACATGGTCCAATCAGGCTGAAACGTTACAGGAAGGTAGAATCTATTGAGTTGTAAGTGATCTGAACGTTTCATGATGATCGCACTTTCCTATAGGGGGTCATACCAGGTCCCAAAGGTCACCGGGCCTGGTGTCACTTTAAAGAAGTAGTCCAGTTACACCTTTGTGGGCTTATAACTTGGCTTCTGAATGTCCTAGAGAGATCAGGTTTGTTTTAGTATACTCCAATCAACAGCCCCTACAACCACAAAAAGGAATGGAGTCATTAGCACTTATGGTTTTTAAATGGCACCCAGAATTATGTGGCACAAAGCACAATTTCACATCATTCTGGGTTCATTTGTGTGAAAACAAGGTCCAATCAGGCTGAAACGTTACAGGAAGGTAGAATCTATTGAGTTGTAAGTGATCTGAACGTTTCATGATGATAGTACTTTCCTAAGGGGATGAAACCATGTCCCAAAGGTCACCGGGCCTGGTGTCACTTTAAAGAAGTAGTCCAATTACACCTTTGAGGGCTTATAACTTGGCTTCTGAATGTCCTAGAGAGATCAGGTTTGTTTTAATGTACTCCAACCATTAGCCCCTACAACCACAAAAAGGAATGGAGTCATTAGCACTTATGGTTTGTAAATGGCACCCAGAATCATGTTGCACGAAGCACAATTTCACATCATTCTGGGTCCATTTGTGTGAAAACAAGGTCCAATCAGGCTGAAACGTTACAAGAAGTTAGAATCTATTGAGTTGTAAGTGATCTGAACGTTTCATGATGATCGCACTTTCCTATAGGGGGTCATACCAGGTCCCAAAGGTCACCGGGCCTGGTGTCACTTTAAAGAAGTAGTCCAGTTACACCTTTGTGGGCTTATAACTTGGCTTCTGAATGTCATAGAGAGATCAGGTTTGTTTTAGTATACTCCAATCAACAGCCCCTACAACCACAAAAAGGAATGGAGTCATTAGAACTTATGGTTTTTAAATGGCACCCAGAATTATGTTGCACGGAGCACAATTTCACATCATTCTTGGTTCATTTGTGTGAAAACAAGGTACAATCAGGCTAAAACGTTACAGGAAGGTAGAATCTATTGAGTTGTAAGTGATATGAATGTTTCATGATGATAGCACTTTCCTAATGGGGTCAAACCAAGTCCCAAAGGTCACTGGATCTGGTGTCAATTTAAAGAAGTAGTCCAGTTACCCATTTGTGGGCTTATAACTTGGCTTCTGAATGTCCTAGAGAGATCAGGTTTGTTTTAATGTACTCCAACCAACAGCCCCTACAACCACAAAAAGGAATGGAGTCATTAGCACTTATGGTTTGTAAATGGCACCCAGAATCATGTTGCACGAAGCACAATTTCACATCATTCTGGGTCCATTTGTGTGAAAACAAGGTCCAATCAGGCTGAAACGTTACAAGAAGTTAGAATCTATTGAGTTGTAAGTGATCTGAACGTTTCATGATGATCGCACTTTCCTATAGGGGGTCATACCAGGTCCCAAAGGTCACCGGGCCTGGTGTCACTTTAAAGAAGTAGTCCAGTTACACCTTTGTGGGCTTATAACTTGGCTTCTGAATATCCTAGAGAGGTCAGGTTTGTTTTAGTGTACTCCAATCAACAGCCCCTACAACCTCAATAAGGAATGGAGTCAATAGCACTTATGGTTTGTAAATGGCACCCAGAATTATTTTGCACGAAGCACAATTTCACATCATTCTGGGTCCATTTGTGTGAAAACAAGGTCCAATCAGGCTGAAACGTTACAAGAAGTTAGAATCTATTGAGTTGTAAGTGATCTGAACGTTTCATGATGATCGCACTTTCCTATAGGGGGTCATACCAGGTCCCAAAGGTCACCGGGCCTGGTGTCACTTTAAAGAAGTAGTCCAGTTACACCTTTGTGGGCTTATAACTTGGCTTCTGAATATCCTAGAGAGGTCAGGTTTGTTTTAGAGTACTCCAATTAGCAGCCCCCATTACCACTAAAAGGAATGGAGTCATTAGCACTTATGGTTTTTAAATGGCACCCAGAATTATGTTGCACGAAGCACAATTCCACATCATTCTGGGTTCATTTGTGTGAAAACAAGGTCCAATCAGGCTGAAACGTTACAGGAAGGTAGAATTTATTGAGTTGTAAGTGATCTGAACGTTTCATGATGATAGCACTTACCTAAGGGGGTCAAACCATGTCCCAAAGGTCACCGGGCCTGGTGTCACTTTAAAGAAGTAGTCCAGTTACACCTTTGTGGGCTTATAACTTGGCTTCTGAATATCCTAGAGAGGTCAGGTTTGTTTTAGTGTACTCCAATCAACAGCCCCTACAACCTCAATAAGGAATGGAGTCAATAGCACTTATGGTTTGTAAATGGCACCCAGAATTATTTTGCACGAAGCACAATTTCACATCATTCTGGGTCCATTTGTGTGAAAACAGGGTCCAATCAGGCTAAAACGTTACAAGAAGTTAGAATCTATTCAGTTGTAAGTGATCTGAACGTTTCATGATGATCGCACTTTCCTATAGGGGGTCATACCAGGTCCCAAAGGTCACCGGGCCTGGTGTCACTTTAAAGAAGTAGTCCAGTTACACCTTTGTGGGCTTATAACTTGGCTTCTGAATATCCTAGAGAGGTCAGGTTTGTTTTAGAGTACTCCAATTAGCAGCCCCCATTACCACTAAAAGGAATGGAGTCATTAGCACTTATGGTTTTTAAATGGCACCCAGAATTATGTTGCACGAAGCACAATTTCACATCATTCTGGGTCCATTTGTGTGAAAACATGGTCCAATCAGGCTGAAACGTTACAGGAAGGTAGAATCTATTGAGTTGTAAGTGATCTGAACGTTTCATGATGATAGCACTTTCCTAAGTGGGTCAAACCATGTCCCAAAGGTCACCGGATCTGGTTTCAATTTAAAGAAGTAGTCCAGTTACACATTTGTGGGCTTATAACTTGGTTTCTGAATGTCCTAGAGAGATCAGGTTTGTTTTAGTATACTCCAATCAACAGCCCCTACAACCACAAAAAGGAATGGAGTCATTAGAACTTATGGTTTTTAAATGGCACCCAGAATTATGTTGCACGAAGCACAATTTCACATCATTCTGGGTTCATTTGTGTGAAAACAAGGTACAATCAGGCTAAAACGTTACAGGAAGGTAGAATCTATTGAGTTGTAAGTGATCTGAATGTTTCATGATGATAGCCCTTTCCTAAGGGGGTCAAACCACGTCCCAAAGGTCACTGGATCTGGGGTCAATTTAAAGAAGTAGTCCAGTTACACATTTGTGGGCTTATAACTTGGCTTCTGAATGTCCTAGAGAGATCAGGTTTGTTTTAATGTACTCCAACCAACAGCCCCTACAACCACAAAAAGGAATGGAGTCATTAGCACTTATGGTTTGTAAATGGCACCCAGAATTATGTTGCACGAAGCACAGTTTCACATCATTCTGGGTCCATTTGTGTGAAAACAAGGTCCAATCAGGCTGAAACGTTACAAGAAGGTAGAATCTATTGAGTTGTAAGTGATCTGAACGTTTCATGATGATTGCACATTCCTATTGGGGGTCAAACCATGTCCCAAAGGTCACCGGGCCTGGTGTCACTTTAAAGAAGTAGCCCAGTTACACGTTTGTGGGCTTATAACTTGGCTTCTGAATGTCCTAGAGAGATCAGGTTTGTTTTAGTGTACTCCAATCAACCACCCCTACAACCTCAATAAGGTATGGAGTCAATAGCACTTATGGTTTGTAAATGGCACCCAGAATTATGTTGCACGAAGCACAATTTCACATCATTCTGGGTCCATTTGTGTGAAAACAACGTCCAATCAGGCTGAAACGTTACAAGAAGTTAGAATCTATTGAGTTGTAAGTGATCTGAACGTTTCATGATGATCGCACATTCCTATTGGGGGTCAAACCATGTCCCAAAGGTCACCGGGCCTGGTGTCACTTTAAAGAAGTAGTCCAGTTACACCTTTGTGGGCTTAGAACTTGGCTTCTGAATATCCTAGAGAGGTCAGGTTTGTTTTAGAGTACTCCAATTAGCAGCCCCCATTACCACTAAAATGAATGGAGTCATTAGAACTTATGGTTTTTAAATGGCACCCAGAATTATGTTGCACAAAGCACAATTTCACATCATTCTGGGTTCATTTGTGTGAAAACAAGGTCCAATCAGGCTGAAACGTTACAGGAAGGTAGAATCTATTGAGTTGTAAGTGATCTGAATGTTTCATGATGATAGCACTTTCCTAAGGGGGTGAAACAATGTCCCAAAGGTCACCGGATCTGGTGTCAATTTAAAGAAGTAGTCCAGTTACACATTTGTGGGCTCATAACTTGGCTTCTGAATGTCCTAGAGAGATCAGGTTTCTTTTATTATACTCCAATCAACAGCCCCTACAACCACAAAAAGGAATGGAGTCATTAGCTCTTATGGTTTTTAAATGGCACCCAGAATTATGTTGCACGAAGCACAATTTCACATCATTCTGGGTCCATTTGTGTGAAAACAAGGTCCAATCAGGCTGAAACGTTACGAGAAGGTAGAATCTATTGAGTTGTAAGTGATCTGAACGTTTCATAATGATCGCACATTCCTATAGGGGGTCAAACCATGTCCCAAAGGTCACCGGGCCTGGTGTCACTTTAAAGAAGTAGTCCAGTTATACATTTGTGGGCTTATAACTTGGCTTCTGAATGTCCTAGAGAGATCAGGTTTGTTTTAGTATACTCCAATCAACAGCCCCTACAACCACAAAAAGGAATGGAGTCATTAGAACTTATGGTTTTTAAATGGCACCCAGAATTATGTTGCACGGAGCACAATTTCACATCATTCTGGGTTCATTTGTGTGAAAACAAGGTACAATCAGGCTAAAACGTTACAGGAAGGTAGAATCTATCGAGTTGTAAGTGATATGAATGTTTCATGATGATAGCACTTTCCTAAGGGGGTCAAACCACATCCCAAAGGTCACTGGATCTGGTGTCAATTTAAAGAAGTAGTCCAGTTACCCATTTGTGGGCTTATAACTTGGCTTCTGAATGTCCTAGAGAGATCAGGTTTGTTTTAGTGTACTCCAATCAACAGCCCCTACAACCACAAAAAGGAATGGAGTCATTAGCACTTATGGTTTGTAAATGGCACCCAGAATCATGTTGCACGAAGCACAATTTCACATCATTCTGGGTCCATTTGTGTGAAAACAAGGTCCAATCAGGCTGAAACGTTACAAGAAGTTAGAATCTATTGAGTTGTAAGTGATCTGAACGTTTCATGATGATCGCACTTTCCTATAGGGGGTCATACCAGGTCCCAAAGGTCACCGGGCCTGGTGTCACTTTAAAGAAGTAGTCCAGTTACACCTTTGTGGGCTTATAACTTGGCTTCTGAATATCCTAGAGAGGTCAGGTTTGTTTTAGTGTACTCCAATCAACAGCCCCTACAACCTCCATAAGGAATGGAGTCAATAGCACTTATGGTTTGTAAATGGCACCCAGAATTATTTTGCACGAAGCACAATTTCACATCATTCTGGGTCCATTTGTGTGAAAACAAGGTCCAATCAGGCTGAAACGTTACAAGAAGTTAGAATCTATTGAGTTGTAAGTGATCTGAACGTTTCATGATGATCGCACTTTCCTATAGGGGGTCATACCAGGTCCCAAAGGTCACCGGGCCTGGTGTCACTTTAAAGAAGTAGTCCAGTTACACCTTTGTGGGCTTATAACTTGGCTTCTGAATATCCTAGAGAGGTCAGGTTTGTTTTAGAGTACTCCAATTAGCAGCCCCCATTACCACTAAAAGGAATGGAGTCATTAGCACTTATGGTTTTTAAATGGCACCCAGAATTATGTTGCACGAAGCACAATTCCACATCATTCTGGGTTCATTTGTGTGAAAACAAGGTCCAATCAGGCTGAAACGTTACAGGAAGGTAGAATCTATTGAGTTGTAAGTGATCTGAACGTTTCATGATGATAGCACTTACCTAAGGGGGTCAAACCATGTCCCAAAGGTCACCGGGCCTGGTGTCACTTTAAAGAAGTAGTCCAGTTACACCTTTGTGGGCTTATAACTTGGCTTCTGAATATCCTAGAGAGGTCAGGTTTGTTTTAGTGTACTCCAATCAACAGCCCCTACAACCTCAATAAGGAATGGAGTCAATAGCACTTATGGTTTGTAAATGGCACCCAGAATTATTTTGCACGAAGCACAATTTCACATCATTCTGGGTCCATTTGTGTGAAAACAAGGTCCAATCAGGCTGAAACGTTACAAGAAGTTAGAATCTATTTAGTTGTAAGTGATCTGAACGTTTCATGATGATCGCACTTTCCTATAGGGGGTCATACCAGGTCCCAAAGGTCACCGGGCCTGGTGTCACTTTAAAGAAGTAGTCCAGTTACACCTTTGTGGGCTTATAACTTGGCTTCTGAATATCCTAGAGAGGTCAGGTTTGTTTTAGAGTACTCCAATTAGCAGCCCCCATTACCACTAAAAGGAATGGAGTCATTAGCACTTATGGTTTTTAAATGGCACCCAGAATTATGTTGCACGAAGCACAATTTCACATCATTCTGGGTCCATTTGTGTGAAAACATTGTCCAATCAGGCTGAAACGTTACAGGAAGGTAGAATCTATTGAGTTGTAAGTGATCTGAACGTTTCATGATGATAGCACTTTCCTAAGGGGGTCAAACCATGTCCCAAAGGTCACCGGATCTGGTTTCAATTTAAAGAAGTAGTCCAGTTACACATTTGTGGGCTTATAACTTGGCTTCTGAATGTCCTAGAGAGATCAGGTTTGTTTTAGTATACTCCAATCAACAGCCCCTACAACCACAAAAAGGAATGGAGTCATTAGCACTTATGGTTTTTAAATGGCACCCAGAATTATGTGGCACAAAGCACAATTTCACATCATTCTGGGTTCATTTGTGTGAAAACAAGGTCCAATCAGGCTGAAACGTTACAGGAAGGTAGAATCTATTGAGTTGTAAGTGATCTGAACGTTTCATGATGATAGTACTTTCCTAAGGGGATGAAACCATGTCCCAAAGGTCACCGGGCCTGGTGTCACTTTAAAGAAGTAGTCCAATTACACCTTTGAGGGCTTATAACTTGGCTTCTGAATGTCCTAGAGAGATCAGGTTTGTTTTAATGTACTCCAACCATTAGCCCCTACAACCACAAAAAGGAATGGAGTCATTAGCACTTATGGTTTGTAAATGGCACCCAGAATCATGTTGCACGAAGCACAATTTCACATCATTCTGGGTCCATTTGTGTGAAAACAAGGTCCAATCAGGCTGAAACGTTACAAGAAGTTAGAATCTATTGAGTTGTAAGTGATCTGAACGTTTCATGATGATCGCACTTTCCTATAGGGGGTCATACCAGGTCCCAAAGGTCACCGGGCCTGGTGTCACTTTAAAGAAGTAGTCCAGTTACACCTTTGTGGGCTTATAACTTGGCTTCTGAATGTCCTAGAGAGATCAGGTTTGTTTTAGTATACTCCAATCAACAGCCCCTACAACCACAAAAAGGAATGGAGTCTTTAGAACTTATGGTTTTTAAATGGCACCCAGAATTATGTTGCACGGAGCACAATTTCACATCATTCTTGGTTCATTTGTGTGAAAACAAGGTACAATCAGGCTAAAACGTTACAGGAAGGTAGAATCTATTGAGTTGTAAGTGATATGAATGTTTCATGATGATAGCACTTTCCTAAGGGGGTCAAACCACGTCCCAAAGGTCACTGGATCTGGTGTCAATTTAAAGAAGTAGTCCAGTTACCCATTTGTGGGCTTATAACTTGGCTTCTGAATGTCCTAGAGAGATCAGGTTTGTTTTAATGTACTCCAACCAACAGCCCCTTCAACCACAAAAAGGAATGGAGTCATTAGCACTTATGGTTTGTAAATGGCACCCAGAATTATTTTGCACGAAGCACAATTTCACATCATTCTGGGTCCATTTGTGTGAAAACAAGGTCCAATCAGGCTGAAACGTTACAAGAAGTTAGAATCTATTGAGTTGTAAGTGATCTGAATGTTTCATGATGATCGCACTTTCCTATAGGGGGTGATACCAGGTCCCAAAGGTCACCGGGCCTGGTGTCACTTTAAAGAAGTAGTCCAGTTACACCTTTGTGGGCTTATAACTTGGCTTCTGAATATCCTAGAGAGGTCAGGTTTGTTTTAGTTTACTCCAATCAACAGCCCCTACAACCTCAATAAGGAATGGAGTCAATAGCACTTATGGTTTGTAAATGGCACCCAGAATCATGTTGCACGAAGCACAATTTCACATCATTCTGGGTCCATTTGTGTGAAAACAAGGTCCAATCAGGCTGAAACGTTACAAGAAGTTAGAATCTATTGAGTTGTAAGTGATCTGAACGTTTCATGATGATCGCACTTTCCTATAGGGGGTCATACCAGGTCCCAAAGGTCACCGGGCCTGGTGTCACTTTAAAGAAGTAGTCCAGTTACACCTTTGTGGGCTTATAACTTGGCTTCTGAATATCCTAGAGAGGTCAGGTTTGTTTTAGTGTACTCCAATCAACAGCCCCTACAACCTCAATAAGGAATGGAGTCAATAGCACTTATGGTTTGTAAATGGCACCCAGAATTATTTTGCACGAAGCACAATTTCACATCATTCTGGGTCCATTTGTGTGAAAACAAGGTCCAATCAGGCTGAAACGTTACAAGAAGTTAGAATCTATTGAGTTGTAAGTGATCTGAATGTTTCATGATGATCGCACTTTCCTATAGGGGGTCATACCAGGTCCCAAAGGTCACCGGGCCTGGTGTCACTTTAAAGAAGTAGTCCAGTTACACCTTTGTGGGCTTATAACTTGGCTTCTGAATATCCTAGAGAGGTCAGGTTTGTTTTAGAGTACTCCAATTAGCAGCCCCCATTACCACTAAAAGGAATGGAGTCATTAGCACTTATGGTTTTTAAATGGCACCCAGAATTATGTTGCACGAAGCACAATTCCACATCATTCTGGGTTCATTTGTGTGAAAACAAGGTCCAATCAGGCTGAAACGTTACAGGAAGGTAGAATTTATTGAGTTGTAAGTGATCTGAACGTTTCATGATGATAGCACTTACCTAAGGGGGTCAAACCATGTCCCAAAGGTCACCGGGCCTGGTGTCACTTTAAAGAAGTAGTCCAGTTACACCTTTGTGGGCTTATAACTTGGCTTCTGAATATCCTAGAGAGGTCAGGTTTGTTTTAGTGTACTCCAATCAACAGCCCCTACAACCTCAATAAGGAATGGAGTCAATAGCACTTATGGTTTGTAAATGGCACCCAGAATTATTTTGCACGAAGCACAATTTCACATCATTCTGGGTCCATTTGTGTGAAAACAGGGTCCAATCAGGCTGAAACGTTACAAGAAGTTAGAATCTATTCAGTTGTAAGTGATCTGAACGTTTCATGATGATCACACTTTCCTATAGGGGGTCATACCAGGTCCCAAAGGTCACCGGGCCTGGTGTCACTTTAAAGAAGTAGTCCAGTTACACCTTTGTGGGCTTATAACTTGGCTTCTGAATATCCTAGAGAGGTCAGGTTTGTTTTAGAGTACTCCAATTAGCAGCCCCCATTACCACTAAAAGGAATGGAGTCATTAGCACTTATGGTTTTTAAATGGCACCCAGAATTATGTTGCACGAAGCACAATTTCACATCATTCTGGGTCCATTTGTGTGAAAACATGGTCCAATCAGGCTGAAACGTTACAGGAAGGTAGAATCTATTGAGTTGTAAGTGATCTGAACGTTTCATGATGATAGCACTTTCCTAAGGGGGTCAAACCATGTCCCAAAGGTCACCGGATCTGGTTTCAATTTAAAGAAGTAGTCCAGTTACACATTTGTGGGCTTATAACTTGGCTTCTGAATGTCCTAGAGAGATCAGGTTTGTTTTAGTATACTCCAATCAACAGCCCCTACAACCACAAAAAGGAATGGAGTCATTAGCACTTATGGTTTTTAAATGGCACCCAGAATTATGTGGCACAAAGCACAATTTCACATCATTCTGGGTTCATTTGTGTGAAAACAAGGTCCAATCAGGCTGAAACGTTACAGGAAGGTAGAATCTATTGAGTTGTAAGTGATCTGAACGTTTCATGATGATAGTACTTTCCTAAGGGGATGAAACCATGTCCCAAAGGTCACCGGGCCTGGTGTCACTTTAAAGAAGTAGTCCAATTACACCTTTGAGGGCTTATAACTTGGTTTCTGAATGTCCTAGAGAGATCAGGTTTGTTTTAGTATACTCCAATCAACAGCCCCTACAACCACAAAAAGGAATGGAGTCATTAGAACTTATGGTTTTTAAATGGCACCCAGAATTATGTTGCACGAAGCACAATTTCACATCATTCTGGGTTCATTTGTGTGAAAACAAGGTACAATCAGGCTAAAACGTTACAGGAAGGTAGAATCTATTGAGTTGTAAGTGATCTGAATTTTTCATGATGATAGCCCTTTCCTAAGGGGGTCAAACCACGTCCCAAAGGTCACTGGATCTGGGGTCAATTTAAAGAAGTAGTCCAGTTACACATTTGTGGGCTTATAACTTGGCTTCTGAATGTCCTAGAGAGATCAGGTTTGTTTTAATGTACTCCAACCAACAGCCCCTACAACCACAAAAAGGAATGGAGTCATTAGCACTTATGGTTTGTAAATGGCACCCAGAATTATGTTGCACGAAGCACAGTTTCACATCATTCTGGGTCCATTTGTGTGAAAACAAGGTCCAATCAGGCTGAAACGTTACAAGAAGGTAGAATCTATTGAGTTGTAAGTGATCTGAACGTTTCATGATGATTGCACATTCCTAAAGGGGGTCAAACCATGTCCCAAAGGTCACCGGGCCTGGTGTCACTTTAAAGAAGTAGCCCAGTTACACGTTTGTGGGCTTATAACTTGGCTTCTGAATGTCCTAGAGAGATCAGGTTTGTTTTAGTGTACTCCAATCAACCACCCCTACAACCTCAATAAGGAATGGAGTCAATAGCACTTATGGTTTGTAAATGGCACCCAGAATTATGTTGCACGAAGCACAATTTCACATCATTCTGGGTCCATTTGTGTGAAAACAAGGTCCAATCAGGCTGAAACGTTACAAGAAGTTAGAATCTATTGAGTTGTAAGTGATCTGAACGTTTCATGATGATCGCACATTCCTATTGGGGGTCAAACCATGTCCCAAAGGTCACCGGGCCTGGTGTCACTTTAAAGAAGTAGTCCAGTTACACCTTTGTGGGCTTAGAACTTGGCTTCTGAATATCCTAGAGAGGTCAGGTTTGTTTTAGAGTACTCCAATTAGCAGCCCCCATTACCACTAAAATGAATGGAGTCATTAGAACTTATGGTTTTTAAATGGCACCCAGAATTATGTTGCACGAAGCACAATTTCACATCATTCTGGGTTCATTTGTGTGAAAACAAGGTCCAATCAGGCTGAAACGTTACAGGAAGGTAGAATCTATTGAGTTGTAAGTGATCTGAATGTTTCATGATGATAGCACTTTCCTAAGGGGGTTAAACAATGTCCCAAAGGTCACCGGATCTGGTGTCAATTTAAAGAAGTAGTCCAGTTACACATTTGTGGGCTCATAACTTGGCTTCTGAATGTCCTAGAGAGATCAGGTTTCTTTTATTATACTCCAATCAACAGCCCCTACAACCACAAAAAGGAATGGAGTCATTAGCTCTTATGGTTTTTAAATGGCACCCAGAATTATGTTGCACGAAGCACAATTTCACATCATTCTGGGTCCATTTGTGTGAAAACAAGGTCCAATCAGGCTGAAACGTTACGAGAAGGTAGAATCTATTGAGTTGTAAGTGATCTGAACGTTTCATAATGATCGCACATTCCTATAGGGGGTCAAACCATGTCCCAAAGGTCACCGGGCCTGGTGTCACTTTAAAGAAGTAGTCCAGTTACACATTTGTGGGCTTATAACTTGGCTTCTGAATGTCCTAGAGAGATCAGGTTTGTTTTAGTATACTCCAATCAACAGCCCCTACAACCACAAAAAGGAATGGAGTCATTAGAACTTATGGTTTTTAAATGGCACCCAGAATTATGTTGCACGGAGCACAATTTCACATCATTCTGGGTTCATTTGTGTGAAAACAAGGTACAATCAGGCTAAAACGTTACAGGAAGGTAGAATCTATTGAGTTGTAAGTGATATGAATGTTTCATGATGATAGCACTTTCCTAAGGGGGTCAAACCACGTCCCAAAGGTCACTGGATCTGGTGTCAATTTAAAGAAGTAGTCCAGTTACCCATTTGTGGGCTTATAACTTGGCTTCTGAATGTCCTAGAGAGATCAGGTTTGTTTTAGTGTACTCCAATCAACAGCCCCTACAACCACAAAAAGGAATGGAGTCATTAGCACTTATGGTTTTTAAATGGCACCCAGAATCATGTTGCACGAAGCACAATTTCACATCATTCTGGGTCCATTTGTGTGAAAACAAGGTCCAATCAGGCTGAAACGTTACAAGAAGTTAGAATCTATTGAGTTGTAAGTGATCTGAACGTTTCATGATGATCGCACTTTCCTATAGGGGGTCATACCAGGTCCCAAAGGTCACCGGGCCTGGTGTCACTTTAAAGAAGTAGTCCAGTTACACCTTTGTGGGCTTATAACTTGGCTTCTGAATATCCTAGAGAGGTCAGGTTTGTTTTAGTGTACTCCAATCAACAGCCCCTACAACCTCAATAAGGAATGGAGTCAATAGCACTTATGGTTTGTAAATGGCACCCAGAATTATTTTGCACGAAGCACAATTTCACATCATTCTGGGTCCATTTGTGTGAAAACAAGGTCCAATCAGGCTGAAACGTTACAAGAAGTTAGAATCTATTGAGTTGTAAGTGATCTGAACGTTTCATGATGATCGCACTTTCCTATAGGGGGTCATACCAGGTCCCAAAGGTCACCGGGCCTGGTGTCACTTTAAAGAAGTAGTCCAGTTACACCTTTGTGGGCTTATAACTTGGCTTCTGAATATCCTAGAGAGGTCAGGTTTGTTTTAGAGTACTCCAATTAGCAGCCCCCATTACCACTAAAAGGAATGGAGTCATTAGCACTTATGGTTTTTAAATGGCACCCAGAATTATGTTGCACGAAGCACAATTCCACATCATTCTGGGTTCATTTGTGTGAAAACAAGGTCCAATCAGGCTGAAACGTTACAGGAAGGTAGAATCTATTGAGTTGTAAGTGATCTGAACGTTTCATGATGATAGCACTTACCTAAGGGGGTCAATCCATGTCCCAAAGGTCACCGGGCCTGGTGTCACTTTAAAGAAGTAGTCCAGTTACACTTTTGTGGGCTTATAACTTGGCTTCTGAATATCCTAGAGAGGTCAGGTTTGTTTTAGTGTACTCCAATCAACAGCCCCTACAACCTCAATAAGGAATGGAGTCAATAGCACTTATGGTTTGTAAATGGCACCCAGAATTATTTTGCACGAAGCACAATTTCACATCATTCTGGGTCCATTTGTGTGAAAACAAGGTCCAATCAGGCTGAAACGTTACAAGAAGTTAGAATCTATTGAGTTGTAAGTGATCTGAACGTTTCATGATGATCGCACTTTCCTATAGGGGGTCATACCAGGTCCCAAAGGTCACCGGGCCTGGTGTCACTTTAAAGAAGTAGTCCAGTTACACCTTTGTGGGCTTATAACTTGGCTTCTGAATATCCTAGAGAGGTCAGGTTTGTTTTAGAGTACTCCAATTAGCAGCCCCCATTACCACTAAAAGGAATGGAGTCATTAGCACTTATGGTTTTTAAATGGCACCCAGAATTATGTTGCACGAAGCACAATTCCACATCATTCTGGGTTCATTTGTGTGAAAACAAGGTCCAATCAGGCTGAAACGTTACAGGAAGGTAGAATCTATTGAGTTGTAAGTGATCTGAACGTTTCATGATGATAGCACTTACCTAAGGGGGTCAAACCATGTCCCAAAGGTCACCGGGCCTGGTGTCACTTTAAAGAAGTAGTCCAGTTACACCTTTGTGGGCTTATAACTTGGCTTCTGAATATCCTAGAGAGGTCAGGTTTGTTTTAGTGTACTCCAATCAACAGCCCCTACAACCTCAATAAGGAATGGAGTCAATAGCACTTATGGTTTGTAAATGGCACCCAGAATTATTTTGCACGAAGCACAATTTCACATCATTCTGGGTCCATTTGTGTGAAAACAAGGTCCAATCAGGCTGAAACGTTACAAGAAGTTAGAATCTATTTAGTTGTAAGTGATCTGAACGTTTCATGATGATCACACTTTCCTATAGGGGGTCATACCAGGTCCCAAAGGTCACCGGGCCTGGTGTCACTTTAAAGAAGTAGTCCAGTTACACCTTTGTGGGCTTATAACTTGGCTTCTGAATATCCTAGAGAGGTCAGGTTTGTTTTAGAGTACTCCAATTAGCAGCCCCCATTACCACTAAAAGGAATGGAGTCATTAGCACTTATGGTTTTTAAATGGCACCCAGAATTATGTTGCACGAAGCACAATTTCACATCATTCTGGGTCCATTTGTGTGAAAACATGGTCCAATCAGGCTGAAACGTTACAGGAAGGTAGAATCTATTGAGTTGTAAGTGATCTGAACGTTTCATGATGATAGCACTTTCCTAAGGGGGTCAAACCATGTCCCAAAGGTCACCGGATCTGGTTTCAATTTAAAGAAGTAGTCCACTTACACATTTGTGGGCTTATAACTTGGCTTCTGAATGTCCTAGAGAGATCAGGTTTGTTTTAGTATACTCCAATCAACAGCCCCTACAACCACAAAAAGGAATGGAGTCATTAGCACTTATGGTTTTTAAATGGCACCCAGAATTATGTGGCACAAAGCACAATTTCACATCATTCTGGGTTCATTTGTGTGAAAACAAGGTCCAATCAGGCTGAAACGTTACAGGAAGGTAGAATCTATTGAGTTGTAAGTGATCTGAACGTTTCATGATGATAGTACTTTCCTAAGGGGATGAAACCATGTCCCAAAGGTCACCGGGCCTGGTGTCACTTTAAAGAAGTAGTCCAATTACACCTTTGAGGGCTTATAACTTGGCTTCTGAATGTCCTAGAGAGATCAGGTTTGTTTTAATGTACTCCAACCATTAGCCCCTACAACCACAAAAAGGAATGGAGTCATTAGCACTTATGGTTTGTAAATGGCACCCAGAATCATGTTGCACGAAGCACAATTTCACATCATTCTGGGTCCATTTGTGTGAAAACAAGGTCCAATCAGGCTGAAACGTTACAAGAAGTTAGAATCTATTGAGTTGTAAGTGATCTGAACGTTTCATGATGATCGCACTTTCCTATAGGGGGTCATACCAGGTCCCAAAGGTCACCGGGCCTGGTGTCACTTTAAAGAAGTAGTCCAGTTACACCTTTGTGGGCTTATAACTTGGCTTCTGAATGTCCTAGAGAGATCAGGTTTGTTTTAGTATACTCCAATCAACAGGCCCTACAACCACAAAAAGGAATGGATTCATTAGAACTTATGGTTTTTAAATGGCACCCAGAATTATGTTGCACGGAGAACAATTTCACATATTTCTTAGTTCATTTGTGTGAAAACAAGGTACAATCAGGCTAAAACGTTACAGGAAGGTAGAATCTATTGAGTTGTAAGTGATATGAATGTTTCATGATGATAGCACTTTCCTAAGGGGGTCAAACCACGTCCCAAAGGTCACTGGATCTGGTGTCAATTTAAAGAAGTAGTCCAGTTACCCATTTGTGGGCTTATAACTTGGCTTCTGAATGTCCTAGAGAGATCAGGTTTGTTTTAATGTACTCCAACCAACAGCCCCTACAACCACAAAAAGGAATGGAGTCATTAGCACTTATGGTTTGTAAATGGCACCCAGAATCATGTTGCACGAAGCACAATTTCACATCATTCTGGGTCCATTTGTGTGAAAACAAGGTCCAATCAGGCTGAAACGTTACAAGAAGTTAGAATCTATTGAGTTGTAAGTGATCTGAACGTTTCATGATGATCGCACTTTCCTATAGGGGGTCATACCAGGTCCCAAAGGTCACCGGGCCTGGTGTCACTTTAAAGAAGTAGTCCAGTTACACCTTTGTGGGCTTATAACTTGGCTTCTGAATATCCTAGAGAGGTCAGGTTTGTTTTAGTGTACTCCAATCAACAGCCCCTACAACCTCAATAAGGAATGGAGTCAATAGCACTTATGGTTTGTAAATGGCACCCAGAATTATTTTGCACGAAGCACAATTTCACATCATTCTGGGTCCATTTGTGTGAAAACAAGGTCCAATCAGGCTGAAACGTTACAAGAAGTTAGAATCTATTGAGTTGTAAGTGATCTGAACGTTTCATGATGATCGCACTTTCCTATAGGGGGTCATTCCAGGTCCCAAAGGTCACCGGGCCTGGTGTCACTTTAAAGAAGTAGTCCAGTTACACCTTTGTGGGCTTATAACTTGGCTTCTGAATATCCTAGAGAGGTCAGGTTTGTTTTAGAGTACTCCAATTAGCAGCCCCCATTACCACTAAAAGGAATGGAGTCATTAGCACTTATGGTTTTTAAATGGCACCCAGAATTATGTTGCACGAAGCACAATTCCACATCATTCTGGGTTCATTTGTGTGAAAACAAGGTCCAATCAGGCTGAAACGTTACAGGAAGGTAGAATTTATTGAGTTGTAAGTGATCTGAACGTTTCATGATGATAGCACTTACCTAAGGGGGTCAAACCATGTCCCAAAGGTCACCGGGCCTGGTGTCACTTTAAAGAAGTAGTCCAGTTACACCTTTGTGGGCTTATAACTTGGCTTCTGAATATCCTAGAGAGGTCAGGTTTGTTTTAGTGTACTCCAATCAACAGCCCCTACAACCTCAATAAGGAATGGAGTCAATAGCACTTATGGTTTGTAAATGGCACCCAGAATTATTTTGCACGAAGCACAATTTCACATCATTCTGGGTCCATTTGTGTGAAAACAGGGTCCAATCAGGCTGAAACGTTACAAGAAGTTAGAATCTATTCAGTTGTAAGTGATCTGAACGTTTCATGATGATCGCACTTTCCTATAGGGGGTCATACCAGGTCCCAAAGGTCACCGGGCCTGGTGTCACTTTAAAGAAGTAGTCCAGTTACACCTTTGTGGGCTTATAACTTGGCTTCTGAATATCCTAGAGAGTTCAGGTTTGTTTTAGAGTACTCCAATTAGCAGCCCCCATTACCACTAAAAGGAATGGAGTCATTAGCACTTATGGTTTTTAAATGGCACCCAGAATTATGTTGCACGAAGCACAATTTCACATCATTCTGGGTCCATTTGTGTGAAAACATGGTCCAATCAGGCTGAAACGTTACAGGAAGGTAGAATCTATTGAGTTGTAAGTGATCTGAACGTTTCATGATGATAGCACTTTCCTAAGGGGGTCAAACCATGTCCCAAAGGTCACCGGATCTGGTTTCAATTTAAAGAAGTAGTCCAGTTACACATTTGTGGGCTTATAACTTGGCTTCTGAATGTCCTAGAGAGATCAGGTTTGTTTTAGTATACTCCAATCAACAGCCCCTACAACCACAAAAAGGAATGGAGTCATTAGCACTTATGGTTTTTAAATGGCACCCAGAATTATGTGGCACAAAGCACAATTTCACATCATTCTGTGTTCATTTGTGTGAAAACAAGGTCCAATCAGGCTGAAACGTTACAGGAAGGTAGAATCTATTGAGTTGTAAGTGATCTGAACGTTTCATGATGATAGTACTTTCCTAAGGGGATGAAACCATGTCCCAAAGGTCACCGGGCCTGGTGTCACTTTAAAGAAGTAGTCCAATTACACCTTTGAGGTCTTATAACTTGGTTTCTGAATGTCCTAGAGAGATCAGGTTTGTTTTAGTATACTCCAATCAACAGCCCCTACAACCACAAAAAGGAATGGAGTCATTAGAACTTATGGTTTTTAAATGGCACCCAGAATTATGTTGCACGAAGCACAATTTCACATCATTCTGGGTTCATTTGTGTGAAAACAAGGTACAATCAGGCTAAAACGTTACAGGAAGGTAGAATCTATTGAGTTGTAAGTGATCTGAATGTTTCATGATGATAGCCCTTTCCTAAGGGGGTCAAACCACGTCCCAAAGGTCACTGGATCTGGGGTCAATTTAAAGAAGTAGTCCAGTTACACATTTGTGGGCTTATAACTTGGCTTCTGAATGTCCTAGAGAGATCAGGTTTGTTTTAATGTACTCCAACCAACAGCCCCTACAACCACAAAAAGGAATGGAGTCATTAGCACTTATGGTTTGTAAATGGCACCCAGAATTATGTTGCACGAAGCACAGTTTCACATCATTCTGGGTCCATTTGTGTGAAAACAAGGTCCAATCAGGCTGAAACGTTACAAGAAGGTAGAATCTATTGAGTTGTAAGTGATCTGAACGTTTCATGATGATTTCACATTCCTATAGGGGGTCAAACCATGTCCCAAAGGTCACCGGGCCTGGTGTCACTTTAAAGAAGTAGCCCAGTTACACGTTTGTGGGCTTATAACTTGGCTTCTGAATGTCCTAGAGAGATCAGGTTTGTTTTAGTGTACTCCAATCAACCACCCCTACAACCTCAATAAGGAATGGAGTCAATAGCACTTATGGTTTGTAAATGGCACCCAGAATTATGTTGCACGAAGCACAATTTCACATCATTCTGGGTCCATTTGTGTGAAAACAAGGTCCAATCAGGCTGAAACGTTACAAGAAGTTAGAATCTATTGAGTTGTAAGTGATCTGAACGTTTCATGATGATCGCACATTCCTATTGGGGGTCAAACCATGTCCCAAAGGTCACCGGGCCTGGTGTCACTTTAAAGAAGTAGTCCAGTTACACCTTTGTGGGCTTAGAACTTGGCTTCTGAATATCCTAGAGAGGTCAGGTTTGTTTTAGAGTACTCCATTTAGCAGCCCCCATTACCACTAAAATGAATGGAGTCATTAGAACTTATGGTTTTTAAATGGAACCCAGAATCATGTTGCACGAAGCACAATTTCACATCATTCTGGGTTCATTTGTGTGAAAACAAGGTCCAATCAGGCTGAAACGTTACAGGAAGGTAGAATCTATTGAGTTGTAAGTGATCTGAATGTTTCATGATGATAGCACTTTCCTAAGGGGGTGAAACAAAGTCCCAAAGGTCACCGGATCTGGTGTCAATTTAAAGAAGTAGTCCAGTTACACATTTGTGGGCTCATAACTTGGCTTCTGAATGTCCTAGAGAGATCAGGTTTCTTTTAGTATACTCCAATCAACAGCCCCTACAACCACAAAAAGGAATGGAGTCATTAGCTCTTATGGTTTTTAAATGGCACCCAGAATTATGTTGCACGAAGCACAATTTCACATCATTCTGGGTCCATTTGTGTGAAAACAAGGTCCAATCAGGCTGAAACGTTACGAGAAGGTAGAATCTATTGAGTTGTAAGTGATCTGAACGTTTCATAATGATCGCACATTCCTATAGGGGGTCAAACCATGTCCCAAAGGTCACCGGGCCTGGTGTCACTTTAAAGAAGTAGTCCAGTTACACATTTGTGGGCTTATAACTTGGCTTCTGAATGTCCTAGAGAGATCAGGTTTGTTTTAGTATACTCCAATCAACAGCCCCTACAACCACAAAAAGGAATGGAGTCATTAGAACTTATGGTTTTTAAATGGCACCCAGAATTATGTTGCACGGAGCACAATTTCACATCATTCTGGGTTCATTTGTGTGAAAACAAGGTACAATCAGGCTAAAACGTTACAGGAAGGTAGAATCTATTGAGTTGTAAGTGATATGAATGTTTCATGATGATAGCACTTTCCTAAGGGGGTCAAACCATGTCCCAAAGGTCACTGGATCTGGTGTCAATTTAAAGAAGTAGTCCAGTTACCCATTTGTGGGCTCATAACTTGGCTTCTGAATGTCCTAGAGAGATCAGGTTTGTTTTAGTGTACTCCAATCAACAGCCCCTACAACCTCAATTAGGAATGGAGTCAATAGCACTTATGGTTTGTAAATGGCACCCAGAATTATGTTGCACGAAGCACAATTTCACATCATTCTGGGTCCATTTGTGTGAAAACAAGGTCCAATCAGGCTGAAACGTTACAAGAAGTTAGAATCTATTGAGTGGTAAGTGATCTGAACGTTTCATGATGATCGCACATTCCTATAGGGGGTCAAACCATGTCCCAAAGGTCACCGGGCCTGGTGTCACTTTAAAGAAGTAGTCCAGTTACACCTTTGTGGGCTTAGAACTTGGCTTCTGAATATCCTAGAGAGGTCAGGCTTGTTTTAAAGTACTCCAATTAGCAGCCCCCATTACCACTAAAATGAATGGAGTCATAAGAACTTATGGTTTTTAAATGGCACCCAGAATTATGTTGCACGAAGCACAATTTCACATCATTCTGGGTTCATCTGTGTGAAAACAAGGTCCAATCAGGCTGAAACGGTACAGGAAGGTAGAATCTATTGAGTTGTAAGTGATCTGAACGTTTCATGATGATAGCAATTTCCTAAGGGGGTCAAACTATGTCCCAAAGGTCACCGGATCTGGTGTTAATTTAAAGAAGTAGTCCAGTTACACATTTGTGGGCTTATAACTTGGCTTCTGAATGTCCTAGAGAGATCAGTTTTTTTTAGTGTACTCCAATCAACAGCCCCTACAACCACAAAAAGGAATGGAGTCATTAGCACTTAAGGTTTGTAAATGGCACCCAGAGTTATGTTGCACGAAGTACAATTTCACATCATTCTGGGTTCATTTGTGTGAAAACAAGGTCCAATCAGGCTGAAACGTTACAGGAAGGTAGAATCTATTGAGTTGTAAGTGATCTGAATGTTTCATGATGATAGCACTTTCCTAAGGGGGTGAAACAATGTCCCAAAGGTCACCGGATCTGGTGTCAATTTAAAGTAGTCCAGTTACACATTTGTGGGCTCATAACTTGGCTTCTGAATGTCCTAGAGAGATCAGGTTTCTTTTAGTATACTCCAATCAACAGCCCCTACAACCACAAAAAGGAATGGAGTCATTAGCTCTTATGGTTTTTAAATGGCACCCAGAATTATGTTGCACGAAGCACAATTTCACATCATTCTGGGTCCATTTGTGTGAAAACAAGGTCCAATCAGGCTGAAACGTTACGAGAAGGTAGAATCTATTGAGTTGTAAGTGATCTGAACGTTTCATAATGATCGCACATTCCTATAGGGGGTCAAACCATGTCCCAAAGGTCACCGGGCCTGGTGTCACTTTAAAGAAGTAGTCCAGTTACACATTTGTGGGCTTATAACTTGGCTTCTGAATGTCCTAGAGAGATCAGGTTTGTTTTAGTATACTCCAATCAACAGCCCCTACAACCACAAAAAGGAATGGAGTCATTAGAACTTATGGTTTTTAAATGGCACCCAGAATTATGTTGCACGGAGCACAATTTCACATCATTCTGGGTTCATTTGTGTGAAATCAAGGTACAATCAGGCTAAAACGTTACAGGAAGGTAGAATCTACTGAGTTGTAAGTGATATGAATGTTTCATGATGATAGCACTTTCCTAAGGGGGTCAAACCACGTCCCAAAGGTCACTGGATCTGGTGTCAATTTAAAGAAGTAGTCCAGTTACCCATTTGTGGGCTTATAACTTGGCTTCTGAATGTCCTAGAGAGATCAGGTTTGTTTTAATGTACTCCAACCAACAGCCCCTACAACCACAAAAAGGAATGGAGTCATTAGCACTTATGGTTTGTAAATGGCACCCAGAATCATGTTGCATGAAGCACAATTTCACATCATTCTGGGTCCATTTGTGTGAAAACAAGGTCCAATCAGGCTGAAACGTTACAAGAAGTTAGAATCTATTGAGTTGTAAGTGATCTGAACGTTTCATGATGATCGGACTTTCCTATAGGGGGTCATACCAGGTCCCAAAGGTCACCGGGCCTGGTGTCACTTTAAAGAAGTAGTCCAGTTACACCTTTGTGGGCTTATAACTTGGCTTCTGAATATCCTAGAGAGGTCAGGTTTGTTTTAGTGTACACCAATCAACAGCCCCTACAACCTCAATAAGGAATGGAGTCAATAGCACTTATGGTTTGTAAATGGCACCCACAATTATTTTGCACGAAGCACAATTTCACATCATTCTGGGTCCATTTGTGTGAAAACAAGGTCCAATCAGGCTGAAACGTTACAAGAAGTTAGAATCTATTGAGTTGTAAGTGATCTGAACGTTTCATGATGATCACACTTTCCTATAGGGGGTCATACCAGGTCCCAAAGGTCACCGGGCCTGGTGTCACTTTAAAGAAGTAGTCCAGTTACACCTTTGTGGGCTTATAACTTGGCTTCTGAATATCCTAGAGAGGTCAGGTTTGTTTTAGAGTACTCCAATTAGCAGCCCCCATTACCACTAAAAGGAATGGAGTCATTAGCACTTATGGTTTTTAAATGGCACCCAGAATTATGTTGCACGAAGCACAATTCCACATCATTCTGGGTTCATTTGTGTGAAAACAAGGTCCAATCAGGCTGAAACGTTACAGGAAGGTAGAATCTATTGAGTTGTAAGTGATATGAATGTTTCATGATGATAGCACTTTCCTAAGGGGGTCAAACCACGTCCCAAAGGTCACTGGATCTGGTGTCAATTTAAAGAAGTAGTCCAGTTACCCATTTGTGGGCTTATAACTTGGCTTCTGAATGTCCTAGAGAGATCAGGTTTGTTTTAATGTACTCCAACCAACAGCCCCTACAACCACAAAAAGGAATGGAGTCATTAGCACTTATGGTTTGTAAATGGCACCCAGAATCATGTTGCACGAAGCACAATTTCACATCATTCTGGGTCCATTTGTGTGAAAACAAGGTCCAATCAGGCTGAAACGTTACAAGAAGTTAGAATCTATTGAGTTGTAAGTGATCTGAACGTTTCATGATGATCGCACTTTCCTATAGGGGGTCATACCAGGTCCCAAAGGTCACCGGGCCTGGTGTCACTTTAAAGAAGTAGTCCAGTTACACCTTTGTGGGCTTATAACTTGGCTTCTGAATATCCTAGAGAGGTCAGGTTTGTTTTAGTGTACACCAATCAACAGCCCCTACAACCTCAATAAGGAATGGAGTCAATAGCACTTATGGTTTGTAAATGGCACCCACAATTATTTTGCACGAAGCACAATTTCACATCATTCTGGGTCCATTTGTGTGAAAACAAGGTCCAATCAGGCTGAAACGTTACAAGAAGTTAGAATCTATTGAGTTGTAAGTGATCTGAACGTTTCATGATGATCACACTTTCCTATAGGGGGTCATACCAGGTCCCAAAGGTCACCGGGCCTGGTGTCACTTTAAAGAAGTAGTCCAGTTACACCTTTGTGGGCTTATAACTTGGCTTCTGAATATCCTAGAGAGGTCAGGTTTGTTTTAGAGTACTCCAATTAGCAGCCCCCATTACCACTAAAAGGAATGGAGTCATTAGCACTTATGGTTTTTAAATGGCACCCAGAATTATGTTGCACGAAGCACAATTCCACATCATTCTGGGTTCATTTGTGTGAAAACAAGGTCCAATCAGGCTGAAACGTTACAGGAAGGTAGAATCTATTGAGTTGTAAGTGATATGAATGTTTCATGATGATAGCACTTTCCTAAGGGGGTCAAACCACGTCCCAAAGGTCACTGGATCTGGTGTCAATTTAAAGAAGTAGTCCAGTTACCCATTTGTGGGCTTATAACTTGGCTTCTGAATGTCCTAGAGAGATCAGGTTTGTTTTAATGTACTCCAACCAACAGCCCCTACAACCACAAAAAGGAATGGAGTCATTAGCACTTATGGTTTGTAAATGGCACCCAGAATCATGTTGCACGAAGCACAATTTCACATCATTCTGGGTCCATTTGTGTGAAAACAAGGTCCAATCAGGCTGAAACGTTACAAGAAGTTAGAATCTATTGAGTTGTAAGTGATCTGAACGTTTCATGATGATCTCACTTTCCTATAGGGGGTCATACCAGGTCCCAAAGGTCACCGGGCCTGGTGTCACTTTAAAGAAGTAGTCCAGTTACACCTTTGTGGGCTTATAACTTGGCTTCTGAATATCCTAGAGAGGTCAGGTTTGTTTTAGTGTACTCCAATCAACAGCCCCTACAACCTCAATAAGGAATGGAGTCAATAGCACTTATGGTTTGTAAATGGCACCCAGAATTATTTTGCACGAAGCACAATTTCACATCATTCTGGGTCCATTTGTGTGAAAACAAGGTCCAATCAGGCTGAAACGTTACAAGAAGTTAGAATCTATTGAGTTGTAAGTGATCTGAACGTTTCATGATGATCGCACTTTCCTATAGGGGGTCATACCAGGTCCCAAAGGTCACCGGGCCTGGTGTCACTTTAAAGAAGTAGTCCAGTTACACCTTTGTGGGCTTATAACTTGGCTTCTGAATATCCTAGAGAGGTCAGGTTTGTTTTAGAGTACTCCAATTAGCAGCCCCCATTACCACTAAAAGGAATGGAGTCATTAGCACTTATGGTTTTTAAATGGCACCCAGAATTATGTTGCACGAAGCACAATTCCACATCATTCTGGGTTCATTTGTGTGAAAACAAGGTCAATCCGGCTGAAACGTTACAGGAAGGTAGAATCTATTGAGTTGTAAGTGATCTGAACATTTCATGATGATAGCACTTACCTAAGGGGGTCAAACCATGTCCCAAAGGTCACCGGGCCTGGTGTCACTTTAAAGAAGTAGTCCAGTTACACTTTTGTGGGCTTATAACTTGGCTTCTGAATATCCTAGAGAGGTCAGGTTTGTTTTAGTGTACTCCAATCAACAGCTTCTACAACCTCAATAAGGAATGGAGTCAATAGCACTTATGGTTTGTAAATGGCACCCAGAATTATTTTGCACGAAGCACAATTTCACATCATTCTGGGTCCATTTGTGTGAAAACAAGGTCCAATCAGGCTGAAACGTTACAAGAAGTTAGAATCTATTGAGTTGTAAGTGATCTGAACGTTTCATGATGATCGCACTTTCCTATAGGGGGTCATACCAGGTCCCAAAGGTCACCGGGCCTGGTGTCACTTTAAAGAAGTAGTCCAGTTACACCTTTGTGGGCTTATAACTTGGCTTCTGAATATCCTAGAGAGGTCAGGTTTTTTTTAGAGTACTCCAATTAGCAGCCCCCATTACCACTAAAAGGAATGGAGTCATTAGCACTTATGGTTTTTAAATGGCACCCAGAATTATGTTGCACGAAGCACAATTCCACATCATTCTGGGTTCATTTGTGTGAAAACAAGGTCCAATCAGGCTGAAACGTTACACGAAGGTAGAATCTATTGAGTTGTAAGTGATCTGAACGTTTCATGATGATCGCACATTTCTATGGGGGTAAAACCATGTCCCAAAGGTCACCGGATCTGGTTTCAATTTAAAGAAGTAGTCCAGTTACACATTTGTGGGCTTATAACTTGGCTTCTGAATGTCCTAGAGAGATCAGGTTTGTTTTAGTATACTCCAATCAACAGCCCCTACAACCACAAAAAGGAATGGAGTCATTAGCACTTATGGTTTTTAAATGGCACCCAGAATTATGTGGCACAAAGCACAATTTCACATCATTCTGGGTTCATTTGTGTGAAAACAAGGTCCAATCAGGCTGAAACGTTACAGGAAGGTAGAATCTATTGAGTTGTAAGTGATCTGAATGTTTCAAGATGATAGTACTTTCATAAGGGGATCAAACCATGTCCCAAAGGTCACCGGATCTGGTGTCAATTTAAAGAAGTAGTCCAGTTACACATTTGTGGGCTTATAACTTGGCTTCTGAATGTCCTAGAGAGATCAGGTTTGTTTTAGTGTTCTCCAATCAACATCCCCTACAACCTCAAAAAGGAATGGAGTCATTAGCACTTATGGTTTTTAAATGGCACCCAGAATTATGTTGCACGAAGCACAATTTCACATCATTCTGGGTTCATTTGTGTGAAAACAAGGTCCAATCAGGCTAAAATGTTACAGGAAGGTAGAATCTATTGATTTGTAAGTGATCTGAACGTTTCATGATGATAGCACTTTCCTAAGGGGGTCAAACCATGTCCCAAAGGTCACCGGATCTGGTGTCAATTTAAAGAAGTAGTCCAGTTACACATTTGTGGGCTTATAACTTGGCTTCTGAATGTCCCAGAGAGATCAGGTTTGTTTTAGTGTACTCCAATCAACAGCCCCTACAACCACAAAAAGGAATGGCGTCATTAGCAATTAAGGTTTGTAAATGGTACCCAGAATTATGCTGCACTAAGCACAATTTCGCATCATTCTGGGTTCATTTGTGTGGAAACAAGGTCCAATCAGGCTGAAACGTTACAGGAAGGTAGAATCTATTGAGTTGTAAGTGATCTGAACATTTCATGATGATAGCACTTTCCTAAGGGGGTCAAACCATGTCCCAAAGGTCACCGGATCTGGTGTCAATTTAAAGAAGTAGTCCAGTTACACATTTGTGGGCTTATAACTTGGCTTCTGAATGTCCTAGAGAGATCAGGTTTGTTTTAGTGTACTCCAATCAACAGCCCCTACAACCCTAAAAAGGAATGGAGTCATTAGCACTTATGGTTTTTAAATGGCACCCAGAATTATGTTGCACGAAGCACAATTTCACATCATTCTGGGTCCATTTGTGTGAAAACAAGGTCCAATCAGGCTGAAACGTTACAGGAAGGTAGAATCTATTGAGTTGTAAGTGATCTGAACGTTTCAAGATGATAGCACTTTCCTAAGGGGGTCAAACCATGTCCCAAAGGTCACCGGATCTGGTGTCAATTTAAAGAAGTAGTCCAGTTACACATTTGTGGGCTTATAAATTGGCTTCTGAATGTCCTAGAGAGATCAGGTTTGTTTTAATGTACTCCAACCAACAGCCCCTACAACCACAAAAAGGAATGGAGTCATTAGCACTTATGGTTTGTAAATGGCACCCAGAATTATGTTGCTCTAAGCACAATTTCACATCATTCTGGGTCCATTTGTGTGAAAACAAGGTCCAATCAGGCTGAAACGTTACAAGAAGGTAGAATCTATTGAGTTGTAAGTGATCTCAACGTTTCAAGATGATCGCACTTTCTTAAGGGGGACAAACAATGTCCCAAAGGTCACCGGATCTGGTGTCAATTTAAAGAAGTAGTCCAGTTACACCTTTGTGGGCTTATAACTTGGCTTCTGAATGTCCTAGAGAGATCAGATTTGTTTTAGTGTACTCCAATCAACAGCCCCTACAACCCTAAAAAGGAATGGAGTCATTAGCACTTATGGTTTTTAAATGGCACCCAGAATTATGTTGCACGAAGCACAATTTCACATCATTCTGGGTCCATTTGTGTGAAAACAAGGTCCAATCAGGCTGAAACGTTACAGGAAGGTAGAATCTATTGAGTTGTAAGTGATCTGAACGTTTCAAGATGATAGCACTTTCCTAAGGGGGTCAAACCATGTCCCAAAGGTCACCGGATCTGGTGTCAATTTAAAGAAGTAGTCCAGTTACACATTTGTGGGCTTTTAAATTGGCTTCTGAATGTCCTAGAGAGATCAGGTTTGTTTTAATGTACTCCAACCAACAGCCCCTACAACCACAAAAAGGAATGGAGTCATTAGCACTTATGGTTTGTAAATGGCACCCAGAATTATGTTGCACTAAGCACAATTTCACATCATTCTGGGTCCATTTGTGTGAAAACAAGGTCCAATCAGGCTGAAACGTTACAAGAAGGTAGAATCTATTGAGTTGTAAGTGATCTCAACGTTTCAAGATGATCGCACTTTCTTAAGGGGGTCAAACAATGTCCCAAAGGTCACCGGATCTGGTGTCAATTTAAAGAAGTAGTCCAGTTACACCTTTGTGGGCTTATAACTTGGCTTCTGAATGTCCTAGAGAGATCAGGTTTGTTTTAGTGTACTCCAATCAACAGCCCCTACAACCACAAAAAGCAATGGAGTCATTAGCACTTATGTTTGTAAATGGCACCCAGAATTATGTTGCACGAAGCACAATTTCACATCATTCTGGGTCCATTTGTGTGAAAACAAGGTCCAATCAGGCTGAAACGTTACAAGAAGGTAGAATCTATTGAGTTGTAAGTGATCTGAACGTTTCATGATGATCGCACATTCCTATAGGGGGTCAAACCATGTCCCAAAGGTCACCGGGCCTGGCGTCACTTTAAAGAAGTAGTCCAGTTACACCTTTGTGGGCTTATAACTTGGCTTCTGAATATCCTAGAGAGGTCAGGTTTGTTTTAAAATACTCCAATTAACAGCCCCCGTTACCACTAAAAGGAATGGAGTCATTAGCACTTATGGTTTTTAAATGGCACCCAGAATTATGTTGCACTAAGCACAATTTCACATCATTCTGGGTCCATTTGTGTGAAAACAAGGTCCAATCAGGCTGAAACATTACAAGAAGGTAGAATCTATTGAGTTGTAAGTGACCTGAACGTTTCAAGATGATCGCACTTTCCTAAGGGGGTCAAACAATGTCCCAAAGGTCACCGGGCCTGGCGTCAATTTAAAGAAGTAGTCCAGTTACACCTTTGTGGGCTTATAACTTGGCTTCTGAATGTCCAAGAGAGATCAGGTTTGTTTTAGTGTACTCCAATCAACAGCCCCTACAACCACAAAAAGGAATTGAGTCATTAGCACTTATGGTTTGTAAATGGCACCCAGAATTATATTGCACGAAGCACAATTTCACATCATTCTGGGTCCATTTGTGTGAAAACAAGGTCCAATCAGGCTGAAACGTTACAAGAAGGTAGAATCTATTGAGTTGTAAGTGATCTGAACGTTTCATGATGATCGCACATTCCTATAGGGGGTCAAACCATGTCCCAAAGGTCACCGGGCCTGGTGTCACTTTAAAGAAGTAGTCCAGTTACACCTTTGTGGGCTTATAACTTGGCTTCTGAATGTCCTAGAGAGATCAGGTTTGTTTTAATGTACTCCAACCAACAGCCACTACAACCACAGAAAGGAATGGAGTCATTAGCACTTATGGTTTGTAAATGGCACCCAGAATTATGTTGCACGAAGCACAATTTCACATCATTCTGGGTCCATTTGTGTGAAAACAAGGTCCAATCAGGCTGAAACGTTACAAGAAGGTAGAATCTATTGAGTTGTAAGTGATCTGAACGTTTCATGATGATCGCACATTCCTATAGGGGGTCAAACCATGTCCCAAAGGTCACCGGATCTGGTGTCAATTTAAAGAAGTAGTCCAGTTACACATTTGTGGGCTCATAACTTGGCTTCTGAATGTCCTAGAGAGATAAGGTTTGTTTTAGTATACTCCAATCAACAGCCCCTACAACCACAAAAAGGAATGGAGTCATTAGCACTTATGGTTTTTAAATGGCACCCAGAATTATGTTGCACGAAGCACAATTTCACATCATTCTGGGTTCATTTGTGTGAAAACATGGTCCAATCAGGCTGAAACGTTACAGGAAGGTAGAATCTATTGATTTGTAAGTGATCTGAACGTTTCATGATGATAGCACTTTCCTAAGGGGGTCAAACCATGTCCCAAAGGTCACCGGGCCTGGTGTCAATTTAAAGTAGTCCAGTTACACCTTTGTGGGCTTATAACTTGGCTTCTGAATATCCTAGAGAGGTCATGTTTGTTTTAGAGTACTCCAATTAACAGCCCCGATTACCACTAAAAGGAATGGAGTCATTAGCACTTATGGTTTTTAAATGGTACCCAGAATTATGTTGCACGAAGCACAATTTCACATCATTCTGGGTTCATTTGAGTGCAAACAAGGTCCAATCAGGCTGAAACATTACAAGAAGGTAGAATCTATTGAGTTGTAAGTGATCTGAACGTTTCATGATGATCGCACATTCCTATAGGGGGTCAAACCATGTCCCAAAGGTCACCGGGCCTGGTGTCACTTTAAAGAAGTAGTCCAGTTACACATTTGTGGGCTTATAACTTGGCTTCTGAATGTCCTAGAGAGATCAGGTTTGTTTTAGTGTACTCCAATCAACAGGACCAACAACCACAAAAAGGAATGGAGTCATTAGCACTTATGGTTTCTAAATGGCACCCAGACTTATGTTGCACGAAGCACAATTTCACATCATTCTGGGTCCATTTGTGTGAAAACAAGGTCCAATCAGGCTGAAACGTTACTGGAAGGTAGAATCTATTGAGTTGTAAGTGATCTGAACGTTTCATGATGATAAAACTTTCCTAAGGGGATCAAACCATGTCCCAAAGGTCACCGGATCTGGTGTCAATTAAAAAGAAGTAGTCCAGTTACACATTTGTGGGCTTATAACTTGGCTTCTGAATGTCCTAGAGAGATCAGGTTTGTTTTAGTATACTCCAGTCAAGAGCCCCTACAACCACAAAAAGGAATGGAGTCATTAGCACTTATGGTTTTTAAATGGCACCCAGAATTATGTTGCACGAAGCACAATTTAACATCATTCTGGGTTCATTTGTGTGAAAACAAGGTCCAATCAGGCTGAAACGTTACAGGAAGTTAGAATCTATTGAGTTGTAAGTGATCTGAAAGTTTCATGATGATAGCACTTTCCTAAGGGGGTCAAACCATGTCCCAAAGGTCACCGGATCTGGTGTCAATAAAAGAAGTAGTCCAGTTACACATTTGTGGGCTTATAACTTGGCTTCTGAATGTCCTAGAGAGGTCAGGTTTGTTTTAGTATACTCCAATCAACAGCCCCTACAACCACAAAAAGGAATGGAGTCATTAGCACTTATGGTTTTTAAATGGCACCCAGAATTATGTGGCACGAAGCACAATTTCACATCATTCTGGGTTCATTTGTGTGAAAACAAGGTCCAATCAGGCTGAAACGTTACAGGAAGCTAGAATCTATTGAGTTGTAAGTGATCTGAACGTTTCATGATGATAGAACTTTCCTAAGGGGATCAAACCATGTCCCAAAGGTCACCGGATCTGGTGTCAATTTAAAGGAGTAGTCCAGTTACACATTTGTGGGCTTATAACTTGGCTTCTGAATGTCCTAGAGAGATCAGGTTTGTTTTAGTGTACTCCAATCTACAGCCCCTACATCCTCAAAAAGGAATGGAGTCATTAGCACTTATGGTTTTTAAATGGCACCCAGAATAATGTTGCACGAAGCACAATTTCACATCATTCTGGGTTCATTTGTGTGAAAACAAGGTCCAATCAGGCTGAAACGTTACAGGAAGGTAGAATCTATTGAGTTGTAAGTGATCTGAACGTTTCATGATGATAGCCCTTTCCTAAGGGGGTCAAACCATGTCCCAAAGGTCACCGGATCTGGTGTCAATTTAAAGAAGTAGTCTAGTTACACATTTGTGGGCTTATAACTTGGCTTCTGAATGTCCTAGAGAGATCAGGTTTGTTTTAGTGTACTCCAATCAACAGCCCCTACAACCACAAAAAGGAATGGAGTCATTAGCACTTAAGGTTTGTAAATGGCACCCAGAAATATGCTGCACTAAGCACAATTTCACATCATTCCGGGTTCATTTGTGTGGAAACAAGGTCCAATCAGGCTGAAACGTTACAGGAAGGTAGAATCTATTGAGTTGTAAGTGATCTGAACATTTCATGATGATAGCACTTTCCTAAGGGGGTCAAACCATGTCCCAAAGGTCTTCGGATCTGGTGTCAATTTAAAGAAGTAGTCCAGTTACACATTTGTGGGCTTATAACTTGGCTTCTGAATGTCCTAGAGAGATCAGGTTTTTTTACTGTACTCCAATCAACAGCCCCTACAACCATAAAAAGGAATGGAGTCATCAGCACTTATGGTTTGTAAATGGCACACAGAATTATGTTGCACGAAGCACAATTTCACATCATTCTGGGTCCATTTGTGTGTAAACAAGGTCCAATCAGGCTGAAACGTTACAAGAAGGTAGAATCTATTGAGTTGTAAGTGATCTGAACGTTTCAAGATGATCGCACTTTCCTAAGGGGGTCAAACCATGTCCCAAAGGTCACCGGATCTGGTGTCAATTTAAAGAAGTAGTCCAGTTACACATTTGTGGGCTTATAACTTGGCTTCTGAATGTCCTAGAGAGATCAGGTTTGTTTTAATGTACTCCAACCAACAGCCCCTACAACCACAAAAAGGAATGGAGTCATTAGCACTTATGGTTTGTAAATGGCACCCAGAATTATGTTGCACTAAGCACAATTTCACATCATTCTGGGTCCATTTTTGTGAAAACAAGGTCCAATCAGGCTGAAACGTTACAAGAAGGTAGAATCTATTGAGTTGTAAGTGATCTGAACGTTTCAAGATGATCGCACTTTCCTAAGGGGGTCAAACAATGTCCCAAAGGTAACCGGATCTGGTGTCAATTTAAAGAAGTAGTCCAGTTACACATTTGTGGGCTTATAACTTGGCTTCTGAATGTCCTAGAGAGATCAGGTTTGTTTTAGTGTACTCCATTAAACAGCCCCTACAACCACAAAAAGTAATGGAGTCATTAGCATTTATGGTTTGTAAATGGCACGCAGAATTATGTTGCACGAAGCACAATTTCACATCATTCTGGGTTCATTTGTGTGAAAACAAGGTCCAATCAGGCTGAAACGTTACAGGAAGGTAGAATATATTGAGTTGTAAGTGATCTGAACATTTCATGATGATAGCACTTTCCTAAGGGGGTCAAACCATGTCCCAAAGGTCACCGGATCTGGTGTCAATTTAAAGAAGTAGACCAGTTACACATTTGTGGGCTTATAACTTGGCTTCTGAATGTCCTAGAGAGATCAGGTTTGTTTTAGTGTACTCCAATCAACATCCCCTACAACCTCAAAAAGGAATGGAGTCATTAGCACTTATGGTTTTTAAATGGCTCCCAGAATTATGTTGCACAAAGCACAATTTCACATCATTCTGTGTTCATTTGTGTGAAAACAAGGTCCAATCAGGCTAAAACGTTACAGGAAGGTAGAATCTATTGAGTTGTAAGTGATCTGAACGTTTCATGATGATAGCACTTTCCTAAGGGGGTCAAACCATGTCCCAAAGGTCACCGGATCTGGTGTCAATTTAAAGAAGTACTCCAGTTACACATTTGTGGGCTTATAACTTCGCTTCTGAATGTCCTAGAGAGATCAGGTTTGTTTTACTGTACTCCAATCAACAGCCCCTACAACCACAAAAAGGAATGGAGTCATTAGCAATTAAGGTTTGTAAATGGCACCCAGAATTATGCTGCACTAAGCACAATTTCACATCATTCTGGGTTCTTTTGTGTGGAAACAAGGACCAATAAGGCTGAAACGTTACAGGAAGGTAGAATCTATTGAGTTGTACGTGATCTGAACATTTCATGATGATAGCACTTTCCTAAGGGGGTCAAACCATGTCCCAAATGTCCCCAGATCTGGTGTCAATTTAAAGAAGTAGTCCAGTTACACATTTGTGGGCTTATAACTTGGCTTCTGAATGTCCTAGAGAGATCAGGTTTGTTTTAGTGTACTCCAATCAGCAGCCCCTACAACCATAAAAAGGAATGGAGTCATTAGCACTTATGGTTTGTAAATGGCACCCAGAATTATGTTGCACGAAGCGCAATTTCACATCATTCTGGGTCCATTTGTGTGAAAACAAGGTCCAATCAGGCTGAAACGTTACAGGAAGGTAGAATCTATTGAGTTGTAAGTGATCTGAACGTTTCAAGATGATAGCACTTTCCTAAGGGGGTCAAACCATGTCCCAAAGGTCACCGGATCTGGTGTCAATTTAAAGAAGTAGTCCAGTTACACATTTGTGGGCTTATAAATTGGCTTCTGAATGTCCTAGAGAGATCAGGTTTGTTTTAATGTACTCCAACCAACAGCCCCTACAACCACAAAAAGGAATGGAGTCATTAGCACTTATGGTTTGTAAATGGCACCCAGAATTATGTTGCACTAAGCACAATTTCACATCATTCTGGGTCCATTTGTGTGAAAACAAGGTCCAATCAGCCTGAAACATTACAAGAAGGTAGAATCTTTTGAGTTGTAAGTGATCTGAACGTTTCAAGATGATCGCACTTTCCTAAGGGGGTCAAACAATGTCCCAAAGGTCACCGGATCTGGTGTCAATTTAAAGAAGTAGTCCAGTTACACCTTTGTGGGCTTATAACTTGGTTTCTGAATGTCCTAGAGAGATCAGGTTTGTTTTAGTGTACTCCAATCAACAGCCCCTACAACCACAAAAAGCAATGGAGTCATTAACACTTATGGTTGTAAATGGCACCCAGAATTATGTTGCACGAAGCACAATTTCACATCATTCTGGGTCCATTTGTGTGAAAACAAGGTCCAATCAGGCTGAAACGTTACAAGAAGGTAGAATCTATTGAGTTGTAAGTGATCTGAACGTTTCATGATGATCGCACATTCCTATAGGGGGTCATACCATGTCCCAAAGGTCACCGGGCCTGGCGTCACTTTAAAGAAGTAGTCCAGTAACACCTTTGTGGGCTTATAACTTGGCTTCTGAATATCCTAGAGAGGTCAGGTTTGTTTTAGAGTACTCCAATTAACAGCCCCCATTACCACTAAAAGGAATGGAGTCATTAGCACTTATGGTTTTTAAATGGCACCCAGAATTATGTTGCACTAAGCACAATTTCACATCATTCTGGGTCCATTTGTGTGAAAACAAGGTCCAATCAGGCTGAAACGTTACAAGAAGGTAGAATCTATTGAGTTGTAAGTGATCTGAACGTTTCAAGATGATAGCACTTTCCTAAGGGGGTCAAACAATGTCCCAAATGTCACCAGATCTGGTGTCAATTTAAAGAAGTAGTCCAGTTACACCCTTGTGGGCTTATAACTTGGCTTCTGAATGTCCTAGAGAGATCAGGTTTGTTTTAGTGTACTCCAATCAACAGCCCCTACAACCACAAAAAGGAATTGAGTCATTAGCACTTATGGTTTGTAAATGGCACCCAGAATTATGTTGCACGAAGCACAATTTCACATGATTCTGGGTCCATTTGTGTGAAAACAAGGTCCAATCAGGCTGAAACGTTACAATAAGGTAGAATCTATTGAGTTGTAAGTGATCTGAACGTTTCATGATGATCGCACATTCCTATAGGGGGTCAAACCATGTCCCAAAGGTCACCGGGCCTGGTGTCACTTTAAAGAAGTAGTCCAGTTACACCTTTGTGGGCTTATAACTTGGCTTCTGAATGTCCTAGAGAGATCAGGTTTGTTTTAATGTACTCCAACCAACAGCCACTACAACCACAAAAAGGAATGGAGTCATTAGCACTTATGGTTTGTAAATGGCACCCAGAATTATGTTGCACGAAGCACAATTTCACATCATTCTGGGTCCATTTCTGTGAAAACAAGGTCCAATCAGGCTGAAACGTTACAAGAAGGTAGAATCTATTGAGTTGTAAGTGATCTGAACGTTTCATGATGATCGCACATTCCTATAGGGGGTCAAACCATGTCCCAAAGGTCACCGGGCCTGGTGTCACTTTAAAGAAGTAGTCCAGTTACACATTTGTGGGCTTATAACTTGGCTTCTGAATGTCCTGGAGAGATCAGGTTTGTTTTAGTATACTCCAATCAACAGCCCCTACAACCACAAAAAGGAATGGAGTCATTAGCACTTATGGTTTTTAAATGTCACCCAGAATTATGTTGCACGAAGCACAATTTCACATCATTCTGGGTTCATTTGTGTGAAAACAAGGTACAATCAGGCTGAAACGTTACAAGAAGGTAGAGTCTATTGAGTTGTAAGTGATCTGAACGTTTCATGATGATCGCACATTCCTATAGGGGGTCAAACCATGTCCCAAAGGTCACCGGGCCTGGTGTCACTTTAAAGAAGTAGTCCAGTTATACCTTTGTGGGCTTATAACTTGGCTTCTGAATATCCTAGAGAGGTCAGGTTTGTTTTAGAGTACTCCAATTAGCAGCCCCCATTACCACTAAAAGGAATGGATTCATTAGAACTTATGGTTTTTAAATGGCACCCAGAATTATGTTGCACGAAGCACAATTTCACATCATTCTGGGGTCATTTGTGTGAAAAATAGGTCCAATCAGGCTGAAACGTTACAGGAAGGTAGAATCTATTGAGTTGTAAGTGATCTGAATGTTTCATGATGATAGCACTTTCCTAAAGGGGTCAAACCATGTCCCAAAGGTCACCGGATCTGGTGTCAATTTAAAGAAGTAGTCCAGTTACACATTTGTGGGCTCATAACTTGGCTTCTGAATGTCCTAGAGAGATCAGGTTTGTTTTAGTATACTCCAATCAACAGCTCCTACAACCACAGAAAGGAATGGAGTCATTAGCACTTATGGTTTTTAAATGGCACCCAGAATTATGTTGCACGAAGCACAATTTCACATAATTCTGGGTTCATTTGTGTGAAAACAAGGTCCAATCAGGCGGAAACGTTACAGGAAGGTAGAATCTATTGAGTTGTAAGTGATCTGAACGTTTCATGATGATAGCTCTTTCCTAAGGGGGTCAAACCATGTCCCACAGGTCACCGGGCCTGGTGTCAATTTAAAGAAGTAGTCCAGTTACACCTTTGTGGGCTTATAACTTGGCTTCTGAATATCCTAGAGAGGTCAGGTTTGTTTTAGAGTACTCCAATTAACAGCCCCCATTACCACTAAAGGAATGGAGTCATTAGCACTTATGGTTTTTAAATGGTACCCAGAATTATGTTGCACGGAGCACAATTTCACATCATTCTGGGTTCATTTGTGTGAAAACAAGGTCCAATCAGGCTGAAACGTTACAGGAAGTTAGAATCTATTGAGTTGTAAGTGATCTGAACGTTTCATGATGATAGCACTTTCCTAAGGGGGTCAAACCATGTCCCAAAGGTCACCGGATCTGGTGTCAATTTAAAGAAGTAGTCCAGTTACACATTTGAGGACTTATAACTTGGCTTCTGAATGTCCTAGAGAGGTCAGGTTTGTTTTAGTATACTCCAATCAACAGCCCCTACAACCACAAAAAGGAATGGAGTCATTAGCACTTATGGTTTTTAAATGGCACCCAGAATTATGTGGCACGAAGCACAATTTCACATCATTCTGGGTTCATTTGTGTGAAAACAAGGTCCAATCAGGCTGAAACGTTACAGGAAGGTAGAATCTATTGAGTTGTAAGTGATCTGAACGTTTCATGATGATAGCCCTTTCCTAAGGGGGTCAAACCATGTCCCAAAGGTCACCGGATCTGGTGTCAATTTAAAGAAGTAGTCTAGTTACACATTTGTGGGCTTATAACTTGGCTTCTGAATGTCCTAGAGAGATCAGGTTTGTTTTAGTGTACTCCAATCAACAGCCCCTACAACCACAAAAAGGAATGGAGTCATTAGCCCTTAAGGTTTGTAAATGGCACCCAGAAATATGCTGCACTAAGCACAATTTCACATCATTCCGGGTTCATTTGTGTGGAAACAAGGTCCAATCAGGCTGAAACGTTACAGGAAGGTAGAATCTATTGAGTTGTAAGTGATCTGAACATTTCATGATGATAGCACTTTCCTAAGGGGGTCAAACCATGTCCCAAAGGTCTTCGGATCTGGTGTCAATTTAAAGAAGTAGTCCAGTTACACATTTGTGGGCTTATAACTTGGCTTCTGAATGTCCTAGAGAGATCAGGTTTTTTTAGTGTACTCCAATCAACAGCCCCTACAACCATAAAAAGGAATGGAGTCATTAGCACTTATGGTTTGTAAATGGCACACAGAATTATGTTGCACGAAGCACAATTTCACATCATTCTGGGTCCATTTGTGTGTAAACAAGGTCCAATCAGGCTGAAACGTTACAAGAAGGTAGAATCTATTGAGTTGTAAGTGATCTGAACGTTTCAAGATGATCGCACTTTCCTAAGGGGGTCAAACCATGTCCCAAAGGTCACCGGATCTGGTGTCAATTTAAAGAAGTAGTCCAGTTACACATTTGTGGGCTTATAACTTGGCTTCTGAATGTCCTAGAGAGATCAGGTTTGTTTTAGTGTACTCCATTAAACAGCCCCTACAACCACAAAAAGTAATAGAGTCATTAGCATTTATGGTTTGTAAATGGCACGCAGAATTATGTTGCACGAAGCACAATTTCACATCATTCTGGGTTCATTTGTGTGAAAACAAGGTCCAATCAGGCTGAAACGTTACAGGAAGGTAGAATATATTGAGTTGTAAGTGATCTGAACATTTCATGATGATAGCACTTTCCAAAGGGGGTCAAACCATGTCCCAAAGGTCACCGGATCTGGTGTCAATTTAAAGAAGTAGACCAGTTACACATTTGTGGGCTTATAACTTGGCTTCTGAATGTCCTAGAGAGATCAGGTTTGTTTTAGTGTACTCCAATCAACATCCCCTACAACCTCAAAAAGGAATGGAGTCATTAGCACTTATGGTTTTTAAATGGCTCCCAGAATTATGTTGCACGGAGCACAATTTCACATCATTCTGGGTTCATTTGTGTGAAAACAAGGTCCAATCAGGCTAAAACGTTACAGGAAGGTAGAATCTATTGAGTTGTAAGTGATCTGAACGTTTCATGATGATAGCACTTTCCTAAGGGGGTCAAACCATGTCCCAAAGGTCACCGGATCTGGTGTCAATTTAAAGAAGTAGTCCAGTTACACATTTGTAGGCTTATAACTTCTTTTCTGAATGTCCTAGAGAGATCAGGTTTGTTTTACTGTACTCCAATCAACAGCCCCTACAACCACAAAAAGGAATGGAGTCATTAGCAATTAAGGTTTGTAAATGGCACCCAGAATTATGCTGCACTAAGCACAATTTCACATCATTCTGGGTTCTTTTGTGTGGAAACAAGGTCCAATAAGGCTGAAACGTTACGAGAAGGTAGAATCTATTGAGTTGTAAGCTATCTGAACATTTCATGATGATAGCACTTTCCTAAGGGGGTCAAACCATGTCCCAAAGGTCACCGGATCTGGTGTCAATTTAAAGTAGTCCAGTTACACATTTGTGGGCTTATAAATTGGCTTCTGAATGTCCTAGAGAGATCAGTTTTGTTTTAATGTACTCCAACCAACAGCCCCTACAACCACAAAAAGGAATGGAGTCATTAGCACTTATGGTTTGTAAATGGCACCCAGAATTATGTTGCACTAAGCACAATTTCACATCATTCTGGGTCCATTTGTGTGAAAACAAGGTCCAATCAGGCTGAAACGTTACAAGAAGGTAGAATATTTTGAGTTGTAAGTGATCTGAACGTTTCAAGATGATCACACTTTCCTAAGGGGGTCAAACAATGTCCCAAAGGTCACCGGATCTGGTGTCAATTTAAAGAAGTAGTCCAGTTACACCTTTGTGGGCTTATAACTTGGTTTCTGAATATCCTAGAGAGGTCAGGTTTGTTTTAGAGTACTCCAATTAGCAGCCCCCATTACCACTAAAAGGAATGGATTCATTAGAACTTATGGTTTTTAAATGGCACCCAGAATTATGTTGCACGAAGCACAATTTCACATCATTCTGGGTTCATTTGTGTGAAAACAAGGTCCAATCAGGCTGAAACGTTACAGGAAGGTAGAATCTATTGAGTTGTAAGTGATCTGAACGTTTCATGATGATCGCACATTCCTATTGGGGGTCAAACCATGTCCCAAAGGTCACCGTGCCTGGTGTCAATTTAAAGAAGTAGTCCAGTTACACCTTTGTAGGCTTATAACTTGGCTTCTGAATATCCTAGAGAGGTCAGGTTTGTTTTAGAGTACTCAATTTAGCAGCCCCCATAACCACTAAAAGGAATGGAGTCATTAGCACTTATGGTTTTTAAATGGTACCCAGAATTATGTTGCACGGAGCACAATTTCACATCATTCTGGGTTCATTTGTGTGAAAACAAGGTCCAATCAGGCTGAAAAGTTACAGGAAGTTAGAATCTTTTGAGTTGTAAGTGATCTGAACGTTTCATGATGATAGCACTTTCCTAAGGGGGTCAAACCATGTCCCAAAGGTCACCGGATCTGGTGTCAATTTAAAGAAGTAGTCCAGTTACACATTTGTGGGCTTATAACTTGGCTTCTGAATGTCCTAGAGAGGTCAGGTTTGTTTTAGTATACTCCAATCAACAGCCCCTACAACCACAAAAAGGAATGGAGTCATTAGCACTTATGGTTTTTAAATGGCACCCAGAATTATGTGGCACGAAGCACAATTTCACATCATTCTGGGTTCATTTGTGTGAAAACAAGGTCCAATCAGGCTGAAACGTTACAGGAAGGTAGAATCTATTGAGTTGTAAGTGATCTGAACGTTTCATGATGATAGAACTTTCCTAAGGGGATCAAACCATGTCCCAAAGGTCACCGGATCTGGTGTCAATTTTAAAGAAGTAGTCCAGTTACACATTTGTGGGCTTATAACTTGGCTTCTGAATGTCCTAGAGAGATCAGGTTTGTTTTAGTATACTCCAATCAACAGCCCCTACAACCACAAAAAGGAATGGAGTCATTAGCACTTATGGTTTTTAAATGGCACCCAGATTTATGTTGCTCGAAGCACAATTTCACATCATTCTGGGTTCATTTGTGTGAAAACAGGGTCCAATCAGGCTGAAACGTTACAAGAAGGTAGAATATATTGAGTTGTAAGTGATCTGAACGTTTCATGATGATCGCACATTCCTATTGGGGGTCAAACCATGTCCCAAAGGTCACCGTGCCTGGTGTCAATTTAAAGAAGTAGTCCAGTTACACCTTTGTGGGCTTATAACTTGGCTTCTGAATATCCTAGAGAGGTCAGGTTTGTTTTAGAGTACTCCAATTAGCAGCCCCCATAACCACTAAAAGGAATGGAGTCATTAGCACTTATGGTTTTTAAATGGCACCCAGAATTATGTTGCACGAAGCACAATTTCACATCATTCTGGGTCCATACCTGTGAAAACAAGGTCCAATCAGGCTGAAACGTTACAAGAAGGTAGAATCTATTGAGTTGTAAGTTATCTTAACGTTTCAAGATGATCGCACTTTCCTAAGGGGGTCAAACCATGTCCCAAAGGTCACCAGATCTGGTGTCAATTTAAAGAAGTAGTCCAGTTACACATTTGTGGGCTTATAACTTGGCTTCTGAATGTCCTAGAGAGATCAGGTTTGTTTTAGTATACTCCAATCAACAGCCCCTACAACCAGAAAAAGGAAAGGAGTCATTAGCACTTATGGTTTTTAAATGGCACCCAGAATTATGTTGCACGAAGCACAATTTCACATCATTCTGGGTTCATTTGTGTGAAAACAAGGTCCAATCAGGCTGAAACGTTACAAGAAGGTAGAATCTATTGAGTTGTAAGTGATCTGAACGTTTCATGATGATCGCACATTCCTATTGGGGTCAAACCATGTTCCAAAGGTCACCGGGCCTGTTGTCACTTTAAAGAAAAAGTCCAGTTACACCTTTGTGGGCTTATAACTTGGCTTCTGAATAGCCTAGAGAGGTCAGGTTTGTTTTAGAGTACTCTAATTAACAGCCCCCATTACCACTAAAAGGAATGGAGTCATTAGCACATATGGTTTGTAAGTGGCACCCAGAATTATGTTGCACGAAGCACAATTTCACATCATTCTGGGTCCATTTGTGTGAAAACAAGGTCCAATCAGGCTGAAACGTTACAAGAAGGTAGAATCTATTGAGTTGTAAGTGATCTGAACGTTTCATGATGATAGTACTTTCCTAAGGGGAACAAACCATGTCCCAAAGGTCACCGGATCTGGTGTCAATTTAAAGAAGTAGTCCAGTTACACATTTGTGGGCTTATAACTTGGCTTCTGAATGTCCTAGAGAGATCAGGTTTGTTTTAATGTACTCCAATCAACAGCCCCTACAACCACAAAAAGGAAAGGAGTCATTAGCACTTATGGTTTGTAAATGGCACCCAGAATTATGTTGCATGAAGCACAATTTCACATCATTCTGGGTCCATTTGTGTGAAAACAAGGTCCAATCAGGCTGAAACGTTACAGGAAGGTAGAATCTATTGAATTGTAAGTGATCTGAACGTTTCATGATGATAGCCCTTTCCTAAGGGGGTCAAACCATGTCCCAAAGGTCACCGGATCTGGTGTCAATTGAAAGAAGTAGTCCAGTTACACATTTGTGGGCTTATAACTTGGCTTCTGAATGTCCTAGAGAGATCAGGTTTTTTTTTAATGTACTCCAATCAACAGCCCCTACAACCACAAAAGGGAATTGAGTCATTATCACTTATGGTTTGTAAATGGCACCCAGAATTATGTTGCATGAAGCACAATTTCACATCATTCTGGGTCCATTTGTGTGAAAACAAGGTCCAATCAGGCTGAAACGTTACAAGAAGGTAGAATCTATTGAGTTGTAAGTGATCTGAACCTTTCATGATGATCGCACATTCCTATAGGGGGTCAAACCATGTCCCAAAGGTCACCGGATCTGGTGTCAATTTAAAGAAAAAGTCCAGTTACATCTTTGTGGGCTTATAACTTGGCTTCTGAATGTCCTAGAGAGGTCAGGTTTGTTTTAGTATACTCCAATCAACAGCCCCTACAACCACAAAAAGGAATGGAGTCATTAGCACTTATGGTTTTTAAATGGCACCCAGAATTATGTTGTACGAAGCACAATTTCACATCATTCTGGGTCCATTTGTGTGAAAACAAGGTCCAATCAGGCTGAAACGTTACAAGAAGGTAGAATCTATTGAGTTGTAAGTGATCTGAACGTTTCATGATGATCGCACATTCCTATTGGGGGTCAAACCATGATCCAAAAATGTCAACGGGCCTGGTGTCACTTTAAAGAAGTAGTCCAGTTACACCTTTGTGGGCTTATAACTTGGCTTCTGAATATCCTAGAGAGGTCAGGTTTGTTTTAGAGTACTCCAATTAACAGCCCCCATTACCACTAAAAGGAATGGAGTCATTAGCACGTATGGTTTGTAAATGGCACCCAGAATTATGTTGCACGAAGCACAATTTCACATCATTCTGGGTTCATTTGTGTGAAAACAAGGTCCAATCAGGCTGAAACGTTACAGGAAGGTAGAATCTATTGAGTTGTAAGTGATCTGAACGTTTCATGATGATAACACTTTCCTAAGGGGGTCAAACCCTGTCCAAAAGGTCACCGGATCTGGTGTCAATTTAAAGAAGTAGACCAGTTACACATTTGTGGGCTTATAACTTCGCTTCTGAATGTCCTAGAGAGATCAGGTTTGTTTTACTGTACTCCAATCAACAGCCCCTACAACCACAAAAAGGAATGGCGTCATTAGCAATTAAGGTTTGTAAATGGCACCCAGAATTATGCTGCACTAAGCACAATTTCACATCATTCTGGGTTCTTTTGTGTGGAAACAAGGTCCAATCAGGCTGAAACGTTACAGGAAGGTAGAATCTATTGAGTTGTAAGTGATCTGAACATTTCATGATGATAGCACTTTCCTAAGGGGGTCAAACCATGTCCCAAATGTCACCAGATCTGGTGTCAATTTAAAGAAGTAGTCCAGTTACACATTTGTGGGCTTATAACTTGGCTTCTGAATGTCCTAGAGAGATCAGGTTTGTTTTAGTGTACTCCAATCAGCAGCCCCTACAACCATAAAAAGGAATGGAGTCATTAGCACTTATGGTTTGTAAATGGCACCCAGAATTATGTTGCACGAAGCGCAATTTCACATCATTCTGGGTCCATTTGTGTGAAAACAAGGTCCAATCAGGCTGAAACGTTACAGGAAGGTAGAATCTATTGAGTTGTAAGTGATCTGAACGTTTCAAGATGATAGCACTTTCCTAATGGGGTCAAACCATGTCCCAAAGGTCACCGGATCTGGTGTCAATTTAAAGAAGTAGTCCAGTTACACATTTGTGGGCTTATAAATTGGCTTCTGAATGTCCTAGAGAGATCAGGTTTGTTTTAATGTACTCCAACCAACAGCCCCTACAACCACAAAAAGGAATGGAGTCATTAGCACTTATGGTTTGTAAATGGCACCCAGAATTATGTTGCACTAAGCACAATTTCACATCATTCTGGGACAATTTGTGTGAAAACAAGGTCCAATCAGGCTGAAACGTTACAAGAAGGTAGAATATATTGAGTTGTAAGTGATCTGAACCTTTCAAGATGATCGCACTTTCCTAAGGGGGTCAAACAATGTCCCAAAGGTCACCGGATCTGGTGTCAATTTAAAGAAGTAGTCCAGTTACACCTTTGTGGGCTTATAACTTGGTTTCTGAATGTCCTAGAGAGATCAGGTTTGTTTTAGTGTACTCCAATCAACAGCCCCTACAACCACAAAAAGCAATGGAGTCATTAGCACTTATGGTTGTAAATGGCACCCAGAATTATGTTGCACGAAGCACAATTTCACATCATTCTGGGTCCATTTGTGTGAAAACAAGGTCCAATCAGGCTGAAACGTTACAAGAAGGTAGAATCTATTGAGTTGTAAGTGATCTGAACGTTTCATGATGATCGCACATTCCTATAGGGGGTCAAACCATGTCCCAAAGGTCACCGGGCCTGGCGTCACTTTAAAGAAGTAGTCCAGTTACACCTTTGTGGGCTTATAACTTGGCTTCTGAATATCCTAGAGAGGCCAGGTTTGTTTTAGAGTACTCCAATTAACAGCCCCCGTTACTACTAAAAGGAATGGAGTCATTAGCACTTATGGTTTTTAAATGGCACCCAGAATTATGTTGCACTAAGCACAATTTCACATCATTCTGGGTCCATTTGTGTGAAAACAAGGTCCAATCAGGCTGAAGCGTTACAAGAAGGTAGAATCTATTGAGTTGTAAGTGATCTGAACGTTTCAAGATGATCGCACTTTCCTAAGGGGGTCAAACAATGTCCCAAATGTCACCAGATCTGGTGTCAATTTAAAGAAGTAGTCCAGTTACACCTCTGTGGGCTTATAACTTGGCTTCTGAATGTCCTAGAGAGATCAGGTTTGTTTTAGAGTACTCCAATTAACAGCCCCCATTACCACTAAAAGGAATGGAGTCATTAGCACGTATGGTTTGTAAATGGCACCCAGAATTATGTTGCACGAAGCACAATTTCACATCATTCTGGGTTCATTTGTGTGAAAACAAGGTCCAATCAGGCTGAAACGTTACAGGAAGGTAGAATCTATTGAGTTGTAAGTGATATGAACGTTTCATGATGATAACACTTTCCTAAGGGGGTCAAATCCTGTCCAAAAGGTCACCGGATCTGGTGTCAATTTAAAGAAGTAGACCAGTTACACATTTGTGGGCTTATAACTTCGCTTCTGAATGTCCTAGAGAGATCAGGTTTGTTTTACTGTACTCCAATCAACAGCCCCTACAACCACAAAAAGGAATGGCATCATTAGCAATTAAGGTTTGTAAATGGCACCCAGAATTATGCTGCACTAAGCACAATTTCACATCATTCTGGGTTCTTTTGTGTGGAAACAAGGTCCAATCAGGCTGAAACGTTACAGGAAGGTAGAATCTATTGAGTTGTAAGTGATCTGAACATTTCATGATGATAGCACTTTCCTAAGGGGGTCAAACCATGTCCCAAATGTCACCAGATCTGGTGTCAATTTAAAGAAGTAGTCCAGTTACACATTTGTGGGCTTATAACTTGGCTTCTGAATGTCCTAGAGAGATCAGGTTTGTTTTAGTGTACTCCAATCAGCAGCCCCTACAACCATAAAAAGGAATGGAGTCATTAGCACTTATGGTTTGTAAATGGCACCCAGAATTATGTTGCACGAAGCGCAATTTCACATCATTCTGGGTCCATTTGTGTGAAAACAAGGTCCAATCAGGCTGAAACGTTACAGGAAGGTAGAATCTATTGAGTTGTAAGTGATCTGAACGTTTCAAGATGATAGCACTTTCCTAAGGGGGTCAAACCATGTCCCAAAGGTCACCGGATCTGGTGTCAATTTAAAGAAGTAGTCCAGTTACACATTTGTGGGCTTATAAATTGGCTTCTGAATGTCCTAGAGAGATCAGGTTTGTTTTAATGTACTCCAACCAACAGCCCCTACAACCACAAAAAGGAATGGAGTCATTAGCACTTATGGTTTGTAAATGGCACCCAGAATTATGTTGCACTAAGCACAATTTCACATCATTCTGGGTCCATTTGTGTGAAAACAAGGTCCAATCAGGCTGAAACGTTACAAGAAGGTAGAATATATTGAGTTGTAAGTGATCTGAACCTTTCAAGATGATCGCACTTTCCTAAGGGGGTCAAACAATGTCCCAAAGGTCACCGGATCTGGTGTCAATTTAAAGAAGTAGTCCAGTTACACCTTTGTGGGCTTATAACTTGGTTTCTGAATGTCCTAGAGAGATCAGGTTTGTTTTAGTGTACTCCAATCAACAGCCCCTACAACCACAAAAAGCAATGGAGTCATTAGCACTTATGGTTGTAAATGGCACCCAGAATTATGTTGCACGAAGCACAATTTCACATCATTCTGGGTCCATTTGTGTGAAAACAAGGTCCAATCAGGCTGAAACGTTACAAGAAGGTAGAATCTATTGAGTTGTAAGTGATCTGAACGTTTCATGATGATCGCACATTCCTATAGGGGGTCAAACCATGTCCCAAAGGTCACCGGGCCTGGCGTCACTTTAAAGAAGTAGTCCAGTTACACCTTTGTGGGCTTATAACTTGGCTTCTGAATATCCTAGAGAGGTCAGGTTTGTTTTAGAGTACTCCAATTAACAGCCCCCGTTACTACTAAAAGGAATGGAGTCATTAGCACTTATGGTTTTTAAATGGCACCCAGAATTATGTTGCACTAAGCACAATTTCACATCATTCTGGGTCCATTTGTGTGAAAACAAGGTCCAATCAGGCTGAAGCGTTACAAGAAGGTAGAATCTATTGAGTTGTAAGTGATCTGAACGTTTCAAGATGATCGCACTTTCCTAAGGGGGTCAAACAATGTCCCAAATGTCACCAGATCTGGTGTCAATTTAAAGAAGTAGTCCAGTTACACCTCTGTGGGCTTATAACTTGGCTTCTGAATGTCCTAGAGAGATCAGGTTTGTTTTAGTGTACTCCAATCAACAGTCCCTACAACCACAAAAAGGAATTGAGTCATTAGCACTTATGGTTTGTAAATGGCACCCAGAATTATGTTGCACGAAGCACAATTTCACATCATTCTGGGTCCATTTGTGTGAAAACAAGGTCCAATCAGGCTGAAACGTTACAAGAAGGTAGAATCTATTGAGTTGTAAGTGATCTGAACGTTTCATGATGATCGCACATTCCTATTGGGGGTCAAACCATGATCCAAAAATGTCAACGGGCCTGGTGTCACTTTAAAGAAGTAGTCCAGTTACACCTTTGTGGGCTTATAACTTGGCTTCTGAATATCCTAGAGAGGTCAGGTTTGTTTTAGAGTACTCCAATTAACAGCCCCCATTACCACTAAAAGGAATGGAGTCATTAGCACGTATGGTTTGTAAATGGCACCCAGAATTATGTTGCACGAAGCACAATTTCACATCATTCTGGGTTCATTTGTGTGAAAACAAGGTCCAATCAGGCTGAAACGTTACAGGAAGGTAGAATCTATTGAGTTGTAAGTGATCTGAACGTTTCATGATGATAACACTTTCCTAAGGGGGTCAAACCCTGTCCAAAAGGTCACCGGATCTGGTGTCAATTTAAAGAAGTAGACCAGTTACACATTTGTGGGCTTATAACTTCGCTTCTGAATGTCCTAGAGAGATCAGGTTTGTTTTACTGTACTCCAATCAACAGCCCCTACAACCACAAAAAGGAATGGCGTCATTAGCAATTAAGGTTTGTAAATGGCACCCAGAATTATGCTGCACTAAGCACAATTTCACATCATTCTGGGTTCTTTTGTGTGGAAACAAGGTCCAATCAGGCTGAAACGTTACAGGAAGGTAGAATCTATTGAGTTGTAAGTGATCTGAACATTTCATGATGATAGCACTTTCCTAAGGGGGTCAAACCATGTCCCAAATGTCACCAGATCTGGTGTCAATTTAAAGAAGTAGTCCAGTTACACATTTGTGGGCTTATAACTTGGCTTCTGAATGTCCTAGAGAGATCAGGTTTGTTTTAGTGTACTCCAATCAGCAGCCCCTACAACCATAAAAAGGAATGGAGTCATTAGCACTTATGGTTTGTAAATGGCACCCAGAATTATGTTGCACGAAGCGCAATTTCACATCATTCTGGGTCCATTTGTGTGAAAACAAGGTCCAATCAGGCTGAAACGTTACAGGAAGGTAGAATCTATTGAGTTGTAAGTGATCTGAACGTTTCAAGATGATAGCACTTTCCTAATGGGGTCAAACCATGTCCCAAAGGTCACCGGATCTGGTGTCAATTTAAAGAAGTAGTCCAGTTACACATTTGTGGGCTTATAAATTGGCTTCTGAATGTCCTAGAGAGATCAGGTTTGTTTTAATGTACTCCAACCAACAGCCCCTACAACCACAAAAAGGAATGGAGTCATTAGCACTTATGGTTTGTAAATGGCACCCAGAATTATGTTGCACTAAGCACAATTTCACATCATTCTGGGACAATTTGTGTGAAAACAAGGTCCAATCAGGCTGAAACGTTACAAGAAGGTAGAATATATTGAGTTGTAAGTGATCTGAACCTTTCAAGATGATCGCACTTTCCTAAGGGGGTCAAACAATGTCCCAAAGGTCACCGGATCTGGTGTCAATTTAAAGAAGTAGTCCAGTTACACCTTTGTGGGCTTATAACTTGGTTTCTGAATGTCCTAGAGAGATCAGGTTTGTTTTAGTGTACTCCAATCAACAGCCCCTACAACCACAAAAAGCAATGGAGTCATTAGCACTTATGGTTGTAAATGGCACCCAGAATTATGTTGCACGAAGCACAATTTCACATCATTCTGGGTCCATTTGTGTGAAAACAAGGTCCAATCAGGCTGAAACGTTACAAGAAGGTAGAATCTATTGAGTTGTAAGTGATCTGAACGTTTCATGATGATCGCACATTCCTATAGGGGGTCAAACCATGTCCCAAAGGTCACCGGGCCTGGCGTCACTTTAAAGAAGTAGTCCAGTTACACCTTTGTGGGCTTATAACTTGGCTTCTGAATATCCTAGAGAGGCCAGGTTTGTTTTAGAGTACTCCAATTAACAGCCCCCGTTACTACTAAAAGGAATGGAGTCATTAGCACTTATGGTTTTTAAATGGCACCCAGAATTATGTTGCACTAAGCACAATTTCACATCATTCTGGGTCCATTTGTGTGAAAACAAGGTCCAATCAGGCTGAAGCGTTACAAGAAGGTAGAATCTATTGAGTTGTAAGTGATCTGAACGTTTCAAGATGATCGCACTTTCCTAAGGGGGTCAAACAATGTCCCAAATGTCACCAGATCTGGTGTCAATTTAAAGAAGTAGTCCAGTTACACCTCTGTGGGCTTATAACTTGGCTTCTGAATGTCCTAGAGAGATCAGGTTTGTTTTAGAGTACTCCAATTAACAGCCCCCATTACCACTAAAAGGAATGGAGTCATTAGCACGTATGGTTTGTAAATGGCACCCAGAATTATGTTGCACGAAGCACAATTTCACATCATTCTGGGTTCATTTGTGTGAAAACAAGGTCCAATCAGGCTGAAACGTTACAGGAAGGTAGAATCTATTGAGTTGTAAGTGATATGAACGTTTCATGATGATAACACTTTCCTAAGGGGGTCAAATCCTGTCCAAAAGGTCACCGGATCTGGTGTCAATTTAAAGAAGTAGACCAGTTACACATTTGTGGGCTTATAACTTCGCTTCTGAATGTCCTAGAGAGATCAGGTTTGTTTTACTGTACTCCAATCAACAGCCCCTACAACCACAAAAAGGAATGGCATCATTAGCAATTAAGGTTTGTAAATGGCACCCAGAATTATGCTGCACTAAGCACAATTTCACATCATTCTGGGTTCTTTTGTGTGGAAACAAGGTCCAATCAGGCTGAAACGTTACAGGAAGGTAGAATCTATTGAGTTGTAAGTGATCTGAACATTTCATGATGATAGCACTTTCCTAAGGGGGTCAAACCATGTCCCAAATGTCACCAGATCTGGTGTCAATTTAAAGAAGTAGTCCAGTTACACATTTGTGGGCTTATAACTTGGCTTCTGAATGTCCTAGAGAGATCAGGTTTGTTTTAGTGTACTCCAATCAGCAGCCCCTACAACCATAAAAAGGAATGGAGTCATTAGCACTTATGGTTTGTAAATGGCACCCAGAATTATGTTGCACGAAGCGCAATTTCACATCATTCTGGGTCCATTTGTGTGAAAACAAGGTCCAATCAGGCTGAAACGTTACAGGAAGGTAGAATCTATTGAGTTGTAAGTGATCTGAACGTTTCAAGATGATAGCACTTTCCTAAGGGGGTCAAACCATGTCCCAAAGGTCACCGGATCTGGTGTCAATTTAAAGAAGTAGTCCAGTTACACATTTGTGGGCTTATAAATTGGCTTCTGAATGTCCTAGAGAGATCAGGTTTGTTTTAATGTACTCCAACCAACAGCCCCTACAACCACAAAAAGGAATGGAGTCATTAGCACTTATGGTTTGTAAATGGCACCCAGAATTATGTTGCACTAAGCACAATTTCACATCATTCTGGGTCCATTTGTGTGAAAACAAGGTCCAATCAGGCTGAAACGTTACAAGAAGGTAGAATATATTGAGTTGTAAGTGATCTGAACCTTTCAAGATGATCGCACTTTCCTAAGGGGGTCAAACAATGTCCCAAAGGTCACCGGATCTGGTGTCAATTTAAAGAAGTAGTCCAGTTACACCTTTGTGGGCTTATAACTTGGTTTCTGAATGTCCTAGAGAGATCAGGTTTGTTTTAGTGTACTCCAATCAACAGCCCCTACAACCACAAAAAGCAATGGAGTCATTAGCACTTATGGTTGTAAATGGCACCCAGAATTATGTTGCACGAAGCACAATTTCACATCATTCTGGGTCCATTTGTGTGAAAACAAGGTCCAATCAGGCTGAAACGTTACAAGAAGGTAGAATCTATTGAGTTGTAAGTGATCTGAACGTTTCATGATGATCGCACATTCCTATAGGGGGTCAAACCATGTCCCAAAGGTCACCGGGCCTGGCGTCACTTTAAAGAAGTAGTCCAGTTACACCTTTGTGGGCTTATAACTTGGCTTCTGAATATCCTAGAGAGGTCAGGTTTGTTTTAGAGTACTCCAATTAACAGCCCCCGTTACTACTAAAAGGAATGGAGTCATTAGCACTTATGGTTTTTAAATGGCACCCAGAATTATGTTGCACTAAGCACAATTTCACATCATTCTGGGTCCATTTGTGTGAAAACAAGGTCCAATCAGGCTGAAGCGTTACAAGAAGGTAGAATCTATTGAGTTGTAAGTGATCTGAACGTTTCAAGATGATCGCACTTTCCTAAGGGGGTCAAACAATGTCCCAAATGTCACCAGATCTGGTGTCAATTTAAAGAAGTAGTCCAGTTACACCTCTGTGGGCTTATAACTTGGCTTCTGAATGTCCTAGAGAGATCAGGTTTGTTTTAGTGTACTCCAATCAACAGTCCCTACAACCACAAAAAGGAATTGAGTCATTAGCACTTATGGTTTGTAAATGGCACCCAGAATTATGTTGCACGAAGCACAATTTCACATCATTCTGGGTCCATTTGTGTGAAAACAAGGTCCAATCAGGCTGAAACGTTACAAGAAGGTAGAATCTATTGAGTTGTAAGTGATCTGAACGTTTCATGATGATCGCACATTCCTATAGGGGGTCAAACCATGTCCCAAAGGTCACCGGGCCTGGTGTCACTTTAAATAAGTAGTCCTGTTACACCTTTGTGGGCTTATAACTTGGCTTCTGAATGTCCTAGAGAGATCAGGTTTGTTTTAATGTACTCCAACCAACAGCCACTACAACCACAAAAAGGAATGGAGTCATTAGCACTTATGGTTTGTAAATGGCACCCAGAATTATGTTGCACGAAGCACAATTTCACATCATTCTGGGTCCTTTTGTGTGAAAACAAGGTCCAATCAGGCTGAAACATTACAAGAAGGTAGAATCTATTGAGTTGTAAGTGATCTGAACGTTTCATGATGATCGCACATTCCTATAGGGGGTCAAACCATGTCCCAAAGGTCACCGGGCCTGGTGTCACTTTAAAGAAGTAGTCCAGTTACACATTTGTGGGCTTATAACTTGGCTTCTGAATGTCCTAGAGAGATCAGGTTTGTTTTAGTATACTCCAATCAACAGCCCCTACAACCACAAAAAGGAATGGAGTCATTAGCACTTATGGTTTTTAAATGTCACCCAGAATTATGTTGCACGAAGCACAATTTCACATCATTCTGGGTTCATTTGTGTGAAAACAAGGTACAATCAGGCTGAAACGTTACAGGAAGGTAGAATCTATTGAGTTGTAAGTGATCTGAATGTTTCATGATGATAGCACTTTCCTAAGGGGGTCAAACCATGTCCCAAAGGTCACCGGATCTGGTGTCAATTTAAAGAAGTAGTCCAGTTACACATTTGTGGGCTTATAACTTGGCTTCTGAATGTCCTAGAGAGATCAGGTTTGTTTTAATGTACTCCAACCAACAGCCCCTACAACCACAAAAAGGAATGGAGTCATTAGCACTTATGGTTTGTAAATGGCACCCAGAATTATGTTCCACGAAGCACAATTTCACATCATTCTGGGTCAATTTGTGTGAAAACAAGGTCCAATCAGGCTGAAACGTTACAAGAAGGTAGAATCTATTGAGTTGTAAGTGATCTGAACGTTTCATGATAATCGCACATTCCTACAGGGGGTCAAACCATGTCCCAAAGGTCACCGGGCCTGGTGTCACTTTAAAGAAGTAGTCCAGTTATACCTTTGTGGGCTTATAACTTGGCTTCTGAATATCCTAGAGAGGTCAGGTTTGTTTTAGAGTACTCCAATTAGCAGCCCCCATTACCACTAAAAGGAATGGATTCATTAGAACTTATGGTTTTTAAATGGCACCCTGAATTATGTTGCACGAAGCACAATTTCACATCATTCTGGGTTCATTTGTGTGAAAACAAGGTCCAATCAGGCTGAAACGTTACAGGAAGGTAGAATCTATTGAGTTGTAAGTGATCTGAATGTTTCATGATGATAGCACTTTCCTAAAGGGGTCAAACAATGTCCCAAATGTCACCAGATCTGGTGTCAATTTAAAGAAGTAGTCCAGTTACACCTCTGTGGGCTTATAACTTGGCTTCTGAATGTCCTAGAGAGATCAGGTTTGTTTTAGTGTACTCCAATCAACAGTCCCTACAACCACAAAAAGGAATTGAGTCATTAGCACTTATGGTTTGTAAATGGCACCCAGAATTATGTTGCACGAAGCACAATTTCACATCATTCTGGGTCCATTTGTGTGAAAACAAGGTCCAATCAGGCTGAAACGTTACAAGAAGGTAGAATCTATTGAGTTGTAAGTGATCTGAACGTTTCATGATGATCGCACATTCCTATAGGGGGTCAAACCATGTCCCAAAGGTCACCGGGCCTGGTGTCACTTTAAATAAGTAGTCCTGTTACACCTTTGTGGGCTTATAACTTGGCTTCTGAATGTCCTAGAGAGATCAGGTTTGTTTTAATGTACTCCAACCAACAGCCACTACAACCACAAAAAGGAATGGAGTCATTAGCACTTATGGTTTGTAAATGGCACCCAGAATTATGTTGCACGAAGCACAATTTCACATCATTCTGGGTCCATTTGTGTGAAAACAAGGTCCAATCAGGCTGAAACATTACAAGAAGGTAGAATCTATTGAGTTGTAAGTGATCTGAACGTTTCATGATGATCGCACATTCCTATAGGGGGTCAAACCATGTCCCAAAGGTCACCGGGTCTGGTGTCACTTTAAAGAAGTAGTCCAGTTACACATTTGTGGGCTTATAACTTGGCTTCTGAATGTCCTAGAGAGATCAGGTTTGTTTTAGTATACTCCAATCAACAGCCCCTACAACCACAAAAAGGAATGGAGTCATTAGCACTTATGGTTTTTAAATGTCACCCAGAATTATGTTGCACGAAGCACAATTTCACATCATTCTGGGTTCATTTGTGTGAAAACAAGGTACAATCAGGCTGAAACGTTACAGGAAGGTAGAATCTATTGAGTTGTAAGTGATCTGAATGTTTCATGATGATAGCACTTTCCTAAGGGGGTCAAACCATGTCCCAAAGGTCACCGGATCTGGTGTCAATTTAAAGAAGTAGTCCAGTTACACATTTGTGGGCTTATAACTTGGCTTCTGAATGTCCTAGAGAGATCAGGTTTGTTTTAATGTACTCCAACCAACAGCCCCTACAACCACAAAAAGGAATGGAGTCATTAGCACTTATGGTTTGTAAATGGCACCCAGAATTATGTTCCACGAAGCACAATTTCACATCATTCTGGGTCAATTTGTGTGAAAACAAGGTCCAATCAGGCTGAAACGTTACAAGAAGGTAGAATCTATTGAGTTGTAAGTGATCTGAACGTTTCATGATAATCGCACATTCCTATAGGGGGTCAAACCATGTCCCAAAGGTCACCGGGCCTGGTGTCACTTTAAAGAAGTAGTCCAGTTATACCTTTGTGGGCTTATAACTTGGCTTCTGAATATCCTGGAGAGGTCAGGTTTGTTTTAGAGTACTCCAATTAGCAGCCCCCATTACCACTAAAAGGAATGGATTCATTAGAACTTATGGTTTTTAAATGGCACCCTGAATTATGTTGCACGAAGCAAAATTTCACATCATTCTGGGTTCATTTGTGTGAAAACAAGGTCCAATCAGGCTGAAACGTTACAGGAAGGTAGAATCTATTGAGTTGTAAGTGATCTGAATGTTTCATGATGATAGCACTTTCCTAAAGGGGTCAAACCATGTCCCAAAGGTCACCGGATCTGGTGTCAATTTAAAGAAGTAGTCCAGTTACACATTTGTGGGCTCATAACTTGGCTTCTGAATGTCCTAGAGAGATCTGGTTTGTTTTAGTATACTCCAATCAACAGCTCCTACAACCACAGAAAGGAATGGAGTCATTAGCACTTATGGTTTTCAAATGGCACCCAGAATTATGTTGCACGAAGCACAATTTCACATCATTCTGGGTTCATTTGTGTGAAAACAAGGTCGAATCAGGCTGAAACGTTACAGGAAGGTAGAATCTATTGAGTTGTAAGTGATCTGAACGTTTCATGATGATAGCTCTTTCCTAAGGGGGTCAAACCATGTCCCACAGGTCACCAGGCCTGGTGTCAATTTAAAGAAGTAGTCCAGTTACACCTTTGTGGGCTTATAACTTGGCTTCTGAATATCCTAGAGAGGTCAGGTTTGTTTTAGAGTACTCCAATTAACAGCCCCCATTACCACTAAAAGGAATGGAGTCATTAGCACTTATGGTTTTTAAATGGTACCCAGAATTATGTTGCACGGAGCACAATTTCACATCATTCTGGGTTCATTTGTGTGAAAACAAGGTCCAATCAGGCTGAAACGTTACAGGAAGTTAGAATCTATTGAGTTGTAAGTGATCTGAACGTTTCATGATGATAGCACTTTCCTAAGGGGGTCAAACCATGTCCCAAAGGTCACCGGATCTGGTGTCAATTTAAAGAAGTAGTCCAGTTACACATTTGTGGGCTTATAACTTGGCTTCTGAATGTCCTAGAGAGGTCAGGTTTGTTTTAGTATACTCCAATCAACAGCCCCTACAACCACAAAAAGGAATGGAGTCATTAGCACTTATGGTTTTTAAATGGCACCCAGAATTATGTGGCACGAAGCACAATTTCACATCATTCTGGGTTCATTTGTGTGAAAACAAGGTCCAATCAGGCTGAAATGTTACAGGAAGGTAGAATCTATTGAGTTGTAAGTGATCTGAACGTTTCATGATGATAGAACTTTCCTAAGGGGATCAAACCATGTCCCAAAGGTCACCGGATCTGGTGTCAATTTTAAAGAAGTAGTCCAGTTACACATTTGTGGGCTTATAACTTGGCTTCTGAATGTCCTAGAGAGATCAGGTTTGTTTTAGTATACTCCAATCAACAGCCCCTACAACCACAAAAAGGAATGGAGTCATTAGCACTTATGGTTTTTAAATGGCACCCAGATTTATGTTGCTCGAAGCACAATTTCACATCATTCTGGGTTCATTTGTGTGAAAACAGGGTCCAATCAGGCTGAAACGTTACAAGAAGGTAGAATATATTGAGTTGTAAGTGATCTGAACGTTTCATGATGATCGCACATTCCTATTGGGGGTCAAACCATGTCCCAAATGTCACCGGGCCTGGTGTCAATTTAAAGAAGTAGTCCAGTTACACTTTTGTGGGCTTATAACTTGGCTTCTGAATATCCTAGAGAGGTCTGGTTTGTTTTAGAGTACTCCAATTAGCAGCCCCCATAACCACTAAAAGGAATGGAGTCATTAGCACTTATGGTTTTTAAATGGCACCCAGAATTATGTTGCACGAAGCACAATTTCACATCATTCTGGGTCCATTTCTGTGAAAACAAGGTCCAATCAGGCTGAAACGTTACAAGAAGGTAGAATCTATTGAGTTGTAAGTTATCTGAACGTTTCAAGATGATCGCACTTTCCTAAGGGGGTCAAACCATGTCCCAAAGGTCACCATATCTGGTGTCAATTTAAAGAAGTAGTCCAGTTACACATTTGTGGGCTTATAACTTGGCTTCTGAATGTCCTAGAGAGATCAGGTTTGTTTTAGTATACTCCAATCAACAGCCCCTTCAACCACAAAAAGGAATGGAGTCATTAGCACTTATGGTTTTTAAATGGCACCCAGAATTATGTTGCACGAAGCACAATTTCACATCATTCTGGGTTCATTTGTGTGAAAACAAGGTCCAATCAGGCTGAAACGTTACAGGAAGGTAGAATCTATTGAGTTGTAAGTGATCTGAATGTTTCATGATGATAGCACTTTCCTAAGGGGGTGAAACAAAGTCCCAAAGGTCACCGGATCTGGTGTCAAAATAAAGAAGTAGTCCAGTTACACATTTGTGGGCTTATAACTTGGCTTCTGAATATCCTAGAGAGGTCAGGTTTGTTTTAGAGTACTCTAATTAACAGCCCCCATTACCACTAAAAGGAATGGAGTCATTAGCACATATGGTTTGTAAATGGCACCCAGAATTATGTTGCACGAAGCCCAATTTTACATAATTCTGGGTCCATTTGTGTGAAAACAAGGTCCAATCAGGCTGAAACGTAACAAGAAGGTAGAATCTATTGAGTTGTAAGTGATCTGAACGTTTCATGATGATCGCACATTCCTATAGGGGGTCAAACCATGTCCCAAAGGTCACCGGATCTGGTGTCAAAATAAAGAAGTAGTCCAGTTACACATTTGTGGGCTTATAACTTGGCTTCTGAATGTCCTAGAGAGATCAGGTTTGTTTTAATGTACTCCAATCACCAGCCCCTACAACCACAAAAAGGAAAGGAGTCATTAGCACTTATGGTTTGTAAATGGCACCCAGAATTATGTTGCATGAAGCACAATTTCACATCATTCTGGGTCCATTCGTTTGAAAACAAGGTCCAATCAGGCTGAAACGTTACAGGAAGGTAGAATCTATTGAATTGTAAGTGATCCAAACGTTTCATGATGATAGCCCTTTCCTAAGGTGGTCAAACCATGTCCCAAAGGTCACCGGATCTGGTGTCAATTGAAAGAAGTAGTCCAGTTACACATTTGTGGGCTTATAACTTGGCTTCTGAGTGTCCAAGAGAGATCAGTTTTTTTAATGTACTCCAATTAACAGCCCATACAACCACAAAAGGGAATTGAGTCATTAGCACTTATGGTTTGTATATGGCACCCAGAATTATGTTGCACGAAGCACAATTTCACATCATTCTGGGTCCATTTGTGTGAAAACAAGGTCCAATCAGGCTGAAACGTTACAAGAAGGTAGAATCTATTGAGTTGTAAGTGATCTGAACGTTTCATGATGATCGCACATTCCTATAGGGGGTCAAACCATGTCCCAAAGGTCACCGGATCTGGTGTCAATTTAAAGAAAAAGTCCAGTTACATCTTTGTGGGCTTATAACTTGGCTTCTGAATGTCCTAGAGAGGTCAGGTTTGTTTTAGTATACTCCAATCAACAGCCCCTACAACCACAAAAAGGAAAGGAGTCATTAGCACTTATGGTTTGTAAATGGCACCCAGAATTATGTTGCACGAAGCACAATTTCACATCATTCTGGGTTCATTTGTGTGAAAACAAGGTCCAATCAGGCTGAAACGTTACAGGAAGGTAGAATCTATTGAGTTGTAAGTGATCTGAACGTGTCATGATGATAGCATTTTCCTAAGGGGGTCAAACCATGTCCAAAACGTCACCGGATCTGGCGTCAATTTAAAGAAGTAGTCCAGTTACACATTTGTGGGCTTATAACTTGGCTTCTGAATGTCCTAGAGAGATCAGGTTTGTTTTAGTGTACTCCAATCAATATTCCCTACAACCACAAAAAGGAATGGAGTCATTAGCACTTATGGTTTGTAAATGGCACCCAGAATTATGTTGCACGAAGCACAATTTCACATCATTCTGGGTCCATTTGTGTGAAAACAAAGTCCAATCAGGCTTAAACGTTACAAGAAGGTAGAATCTATTGAGTTGTAAGTGATCTGAACGTTTCATGATGATCGCACATTCCTATAGGGGGTCAAACCATGTCCCAAAGGTCACCGGGCCTGGTGTCACTTTAAAGTGGTCCAGTTACACCTTTGTGGGCTTATAACTTGGCTTCTGAATATCCTAGAGAGGTAAGGTTTGTTTTAGAGTACTCCAATTAACAGCCCCCATTACCACAAAAAGGAATTGAGTCATTAGCACTTATGGTTTTTAAATGGCACCCAGAATTATGTTGCACAAAGCACAATTTCACATCATTCTGGGTTCATTTGTGTGAAAACAAGGTCCAATCAGGCTGAAACGTTACAGGAAGGTAGAATCTATTGAGTTGTAAGTGATCTGAACGTTTCGAGATGATCACACTTTCCTAAGGGGGTCAAACCATGTCGCAAAGGTCACCGGATCTGGTGTCAATTTAAAGAAGTAGTCCAGTTACACATTTGTGGGCTTATAACTGGCTTCTGAATGTCCTAGAGAGATCAGGTTTGTTTCAGTATACTCCGATCAACAGCCCCTACAACCACAGAAAGGAATGGAGTCATTAGCACTTATGGTTTTTAAATGGCACCCAGAATTATGTTGCACGAAGCACAATTTCACATCATTCTGGGTTCATTTGTGTGAAAACAAGGTCCAATCAGGCTGAAACGTTACAAGAAGGTAGAATCTATTGAGTTGTAAGTGATCTGAACGTTTCATGATGATTGCACATTCCTACAGGGGGTCAAACCATGTCCCAAAGGTCACCGGGCCTGGTGTCACTTTAAATAAGTAGTCCAATTACACCTTTGAGGGCGTTTAACTTGGTTTCTGAATGTCCTAGAGAGATCAGGTTTGTTTTAATGTACTCCAACCAACAGCCCCTACAACCACAAAAAGGAATGGAGCCATTAGCACTTATGGTTTTTAAATGGCACCCAGAATTATGTTGCACGAAGCACAATTTCACATCATTCTGGGTCCATTTGTGTGAAAACAAGGTCCAATCAGGCTGAAACGTTACAAGAAGGTAGAATCTATTGAGTTGTAAGTGATCTGAACGTTTCATGATGATCGCACATTCCTATTGGGGGTCAAACCATGTCCCAAAGGTCACCGGGCCTGGTGTCACTTTAAAGAAGTAGTCCAGTTACACCTTTGTGGGCTTATAATTTGGCTTCTGAATTTCCTAGAGAGATCAGGTTTGTTTTAATGTACTCCAACCAACAGCCCCTACAACCACAAAAAGGAATGGAGTCATTAGCACTTATGGTTTGTAAATGGCACCCAGAATTATGTTGCACGAAGCACAATTTCACATCATTCTGGGTCCATTTGTGTGAAAACAAGGTCCAATCAGGCTGAAACGTTACAAGAAGGTAGAATCTATTGAGTTGTAAGTGATTTGAACGTTTCAGGATGATCGCACATTCCTATTGGGGTCAAACCATGTTCCAAAGGTCACCGGGCCTGGTGTCACTTTAAAGAAGTAGTCCAGTTACACATTTGTGGGCTTATAACTTGGCTTCTGAATGTCCTAGAGAGATCAGGTTTTTTTAATGTACTCCAATCAACAGGCCCTACAACCACAAAAGGGAATTGAGTCATTAGCACTTATGGTTTGTAAATGGCACCCAGAATTCTGTTGCACGAAGCACAATTTCACATCATTCTGGGTCCATTTGTGTGAAAACAAGGTCCAATCAGGCTGAAACGTTACAGGAAGGTAGAATCTATTGAGTTGTAAGTGATCTGAACGTTTCATGATGATAGCACTTTCCTAAGGGGGTCAAACCCTGTCCCAAAGGTCACCGGATCTGGTGTCAATTTAAAGAAGTAGTCCAGTTACACATTTGTGGGCTTATAACTTGGCTTCTGAATGTCCTAGAGAGATCAGGTTTGTTTTAATGTACTCCAATCAACAGCCCCTACAACCACAAAAATGAATGGAGTCATTAGCACTTATGGTTTTTAAATGGCACCCAGAATTATGTTGCACGAAGCAAAATTTCACATCATTCTGGGTCCATTTGTGTGAAAACAAGGTCCAATCAGGCTGAAACATTACAAGAAGGTAGAATCTATTGAGTTGTAAGTGATCTGAACGTTTCAAGATGATCGCACTTTCCTAAGGGGGTCAAACTATGTCCAAAAGGTCACCAGATCTGGTGTCAATTTAAAGAAGTAGTCCAGTTACATATTTGTGGGCTTATAACTTGGCTTCTGAATGTCCTAGAGAGATCAGGTTTGTTTTAGTATACTCCAATCAAAAGCCCCTACAACCACAAAAAGGAATGGAGTCGTTAGCACTTATGGTTTGTAAATGGCACCCAGAATTATGTTGCACGAAGCACAATTTCACATCATTCTGGGTTCATTTGTGTGAAAACAAGGTCCAATCAGGCTGAAACGTTACAAGAAGGTAAAATCTATTGAGTTGTAAGTGATCTGAACGTTTCATGATGATCGCAGATTCCTACAGGGGGTCAAACCATGTCCCAAAGGTCACCGGGCCTGGTGTCACTTTAAAGAAGTAGTCCAGTTACACCTTTGTGGGTTTATAACTTGGTTTCTGAATATCCTAGAGAGGTCAGGTTTGTTTTAGAGTACTCCAATTAGCAGCCCCCATTACCACTAAAAGGAATGGAGTCATTAGCACTTATGGTTTTTAAATGGCACCCAGAATTATGTTGCATGAAGCACAATTTCACATCATTCTGGGTCCATTTCTGTGAAAACAAGGTCCAATCAGGCTGAAACGTTACAAGAAGGTTGAATCTATTGAGTTGTAAGTTATCTGAACGTTTCAAGATTATCGCACTTTCCTAAGGGGGTCAAACCATGTCCCAAAGGTCACCGGATCTGGTGTCAATTTAAAGAAGTAGTCCAGTTACACATTTGTGGGCTTATAACTTGGCTTCTGAATGTCCTAGAGAGATCAGGTTTGTTTTAGCATACTCCAATCAACAGCCCCTACAACCACAAAAAGGAATGGAGTCATTAGCACTTATGGTTTGTAAATGGCACCCAGAATTATGTTGCACGAAGCACAATTTCACATCATTCTGGGTCCATTTGTGTGAAAACAAGGTCCAATCAGGCTGAAACGTTACAAGAAGGTAGAATCTATTGAGTTGTAAGTGATCTGAACGTTTCAGGATGATCGCACATTCATATTGGGGTCAAACCATGTTCCAAAGGTCACTGGATCTGGTGTCAATTTAAAGAAGTAGTCCAGTTACACCTTTGTGGGCTTATAACTTGGCTTCTGAATATCCTAGAGAGGTCAGGTTTGTTTTAGAGTACTCCAATTAACAGCCCCCATTACCACTAAAAGGAATGGAGTCATTAGCACATATGGTTTGTAAATGGCACCCAGAATTATGTTGCACGAAGCACAATTTCACATCATTCTGGGTTCATTTGTGTGAAAACAAGGTCCAATCAGGCAGAAATGTTACAGGAAGGTAGAATCTATTGAGTTGTAAGTGATCTGAACGTTTCATGATGATAGCACTTTCCTAAAGGGGTCAAACCATGTCCCAAAGGTCACCGGATCTGGTGTCAATTTAAAGAAGTAGTCCAGTTACACCTTTGTGGGCTTATAACTTGGCTTCTGAATATCCTAGAGAGGTCAGGTTTGTTTTAGAGTACTCCAATTAACAGCCCCCATTACCACTAAAAGGAATGGAGTCATTAGCACATATGGTTTGTAAATGGCACCCAGAATTATGTTGCACGAAGCACAATTTCACATCATTCTGGGTCCATTTGTGTGAAAACAAGGTCCAATCAGGCTGAAACGTTACAAGAAGGTAGAATCTATTGAGTTGTAAGTGATCTGAACGTTTCATGATAATCGCACATTCCTATAGGGGGTCAAACCATGTCCCAAAGGTCACCGGATCTGGTGTCAATTTAAAGAAGTAGTCCAGTTACACATTTGTGGGCTCATAACTTGGCTTCTGAATGTCCTAGAGAGATCAGGTTTGTTTTAGTATACTCCAATCAACAGCTCCTACAACCACAGAAAGGAATGGAGTCATTAGCACTTATGGTTTTTAAATGGCACCCAGAATTATGTTGCATGAAGCACAATTTCACATCATTCTGGGTTCATTTGTGTGAAAACAAGGTCCAATCAAGCTGAAACGTTACAGGAAGGTAGAATCTATTGAGTTGTAAGTGATCTGAACGTTCCATGATGATAGTACTTTCCTAAGGGGATCAAACCATGTCCCAAAGGTCACCGGATCTGGTGTCAATTTAAAGAAGTAGTCCATTTACACATTTGTGGGCTTATAACTTGGCTTCTGAATGTCCTAGAGAGATCAGGTTTGTTTTAATGTACTCCAATCAACAGCCCCTACAACCACAAAAAGGAATGGAGTCATTAGCACTTATGGTTTGTAAATGGCACCCAGAATTATGTTGCATGAAGCACAATTTCACATCATTCTGGGTCCATTTGTGTGAAAACAAGGTCCAATCAGGCTGAAACGTTACAGGAAGGTAGAATCTATTGACTTGTAAGTTATCTGAACATTTCATGATGATAGCACTTTCCTAAGGGGGTCAAACCATGTCCCAAATGTCACCGGATCTGGTGTAAATTTAAAGAAGTAGTCCAGTTACACATTTGTGGGCTTATAACTTGGCTTCTGAATGTCCTAGAGAGATCAGGTTTTTTTAATGTACTCCAATCAACAGCCCCTACAACCACAAAAGGGATTTGAGTCATTAGCACTTATGGTTTGTAAATGGCACCCAGAATTATGTTGCACGAAGCACAATTTCACATCATTCTGGGTCCATTTGTGTGAAAACTAGGTCCAATCAGGCTTAAACGTTACAAGAAGGTAGAATCTATTGAGTTGTAAGTGATCTGAACGTTTCATGATGATCGCACATTCCTATTGGGGGTCAAACAATGTTCCAAAGGTCACCGGGCCTTGTGTCACTTTAAAGAAGTAGTCCAGTTACACCTTTGTGGGCTTATAACTTGGCTTCTGAATATCCTAGAGAGGTCAGGTTTGTTTTAGAGTACCCCAATTAACAGCCCCCATTACCACTAAAAGGAATGGAGTCATTAGCACGTATGGTTTGTAAATGGCACCCAGAATTATGTTGCACGAAGCACAATTTCACATCATTCTGGGTTCATTTGTGTGAAAACAAGGCCCAATCAGACTGAAACGTTACAGGAAGGTAGAATCTATTGAGTTGTAAGTTATCTGAACGTTTCATGATGATAGCACTTTCCTAAGGGGGTCAAACCCTGTCCCAAAGGTCACCGGATCTGGTGTCAATTTAAAGAAGTAGTCCAGTTACACATTTGTGGGCTTATAACTTGGCTTCTGAATGTCCTAGAGAGATCAGGTTTGTTTTAATGTACTCCAATCAACAGCCCCTATAACCACAAAAAGGAATGGAGTCATTAGCACTTATGGCTTTTAAATGGCACCCAGAATTTTGTTGCACGAAGCACAATTTCACATCATTCTGGGTCCATTTGTGTGAAAACAAGGTCCAATCAGGCTGAAACATTACAAGAAGGTAGAATCTATTGAGTTGTAAGTGATCTGAACGTTTCAAGATGATCGCAGATTCCTACAGGGGGTCAAACCATGTCCCAAAGGTCACCGGGCCTGGTGTCACTTTAAAGAAGTAGTCCAGTTACACCTTTGTGGGTTTATAACTTGGTTTCTGAATATCCTAGAGAGGTCAGGTTTGTTTTAGAGTACTCCAATTAGCAGCCCCCATTACCACTAAAAGGAATGGAGTCATTAGCACTTATGGTTTTTAAATGGCACCCAGAATTATGTTGCATGAAGCACAATTTCACATCATTCTGGGTCCATTTCTGTGAAAACAAGGTCCAATCAGGCTGAAACGTTACAAGAAGGTTGAATCTATTGAGTTGTAAGTTATCTGAACGTTTCAAGATTATCGCACTTTCCTAAGGGGGTCAAACCATGTCCCAAAGGTCACCGGATCTGGTGTCAATTTAAAGAAGTAGTCCAGTTACACATTTGTGGGCTTATAACTTGGCTTCTGAATGTCCTAGAGAGATCAGGTTTGTTTTAGCATACTCCAATCAACAGCCCCTACAACCACAAAAAGGAATGGAGTCATTAGCACTTATGGTTTGTAAATGGCACCCAGAATTATGTTGCACGAAGCACAATTTCACATCATTCTGGGTCCATTTGTGTGAAAACAAGGTCCAATCAGGCTGAAACGTTACAAGAAGGTAGAATCTATTGAGTTGTAAGTGATCTGAACGTTTCAGGATGATCGCACAATCATATTGGGGTCAAACCATGTTCCAAAGGTCACTGGATCTGGTGTCAATTTAAAGAAGTAGTCCAGTTACACCTTTGTGGGCTTATAACTTGGCTTCTGAATATCCTAGAGAGGTCAGGTTTGTTTTAGAGTACTCCAATTAACAGCCCCCATTACCACTAAAAGGAATGGAGTCATTAGCACATATGGTTTGTAAATGGCACCCAGAATTATGTTGCACGAAGCACAATTTCACATCATTCTGGGTTCATTTGTGTGAAAACAAGGTCCAATCAGGCAGAAATGTTACAGGAAGGTAGAATCTATTGAGTTGTAAGTGATCTGAACGTTTCATGATGATAGCACTTTCCTAAAGGGGTCAAACCATGTCCAGAAGGTCACCGGATCTGGTGTCAATTTAAAGAAGTAGTCCAGTTACACCATTGTGGGCTTATAACTTGGCTTCTGAATATCCTAGAGAGGTCAGGTTTGTTTTAGAGTACTCCAATTAACAGCCCCCATTACCACTAAAAGGAATGGAGTCATTAGCACATATGGTTTGTAAATGGCACCCAGAATTATGTTGCACGAAGCACAATTTCACATCATTCTGGGTCCATTTGTGTGAAAACAAGGTCCAATCAGGCTGAAACGTTACAAGAAGGTAGAATCTATTGAGTTGTAAGTGATCTGAACGTTTCATGATAATGGCACATTCCTATAGGGGGTCAAACCATGTCCCAAAGGTCACCGGATCTGGTGTCAATTTAAAGAAAAAGTCCAGTTACATCTTTGTGGGCTTGTAACTTGGCTTCTGAATGTCCTAGAGAGATCAGGTTTGTTTTAGTAGACTCCAATCAACAGCCCCTACAACCACAAAAAGGAATGGAGTCATTAGCACTTATGGTTTTTAAATGGCACCCAGAATTATGTTGCACGAAGCACAATTTCACATCATTCTGGGTTCATTTGTGTGAAAACAAGGTCCAATCAAGCTAAAACGTTACAGGAAGGTAGAATCTATTGAGTTGTAAGTGATCTGAACGTTCCATGATGATAGTACTTTCCTAAGGGGATCAAACCATGTCCCAAAGGTCACCGGATCTGGTGTCAATTTAAAGAAGTAGTCCATTTACACATTTGTGGGCTTATAACTTGGCTTCTGAATGTCCTAGAGAGATCAGGTTTGTTTTAATGTACTCCAATCAACAGCCCCTACAACCACAAAAAGGAATGGAGTCATTAGCACTTATGGTTTGTAAATGGCACCCAGAATTATGTTGCATGAAGCACAATTTCACATCATTCTGGGTCCATTTGTGTGAAAACAAGGTCCAATCAGGCTGAAACGTTACAGGAAGGTAGAATCTATTGACTTGTAAGTTATCTGAACATTTCATGATGATAGCACTTTCCTAAGGGGGTCAAACCATGTCCCAAATGTCACCGGATCTGGTGTAAATTTAAAGAAGTAGTCCAGTTACACATTTGTGGGCTTATAACTTGGCTTCTGAATGTCCTAGAGAGATCAGGTTTTTTTAATGTACTCCAATCAACAGCCCCTACAACCACAAAAGGGAATTGAGTCATTAGCACTTATGGTTTGTAAATGGCACCCAGAATTATGTTGCACGAAGCACAATTTCACATCATTCTGGGTCCATTTGTGTGAAAACAAGGTCCAATCAGGCTTAAACGTTACAAGAAGGTAGAATCTATTGAGTTGTAAGTGATCTGAACGTTTCATGATGATCGCACATTCCTATTGGGGGTCAAACAATGTTCCAAAGGTCACCGGGCCTGCTGTCACTTTAAAGAAGTAGTCCAGTTACACCTTTGTGGGCTTATAACTTGGCTTCTGAATATCCTAGAGAGGTCAGGTTTGTTTTAGAGTACTCCAATTAACAGCCCCCATTACCACTAAAAGGAATGGAGTCATTAGCACGTATGGTTTGTAAATGGCACCCAGAATTATGTTGCACGAAGCACAATTTCACATCATTCTGGGTTCATTTGTGTGAAAACAAGGTCCAATCAGACTGAAACGTTACAGGAAGGTAGAATCTATTGAGTTGTAAGTTATCTGAACGTTTCATGATGATAGCACTTTCCTAAGGGGGTCAAACCCTGTCCCAAAGGTCACCGGATCTGGTGTCAATTTAAAGAAGTAGTCCAGTTACACATTTGTGGGCTTATAACTTGGCTTCTGAATGTCCTAGAGAGATCAGGTTTGTTTTAATGTACTCCAATCAACAGCCCCTACAACCACAAAAAGGAATGGAGTCATTAGCACTTATGGTTTTTAAATGGCACCCAGAATTTTGTTGCACGAAGCACAATTTCACATCATTCTGGGTCCATTTGTGTGAAAACAAGGTCCAATCAGGCTGAAACATTACAAGAAGGTAGAATCTATTGAGTTGTAAGTGATCTGAACGTTTCAAGATGATCGCACTTTCCTAAGGGGGTCAAACTATGTCCAAAAGGTCACCGGATCTGGTGTCAATTTAAAGAAGTAGTCCAGTTACATATTTGTGGGCTTATAACTTGGCTTCTGAATGTCCTAGAGAGATCAGGTTTGTTTTAATGTACTCCAACCAACAGCCCCTACAACCACAAAAAGGAATGGAGTCATTAGCACTTATGGTTTTTAAATGGCACCCAGAATTATGTTGCACGAAGCACAATTTCACATCATTCTGTGTTCATTTGTGTGAAAACAAGGTCCAATCAGGCTGAAACGTTACAAGAAGGTAGAATCTATTGAGTTGTAAGTGATCTGAACGTTTCATGATGATCGCACATTCCTATAGGGGGTCAAACCATGTCCCAAAGGTCACCGGGCCTGGTGTCACTTTAAAGAAGTAGTCCAATTACACCTTTGAGGGCTTATAACTTGGTTTCTGAATATCCTAGAGAGGTCAGGTTTGTTTTAGAGTACTCCAATTAGCAGCCCCCATTACCACTAAAAGGAATGGAGTCATTAGCACTTATGGTTTTTAAATGGCACCCAGAATTATGTTGCATGAAGCACAATTTCACATCATTCTGGGTCCATTTGTGTGAAAACAAGGTCCAATCAGGCTGAAACGTTACAAGAAGTTAGAATCTATTGAGTTGTAAGTGATCTGAACGTTTCAAGATGATCGCACTTTCCTAAGGGGGTCAAACCATGTCCCAAAGGTCACCGGATCTGGTGTCAATTTAAAGAAGTAGTCCAGTTACACATTTGTGGGCTTATAACTTGGCTTCTGAATGCCCTAGAGAGATCAGGTTTGTTTTAATGTACTCCAACCAACAACCACTACAACGACAAAAAAGAATGGAGTCATTAGCACTTATGGTTTGTAAATGGCACCCAGAATTATGTTGCACGAAGCACAATTTCACATCATTCTGGGTCCATTTGTGTGAAAACAAGGTCCAATCAGGCTGAAACGTTACAAGAAGGTAGAATCTATTGAGTTGTAAGTTATCTGAACGTTTCAAGATGATCGCACTTTCCTAAGGGGGTCAAACCATGTCCCAAAGGTCACCGGATCTGGTGTCAATTTAAAGAAGTAGTCCAGTTACACCTTTGTGGGCTTATAACTTGGCTTCTGAATGTCCTAGAGAGATCAGGTTTGTTTTAGTATACTTCAATCAACAGCCCCTACAGCCACAAAAAGGAATGGAGTCATTAGCACTTATGGTTTTTAAATGGCACCCAGAATTATGTTGCACGAAGCACAATTTCACATCATTCTGGGTTCATTTGTGTGAAAACAAGGTCCAATCAGGCTGAAACGTTACAAGAAGGTAGAATATATTGAGTTGTAAGTGATCTGAACGTTTCATGATGATCACACATTCCTATTGGGGGTCAAACCATGTCCCAAAGGTCACCGGGCCTGGTGTCACTTTAAAGAAGTAGTCCAATTACACCTTTGAGGGCTTATAACTTGGTTTCTGAATGTCCTAGAGAGATCAGGTTTGTTTTAAAGTACTCCAACCAACAGCCCCTACAACCACAAAAAGGAATGGAGTCATTAGCACTTATGGTTTGTAAATGGCACCCAGAATTATGTTGCACGAAGCACAATTTCACATCATTCTGGGTCCATTTGTGTGAAAACAAGGTCCAATCAGGCTGAAACGTTACAAGAAGGTAGAATCTATTGAGTTGTAAGTGATCTGAACGTTTCATGATGATCGCACATTCCTATTGGGGGTCAAACCATGTCCCAAAGGTCACCGGGCCTGGTGTCACTTTAAAGAAGTAGTCCAATTACACCTTTGAGGGCTTATAACTTGGTTTCTGAATGTCCTAGAGAGATCAGGTTTGTTTTAGTGTACTCCAATCAACAACCCCTACAACCTCAAAAAGGAATGGAGTCATTAGCACTTATGGTTTTTAAATGGCACCCAGAATTATGTTGCATGAAGCACAATTTCACATCATTCTGGGTCCATTTGTGTGAAAACAAGGTCCAATCAGGCTGAAACGTTACAAGAAGGTAGAATCTATTGAGTTGTAAGTGATCTGAACGTTTCAAGATGATCGCACTTTCCTAAGGGGGTCAAATCATGTCCCAAAGGTCACCGGATCTGGTGTCAATTTAAAGAAGTAGTCCAGTTACACATTTGTTGGCTTATAACTTGGCTTCTGAATGTCCTAGAGAGATCAGGGTTGTTTTAGTATACTCCAATCAACAGCCCCTACAACCACAAAAAGGAATGGAGTCATTAGCACTTATGGTTTTTAAATGGAACCCAGAATTATGTTGCACGAAGCACAATTTTACATCATTCTGTGTTCATTTGTGAGAAAACAAGGTCCAATCAGGCTGAAAAGTTACAAGAAGGTAGAATCTATTGAGTTGTAAGTGATCTGAACGTTTCATGATGATCGTACATTCCTATAGGGGGTCAAACCATGTTCCAAAGGTCCCGGGCCTGGTTTCACTTTAAAGAAGTAGTCCAATTACACCTTTGAGGGCTTATAACTTGGTTTCTGAATGTCCTAGAGAGATCAGGTTTGTTTTAATGTACTCCAACCAACAGCCCCTACAACCACAAAAAGGAATGGAGTCATTAGCACTTATGGTTTGTAAATGGCACCCAGAATTATGTTGCACGAAGCACAATTTCACATCATTCTGGGTCCATTTGTGTGAAAACAAGGTCCAATCAGGCTGAAACGTTACAAGAAGGTAGAATCTATTGAGTTGTAAGTGATCTGAACGTTTCATGATGATCGCACATTCCTATAGGGGGTCAAACCATGTCCCAAAGGTCACCGGGCCTGGTGTCACTTTAAAGAAGTAGTCCAATTACACCTTTGAGGGCTTATAACTTGGTTTCTGAATGTCCTAGAGAGATCAGGTTTGTTTTAGTGTACTCCAATCAACAACCCCTACAACCTCAAAAAGGAATGGAGTCAATAGCACTCATGGTTTTTAAATGGCACCCAGAATTAAGTTGCACGAAGCACAATTTCACATCATTCTGGGTCAATTTGTGTGAAAACAAGGTCCAATCAGGCTGAAACGTTACAAGAAGGTAGAATCTATTGAGTTGTAAGTCATCTGAACGTTTCATGATGATCGCACATTCCTATAGGGGGTCAAACCATGTCCCAAAGGTCACCGGGCCTGGTGTCACTTTAAAGAAGTAGTCCAGTTACACCTTTGTGGGCTTATAACTTGGCTTCTGAATGTCCTAGAGAGGTCAGGTTTGTTTTAGAGTACTCCAAATAGCAGCCCCCATTACCACTAAAAGGAATGGAGTCATTAGCACTTATGGTTTTTAAATGGCACCCAGAATTATGTTGCATGAAGCACAATGTCACATCATTCTGGGTCCATTTGTGTGAAAACAAGGTCCAATCAGGCTGAAACGTTACAAGAAGGTAGAATCTATTGAGTTGTAAGTTATCTGAACGTTTCAAGATGATTGCACTTTCCTAAGGGGGTCAAACCATGTCCCAAAGGTCACCGGATCTGGTGTCAATTTAAAGAAGTAGTCCAGTTACACATTTGTGGGCTTATAACTTGGCTTCTGAATGTCCTAGAGAGATCAGATTTGTTTTAGTATACTCCAATCAACAGCCCCTACAACCACAAAAAGGAATGGAGTCATTAGCACTTATGGTTTTTAAATGGCACCCAGAATTATGTTGCACGAAGCACAATTTCACATCATTCTGTGTTCATTTGTGTGAAAACAAGGTCCAATCAGGCTGAAACGTTACAAGAAGGTAGAATCTATTGAGTTGTAAGTGATCTGAACATTTCATGATGATCGCACATTCCTATAGGGGGTCAAACCATGTCCCAAAGGTCACCGGGCCTGGTGTCACTTTAAAGAAGTAGTCCAATTACACATTTGAGGGCTTATAACTTGGTTTCTGAATGTCCTAGAGAGATCAGGTTTGTTTTAGTGTACTCCAATCAACAGCCCCTACAACCTCAAAAAGGAATGGAGTCATTAGCACTTATGGTTTTTAAATAGCACCCAGAATTATGTTGCACGAAGCACAATTTCACATCATTCTGGGTCAATTTGTGTGAAAACAAGGTCCAATCAGGCTGAAACGTTACAAGAAGGTAGAATCTATTGAGTTGTAAGTGATCTGAACGTTTCATGATGATCGCACATTCCTATAGGGGGTCAAACCATGTCCCAAAGGTCACCGGGCCTGGTGTCTCTTTAAAGAAGTAGTCTAGTTACACCTTTTAGGGCTTATAACTTGGTTTCTGAATGTTCTAGAGAGATCAGGTTTGTTTTAGTGTACTCCAATCAACAGCCCCTACAACCACAAAAAGGAATGGAGTCATTAGCACTTATGGTTTTTAAATGGCACCCAGAATTAAATTGCACGAAGCACAATTTCACATCATTCTGGGTCCATTTGTGTGAAAACAAGGTCCAATCAGGCTGAAACGTTACAAGAAGGTAGAATCTATTGAGTTGTAAGTGATCTGAACGTTTCATGATGATCGCACATTCCTATTGGGGGTCAAACCATGTCCCAAAGGTCACCGGGCCTGGTGTCACTTTAAAGAAGTAGTCCAGTTTTACCTTTGTGGGCTTATAACTCTGCATCTGAATATCCTAGAGAGGTCAGGTTTGTTTTAGAGTACTCCAATTAGCAGCCCCCATTACCACTAAAAGGAATGGAGTCATTAGCACTTATGGTTTTTAAATGACACCCAGAAATATGTTGCATGAAGCACAATTTCACATCATTCTGGGTCCATTTGTGTGAAAACAAGGTCCAATCAGGCTGAAACGTTACAAGACGGTAGAATCTATTGAGTTGTAAGTTATCTGAACGTTTCAAGATGATCGCACTTTCCTAAGGGGGTCAAACAATGTCCCAAAGGTCACCGGATCTGGTGTCAATTTAAAGAAGTAGTCCAATTACACCTTTGAGGGCTTATAACTTGGTTTCTGAATGTCCTAGAGAGATCAGGTTTTTTTAGTGTACTCCAATCAACAACCCCTACAACCTCAAAAAGGAATGGAGTCATTAGCACTTATGGTTTTTAAATGGCACCCAGAATTAAGTTGCACGAAGCACAATTTCACATCATTCTGGGTCAATTTGTGTGAAAACAAGGTCCAATCAGGCTGAAACGTTACAAGAAGGTAGAATCTATTGAGTTGTAAGTCATCTGAACGTTTCATGACGATCGCACATTCCTATAGGGGGTCAAACCATGTCCCAAAGGTCACCGGGCCTGGTGTCACTTTAAAGAAGTAGTCCAGTTACACCTTTGTGGGTTATAACTTGGCTTCTGAATGTCCTAGAGAGGTCAGGTTTGTTTTAGAGTACTCCAATTAGCAGCCCCCATTACCACTAAAAGGAATGGAGTCATTAGCACTTATGGTTTTTAAATGGTACCCAGAATTATGTTGCACGAAGCACAATTCACATCATTCTGTGTTCATTTGAGTGAAAACAAGGTCCAATCAGGCTGAAACGTTACAAGTAGGTAGAATCTATTGAGTTGTAAGTGATCTGAACGTTTCATGATGATCGCACATTCCTATAGGGGGTCAAACCATGTCCCAAAGGTCACCGGGCCTGGTGTCACTTTAAAGAAGTAGTCCAGTTACACATTTGTGGGCTTATAACTTGGCTTCTGAATGTCCTAGAGAGATCAGGTTTGTTTTAGTGTACTCCAATCAACAGGACCTACAACCACAAAAAGGAATGGAGTCATTAGCACTTATGGTTTTTAAATGGCACCCAGAATTATGTGGCACGAAGCACAATTTCACATCATTCTGGGTACATTCTTGTGAAAACAAGGTCCAATCAGGCTGAAACGTTACAGGTAGGTAGAATCTATTGAGTTGTAAGTGATCTGAACGTTTCATGATGATAAAACTTTCCTAAGGGGATCAAACCATGTCCCAAAGGTCACCAGATCTGGTGTCAATTTAAAGAAGTAGTCCAGTTACACATTTGTGGGCTTATAACTTGGCTTCTGAATGTCCTAGAGAGATCAGGTTTGTTTTAGTATACTCCAATCAACAGCCCCTACAACCACAAAAAGGAATGGAGTCATTAGCACTTATGGTTTTTAAATGGCACCCAGATTTATGTTGCACGAAGCACAATTTCACATCATTCTGGGTTCATTTGTGTGAAAACAAGGTCCAATCAGGCTGAAACGTTACAGGAAGGTAGAATCTATTGAGTTGTAAGTGATCTGAACGTTTCGAGATGATCACACTTTCCTAAGGGGGTCAAACCATGTCGCAAAGGTCACCGGATCTGGTGTCAATTTAAAGAAGTAGTCCAGTTACACATTTGTGGGCTTATAACTGGCTTCTGAATGTCCTAGAGAGATCAGGTTTGTTTCAGTATACTCCGATCAACAGCCCCTACAACCACAGAAAGGAATGGAGTCATTAGCACTTATGGTTTTTAAATGGCACCCAGAATTATGTTGCACGAAGCACAATTTCACATCATTCTGGGTTCATTTGTGTGAAAACAAGGTCCAATCAGGCTGAAACGTTACAAGAAGGTAGAATCTATTGAGTTGTAAGTGATCTGAACGTTTCATGATGATCGCACATTCCTACAGGGGGTCAAACCATGTCCCAAAGGTCACCGGGCCTGGTGTCACTTATAAAGAAGTAGTCCAATTACACCTTTGAGGGCGTATAACTTGGTTTCTGAATGTCCTAGAGAGATCAGGTTTGTTTTAATGTACTCCAACCAACAGCCCCTACAACCACAAAAAGGAATGGAGTCATTAGCACTTATGGTTTTTAAATGGCACCCAGAATTATGTTGCACGAAGCACAATTTCACATCATTCTGGGTCCATTTGTGTGAAAACAAGGTCCAATCAGGCTGAAACGTTACAAGAAGGTAGAATCTATTGAGTTGTAAGTGATCTGAACGTTTCATGATGATCGCACATTCCTATTGGGGGTCAAACCATGTCCCAAAGGTCACCGGGCCTGGTGTCACTTTAAAGAAGTAGTCCAGTTACATCTTTGTGGGCTTATAATTTGGCTTCTGAATTTCCTAGAGAGATCAGGTTTGTTTTAATGTACTCCAACCAACAGACCCTACAACCACAAAAAGGAATGGAGTCATTAGCACTTATGGTTTGTAAATGGCACCCAGAATTATGTTGCACGAAGCACAATTTCAGATCATTCTGGGTCCATTTGTGTGAAAACAAGGTCCAATCAGGCTGAAACGTTACAAGAAGGTAGAATCTATTGAGTTGTAAGTGATTTGAACGTTTCAGGATGATCGCACATTCCTATTGGGGTCAAACCATGTTCCAAAGGTCACCGGGCCTGGTGTCACTTTAAAGAAGTAGTCCAGTTACACATTTGTGGGCTTATAACTTGGCTTCTGAATGTCCTAGAGAGATCAGGTTTTTTTAATGTACTCCAATCAACAGGCCCTACAACCACAAAAGGGAATTGAGTCATTAGCACTTATGGTTTGTAAATGGCACCCAGAATTCTGTTGCACGAAGCACAATTTCACATCATTCTGGGTCCATTTGTGTGAAAACAAGGTCCAATCAGGCTGAAACGTTACAGGAAGGTAGAATCTATTGACTTGTAAGTGATCTGAACGTTTCATGATGATAGCACTTTCCTAAGGGGGTCAAACCCTGTCCCAAAGGTCACCGGATCTGGTGTCAATTTAAAGAAGTAGTCCAGTTACACATTTGTGGGCTTATAACTTGGCTTCTGAATGTCCTAGAGAGATCAGGTTTGTTTTAATGTACTCCAATCAACAGCCCCTACAACCACAAAAATGAATGGAGTCATTAGCACTTATGGTTTTTAAATGGCACCCAGAATTATGTTGCACGAAGCACAATTTCACATCATTCTGGGTCCATTTGTGTGAAAACAAGGTCCAATCAGGCTGAAACATTACAAGAAGGTAGAATCTATTGAGTTGTAAGTGATCTGAACGTTTCAAGATGATCGCACTTTCCTAAGGGGGTCAAACTATGTCCAAAAGGTCACCAGATCTGGTGTCACTTTAAAGAAGTAGTCCAGTTACATATTTGTGGGCTTATAACTTGGCTTCTGAATGTCCTAGAGAGATCAGGTTTGTTTTAGTATACTCCAATCAAAAGCCCCTACAACCACAAAAAGGAATGGAGTCGTTAGCACTTATGGTTTGTAAATGGCACCCAGAATTATGTTGCACGAAGCACAATTTCACATCATTCTGGGTTCATTTGTGTGAAAACAAGGTCCAATCAGGCTGAAACGTTACAAGAAGGTAAAATCTATTGAGTTGTAAGTGAGCTGAACGTTTCATGATGATCGCAGATTCCTACAGGGGGTCAAACCATGTCCCAAAGGTCACCGGGCCTGGTGTCACTTTAAAGAAGTAGTCCAGTTACACCTTTGTGGGTTTATAACTTGGTTTCTGAATATCCTAGAGAGGTCAGGTTTGTTTTAGAGTACTCCAATTAGCAGCCCCCATTACCACTAAAAGGAATGGAGTCATTAGCACTTATGGTTTTTAAATGGCACCCAGAATTATGTTGCATGAAGCACAATTTCACATCATTCTGGGTCCATTTCTGTGAAAACAAGGTCCAATCAGGCTGAAACGTTACAAGAAGGTTGAATCTATTGAGTTGTAAGTTATCTGAACGTTTCAAGATTATCGCACTTTCCTAAGGGGGTCAAACCATGTCCCAAAGGTCACCGGATCTGGTGTCAATTTAAAGAAGTAGTCCAGTTACACATTTGTTTTGCTTATAACTTGGCTTCTGAATGTCCTAGAGAGATCAGGTTTGTTTTAGCATACTCCAATCAACAGCCCCTACAAGCACAAAAAGGAATGGAGTCATTAGCACTTATGGTTTGTAAATGGCACCCAGAATTATGTTGCACGAAGCACAATTTCACATCATTCTGGGTCCATTTGTGTGAAAACAAGGTCCAATCAGGCTGAAACGTTACAAGAAGGTAGAATCTATTGAGTTGTAAGTGATCTGAACGTTTCAGGATGATCGCACATTCATATTGGGGTCAAACCATGTTCCAAAGGTCACTGGATCTGGTGTCAATTTAAAGAAGTAGTCCAGTTACACCTTTGTGGGCTTATAACTTGGCTTCTGAATATCCTAGAGAGGTCAGGTTTGTTTTAGAGTACTCCAATTAACAGCCCCCATTACCACTAAAAGGAATGGAGTCATTAGCACATATGGTTTGTAAATGGCACCCAGAATTATGTTGCACGAAGCACAATTTCACATCATTCTGGGTTCATTTGTGTGAAAACAAGGTCCAATCAGGCAGAAATGTTACAGGAAGGTAGAATCTATTGAGTTGTAAGTGATCTGAACGTTTCATGATGATAGCACTTTCCTAAAGGGGTCAAACCATGTCCCAAAGGTCACCGGATCTGGTGTCAATTTAAAGAAGTAGTCCAGTTACACCTTTGTGGGCTTATAACTTGGCTTCTGAATATCCTAGAGAGGTCAGGTTTGTTTTAGAGTACTCCAATTAACAGCCCCCATTACCACTAAAAGGAATGGAGTCATTAGCACATATGGTTTGTAAATGGCACCCAGATATATGTTGCACGAAGCACAATTTCACATCATTCTGGGTCCATTTGTGTGAAAACAAGGTCCAATCAGGCTGAAACGTTACAAGAAGGTAGAATCTATTGAGTTGTAAGTGATCTGAACGTTTCATGATAATCGCACATTCCTATAGGGGGTCAAACCATGTCCCAAAGGTCACCGGATCTGGTGTCAATTTAAAGAAAAAGTCCAGTTACATCTTTGTGGGCTTATAACTTGGCTTCTGAATGTCCTAGAGAGATCAGGTTTGTTTTAGTAGACTCCAATCAACAGCCCCTACAACCACAAAAAGGAATGGAGTCATTAGCACTTATGGTTTTTAAATGGCACCCAGAATTATGTTGCATGAAGCACAATTTCACATCATTCTGGGTTCATTTGTGTGAAAACAAGGTCCAATCAAGCTGAAACGTTACAGGAAGGTAGAATCTATTGAGTTGTAAGTGATCTGAACGTTCCATGATGATAGTACTTTCCTAAGGGGATCAAACCATGTCCCAAAGGTCACCGGATCTGGTGTCAATTTAAAGAAGTAGTCCATTTACACATTTGTGGGCTTATAACTTGGCTTCTGAATGTCCTAGAGAGATCAGGTTTGTTTTAATGTACTCCAATCAACAGCCCCTACAACCACAAAAAGGAATGGAGTCATTAGCACGTATGGTTTGTAAATGGCACCCAGAATTATGTTGCACGAAGCACAATTTCACATCATTCTGGGTTCATTTGTGTGAAAACAAGGTCCAATCAGACTGAAACGTTACAGGAAGGTAGAATCTATTGAGTTGTAAGTTATCTGAACGTTTCATGATGATAGCACTTTCCTAAGGGGGTCAAACCCTGTCCCAAAGGTCACCGGATCTGGTGTCAATTTAAAGAAGTAGTCCAGTTACACATTTGTGGGCTTATAACTTGGCTTCTGAATGTCCTAGAGAGATCAGGTTTGTTTTAATGTACTCCAATCAACAGCCCCTATAACCACAAAAAGGAATGGAGTCATTAGCACTTATGGTTTTTAAATGGCACCCAGAATTTTGTTGCACGAAGCACAATTTCACATCATTCTGGGTCCATTTGTGTGAAATTAAGGTCCAATCAGGCTGAAACATTACAAGAAGGTAGAATCTATTGAGTTGTAAGTGATCCGAACGTTTCAAGATGATCGCAGATTCCTACAGGGGGTCAAACCATGTCCCAAAGGTCACCGGGCCTGGTGTCACTTTAAAGAAGTAGTCCAGTTACACCTTTGTGGGTTTATAACTTGGTTTCTGAATATCCTAGAGAGGTCAGGTTTGTTTTAGAGTACTCCAATTAGCAGCCCCCATTACCACTAAAAGGAATGGAGTCATTAGCACTTATGGTTTTTAAATGGCACCCAGAATTATGTTGCATGAAGCACAATTTCACATCATTCTGGGTCCATTTCTGTGAAAACAAGGTCCAATCAGGCTGAAACGTTACAAGAAGGTTGAATCTATTGAGTTGTAAGTTATCTGAACGTTTCAAGATTATCGCACTTTCCTAAGGGGGTCAAACCATGTCCCAAAGGTCACCGGATCTGGTGTCAATTTAAAGAAGTAGTCCAGTTACACATTTGTGGGCTTATAACTTGGCTTCTGAATGTCCTAGAGAGATCAGGTTTGTTTTAGCATATTCCAATCAACAGCCCCTACAACCACAAAAAGGAATGGAGTCATTAGCACTTATGGTTTGTAAATGGCACCCAGAATTATGTTGCACGAAGCATAATTTCACATCATTCTGGGTCCATTTGTGTGAAAACAAGGTCCAATCAGGCTGAAACGTTACAAGAAGGTAGAATCTATTGAGTTGTAAGTGATCTGAACGTTTCAGGATGATCGCACATTCATATTGGGGTCAAACCATGTTCCAAAGGTCACTGGATCTGGTGTCAATTTAAAGAAGTAGTCCAGTTACACCTTTGTGGGCTTATAACTTGGCTTCTGAATATCCTAGAGAGGTCAGGTTTGTTTTAGAGTACTCCAATTAACAGCCCCCATTACCACTAAAAGGAATGGAGTCATTAGCACATATGGTTTGTAAATGGCACCCAGAATTATGTTGCACGAAGCACAATTTCACATCATTCTGGGTTCATTTGTGTGAAAACAAGGTCCAATCAGGCAGAAATGTTACAGGAAGGTAGAATCTATTGAGTTGTAAGTGATCTGAACGTTTCATGATGATAGCACTTTCCTAAAGGGGTCAAACCATGTCCCAAAGGTCACCGGATCTGGTGTCAATTTAAAGAAGTAGTCCAGTTACACCTTTGTGGGCTTATAACTTGGCTTCTGAATATCCTAGAGAGGTCAGGTTTGTTTTAGAGTACTCCAATTAACAGCCCCCATTACCACTAAAAGGAATGGAGTCATTAGCACATATGGTTTGTAAATGGCACCCAGAATTATGTTGCACGAAGCACAATTTCACATCATTCTGGGTCCATTTGTGTGAAAACAAGGTCCAATCAGGCTGAAACGTTACAAGAAGGTAGAATCTATTGAGTTGTAAGTGATCTGAACGTTTCATGATAATCGCACATTCCTATAGGGGGTCAAACCATGTCCCAAAGGTCACCAGATCTGGTGTCAATTTAAAGAAAAAGTCCAGTTTCATCTTTGTGGGCTTATAACTTGGCTTCTGAATGTCCTAGAGAGATCAGGTTTGTTTTAGTAGACTCCAATCAACAGCCCCTACAACCACAAAAAGGAATGGAGTCATTAGCACTTATGGTTTTTAAATGGCACCCAGAATTATGTTGCACGAAGCACAATTTCACATCATTCTGGGTTCATTTGTGTGAAAACAAGGTCCAATCAAGCTGAAACGTTACAGGAAGGTAGAATCTATTGAGTTGTAAGTGATCTGAACGTTCCATGATGATAGTACTTTCCTAAGGGGATCAAACCATTTCCCAAAGGTCACCGGATCTGGTGTCAATTTAAAGAAGTTGTCCATTTACACATTTGTGGGCATATAACTTGGCTTCTGAATGTCCTAGAGAGATCAGGTTTGTTTTAATGTACTCCAATCAACAGCCCCTACAACCACAAAAAGGAATGGAGTCATTAGCACTTATGGTTTGTAAATGGCACCCAGAATTATGTTGCATGAAGCACAATTTCACATCATTCTGGGTCCATTTGTGTGAAAACAAGGTCCAATCAGGCTGAAACGTTACAGGAAGGTAGAATCTATTGACTTGTAAGTTATCTGAACGTTTCAAGATGATCGCACTTTCCTAAGGGGGTCAAACTATGTCCAAAAGGTCACCGGATCTGGTGTCAATTTAAAGAAGTAGTCCAGTTACATATTTGTGGGCTTATAACTTGGCTTCTGAATGTCCTAGAGAGATCAGGTTTGTTTTAATGTACTCCAACCAACAGCCCCTACAACCACAAAAAGGAATGGAGTCATTAGCACTTATGGTTTTTAAATGGCACCCAGAATTATGTTGCACGAAGCACAATTTCACATCATTCTGTGTTCATTTGTGTGAAAACAAGGTCCAATCAGGCTGAAACGTTACAAGAAGGTAGAATATATTGAGTTGTAAGTGATCTGAACGTTTCATGATGATCGCACATTCCTATAGGGGGTCAAACCATGTCCCAAAGGTCACCGGGCCTGGTGTCACTTTAAAGAAGTAGTCCAATTACACCTTTGAGGGCTTATAACTTGGTTTCTGAATGTCCTAGAGAGATCAGGTTTGTTTTAGTGTACTCCAATCAACAGCCCCTACAACCTCAAAAAGGAATGGAGTCATTAGCACTTATGGTTTTTAAATGGCACCCAGAATTAAGTTGCACGAAGCACAATTTCACATCATTCTGGGTCGATTTGTGTGAAAACAAGGTCCAATCAGGCTGAAACGTTACAAGAAGGTAGAATCTATTGAGTTGTAAGTGATCTGAACGTTTCATGATGATCGCACATTCCTATTGGGGGTCAAACCATGTCCCAAAGGTCACCGGGCCTGGTGTCACTTTAAAGAATTAGTCCAGTTACACCTTTGTGGGCTTATAACTTGGCTTCTGAATATCCTAGAGAGGTCAGGTTTGTTTTAGAGTACTCCAATTAGCAGCACCCATTACCACTAAAAGGAATGGAGTCATTAGCACTTATGGTTTTTAAATGGCACCCAGAATTATGTTGCATGAAGCACAATTTCACATCATTCTGGGTCCATTTGTGTGAAAACAAGGTCCAATCAGGCTGAAACGTTACAAGAAGTTAGAATCTATTGAGTTGTAAGTGATCTGAACGTTTCAAGATGATCGCACTTTCCTAAGGGGGTCAAACCATGTCCCAAAGGTCACCGGATCTGGTGTCAATTTAAATAAGTAGTCCAGTTACATATTTGTGGGCTTATAACTTGGCTTCTGAATGTCCTAGAGAGATCAGGTTTGTTTTAGTATACTCCAATCAACAGCCCCTACAACCACAAAAAGGAATGGAGTCATTAGCACTTGTGGTTTTTAAATGGCACCCAGAATTATGTTGCACGAAGCACAATTTCACATCATTCTGGGTTCATTTGTGTGAAAACAAGGTCCAATCAGGCTGAAACGTTACAGGAAGGTAGAATCTATTGAGTTGTAAGTGATCTGAACGTTTCATGATGATAGCACTTTCCTAAGGGGGTCAAACCATGTCCCAAAGGTCACTGGGCCTGGTGTCACTTTAAAGAAGTAGTCCAGTTACACATTTGTGGGCTTATAACTTGGCTTCTGAATGCCCTAGAGAGATCAGGTTTGTTTTAATGTACTCCAACCAACAACCACTACAACGACAAAAAGAATGGAGTCATTAGCACTTATGGTTTGTAAATGGCACCCAGAATTATGTTGCACGAAGCACAATTTCACATCATTCTGGGTCCATTTGTGTGAAAACAAGGTCCAATCAGGCTGAAACGTTACAAGAAGGTAGAATCTATTGAGTTGTAAGTTATCTGAACGTTTCAAGATGATCGCACTTTCCTAAGGGGGTCAAACCATGTCCCAAAGGTCACCGGATCTGGTGTCAATTTAAAGAAGTAGTCCAGTTACACCTTTGTGGGCTTATAACTTGGCTTCTGAATGTCCTAGAGAGATCAGGTTTGTTTTAGTATACTTCAATCAACAGCCCCTACAGCCACAAAAAGGAATGGAGTCATTAGCACTTATGGTTTTTAAATGGCACCCAGAATTATGTTGCACGAAGCACAATTTCACATCATTCTGGGTTCATTTGTGTGAAAACAAGGTCCAATCAGGCTGAAACGTTACAAGAAGGTAGAATATATTGAGTTGTAAGTGATCTGAACGTTTCATGATGATCACACATTCCTATTGGAGGTCAAACCATGTCCCAAAGGTCACCGGGCCTGGTGTCACTTTAAAGAAGTAGTCCAATTACACCTTTGAGGGCTTATAACTTGGTTTCTGAATGTCCTAGAGAGATCAGGTTTGTTTTAAAGTACTCCAACCAACAGCCCCTACAACCACAAAAAGGAATGGAGTCATTAGCACTTATGGTTTGTAAATGGCACCCAGAATTATGTTGCACGAAGCACAATTTCACATCATTCTGGGTCCATTTGTGTGAAAACAAGGTCCAATCAGGCTGAAACGTTACAAGAAGGTAGAATCTATTGAGTTGTAAGTGATCTGAACGTTTCATGATGATCGCACATTCCTATTGGGGGTCAAACCATGTCCCAAAGGTCACCGGGCCTGGTGTCACTTTAAAGAAGTAGTCCAATTACACCTTTGAGGGCTTATAACTTGGTTTCTGAATGTCCTAGAGAGATCAGGTTTGTTTTAGTGTACTCCAATCAACAACCCCTACAACCTCAAAAAGGAATGGAGTCATTAGCACTTATGGTTTTTAAATGGCACCCAGAATTATGTTGCATGAAGCACAATTTCACATCATTCTGGGTCCATTTGTGTGAAAACAAGGTCCAATCAGGCTGAAACGTTACAAGAAGGTAGAATCTATTGAGTTGTAAGTGATCTGAACGTTTCAAGATGATCGCACTTTCCTAAGGGGGTCAAACCATGTCCCAAAGGTCACCGGATCTGGTGTCAATTTAAAGAAGTAGTCCAGTTACACATTTGTGGGCTTATAACTTGGCTTCTGAATGTCCTAGAGAGATCAGGGTTGTTTTAGTATACTCCAATCAACAGCCCCTACAACCACAAAAAGGAATGGAGTCATTAGCACTTATGGTTTTTAAATGGAACCCAGAATTATGTTGCACGAAGCACAATTTTACATCATTCTGTGTTCATTTGTGAGAAAACAAGGTCCAATCAGGCTGAAAAGTTACAAGAAGGTAGAATCTATTGAGTTGTAAGTGATCTGAACGTTTCATGATGATCGTACATTCCTATAGGGGGTCAAACCATGTTCCAAAGGTCCCGGGCCTGGTTTCACTTTAAAGAAGTAGTCCAATTACACCTTTGAGGGCTTATAACTTGGTTTCTGAATGTCCTAGAGAGATCAGGTTTGTTTTAATGTACTCCAACCAACAGCCCCTACAACCACAAAAAGGAATGGAGTCATTAGCACTTATGGTTTGTAAATGGCACCCAGAATTATGTTGCACGAAGCACAATTTCACATCATTCTGGGTCCATTTGTGTGAAAACAAGGTCCAATCAGGCTGAAACGTTACAAGAAGGTAGAATCTATTGAGTTGTAAGTGATCTGAACGTTTCATGATGATCGCACATTCCTATAGGGGGTCAAACCATGTCCCAAAGGTCACCGGGCCTGGTGTCACTTTAAAGAAGTAGTCCAATTACACCTTTGAGGGCTTATAACTTGGTTTCTGAATGTCCTAGAGAGATCAGGTTTGTTTTAGTGTACTCCAATCAACAACCCCTACAACCTCAAAAAGGAATGGAGTCAATAGCACTTATGGTTTTTAAATGGCACCCAGAATTAAGTTGCACGAAGCACAATTTCACATCATTCTGGGTCAATTTGTGTGAAAACAAGGTCCAATCAGGCTGAAACGTTACAAGAAGGTAGAATCTATTGAGTTGTAAGTCATCTGAACGTTTCATGATGATCGCACATTCCTATTGGGGGTCAAACCATGTCCCAAAGGTCACCGGGCCTGGTGTCACTTTAAAGAAGTAGTCCAGTTACACCTTTGTGGGCTTATAACTTGGCTTCTGAATGTCCTAGAGAGGTCAGGTTTGTTTTAGAGTACTCCAATTAGCAGCCCCCATTACCACTAAAAGGAATGGAGTCATTAGCACTTATGGTTTTTAAATGGCACCCAGAATTATGTTGCATGAAGCACAATGTCACATCATTCTGGGTCCATTTGTGTGAAAACAAGGTCCAATCAGGCTGAAACGTTACAAGAAGGTAGAATCTATTGAGTTGTAAGTTATCTGAACGTTTCAAGATGATTGCACTTTCCTAAGGGGGTCAAACCATGTCCCAAAGGTCACCGGATCTGGTGTCAATTTAAAGAAGTAGTCCAGTTACACATTTGTGGGCTTATAACTTGGCTTCTGAATGTCCTAGAGAGATCAGATTTGTTTTAGTATACTCCAATCAACAGCCCCTACAACCACAAAAAGGAATGGAGTCATTAGCACTTATGGTTTTTAAATGGCACCCAGAATTATGTTGCACGAAGCACAATTTCACATCATTCTGTGTTCATTTGTGTGAAAACAAGGTCCAATCAGGCTGAAACGTTACAAGAAGGTAGAATCTATTGAGTTGTAAGATATCTGAACATTTCATGATGATCGCACATTCCTATAGGGGGTCAAACCATGTCCCAAAGGTCACCGGGCCTGGTGTCACTTTAAAGAAGTAGTCCAATTACACATTTGAGGGCTTATAACTTGGTTTCTGAATGTCCTAGAGAGATCAGGTTTGTTTTAGTGTACTCCAATCAACAGCCCCTACAACCTCAAAAAGGAATGGAGTCATTAGCACTTATGGTTTTTAAATAGCACCCAGAATTATGTTGCACGAAGCACAATTTCACATCATTCTGGGTCAATTTGTGTGAAAACAAGGTCCAATCAGGCTGAAACGTTACAAGAAGGTAGAATCTATTGAGTTGTAAGTGATCTGAACGTTTCATGATGATCGCACATTCCTATTGGGGGTCAAACCATGTCCCAAAGGTCACCGGGCCTGGTGTCACTTTAAAGAAGTAGTCCAGTTACACCTTTGTGGGCTTATAACTTGGCTTCTGAATATCCTAGAGAGGTCAGGTTTGATTTAGAGTACTCCAATTAGCAGCCCCCATTACCACTAAAAGGAATGGAGTCATTAGCACTTATGGTTTTTAAATGGCACCCAGAATTATGTTGCATGAAGCACAATTTCACATCATTCTGGGTCCATTTGTGTGAAAACAAGGTCCAATCAGCATGAAACGTTACAAGAAGGTAGAATCTATTGAGTTGTAAGTGATCTGAACGTTTCAAGATGATCGCACTTTCCTAAGGGGGTCAAACCATGTCCCAAAGGTCACCGGATCTGGTGTCAATTTAAAGAAGTAGTCCAGTTACACATTTGTGGGCTTATAACTTGGCTTCTGAATGTCCTAGAGAGATCAGGTTTGTTTTAGTATACTCCAATCAACAGCCCCTACAACCACAAAAAGCAATGGAGTCATTAGCACTTATGGTTTTTGAATGGAACCCAGAATTATGTTGCACGAAGCACAATTTCACATCATTCTGTGTTCATTTGTGAGAAAACAAGGTCCAATCAGGCTGAAAAGTTACAAGAAGGTAGAATCTATTGAGTTGTAAGTGATATGAACGTTTCATGATGATCGCACATTCCTATAGGGGGTCAATCCATGTCCCAAAGGTCACCGGGCCTGGTCTCATTTTAAAGAAGTAGTCCAATTACACCTTTGAGGGCTTATAACTTGGTTTCTGAATGTCCTAGAGAGATCAGGTTTGTTTTAGTGTACTCCAATCAACAGCCCATACAACCTCAAAAAGGAATGGAGTCATTAGCACTCATGGTTTTTAAATGGCACCCAGAATTGTGTTGCACGAAGCACAATTTCACATCATTCTGGGTTCATTTGTGTGAAAACAAGGTCCAATCAGGCTGAAACATTACAGGAAGGTAGAATCTATTGAGTTGTAAGTGATCTGAACGTTTCATGATGATAGCACTTTCCTAAGGGGGTCAAACCATGTCCCAAAGGTCACTGGGCCTGGTGTCACTTTAAAGAAGTAGTCCAGTTACACATTTGTGGGCTTATAACTTGGCTTCTGAATGCCCTAGAGAGATCAGGTTTGTTTTAATGTACTCCAACCAACAACCCCTACAACCACAAAAAAGAATGGAGTCATTAGCACTTATGGTTTGTAAATGGCACCCAGAATTATGTTGCACGAAGCACAATTTCACGTCATTCTGGGTCCATTTGTGTGAAAACAAGGTCCAATCAGGCTGAAACGTTACAAGAAGGTAGAGTCTATTAAGTTGTAAGTGATCTGAACGTTTCATGATGATCGCACATTCCTATAGGGGGTCAAACCATGTCCCAAAGGTCACCGGGCCTGGTGTCTCTTTAAAGAAGTAGTCTAGTTACACCTTTTAGGGCTTATAACTTGGTTTCTGAATGTTCTAGAGAGATCAGGTTTGTTTTAGTGTACTCCAATCAACAGCCCCTACAACCACAAAAAGGAATGGAGTCATTAGCACTTATGGTTTTTAAATGGCACCCAGAATTAAATTGCACGAAGCACAATTTCACATCATTCTGGGTCCATTTGTGTGAAAACAAGGTCCAATCAGGCTGAAACGTTACAAGAAGGTAGAATCTATTGAGTTGTAAGTGATCTGAACGTTTCATGATGATCGCACATTCCTATTGGGGGTCAAACCATGTCCCAAAGGTCACCGTGCCTGGTGTCACTTTAAAGAAGTAGTCCAGTTACACCTTTGTGGGCTTATAACTTGGCATCTGAATATCCTAGAGAGGTCAGGTTTGTTTTAGAGTACTCCAATTAGCAGCCCCCATTACCACTAAAAGGAATGGAGTCATTAGCACTTATGGTTTTTAAATGACACCCAGAATTATGTTGCATGAAGCACAATTTCACATCATTCTGGGTCCATTTGTGTGAAAACAAGGTCCAATCAGGCTGAAACGTTACAAGACGGTAGAATCTATTGAGTTGTAAGTTATCTGAACGTTTCAAGATGATCGCACTTTCCTAAGGGGGTCAAACAATGTCCCAAAGGTCACCGGATCTGGTGTCAATTTAAAGAAGTAGTCCAATTACACCTTTGAGGGCTTATAACTTGGTTTCTGAATGTCCTAGAGAGATCAGGTTTTTTTTAGTGTACTCCAATCAACAACCCCTACAACCTCAAAAAGGAATGGAGTCATTAGCACTTATGGTTTTTAAATGGCACCCAGAATTAAGTTGCACGAAGCACAATTTCACATCATTCTGGGTCAATTTGTGTGAAAACAAGGTCCAATCAGGCTGAAACGTTACAAGAAGGTAGAATCTATTGAGTTGTAAGTCATCTGAACGTTTCATGACGATCGCACATTCCTATAGGGGGTCAAACCATGTCCCAAAGGTCACCGGGCCTGGTGTCACTTTAAAGAAGTAGTCCAGTTACACCTTTGTGGGCTTATAACTTGGCTTCTGAATGTCCTAGAGAGGTCAGGTTTGTTTTAGAGTACTCCAATTAGCAGCCCCCATTACCACTAAAAGGAATGGAGTCATTAGCACTTATGGTTTTTAAATGGCACCCAGAATTATGTTGCATGAAGCACAATTTCACATCATTCTGGGTCCATTTGTGTGAAAACAAGGTCCAATCAGGCTGAAACGTTACAAGAAGGTAGAATCTATTGAGTTGTAAGTTATCTGAACGTTTCAAGATGATTGCACTTTCCTAAGGGGGTCAAACCATGTCCCAAAGGTCACCGGATCTGGTGTCAATTTAAAGAAGTAGTCCAGTTACACATTTGTGGGCTTATAACTTGGCTTCTGAATGTCCTAGAGAGATCAGGTTTGTTTTAGTGTACTCCAATCAACAGCCCCTACAACCACTAAAAGGAATGGAGTCATTAGCACTTATGGTTTTTAAATGGCACCCAGAATTAAGTTGCACGAAGCACAATTTCACATCATTCAGGGTCAATTTGTGTGAAAACAAGGTCCAATCAGGCTGAAACGTTACAAGAAGGTAGAATCTATTGAGTTGTAAGTGATCTGAACGTTTCATGATGATCGCACATTCCTATTGGGGGTCAAACCATGTCCCAAAGGTCACCGGGCCTGGTGTCACTTTAAAGAATTAGTCCAGTTACACCTTTGTGGGCTTATAACTTGGCTTCTGAATATCCTAGAGAGATCAGGTTTGATTTAGAGTACTCCAATTAGCAGCCCCCATTACCACTAAAAGGAATGGAGTCATTAGCACTTATGGTTTTTAAATGGCACCCAGAATTATGTTGCATGAAGCACAATTTCACATACTTCTGGGTCCATTTGTGTGAAAACAAGGTCCAATCAGGCTGAAACGTTACAAGAAGGTAGAATCTATTGAGTTGTAAGTGATCTGAACGTTTCAAGATGATCGCACTTTCCTAAGGGTGTCAAACCATGTCCCAAAGGTCACCGGATCTGGTGTCAATTTAAAGAAGTAGTCCAGTTACACATTTGTGGGCTTATAACTTGGCTTCTGAATGTCCTAGAGAGATCAGGTTTGTTTTAGTATACTCCAATCAACAGCCCCTACAACCACAAAAAGGAATGGAGTCATTAGCACTTATTGTTTTTAAATGGAACCCAGAATTATGTTGCACGAAGCACAACTTCACATCATTCTGTGTTCATTTGTGAGAAAAAAAGGTCCAATCAGGCTGAAAAGTTACAAGAAGGTAGAATCTATTGAGTTGTAAGTGATCTGAACGTTTCATGATGATCGCACATTCCTATAGGGGGTCAAACCATGTCCCAAAGGTCACCGGGCCTGGTCTCATTTTAAAGAAGTAGTCCAATTACACCTTTGAGGGCTTATAACTTGGTTTCTGAATGTCCTAGAGAGATCAGGTTTGTTTTAGTGTACTCCAATCAACAGCCCATACAACCTCAAAAAGGAATGGAGTCATTAGCACTCATGGTTTTTAAATGGCACCCAGAATTATGTTGCACGAAGCACAATTTCACATCATTCTGGGTTCATTTGTGTGAAAACAAGGTCCAATCAGGCTGAAACATTACAGGAAGGTAGAATATATTGAGTTGTAAGTGATCTGAACATTTCATGTTGATAGCACTTTCCTAAGGGGGTCAAACCATGTCCCAAAGGTCACTGGGCCTGGTGTCACTTTAAAGAAGTAGTCCAGTTACACATTTGTGGGCTTATAACTTGGCTTCTGAATGCCCTAGAGAGATCAGGTTTGTTTTAATGTACTCCAACCAACAACCCCTACAACCACAAAAAAGAATGGAGTCATTAGCACTTATGGTTTGTAAATGGCACCCAGAATTATGTTGCACGAAGCACAATTTCACGTCATTCTGGGTCCATTTGTGTGAAAACAAGGTCCAATCAGGCTGAAACGTTACAAGAAGGTAGAATCTATTGAGTTGTAAGTGATCTGAACGTTTCATGATGATCGCACATTCCTATAGGGGGTCAAACCATGTCCCAAAGGTCACCGGGCCTGGTGTCTCTTTAAAGAAGTAGTCCAGTTACACCTTTTAGGGCTTATAACTTGGTTTCTGAATGTTCTAGAGAGATCAGATTTGTTTTAGTGTACTCCAATCAACAGCCCCTACAACCACAAAAAGGAATGGAGTCATTAGCACTTATGGTTTTTAAATGGCACCCAGAATTAAATTGCACGAAGCACAATTTCACATCATTCTGGGTCCATTTGTGTGAAAACAAGGTCCAATCAGGCTGAAACGTTACAATAAGGTAGAATCTATTGAGTTGTAAGTGATCTGAACGTTTCATGATGATCGCACATTCCTATTGGGTGTCAAACCATGTCCCAAAGGTCACCGGGCCTGGTGTCACTTTAAAGAATTAGTCCAGTTACACCTTTGTGGGCTTATAACTTGGCTTCTGAATGTCCTAGAGAGGTCAGGTTTGATTTAGAGTACTCCAATTAGCAGCCCCCATTACCACTAAAAGGAATGGAGTCATTAGCACTTATGGTTTTTAAATGGCACCCAGAATTATGTTGCATGAAGCACAATTTCACATCATTCTGGGTACATTTGTGTGAAAACAAGGTCCAATCAGGCTGAAACGTTACAAGAAGGTAGAATCTATTGAGTTGTAAGTGATCTGAACGTTTCAAGATGATCGCACTTTCCTAAGGGGGTCAAACCATGTCCCAAAGGTCACCGGATCTGGTGTCAATTTAAAGAAGTAGTCCAGTTACACATTTGTGGGCTTATAACTTGGCTTCTGAATGTCCTAGAGAGATCAGGTTTGTTTTAGTATACTCCAATCAACAGCCCCTACAACCACAAAAAGGAATGGAGTCATTAGCACTTATGGTTTTTAAATGGAACCCAGAATTATGTTGCACGAAGCACAATTTCAAATCATTCTGTGTTCATTTGTGAGAAAACAAGGTCCAATCAGGCTGAAAAGTTACAAGAAGGTAGAATCTATTGAGTTGTAAGTGATCTGAACATTTCATGATGATCGCACATTCCTATAGGGGGTCAAACCATGTCCCAAAGGTCACCGGGCCTGGTGTCATTTTAAAGAAGTAGTCCAATTACACCTTTGAGGGCTTATAACTTGGTTTCTGAATGTCCTAGAGAGATCAGGTTTGTTTTAGTGTACTCCAATCAACAGCCCATACAACCTCAAAAAGGAATGGAGTCATTAGCACTCATGGTTTTTAAATGGCACCCAGAATTGTGTTGCACGAAGCACAATTTCACATCATTCTGGGTTCATTTGTGTGAAAACAAGGTCCAATCAGGCTGAAACATTACAGGAAGGTAGAATCTATTGAGTTGTAAGTGATCTGAACGTTTCATGATGATAGCACTTTCCTAAGGGGGTCAAACCATGTCCCAAAGGTCACTGGGCCTGGTGTCACTTTAAAGAAGTAGTCCAGTTACACATTTGTGGGCTTATAACTTGGCTTCTGAATGCCCTAGAGAGATCAGGTTTGTTTTAATGTACTCCAACCAACAACCCCTACAACCACAAAAAAGAATGGAGTCATTAGCACTTATGGTTTGTAAATGGCACCCAGAATTATGTTGCACGAAGCACAATTTCACGTCATTCTGGGTCCATTTGTGTGAAAACAAGGTCCAATCAGGCTGAAACGTTACAAGAAGGTAGAGTCTATTAAGTTGTAAGTGATCTGAACGTTTCATGATGATCGCACATTCCTATAGGGGGTCAAACCATGTCCCAAAGGTCACCGGGCCTGGTGTCTCTTTAAAGAAGTAGTCTAGTTACACCTTTTAGGGCTTATAACTTGGTTTCTGAATGTTCTAGAGAGATCAGGTTTGTTTTAGTGTACTCCAATCAACAGCCCCTACAACCACAAAAAGGAATGGAGTCATTAGCACTTATGGTTTTTAAATGGCACCCAGAATTAAATTGCACGAAGCACAATTTCACATCATTCTGGGTCCATTTGTGGGAAAACAAGGTCCAATCAGGCTGAAACGTTACAAGAAGGTAGAATCTATTGAGTTGTAAGTGATCTGAACGTTTCATGATGATCGCACATTCCTATTGGGGGTCAAACCATGTCCCAAAGGTCACCGTGCCTGGTGTCACTTTAAAGAAGTAGTCCAGTTACACCTTTGTGGGCTTATAACTTGGCATCTGAATATCCTAGAGAGGTCAGGTTTGTTTTAGAGTACTCCAATTAGCAGCCCCCATTACCACTAAAAGAAATGGAGTCATTAGCACTTATGGTTTTTAAATGACACCCAGAATTATGTTGCATGAAGCACAATTTCACATCATTCTGGGTCCATTTGTGTGAAAACAAGGTCCAATCAGGCTGAAACGTTACAAGACGGTAGAATCTATTGAGTTGTAAGTTATCTGAACGTTTCAAGATGATCGCACTTTCCTAAGGGGGTCAAACAATGTCCCAAAGGTCACCGGATCTGGTGTCAATTTAAAGAAGTAGTCCAATTACACCTTTGAGGGCTTATAACTTGGTTTCTGAATGTCCTAGAGAGATCAGGTTTTTTTTTTAGTGTACTCCAATCAACAACCCCTACAACCTCAAAAAGGAATGGAGTCATTAGCACTTATGGTTTTTAAATGGCACCCAGAATTAAGTTGCACGAAGCACAATTTCACATCATTCTGGGTCAATTTGTGTGAAAACAAGGTCCAATCAGGCTGAAACGTTACAAGAAGGTAGAATCTATTGAGTTGTAAGTCATCTGAACGTTTCATGACGATCGCACATTCCTATAGGGGGTCAAACCATGTCCCAAAGGTCACCGGGCCTGGTGTCACTTTAAAGAAGTAGTCCAGTTACACCTTTGTGGGCTTATAACTTGGCTTCTGAATGTCCTAGAGAGGTCAGGTTTGTTTTAGAGTACTCCAATTAGCAGCCCCCATTACCACTAAAAGGAATGGAGTCATTAGCACTTATGGTTTTTAAATGGCACCCAGAATTATGTTGCATGAAGCACAATTTCACATCATTCTGGGTCCATTTGTGTGAAAACAAGGTCCAATCAGGCTGAAACGTTACAAGAAGGTAGAATCTATTGAGTTGTAAGTTATCTGAACGTTTCAAGATGATTGCACTTTCCTAAGGGGGTCAAACCATGTCCCAAAGGTCACCGGATCTGGTGTCAATTTAAAGAAGTAGTCCAGTTACACATTTGTGGGCTTATAACTTGGCTTCTGAATGTCCTAGAGAGATCAGGTTTGTTTTAGTGTACTCCAATCAACAGCCCCTACAACCACTAAAAGGAATGGAGTCATTAGCACTTATGGTTTTTAAATGGCACCCAGAATTAAGTTGCACGAAGCACAATTTCACATCATTCAGGGTCAATTTGTGTGAAAACAAGGTCCAATCAGGCTGAAACGTTACAAGAAGGTAGAATCTATTGAGTTGTAAGTGATCTGAACGTTTCATGATGATCGCACATTCCTATTGGGGGTCAAACCATGTCCCAAAGGTCACCGGGCCTGGTGTCACTTTAAAGAATTAGTCCAGTTACACCTTTGTGGGCTTATAACTTGGCTTCTGAATATCCTAGAGAGATCAGGTTTGATTTAGAGTACTCCAATTAGCAGCCCCCATTACCACTAAAAGGAATGGAGTCATTAGCACTTATGGTTTTAAAATGGCACCCAGAATTATGTTGCATGAAGCACAATTTCACATACTTCTGGGTCCATTTGTGTGAAAACAAGGTCCAATCAGGCTGAAACGTTACAAGAAGGTAGAATCTATTGAGTTGTAAGTGATCTGAACGTTTCAAGATGATCGCACTTTCCTAAGGGTGTCAAACCATGTCCCAAAGGTCACCGGATCTGGTGTCAATTTAAGGAAGTAGTCCAGTTACACATTTGTGGGCTTATAACTTGGCTTCTGAATGTCCTAGAGAGATCAGGTTTGTTTTAGTATACTCCAATCAACAGCCCCTACAACCACAAAAAGGAATGGAGTCATTAGCACTTATTGTTTTTAAATGGAACCCAGAATTATGTTGCACGAAGCACAACTTCACATCATTCTGTGTTCATTTGTGAGAAAAAAAGGTCCAATCAGGCTGAAAAGTTACAAGAAGGTAGAATCTATTGAGTTGTAAGTGATCTGAACGTTTCATGATGATCGCACATTCCTATAGGGGGTCAAACCATGTCCCAAAGGTCACCGGGCCTGGTCTCATTTTAAAGAAGTAGTCCAATTACACCTTTGAGGGCTTATAACTTGGTTTCTGAATGTCCTAGAGAGATCAGGTTTGTTTTAGTGTACTCCAATCAACAGCCCATACAACCTCAAAAAGGAATGGAGTCATTAGCACTCATGGTTTTTAAATGGCACCCAGAATTATGTTGCACGAAGCACAATTTCACATCATTCTGGGTTCATTTGTGTGAAAACAAGGTCCAATCAGGCTGAAACATTACAGGAAGGTAGAATATATTGAGTTGTAAGTGATCTGAACGTTTCATGTTGATAGCACTTTCCTAAGGGGGTCAAACCATGTCCCAAAGGTCACTGGGCCTGGTGTCACTTTAAAGAAGTAGTCCAGTTACACATTTGTGGGCTTATAACTTGGCTTCTGAATGCCCTAGAGAGATCAGGTTTGTTTTAATGTACTCCAACCAACAACCCCTACAACCACAAAAAAGAATGGAGTCATTAGCACTTATGGTTTGTAAATGGCACCCAGAATTATGTTGCACGAAGCACAATTTCACGTCATTCTGGGTCCATTTGTGTGAAAACAAGGTCCAATCAGGCTGAAACGTTACAAGAAGGTAGAATCTATTGAGTTGTAAGTGATCTGAACGTTTCATGATGATCGCACATTCCTATAGGGGGTCAAACCATGTCCCAAAGGTCACCGGGCCTGGTGTCTCTTTAAAGAAGTAGTCCAGTTACACCTTTTAGGGCTTATAACTTGGTTTCTGAATGTTCTAGAGAGATCAGATTTGTTTTAGTGTACTCCAATCAACAGCCCCTACAACCACAAAAAGGAATGGAGTCATTAGCACTTATGGTTTTTAAATGGCACCCAGAATTAAATTGCACGAAGCACAATTTCACATCATTCTGGGTCCATTTGTGTGAAAACAAGGTCCAATCAGGCTGAAACGTTACAATAAGGTAGAATCTATTGAGTTGTAAGTGATCTGAACGTTTCATGATGATCGCACATTCCTATTGGGTGTCAAACCATGTCCCAAAGGTCACCGGGCCTGGTGTCACTTTAAAGAATTAGTCCAGTTACACCTTTGTGGGCTTATAACTTGGCTTCTGAATATCCTAGAGAGGTCAGGTTTGATTTAGAGTACTCCAATTAGCAGCCCCCATTACCACTAAAAGGAATGGAGTCATTAGCACTTATGGTTTTTAAATGGCACCCAGAATTATGTTGCATGAAGCACAATTTCACATCATTCTGGGTCCATTTGTGTGAAAACAAGGTCCAATCAGGCTGAAACGTTACAAGAAGGTAGAATCTATTGAGTTGTAAGTGATCTGAACGTTTCAAGATGATCGCGCTTTCCTAAGGGGGTCAAACCATGTCCCAAAGGTCACCGGATCTGGTGTCAATTTAAAGAAGTAGTCCAGTTACACATTTGTGGGCTTATAACTTGGCTTCTGAATGTCCTAGAGAGATCAGGTTTGTTTTAGTATACTCCAATCAACAGCCCCTACAACCACAAAAAGGAATGGAGTCATTAGCACTTATGGTTTTTAAATGGAACCCAGAATTATGTTGCACGAAGCACAATTTCAAATCATTCTGTGTTCATTTGTGAGAAAACAAGGTCCAATCAGGCTGAAAAGTTACAAGAAGGTAGAATCTATTGAGTTGTAAGTGATCTGAACATTTCATGATGATCGCACATTCCTATAGGGGGTCAAACCATGTCCCAAAGGTCACCGGGCCTGGTGTCATTTTAAAGAAGTAGTCCAATTACACCTTTGAGGGCTTATAACTTGGTTTCTGAATGTCCTAGAGAGATCAGGTTTGTTTTAGTGTACTCCAATCAACAGCCCATACAACCTCAAAAAGGAATGGAGTCATTAGCACTCATGTTTTTTAAATGGCACCCAGAATTATGTTGCACGAAGCACAATTTCACATCATTCTGGGTTCATTTGTGTGAAAACAAGGTCCAATCAGGCTGAAACATTACAGGAAGGTAGAATATATTGAGTTGTAAGTGATCTGAACGTTTCATGTTGATAGCACTTTCCTAAGGGGGTCAAACCATGTCCCAAAGGTCACTGGGCCTGGTGTCACTTTAAAGAAGTAGTCCAGTTACACATTTGTGGGCTTATAACTTGGCTTCTGAATGCCCTAGAGAGATCAGGTTTGTTTTAATGTACTCCAACCAACAACCCCTACAACCACAAAAAAGAATGGAGTCATTAGCACTTATGGTTTGTAAATGGCACCCAGAATTATGTTGCACGAAGCACAATTTCACGTCATTCTGGGTCCATTTGTGTGAAAACAAGGTCCAATCAGGCTGAAACGTTACAAGAAGGTAGAATCTATTGAGTTGTAAGTGATCTGAACGTTTCATGATGATCGCACATTCCTATAGGGGGTCAAACCATGTCCCAAAGGTCACCGGGCCTGGTGTCTCTTTAAAGAAGTAGTCCAGTTACACCTTTTAGGGCTTATAACTTGGTTTCTGAATGTTCTAGAGAGATCAGATTTGTTTTAGTGTACTCCAATCAACAGCCCCTACAACCACAAAAAGGAATGGAGTCATTAGCACTTATGGTTTTTAAATGGCACCCAGAATTAAATTGCACGAAGCACAATTTCACATCATTCTGGGTCCATTTGTGTGAAAACAAGGTCCAATCAGGCTGAAACGTTACAATAAGGTAGAATCTATTGAGTTGTAAGTGATCTGAACGTTTCATGATGATCGCACATTCCTATTGGGTGTCAAACCATGTCCCAAAGGTCACCGGGCCTGGTGTCACTTTAAAGAATTAGTCCAGTTACACCTTTGTGGGCTTATAACTTGGCTTCTGAATATCCTAGAGAGGTCAGGTTTGATTTAGAGTACTCCAATTAGCAGCCCCCATTACCACTAAAAGGAATGGAGTCATTAGCACTTATGGTTTTTAAATGGCACCCAGAATTATGTTGCATGAAGCACAATTTCACATCATTCTGGGTCCATTTGTGTGAAAACAAGGTCCAATCAGGCTGAAACGTTACAAGAAGGTAGAATCTATTGAGTTGTAAGTGATCTGAACGTTTCAAGATGATCGCGCTTTCCTAAGGGGGTCAAACCATGTCCCAAAGGTCACCGGATCTGGTGTCAATTTAAAGAAGTAGTCCAGTTACACATTTGTGGGCTTATAACTTGGCTTCTGAATGTCCTAGAGAGATCAGGTTTGTTTTAGTATACTCCAATCAACAGCCCCTACAACCACAAAAAGGAATGGAGTCATTAGCACTTATGGTTTTTAAATGGAACCCAGAATTATGTTGCACGAAGCACAATTTCAAATCATTCTGTGTTCATTTGTGAGAAAACAAGGTCCAATCAGGCTGAAAAGTTACAAGAAGGTAGAATCTATTGAGTTGTAAGTGATCTGAACATTTCATGATGATCGCACATTCCTATAGGGGGTCAAACCATGTCCCAAAGGTCACCGGGCCTGGTGTCATTTTAAAGAAGTAGTCCAATTACACCTTTGAGGGCTTATAACTTGGTTTCTGAATGTCCTAGAGAGATCAGGTTTGTTTTAGTGTACTCCAATCAACAGCCCATACAACCTCAAAAAGGAATGGAGTCATTAGCACTCATGTTTTTTAAATGGCACCCAGAATTATGTTGCACGAAGCACAATTTCACATCATTCTGGGTTCATTTGTGTGAAAACAAGGTCCAATCAGGCTGAAACATTACAAGAAGGTAGAATATATCGAGTTGTAAGTGATCTGAACGTTTCATGATGATAGCACTTTCCTAAGGGGGTCAAACCATGTCCCAAAGGTCACTGGGCCTGGTGTCACTTTAAAGAAGTAGTCCAGTTACACATTTGTGGGCTTATAACTTGGCTTCTGAATGCCCTAGAGAGATCAGGTTTGTTTTAATGTACTCCAACCAACAACCCCTACAACCACAAAACAGAATGGAGTCATTAGCACTTATGGTTTGTAAATGGCACCCAGAATTATGTTGCACGAAGCACAATTTCACGTCATTCTGGGTGCATTTGTGTGAAAACAAGGTCCAATCAGGCTGAAACGTTACAAGAAGGTAGAATCTATTGAGTTGTAAGTGATCTGAACGTTTCATGATGATCGCACATTCCTATAGGGGGTCAAACCATGTCCCAAAGGTCACCGGGCCTGGTGTCTCTTTAAAGAAGTAGTCCAGTTACACCTTTTAGGGCTTATAACTTGGTTTCTGAATGTTCTAGAGAGATCAGGTTTGTTTTAGTGTACTCCAATCAACAGCCCCTACAACCACAAAAAGGAATGGAGTCATTAGCACTTATGGTTTTTAAATGGCACCCAGAATTAAATTGCACGAAGCACAATTTCACATCATTCTGGGTCCATTTGTGTGAAAACAAGGTCCAATCAGGCTGAAACGTTACAAGAAGGTAGAATCTATTGAGTTGTAAGTGATCTGAACGTTTCATGATGATCGCACATTCCTATTGGGGGTCAAACCATGTCCCAAAGGTCACCGGGCCTGGTGTCACTTTAAAGAAGTAGTCCAGTTACACCTTTGTGGGCTTATAACTTGGCATCTGAATATCCTAGAGAGGTCAGGTTTGTTTTAGAGTACTCCAATTAGCAGCCCCCATTACCACTAAAAGGAATGGAGTCATTAGCACTTATGGTTTTTAAATGGAACCCAGAATTATGTTGCACGAAGCACAATTTCACATCATTCTGTGTTCATTTGTGAGAAAACAAGGTCCAATCAGGCTGAAAAGTTACAAGAAGGTAGAATCTATTGAGTTGTAAGTGATCTGAACGTTTCATGATGATCGCACATTCCTATAGGGGGTCAAACCATGTCCCAAAGGTCACCGGGCCTGGTCTCATTTTAAAGAAGTAGTCCAATTACACCTTTGAGGGCTTATAACTTGGTTTCTGAATGTCCTAGAGAGATCAGGTTTGTTTTAGTGTACTCCAATCAACAGCCCATACAACCTCAAAAAGGAATGGAGTCATTAGCACTCATGGTTTTTAAATGGCACCCAGAATTATGTTGCACGAAGCACAATTTCACATCATTCTGGGTTCATTTGTGTGAAAACAAGGTCCAATCAGGCTGAAACATTACAGGAAGGTAGAATATATTGAGTTGTAAGTGATCTGAACGTTTCATGTTGATAGCACTTTCCTAAGGGGGTCAAACCATGTCCCAAAGGTCACTGGGCCTGGTGTCACTTTAAAGAAGTAGTCCAGTTACACATTTGTGGGCTTATAACTTGGCTTCTGAATGCCCTAGAGAGATCAGGTTTGTTTTAATGTACTCCAACCAACAACCCCTACAACCACAAAAAAGAATGGAGTCATTAGCACTTATGGTTTGTAAATGGCACCCAGAATTATGTTGCACGAAGCACAATTTCACGTCATTCTGGGTCCATTTGTGTGAAAACAAGGTCCAATCAGGCTGAAACGTTACAAGAAGGTAGAATCTATTGAGTTGTAAGTGATCTGAACGTTTCATGATGATCGCACATTCCTATAGGGGGTCAAACCATGTCCCAACGGTCACCGGGCCTGGTGTCTCTTTAAAGAAGTAGTCCAGTTACACCTTTTAGGGCTTATAACTTGGTTTCTGAATGTTCTAGAGAGATCAGGTTTGTTTTAGTGTACTCCAATCAACAGCCCCTACAACCACAAAAAGGAATGGAGTCATTAGCACTTATGGTTTTTAAATGGCACCCAGAATTAAATTGCACGAAGCACAATTTCACATCATTCTGGGTCCATTTGTGTGAAAACAAGGTCCAATCAGGCTGAAACGTTACAAGAAGGTAGAATCTATTGAGTTGTAAGTGATCTGAACGTTTCATGATGATCGCACATTCCTATTGGGTGTCAAACCATGTCCTAAAGGTCACCGGGCCTGGTGTCACTTTAAAGAATTAGTCCAGTTACACCTTTGTGGGCTTATAACTTGGCTTCTGAATATCCTAGAGAGGTCAGGTTTGATTTAGAGTACTCCAATTAGCAGCCCCCATTACCACTAAAAGGAATGGAGTCATTAGCACTTATGGTTTTTAAATGGCACCCAGAATTATGTTGCATGAAGCACAATTTCACATCATTCTGGGTCCATTTGTGTGAAAACAAGGTCCAATCAGGCTGAAACGTTACAAGAAGGTAGAATCTATTGAGTTGTAAGTGATCTGAACGTTTCAAGATCATCGCACTTTCCTAAAGGGGTCAAACCATGTCCCAAAGGTCACCGGATCTGGTGTCAATTTAAAGAAGTAGTCCAGTTACACATTTGTGGGCTTATAACTTGGCTTCTGAATGTCCTAGAGAGATCAGGTTTGTTTTAGTATACTCCAATCAACAGCCCCTACAACCACAAAAAGGAATGGAGTCATTAGCACTTATGGTTTTTAAATGGAACCCAGAATTATGTTGCACGAAGCACAATTTCACATCATTCTGTGTTCATTTGTGAGAAAACAAGGTACAATCAGGCTGAAAAGTTACAAGAAGGTAGAATCTATTGAGTTGTAAGTCATCTGAACGTTTCATGATGATCGCACATTCCTATAGGGGGTCAAACCATGTCCCAAAGGTCACCGGGCCTGGTGTCATTTTAAAGAAGTAGTCCAATTACACCTTTGAGGGCTTATAACTTGGTTTCTGAATGTCCTAGAGAGATCAGGTTTGTTTTAGTGTACTCCAATCAACAGCCCATACAACCTCAAAAAGGAATGGAGTCATTAGCACTCATGTTTTTTAAATGGCACCCAGAATTATGTTGCACGAAGCACAATTTCACATCATTCTGGGTTCATTTGTGTGAAAACAAGGTCCAATCAGGCTGAAACATTACAGGAAGGTAGAATATATCGAGTTGTAAGTGATCTGAACGTTTCATGATGATAGCACTTTCCTAAGGGGGTCAAACCATGTCCCAAAGGTCACTGGGCCTGGTGTCACTTTAAAGAAGTAGTCCAGTTACACATTTGTGGGCTTATAACTTGGCTTCTGAATGCCCTAGAGAGATCAGGTTTGTTTTAATGTACTCCAACCAACAACCCCTACAACCACAAAACAGAATGGAGTCATTAGCACTTAAGGTTTGTAAATGGCACCCAGAAATATGTTGCACGAAGCACAATTTCACGTCATTCTGGGTGCATTTGTGTGAAAACAAGGTCCAATCAGGCTGAAACGTTACAAGAAGGTAGAATCTATTGAGTTGTAAGTGATCTGAACGTTTCATGATGATCGCACATTCCTATAGGGGGTCAAACCATGTCCCAAAGGTCACCGGGCCTGGTGTCTCTTTAAAGAAGTAGTCCAGTTACATCTTTTAGGGCTTATAACTTGGTTTCTGAATGTTCTAGAGAGATCAGGTTTGTTTTAGTGTACTCCAATCAACAGCCCCTACAACCACAAAAAGGAATGGAGTCATTAGCACTTATGGTTTTTAAATGGCACCCAGAATTAAATTGCACGAAGCACAATTTCACATCATTCTGGGTCCATTTGTGTGAAAACAAGGTCCAATCAGGCTGAAACGTTACAAGAAGGTAGAATCTATTGAGTTGTAAGTGATCTGAACGTTTCATGATGATCGCACATTCCTATTGGGGGTCAAACCATGTCCCAAAGGTCACCGGGCCTGGTGTCACTTTAAAGAAGTAGTCCAGTTACACCTTTGTGGGCTTATAACTTGGCATCTGAATATCCTAGAGAGGTCAGGTTTGTTTTAGAGTACTCCAATTAGCAGCCCCCATTACCACTAAAAGGAATGGAGTCATTAGCACTTATGGTTTTTAAATGGCACCCAGAATTATGTTGCATGAAGCACAATTTCACATAATTCTGGGTCCATTTGTGTGAAAACAAGGTCCAATCAGGCTGAAACGTTACACGAAGGTAGAATCTATTGAGTTGTAAGTTATCTGAACGTTTCAAGATGATCGCACTTTCCTAAGGGGGTCAAACCATGTCCCAAAGGTCACCGGATCTGGTGTCAATTTGAAGAAGTAGTCCAGTTACACATTTGTGGGCTTATAACTTGGCTTCTGAATGTCCTAGAGAGATCAGGTTGGTTTTAGTATACTCCAATCAACAGCCCCTACAACCACAAAAAGGAATGGAGTCATTAGCACTTATGGTTTTTAAATGGCACCCAGAATTAAATTGCACAAAGCACAATTTCACATCATTCTGGGTCCATTTGTGTGAAAACAAGGTCCAATCAGGCTGAAACGTTACAAGAAGGTAGAATCTATTGAGTTGTAAGTTATCTGAACGTTTCATGATGATCGCACATTCCTATTGGGGGTCAAACCATGTCCCAAAGGTCACCGGGCCTGGTGTCACTTTAAAGAAGTAGTCCAGTTACACCTTTGTGGGCTTATAACTTGGCATCTGAATATCCTAGAGAGGTCAGGTTTGTTTTAGAGTACTCCAATTAGCAGCCCCCATTACCACTAAAAGGAATGGAGTCATTAGCACTTATGGTTTTTAAATGGCACCCAGAATTATGTTGCATGAAGCACAATTTCACATCATTCTGGGTCCATTTGTGTGAAAACAAGGTCCAATCAGGCTGAAACGTTACAAGAAGGTAGAATCTATTGAGTTGTAAGTTATCTGAACGTTTCAAGATGATCACACTTTCCTAAGGGGGTCAAACCATGTCCCAAAGGTCACCGGATCTGGTGTCAATTTAAAGAAGTAGTCCAGTTACACATTTGTGGGCTTACAACTTGGTTTCTGAATGTTCTAGAGAGATCAGGTTTGTTTTAGTGTACTCCAATCAACAGCCCCTACAACCTCAAAAAGGAATGGAGTCATTAGCACTTATGGTTTTTAAATGGCACCCAGAATTAAGTTGCACGAAGCACAATTTCATATCATTCTGGGTCCATTTGTGTGAAAACAAGGTCCAATCAGGCTGAAACGTTACAAGAAGGTAGAATCTATTGAGTTGTAAGTGATCTGAACGTTTCATGATGATCGCACATTCCTATTGGGGGTCAAACCATGTCCCAAAGGTCACCGGGCCTGGTGTCACTTTAAAGAATTAGTCCAGTTACACCTTTGTGGGCTTACAACTTGGCTTCTGAATATCCTAGAGAGGTCAGGTTTTATTTAGAGTACTCCAATTAGCAGCCCCCATTACCACTAAAAGGAATAGAGTCATTAGCACTTATGGTTTTTAAATGGCACCCAGAATTATGTTGCATGAAGCACAATTTCACATCATTCTGGGTCCATTTGTGTGAAAACAAGGTCCAATCAGGCTGAAACGTTACAAGAAGGTAGAATCTATTGAGTTGTAAGTGATCTGAACGTTTCAAGATGATCGCACTTTCCTAAGGGGGTCAAACCATGTCCCAAACGTCACCGGATCTAGTGTCAATTTAAAGAAGTAGTCCAGTTACACATTTGTGGGCTTATAACTTGGCTTCTGAATGTCCTAGAGAGATCAGGTTTGTTTTAGTATACTCCAATCAACAGCCCCTACAACCACAAAAAGGAATGGAGTCATTAGCACTTATGGTTTTTAAATGGAACCCAGAATTATGTTGCACGAAGCACAATTTCACATCATTCTTTGTTCATTTGTGAGAAAACAAGGTCCAATCAGGCTGAAAAGTTACAAGAAGGTAGAATCTATTGAGTTGTAAGTGATCTGAACGTTTCATGATGATCGCACATTCCTATAGGGGGTCAAACCATGTCCCAAAGGTCACCGGGCCTGGTGTCATTTTAAAGAAGTAGTCCAATTACACCTTTGAGGGCTTATAACTTGGTTTCTGAATGTCCTAGAGAGATCAGGTTTGTTTTAGTGTACTCCAATCAACAGCCCATACAACCTCAAAAAGGAATGGAGTCATTATCACTTATGGTTTTTAAATGGCACTCAGAATTATGTTGCACGAAGCACAATTTCACATCATTCTGGGTTCATTTGTGTGAAAACAAGGTCCAATCAGGCTGAAACATTACAGGAAGGTAGAATATATTGAGTTGTAAGTGATCTGAACGTTTCATGATGATAGCACTTTCCTAAGGGGGTCAAACCATGTCCCAAAGGTCACTGGGCCTGGTGTCACTAAAGAAGTAGTCCAGTTACACATTTGTGGGCTTATAACTTGGCTTCTGAATGCCCTAGAGAGATCAGGTTTGTTTTAATGTACTCCAACCAATAACCCCTACAACCACAAAAAAGAATGGAGTCATTAGCACTTACGTTTTGTAAATGGCACCCAGAATTATGTTGCACGAAGCACAATTTCACGTCATTCTGGGTCCATTTGTGTGAAAACAAGGTCCAATCAGGCTGAAACGTTACAAGAAGGTAGAATCTATTGAGTTGTAAGTGATCTGAACGTTTCATGATGATCGCACATTCCTATAGGGGGTCAAACCATGTCCCAAAGGTCACCGGGCCTGGTGTCTCTTTAAAGAAGTAGTCCAGTTACACCATTTTAGGGCTTATAACTTGGTTTCTGAATGTTCAAGAGAGATCATGTTTGTTTTAGTGTACTCCAATCAACAGCCCCTACAACCACAAAAAGGAATGGAGTCATTAGCACTTATGGTTTTTAAATGGCACCCAGAATTATGTTGCACGAATCATAATTTCACATCATTCTGGGTTCTTTTGTGTGAAAACAAGGTCCAATCAGGCTGAAACGTTACAGGAAGTTAGAATCTATTGAGTTGTAAGTGATCTGAACGTTTCATGATGATAGCACTTTCCTAAGGGGGTCAAACCATGTCCCAAAGGTCACCGGATCTGGTGTCAATTTAAAGAAGTAGTCCAGTTACACATTTGTGGGCTTATAACTTGGCTTCTCAATGTCCTAGAGAGATCAGGTTTGTTTTAATGTTCTCCAACCAACAGCCCCTACAACCACAAAAAGGAATGGAGTCATTAGCACTTATGGTTTGTAAATGGCACCTAGAATTATGTTGCACGAAGCACAATATCACATCATTCTGGGTCCATTTGTGTGAAAACAAGGTCTAATCAGGCTGAAACGTTACAAGAAGGTAGAATCTATTGAGTTGTAAGTGATCTGAACGTTTCATGATGATCGCACATTCCTAGAGGGGGTCAAACCATGTCCCAAAGGTCACCGGGCCTGGTGTCACTTTAAAGAAGTAGAGTAGTCCAATTACACCTTTGAGGGCTTATAACTTGGTTTCTGAATGTCCTAGAGAGATCAGGTTTGTTTTAGTGAACTCCAATCAACAGCCCCTACAACCTCAAAAAGGAATTGAGTCATTAGCACTTATGGTTTTTAAATGGCACCCAGAATTATGTTGCACGAAGCACAATTTCACATCAATCTGGGTCCATTTGTGTGAAAACAAGGTCCAATCAGGCTGAAACGTTACAAGAAGGTAGAATCTATTGAGTTGTAAGTGATCTGAACGTTTCATGATGATCGCACATTCCTATAGGGGGTTAAACCATGTCCCAAAGGTCACCGGGCCTGGTGTCTCTTTAAAGTAGTCCAATTACACCTTTAAGGGCTTATAACTTGGTTTCTGAATGTCCTAGAGAGGTCAGGTTTGTTTTAGAGTACTCCAATTAGCAGCCCCCATTACCACTAAAAGGAATGGAGTCATTAGCACTTATGGTTTTTAAATGGCACCCAGAATTATGTTGCACGAAGCACAATTTCACATCATTCTGGGTTCATTTGTGTGAAAACAAGGTACAATCAGGCTGAAACGTTACAGGAAGGTAGAATCTATTGAGTTGTAAGGGATCTGAACGTTTCATGATGATAGCACTTTCCTAAGGGGGTCAAACCATGTCCGAAAGGTCACCGGATCTGGTGTCAATTTAAAGAAGTAGTCCAGTTACACATTTGTGGGCTTATAACTTGGCTTCTCAATGTCCTAGAGAGATCAGGTTTGTTTTAGTATACTCCAATCAACAGCCCCTACAACCACAAAAAGAAATGGAGTCATTAGCACTTATGGTTTTTAAATGGCACCCAGAATTATGTTGCACGATGCACAATTTCTCATCATACTGGGTTCATTTGTGTGAAAACAAGGTCCAATCAGGCTCAAACATTACAGGAAGGTAGAATCTATTGAGTTGTAAGTGATCTGAACGTTTCATGATGATCACACATTCCTATAGGGGGTCAAACCATGTCCCAAAGGTCACCGGGCCTGGTGTCACTTTAAAGAAGTAGTCCAATTACACCTTTGTGGGCTTATAACTTGGTTTCTGAATGTCCTAGAGAGATCAGGTTTGTTTTAGTGTACTCCAATCAACAGCCCCTACAACCTCAAAAAGGAATGGAGTCATTAGCACTTATGGTTTTTAAATGGCACCCAGAATTATGTTGCACGAATCATAATTTCACATCATTCTGGGTTCATTTGTGTGAAAACAAGGTCCAATCAGGCTGAAACGTTACAGAAAGTTAGAATCTATCGAGTTGTAAGTGATCTGAACGTTTCATGATGATAGCACTTTCCTAAGGGGGTCAAACCATGTCCCAAAGGTCACCGGATCTGGTGTCAATTTAAAGAAGTAGTCCAGTTACACATTTGTGGGCTTATAACTTGGCTTTTGAATGTCCTAGAGAGATCAGGTTTGTTTTAATGTTCTCCAACCAACAGCCCCTACAACCACAAAAAGGAATGGAGTCATTAGCACTTATGGTTTGTAAATGGCACCTAGAATTATGTTGCATGAAGCACAATTTCACATCATTCTGGGTCCATTTGTGTGAAAACAAGGTCCAATCAGGCTGAAACGTTACAAGAAGGTATAATCTATTGAGTTGTAAGTGATCTGAACGTTTCATGATGATCGCACATTCCTATTGGGGGTCAAACCATGTCCCAAAGGTCACGGGGCCTGGTGTCACTTTAAAGAAGTAGTCCAGTTACACCTTTGTGGGCTTATAACTTGGCTTCTGAATATCCTAGAGAGGTCAGGTTTGCTTTAGAGTACTCCAATTAGCAGCCCCCATTACCACAAAAAGGAATGGAGTGATTAGCACTTATGGTTTTTAAATGGCACCCAGAATTATGTTGCACGAAGCACAATTTCACATCATTCTGGGTTCATTTGTGTGAAAAAAAGGTCCAATCAGGCTGAAACGTTACAGGAAGGTAGAATCTATTGAGTTGTAAGTGATCTGAACGTTTCATGATGATAGCACATTACTAAGGGGGTCAAACCATGTCCCAAAGGTCACCGGATCTGGTATCAATTTAAAGAAGTAGTCCAGTTACACATTTGTGGGCTTATAACTTGGCTTCTGAATGTCCTAGAGAGATCAGGTTTATTTTAGCATACTCCAATCAACAGCCCCTACAACCACAAAAAGGAATGGAGTCATTCGCACTTTTGGTTTTTAAATGGCACCAAGGAATTATGTTGCACGAAGCACAATTTCACATCATTCTGGGTTCATTTGTGTGAAAACAAGGTCCAATCAGGCTGAAACTTTACAGGAAGGTAGAATCTATTGAGTTGTAAGTTATCTGAACGTTTCATGATGATAGCGCTTTCCTAAGGGGGTCAAACCCTGTCCCAAAGGTCACCGGATCTGGTGTCAATTTAAAGAAGTAGTCCAGTTACACATTTGTGGGCTTATAACTTGGCTTCTGAATGTCCTAGAGAGATCAGGTTTGTTTTAATGTACTCCAATCAACAGCCCCTACAACCACAAAAAGGAATGGAGTCATTAGCACTTATGGTTTTTAAATGGCACCCAGGATTATGTTGCACGAAGCACAATTTCACATCATTCTGGGTTCATTTGTGTGAAAACAAGGTACAATCAGGCTGAAACGTTACAGAAAGGTAGAATCTATTGAATTGTAAGTGATCTGAACGTTTCATGATGATCGCACATTCCTATAGGGGGTCAAACCATGTCCCTAAGGTCACCGGGCCTGGTGTCACTTTAAAGAAGTAGTCCAATTACACCTTTGTGGGCTTATAACTTGGTTTCTGAATGTCCTAGAGAGATCAGGTTTGTTTTAGTGTACTCCAATCAACAGCCCCTACAACCACAAAAAGGAATGGAGTCATTAGCACTTATGGTTTTTAAATGGCACCCAGAATTATGTTGCACGAATCATAATTTCACATCATTCTGGGTTCTTTTGTGTGAAAACAAGGTCCAATCAGGCTGAAACGTTACAGGAAGTTAGAATCTATTGAGTTGTAAGTGATCTGAACGTTTCATGATGATAGCACTTTCCTAAGGGGGTCAAACCATGTCCCAAAGGTCACCGGATCTGGTGTCAATTTAAAGAAGTAGTCCAGTTACACATTTGTGGGCTTATAACTTGGCTTCTCAATGTCCTAGAGAGATCAGGTTTGTTTTAATGTTCTCCAACCAACAGCCCCTACAACCACAAAAAGGAATGGAGTCATTAGCACTTATGGTTTGTAAATGGCACCTAGAATTATGTTGCACGAAGCACAATTTCACATCATTCTGGGTCCATTTGTGTGAAAACAAGGTCTAATCAGGCTGAAACGTTACAAGAAGGTAGAATCTATTGAGTTGTAAGTGATCTGAACGTTTCATGATGATCGCACATTCCTAGAGGGGGTCAAACCATGTCCCAAAGGTCACCGGGCCTGGTGTCACTTTAAAGAAGTAGTCCAATTACACCTTTGAGGGCTTATAACTTGGTTTCTGAATGTCCTAGAGAGATCAGGTTTGTTTTAGTGAACTCCAATCAACAGCCCCTACAACCTCAAAAAGGAATTGAGTCATTAGCACTTATGGTTTTTAAATGGCACCCAGAATTATGTTGCACGAAGCACAATTTCACATCATTCTGGGTCCATTTGTGTGAAAACAAGGTCCAATCAGGCTGAAACGTTACAAGAAGGTAGAATCTATTGAGTTGTAAGTGATCTGAACGTTTCATGATGATCGCACATTCCTATAGGGGGTCAAACCATGTCCCAAAGGTCACCGGGCCTGGTGTCTCTTTAAAGTAGTCCAATTACACCTTTAAGGGCTTATAACTTGGTTTCTGAATGTCCTAGAGAGGTCAGGTGTGTTTTAGAGTACTCCAATTAGCAGCCCCCATTACCACTAAAAGGAATGGAGTCATTAGCACTTATGGTTTTTAAGTGGCACCCAGGTTTATGTTGCACGAAGCACAATTTCACATCATTCTGGGTTCATTTGTGTGAAAACAAGGTACAATCAGGCTGAAACGTTACAGGAAGGTAGAATCTATTGAATTGTAAGTGATCTGAACGTTTCATGATGATCGCACATTCCTATAGGGGGTCAAACCATGTCCCAAAGGTCACCGGGCCTGGTGTCACTTTAAAGAAGTAGTCCAATTACACCTTTGTGGGCTTATAACTTGGTTTCTGAATGTCCTAGAGAGATCAGGTTTGTTTTAGTGTACTCCAATCAACAGCCCCTACAACCACAAAAAGGAATGGAGTCATTAGCACTTATGGTTTTTAAATGGCACCCAGAATTATGTTGCACGAATCATAATTTCACATCATTCTGAGTTCTTTTGTGTGAAAACAAGGTCCAATCAGGCTGAAACGTTACAGGAAGTTAGAATCTATTGAGTTGTAAGTGATCTGAACATTTCATGATGATAGCACTTTCCTAAGGGGGTCAAACCATGTCCCAAAGGTCACCGGATCTGGTGTCAATTTAAAGAAGTAGTCCAGTTACACATTTGTGGGCTTATAACTTGGCTTCTCAATGTCCTAGAGAGATCAGGTTTGTTTTAATGTTCTCCAACCAACAGCCCCTACAACCACAAAAAGGAATGGAGTCATTAGCACTTATGGTTTGTAAATGGCACCTAGAATTATGTTTCACGAAGCACAATTTCACATCATTCTGGGTCCATTTGTGTGAAAACAAGGTCTAATCAGGCTGAAACGTTACAAGAAGGTAGAATCTATTGAGTTGTAAGTGATCTGAACGTTTCATGATGATCGCACATTCCTAGAGGGGGTCAAACCATGTCCCAAAGGTCACCGGGCCTGGTGTCACTTTAAAGAAGTAGTCCAATTACACCTTTGAGGGCTTATATCTTGGTTTCTGAATGTCCTAGAGAGATCAGGTTTGTTTTAGTGAACTCCAATCAACAGCCCCTACAACCTCAAAAAGGAATTGAGTCATTAGCACTTATGGTTTTTAAATGGCAGCCAGAATTATGTTGCACGAAGCACAATTTCACATCATTCTGGGTCCATTTGTGTGAAAACAAGGTCCAATCAGGCTGAAACGTTACAAGAAGGTAGAATCTATTGAGTTGTAAGTGATCTGAACGTTTCATGATGATCGCACATTCCTATAGGGGGTCAAACCATGTCCCAAAGGTCACCGGGCCTGGTGTCTCTTTAAAGTAGTCCAATTACACCTTTAAGGGCTTATAACTTGGTTTCTGAATGTCCTAGAGAGGTCAGGTTTGTTTTAGAGTACTCCAATTAGCAGCCCCCATTACCACTAAAAGGAATGGAGTCATTAGCACTTATGGTTTTTAAATGGCACCCAGAATTATGTTGCACGAAGCACAATTTCACATCATTCTGGGTTCATTTGTGTGAAAACAAGGTACAATCAGGCTGAAACGTTACAGGAAGGTAGAATCTATTGAGTTGTAAGGGATCTGAACGTTTCATGATGATAGCACTTTCCTAAGGGGGTTAAACCATGTCCGAAAGGTCACCGGATCTGGTGTCAATTTAAAGAAGTAGTCCAGTTACACATTTGTGGGCTTATAACTTGGCTTCTCAATGTCCTAGAGAGATCAGGTTTGTTTTAGTATACTCCAATCAACAGCCCCTACAACCACAAAAAGAAATGGAGTCATTAGCACTTATGGTTTTTAAATGGCACCCAGAATTATGTTGCACGATGCACAATTTCTCATCATACTGGGTTCATTTGTGTGAAAACAAGGTCCAATCAGGCTCAAACGTTACAGGAAGGTAGAATCTATTGAGTTGTAAGTGATCTGAACGTTTCATGATGATGACACATTCCTATAGGGGGTCAAACCATGTCCCAAAGGTCACCGGGCCTGGTGTCACTTTAAAGAAGTAGTCCAATTACACCTTTGTGGGCTTATAACTTGGTTTCTGAATGTCCTAGAGAGATCAGGTTTGTTTTAGTGTACTCCAATCAACAGCCCCTACAACCTCAAAAAGGAATGGAGTCATTAGCACTTATGGTTTTTAAATGGCACCCAGAATTATGTTGCACGAATCATAATTTCACATCATTCTGGGTTCATTTGTGTGAAAACAAGGTCCAATCAGGCTGAAACGTTACAGAAAGTTAGAATCTATCGAGTTGTAAGTGATCTGAACGTTTCATGATGATAGCACTTTCCTAAGGGGGTCAAACCATGTCCCAAAGGTCACCGGATCTGGTGTCAATTTAAAGAAGTAGTCCAGTTACACATTTGTGGGCTTATAACTTGGCTTTTGAATGTCCTAGAGAGATCAGGTTTGTTTTAATGTTCTCCAACCAACAGCCCCTACAACCACAAAAAGGAATGGAGTCATTAGCACTTATGGTTTGTAAATGGCACCTAGAATTATGTTGCATGAAGCACAATTTCACATCATTCTGGGTCCATTTGTGTGAAAACAAGGTCCAATCAGGCTGAAACGTTACAATAAGGTATAATCTATTGAGTTGTAAGTGATCTGAACGTTTCATGATGATCGCACATTCCTATTGGGGGTCAAACCATGTCCCAAACGTCACCGGATCTGGTGTCAATTTAAAGAAGTAGTCCAGTTACACATTTGTGGGCTTATAACTTGGCTTCTGAATGTCCTAGAGAGATCAGGTTTGTTTTAATGTACTCCAAACAACAGCCCCTACAACCACAAAAAGGAATGGAGTCTTTAGCACTGATGGTTTGTAAATGGCACCCAGAATTATGTTGCACGAAGCACAATTTCACATCATTCTGGGTCCATTTGTGTGAAAACAAGGTCCAATCAGGCTGAAACGTTACAAGAAGGTAGAATCTATTGAGTTGTAAGTGATCTGAACGTTTCATGATGATCGCACATTCCTATAGGGGGTCAAAACATGTCCCAAAGGTCACCGGGCCTGGTGTCTCTTTAAAGTAGTCCAATTACACCTTTAAGGGCTTATAACTTGGTTTCTGAATGTCCTAGAGAGGTCAGGTTTGTTTTAGAGTACTCCAATTAGCAGCCCCCATTACCACTAAAAGGAATGGAGTCATTAGCACTTATGGTTTTTAAATGGCACCCAGAATTATGTTGCACGAAGCACAATTTCACATCATTCTGGGTTCATTTGTGTGAAAACAAGGTACAATCAGGCTGAAACGTTACAGGAAGGTAGAATCTATTGAGTTGTAAGTGATCTGAACGTTTCATGATGATAGCACTTTCCTAAGGGGGTCAAACCATGTCCCAAAGGTCACCGGATCTGGTGTCAATTTAAAGAAGTAGTCCAGTTACACATTTGTGGGCTTATAACTTGGCTTCTCAATGTCCTAGAGAGATCAGGTTTGTTTTAGTATACTCCAATCAACAGCCCCTACAACCACAAAAAGAAATGGAGTCATTAGCACTTATGGTTTTTAAATGGCACCCAGAATTATGTTGCACGATGCACAATTTCACATCATACTGGGTTCATTTGTGTGAAAACAAGGTCCAATCAGGCTCAAACGTTACAGGAAGGTAGAATCTATTGAGTTGTAAGTGATCTGAACGTTTAATGATGATCACACATTCCTATAGGGGGTCAAACCATGTCCCAAAGGTCACCGGGCCTGGTGTCACTTTAAAGAAGTAGTCCAATTACACCTTTGTGGGCTTATAACTTGGTTTCTGAATGTCCTAGAGAGATCAGGTTTGTTTTAGTGTACTCCAATCAACAGCCCCTACAACCTCAAAAAGGAATGGAGTCATTAGCACTTATGGTTTTTAAATGGCACCCAGAATTATGTTGCACGAATCATAATTTCACATCATTCTGGGTTCATTTGTGTGAAAACAAGGTCCAATCAGGCTGAAACGTTACAGAAAGTTAGAATCTATCGAGTTGTAAGTGATCTGAACGTTTCATGATGATAGCACTTTCCTAAGGGGGTCAAACCATGTCCCAAAGGTCACCGGATCTGGTGTCAATTTAAAGAAGTAGTCCAGTTACACATTTGTGGGCTTATAACTTGGCTTTTGAATGTCCTAGAGAGATCAGGTTTGTTTTAATGTTCTCCAACCAACAGCCCCTACAACCACAAAAAGGAATGGAGTCATTAGCACTTATGGTTTGTAAATGGCACCTAGAATTATGTTGCACGAAGCACAATTTCACATCATTCTGGGTCCATTTGTGTGAAAACAAGGTCCAATCAGGCTGAAACGTTACAAGAAGGTAGAATCTATTGAGTTGTAAGTGATCTGAACGTTTCATGATGATCGCACATTCTTATTGGGGGTCAAACCATGTCCCAAAGGTCACGGGGCCTGGTGTCACTTTAAAGAAGTAGTCCAGTTACACCTTTGTGGGCTTATAACTTGGCTTCTGAATATCCTAGAGAGGTCAGGTTTGTTTTAGAGTACTCCAATTAGCAGCCCCCATTACCACAAAAAGGAATGGAGTGATTAGCACTTATGGTTTTTAAATGGCACCCAGAATTATGTTGCACGAAGCACAATTTCACATCATTCTGGGTTCATTTGTGTGAAAACAAGGTCCAATCAGGCTGAAACGTTACAAGAAGGTAGAATCTATTAAGTTGTAAGTGATCTGAACGTTTCATGATGATCGCACATTCCTATAGGGGGTAAAACCATGTCCCAAAGGTCACCGGGCCTGGTGTCACTTTAAAGAAGTAGTCCAGTTACACATTTGTGGGCTTATAACTTGGCTTCTGAATGTCCTAGAGAGATCAGGTTTGTTTTACAGTGCTCCAATTAACAGCCCCCTTTACCACTAAAAGGAATGGAGTCATTAGCACTTATGGTTTTTAAATGGCACCCAGAATTATGTTGCACGAAGCACAATTTCACATCATTCTGGGTTCATTTGTGTGAAAACAAGGTCCAATCAGGCTGAAACGTTACAGGAAGTTAGAATCTATTGAGTTGTAAGTGATCTGAACGTTTCATGATGATATCACTTTCCTAAAGGGGTCAAACCATGTCCCAAAGGTCACCGGATCTGGTGTCAATTTAAAGAAGAAGTCCAGTTACACATTTGTGGGCTTATAACTTGGCTTCTGAATGTCCTAGAGAGATCAGGTTTGTTTTAATGTTCTCCAACCAACAGCCCCTACAACCACAAAAAGGAATGGAGTCATTAGCACTTATGGTTTGTAAATGGCACGTAGAATTATGTTGCACGAAGCACGATTTCACATCATTCTGGGTCCATTTGTGTGAAAACAAGGTCCAATCAGGCTGAAACGTTACAAGAAGGTAGAATCTATTGAGTTGTAAGTAATCTGAACGTTTCATGATGATCGCACATTCCTAGAGGGGGTCAAACCATGTCCCAATGGTCACCGGGCCTGGTGTCACTTTAAAGAAGTAGTCCAATTACACCTTTGAGGGCTTATAACTTTGTTTCTGAATGTCCTAGAGAGATCAGGTTTGTTTTAGTGTACTCCAATCAACAGCCCCTACAACCTCAAAAATGAATTGAGTCATTAGCACTTATGGTTTTTAAATGTTACCCAGAATTATGTTGCACGAAGCACAATTTCACATCATTCTGGGACAATTTGTGTGAAAACAAGGTCCAATCAGGCTGAAACGTTACAAGAAGGTAGAATCTATTGAGTTGTAAGTGATCTGAACGTTTCATGATGATCGCACATTCCTAGAAGGGGTCAAACCATGTCCCAAAGGTCACCGGGCCTGGTGTCACTTTAAAGAAGTAGTCCAATTACACCTTTGAGGGCTTATAATTTGGTTTCTGAATGTCCTAGAGAGATCAGGTTTGTTTTAGTGTACTCCAATCAACAGCCCCTACAACCTCAAAAAGGAATTGAGTCATTATCACTTATGGTTTTTAAATGGCACCCAGAATTATGTTGCACGAAGCACAATTTCACATCATTCTGGGTCCATTTGTGTGAAAACAAGGTCCAATCAGGCTGAAACGTTACAAGAAGGTAGAATCTATTGAGTTGTAAGTGATCTGAACGTTTCATGATGATCGCACATTCCTATAGGGGGTCAAACCATGTCCCAAAGGTCACTGGGCCTGGTGTCACTTTAAAGAAGTAGTCCAGTTACACATTTGTGGGCTTATAACTTGGCTTCTGAATGCCCTAGAGAGATCAGGTTTGTTTTAATGTACTCCAACCAACAGCCCCTACAACCACAAAAAGGAATGGAGTCATTAGTACTTATGGTTTGTAAATGGCACCCAGAATTATGTTGCACGAAGCACAATTTCACATCATTCTGGGTCCATTTGTGTGAAAACAAGGTCCAATCAGGCTGAAACGTTACAAGAAGGTAGAATCTATTGAGTTGTAAGTGATCTGAAAGTTTCATGATGATCGCACATTCCTATAGGGGGTCAAACCATGTCCCAAAGGTCACCGGGCCTGGTGTCTCTTTAAGTAGTCCAATTACACCTTTGAGGGCTTATAACTTGGTTTCTGAATGTCCTAGAGAGGTCAGGTTTGTTTTAGAGTACTCCAATTAGCAGCCCCCATTACCACTAAAAGGAATGGAGTCATTAGCACTTATGGTTTTTAAATGGCACCCAGAATTATGTTTGCACGAAGCACAATTTCATATCATTCTGGGTTCATTTGTGTGAAAACAAGGTACAATCAGGCTGAAACGTTAAAGGAAGGTAGAATCTATTGAGTTGTAAGTGATCTGAATGTTTCATGATGATAGCACTTTCCTAAGGGGGTCAAACCATGTCCCAAAGGTCACCGGATCTGGTGTCAATTTAAAGAAGTAGTCCAGTTACACATTTGTGGGCTTATAACTTGGCTTCTGAATGTCCTAGAGAGATCAGGTTTGTTTTAGTATACTCCAATCAACAGCCCCTACAACCACAAAAAGAAATGGAGTCATTAGCACTTATGGTTTTTAAATGGCACCCAGAATTATGTTGCACGAAGCACAATTTCACATCATACTGGGTTCATTTGTGTGAAAACAAGGTCCAATCAGGCTGAAACTTTACAGGAAGGTAGAATCTATTGAGTTGTAAGTGATCTGAACGTTTCATGATGATAGCACTTTCCTAAGGGGGTCAAACCATGTCCCAAACGTCACCGGATCTGGTGTCAATTTAAAGAAGTAGTCCAGTTACACATTTGTGGGCTTATAACTTGGCTTATGAATGTCCTAGAGAGATCAGGTTTGTTTTAATGTACTCCAACCAACAGCCCCTACAACCACAAAAAGGAATGGAGTCTTTAGCACTTATGGTTTGTAAATGGCACCCAGAATTATGTTGCACGAAGCACAATTTCACATCATTCTGGGTCCATTTGTGTGAAAACAAGGTCCTATCAGGCTAAAACGTTACAAGAAGGTAGAATCTATTGAGTTGTAAGTGATCTGAACGTTTCATGATGATCGCACATTCCTATAGGGGGTCAAACCATGTCCCAAAGGTCACCGGGCCTGGTGTCACTTTAAAGAAGTAGTCCAGTTACACCTTTGTGGGCTTATAACTTGGCTTCTGAATATCCTAGAGAGGTCAGGTTTGTTTTAGAGTACTCCAATCAGCAGCCCCCATTACCACTAAAAGGAATGGAGTTATTAGGACTTATGGTTTTTAAATGGCACCCAGAATTATGTTGCACGAAGCACAATTTCACATCATTCTGGGTTCATTTGTGTGAAAACAAGGTCCAATCAGGCTGAAACGTTACAAGAAGGTAGAATCTATTGAGTTGTAAGTGATCTGAACGTTTCATGATGATCGCACATTCCTATAGGGGGTAAAACCATGTCCCAAAGGTCACCGGGCCTGGTGTCACTTTAATGAAGTAGTCCAGTTACACATTTGTGGGCTTATAACTTGGCTTCTGAATGTCCTACAGATATCAGGTTTGTTTTACAGTACTCCAATTAACAGCCCCCTTTACCACTAAAAGGAATGGAGTCATTAGCACTTATGGTTTTTAAATGGCACCCAGAATTATGTTGCACGAAGCACAATTTCACATCATTCTGGGTTCATTTGTGTGAAAACAAGGTCCAATCAGGCTGAAACGTTACAGGAAGGTAGAATCTATTGAGTTGTAAGTGATCTCAACGTTTCATGATGATAGTACTTTCCTAAGGGGATCAAACCATGTCCCAAAGGTCACCGGATCTGGTGTCAATTTAAAGAAGTAGTCCAGTTACACATTTGTGGGCTTATAACTTGGCTTCTGAATGTCCTAGAGAGATCAGGTTTGTTTTAATGTACTCCAATCAACAGCCCCTACAACCACACAAACGAATGGAGTCATTAGAACTTATGGTTTGTAAATGGCACCCAGAATTATGTTGCACGAAGCACAGTTTCACATCATTCTGGGTCCATTTGTGTGAAAACAAGGTCCAATCAGGCTGAAACGTTACAAGAAGGTAGAATCTATTGAGTTGTAAGTGATCTGAACGTTTCATGATGATTGCACATTCCTATAGGGGGTCAAACCATGTCCCAAAGGTCACCGGGCCTGGTGTCTCTTTAAAGAAGTAGTCCAGTTACACCTTTGAGTGCCTATAACTTGGTTTCTGAATGTCCAAGAGAGATCAGGTTTGTTTTAGTGTACTCCAATCAACAGCCCCTACAACCTCAAAAAGGAATGGAGTCATTAGCACTTATGGTTTGTAAATGGCACCCAGAATTATGTTGCACAAAGCACAATTTCACATCATTCTGGGTCCATTTGTGTGAAAATCAAGGTCCAATCAGGCTGAAACGTTACAAGAAGGTAGAATCTATTGAGTTGTAAGTGATCTGAACGTTTCATGATGATCACACATTCCTATTGGGGGTCAAACCATGTCCCAAAGGTCACCGGGCCTGGTGTCACTTTAAAGAAGTAGTCCAGTTACACCTTTGTGGGCTTATAACTTGGCTTCTGAATATCCTAGAGAGGTCAGGTTTGTTTTAGAGTACTCCAATTAGCAGCCCCCATTACCACAAAAAGGAATGGAGTCATTAGCACTTATGGTTTGTAAATGGCACCCAGAATTATGTTGCACAAAGCACAATTTCACATCATTCTGGGTCCATTTGTGTGAAAACAAGGTCCAATCAGGCTGAAACGTTACAAGAAGGTAGAATCTATTGAGTTGTAAGTGATCTGAACGTTTCATGATGATCGCACATTCCTATTGGGGGTCAAACCATGTCCCAAAGGTCACCGGGCCTGGTGTCACTTTAAAGAAGTAGTCCAGTTACACCTTTGTGGGCTTATAACTTGGCTTCTGAATATCCTAGAGAGGTCAGGTTTGTTTTAGAGTACTCCAATTAGCAGCCCCCATTACCACAAAAAGGAATGGAGTCATTCGCACTTATGGTTTTTAAATGGCACCCAGAATTATGTTGCACGAAGCACAATTTCACATCATTCTGGGTTCATTTGTGTGAAAACAAGGTCCAATCAGGCTGAAACTTTACAGGAAGGTAGAATCTATTGAGTTGTAAGTGATCTGAACGTTTTATGATGATAGCACTTTCCTAAGGGGGTCAAAACATGTCCCAAACGTCACCGGATCTGGTGTCAATTTAAAGAAGGAGTCCAGTTACACATTTGTGGGCTTATAACTTGGCTTATGAATGTCCTAGAGAGATCAGGTTTGTTTTAATGTACTCCAACCAACAGCCCCTACAACCACAAAAAGGAATGGAGTCTTTAGCACTTATGGTTTGTAAATGGCACCCAGAATTATGTTGCACGAAGCACAATTTCACATCATTCTGGGTCCATTTGTGTGAAAACAAGGTCCTATCAGGCTAAAACGTTACAAGAAGGTAGAATCTATTGAGTTGTAAGTGATCTGAACGTTTCATGATGATCGCACATTCCTATAGGGGGTCAAACCATGTCCCAAAGGTCACCGAGCCTGGTGTCACTTTAAAGAAGTAGTCCAGTTACACCTTTGTGGGCTTATAACTTGGCTTCTGAATATCCTAGAGAGGTCAGGTTTGTTTTAGAGTACTCCAATCAGCAGCCCCCATTACCACTAAAAGGAATGGAGTTATTAGGACTTATGGTTTTTAAATGGCACCCAGAATTATGTTGCACGAAGCACAATTTCACATCATTCTGGGTTCATTTGTGTGAAAACAAGGTCCCATCAGGCTGAAACGTTACAAGAAGGTAGAATCTATTGAGTTGTAAGTGATCTGAACGTTTCATGATGATCGCACATTCCTATAGGGGGTAAAACCATGTCCCAAAGGTCACCGGGCCTGGTGTCACTTTAATGAAGTAGTCCAGTTACACATTTGTGGGCTTATAACTTGGCTTCTGAATGTCCTCCAGATATCAGGTTTGTTTTACAGTACTCCAATTAACAGCCCCCTTTACCACTAAAAGGAATGGAGTCATTAGCACTTATGGTTTTTAAATGGCACCCAGAATTATGTTGCACGAAGCACAATTTCACATCATTCTGGGTTCATTTGTGTGAAAACAAGGTCCAATCAGGCTGAAACTTTACAGGAAGGTAGAATCTATTGAGTTGTAAGTGATCTCAACGTTTCATGATGATAGTACTTTCCTAAGGGGATCAAACCATGTCCCAAAGGTCACCGGATCTGGTGTCAATTTAAAGAAGTAGTCCAGTTACACATTTGTGGGCTTATAACTTGGCTTCTGAATGTCCTAGAGAGATCAGGTTTGTTTTAATGTACTCCAATCAACAGCCCCTACAACCACACAAACGAATGGAGTCATTAGCACTTATGGTTTGTAAATGGCACCCAGAATTATGTTGCACGAAGCACAGTTTCACATCATTCTGGGTCCATTTGTGTGAAAACAAGGTCCAATCAGGCTGAAACGTTACAAGAAGGTAGAATCTATTGAGTTGTAAGTGATCTGAACGTTTCATGATGATTGCACATTCCTATAGGGGGTCAAACCATGTCCCAAAGGTCACCGGGCCTGGTGTCTCTTTAAAGAAGTAGTCCAGTTACACCTTTGAGTGCCTATAACTTGGTTTCTGAATGTCCTAGAGAGATCAGGTTTGTTTTAGTGTACTCCAATCAACAGCCCCTACAACCTCCAAAAGGAATGGAGTCATTAGCACATATGGTTTGTAAATGGAACCCAGAATTATGTTGCACAAAGCACAATTTCACATCATTCTGGGTCCATTTGTGTGAAAATCAAGGTCCAATCAGGCTGAAACGTTACAAGAAGGTAGAATCTATTGAGTTGTAAGTGATATGAACGTTTCATGATGATCGCACATTCCTATTGGGGGTCAAACCATGTCCCAAAGGTCACCGGGCCTGGTGTCACTTTAAAGAAGTAGTCCAGTTACACCTTTGTGGGCTTATAACTTGGCTTCTGAATATCCTAGAGAGGTCAGGTTTGTTTTAGAGTACTCCAATTAGCAGCCCCCATTACCACAAAAAGGAATGGAGTCATTAGCACTTATGGTTTGTAAATGGCACCCAGAATTATGTTGCACAAAGCACAATTTCACATCATTCTGGGTCCATTTGTGTGAAAACAAGGTCCAATCAGGCTGAAACGTTACAAGAAGGTAGAATCTATTGAGTTGTAAGTGATCTGAACGTTTCATGATGATCGCACATTCCTATTGGGGGTCAAACCATGTCCCAAAGGTCACCGGGCCTGGTGTCACTTTAAAGAAGTAGTCCAGTTACACCTTTGTGGGCTTATAACTTGGCTTCTGAATATCCTAGAGAGGTCAGGTTTGTTTTAGAGTACTCCAATTAGCAGCCCCCATTACCACAAAAAGGAATGGAGTGATTAGCACTTATGGTTTTTAAATGGCACCCAGAATTATGTTGCACGAAGCACAATTTCACATCATTCTGGGTTCATTTGTGTGAAAAAAAGGTCCAATCAGGCTGAAACGTTACAGGAAGGTAGAATCTATTGAGTTGTAAGTGATCTGAACGTTTCATGATGATAGCACATTCCTAAGGGGGTCAAACCATGTCCCAAAGGTCACCCGATCTGGTGTCAATTTAAAGAAGTAGTCCAGTTACACATTTGTGGGCTTATAACTTGGCTTCTGAATGTCCTAGAGAGATCAGGTTTATTTTAGCATACTCCAATCAACAGCCCCTACAACCACAAAAAGGAATGGAGTCTTTAGCACTGATGGTTTGTAAATTGCACCCAGAATTATGTTGCACGAAGCACAATTTCACATCATTCTGGGTCCATTTGTGTGAATACAAGGTCCAATCAGGCTGAAACGTTACAAGAAGGTAGAATCTATTGAGTTGTAAGTGATCTGAACGTTTCATGATGATCGCACATTCCTATAGGGGGTCAAACCATGTCCCAAAGGTCACCGGGCCTGGTGTCACTTTAAAGAAGTAGTCCAGTTACACCTTTGTGGGCTTATAACTTGGCTTCTGAATATCCTAGAGAGGTCAGGTTTGTTTTAGAGTACTCCAATCAGCAGCCCCCATTACCACTAAAAGGAATGGAGTTATTAGCACTTATGGTTTTTAAATGGCACCCAGAATTATGTTGCACGAAGCACAATTTCACATCATTCTGGGTTCATTTGTGTGAAAACAAGGTCCAATCAGGCTGAAACGTTACAAGAAGGTAGAATCTATTGAGTTGTAAGTGATCTGAACGTTTCATGATGATCGCACATTCCTATAGGGGGTAAAACCATGTCCCAAAGGTCACCGGGCCTGGTGTCACTTTAAAGAAGTAGTCCAGTTACTCATTTGTGGGCTTATAACTTGGCTTCTGAATGTCCTAGAGAGATCAGGTTTGTTTTACAGTACTCCAATTAACAGCCCCCTTTACCACTAAAAGGAATGGAGTCATTAGCACTTATGGTTTTTAAATGGCACCCAGAATTATGTTGCACGAAGCACAATTTCACATCATTCTGGGTTCATTTGTGTGAAAACAAGGTCCAATAAGGCTGAAACGTTACAGGAAGTTAGAATCTATTGAGTTGTAAGTGATCTGAACGTTTCATGATGATATCACTTTCCTAAAGGGGTCAAACCATGTCCCAAAGGTCACCGGATCTGGTGTCAATTTAAAGAAGAAGTCCAGTTACACATTTGTGGGCTTATAACTTGGCTTCAGAATGTCCTAGAGAGATCAGGTTTGTTTTAATGTTCTCCAACCAACAGCCCCTACAACCACAAAAAGGAATGGAGTCATTAGCACTTATGGTTTGTAAATGGCACCTAGAATTATGTTGCACGAAGCACAATTTCACATCATTCTGGGTCCATTTGTGTGAAAACAAGGTCCAATCAGGCTGAAACGTTACAAGAAGGTAGAATCTATTGAGTTGTAAGTGATCTGAACGTTTCATGATGATCGCACATTCCTAGAGGGGGTCAAACCATGTCCCAAAGGTCACCGGGCCTGGTGTCACTTTAAAGAAGTAGTCCAATTACACCTTTGAGGGCTTATAACTTGGTTTCTGAATGTCCTAGAGAGATCAGGTTTGTTTTAGTGTACTCCAATCAACAACCCCTACAACCTCAAAAATGAATTGAGTCATTAGCACTTATGGTTTTTAAATGGCACCCAGAATTATGTTGCACGAAGCACAATTTCACATCATTCTGGGACAATTTGTGTGAAAACAAGGTCCAATCAGGCTGAAACGTTACAAGAAGGTAGAATCTATTGAGTTGTAAGTGATCTGAACGTTTCATGATGATCGCACATTCCTATAGGGGGTCAAACCATGTCCCAAAGGTCACCGGGCCTGGTGTCTCTTTAAAGTAGTCCAATTACACCTTTAAGGGCTTATAACTTGGTTTCTGAATGTCCTAGAGAGGTCAGGTTTGTTTTAGAGTACTCCAATTAGCAGCCCCCATTACCACTAAAAGGAATGGAGTCATTAGCACTTATGGTTTTTAAATGGCACCCAGAATTATGTTGCACGAAGCACAATTTCACATCATTCTGGGTTCATTTGTGTGAAAACAAGGTACAATCAGGCTGAAACGTTACAGGAAGGTAGAATCTATTGAGTTGTAAGGGATCTGAATGTTTCATGATGATAGCACTTTCCTAAGGGGGTCAAACCATGTCCCAAAGGTCACCGGATCTGGTGTCAATTTAAAGAACTAGTCCAGTTACACATTTGTGGGCTTATAACTTGGCTTCTCAATGTCCTAGAGAGATCAGGTTTGTTTTAGTATACTCCAATCAACAGCCCCTACAACCACAAAAAGAAATGGAGTCATTAGCACTTATGGTTTTTAAATGGCACCCAGAATTATGTTGCACGATGCACAATTTCACATCATACTGGGTTCATTTGTGTGAAAACAAGGTCCAATCAGGCTGAAACGTTACATGAAGGTAGAATCTATTGAGCTGTAAGTGATCTGAACGTTTCATGATGATCACACATTCCTATAGGGGGTCAAACCATGTCCCAAAGGTCACCGGGCCTGGTGTCACTTTAAAGAAGTAGTCCAATTACACCTTTGTGGGCTTATAACTTGGTTTCTGAATGTCCTAGAGAGATCAGGTTTGTTTTAATATTCTCCAACCAACAGTCCCTACAACCACAAAAAGGAATGGAGTCATTAGCACTTATGGTTTGTAAATGGCACCTAGAATTATGTTGCACGAAGCACAATTTCACATCATTCTGGGTCCATTTGTGTGAAAACAAGGTCCCATCAGGCTGAAACGTTACAAGAAGGTAGAATCTATTGAGTTGTAAGTGATCTGAACGTTTCATGATGATCGCACATTCCTAGAGGGGGTCAAACCATGTCCCAAAGGTCACCGGGCCTGGTGTCACTTTAAAGAAGTAGTCCAATTACACCTTTGAGGGCTTATAATTTGGTTTCTGAATGTCCTAGAGAGATCAGGTTTGTTTTAGTGGACTCCAATCAACAGCCCCTACAACCTCAAAAAGGAATTGAGTCATTATCACTTATGGTTTTTAAATGGCACCCAGAATTATGTTGCACGAAGCACAATTTCACATCATTCTGGGTCCATTTGTGTGAAAACAAGGTCCAATCAGGCTGAAACGTTACAAGAAGGTAGAATCTATTGAGTTGTAAGTGATATGAACGTTTCATGATGATCGCACATTCCTATAGGGGGTCAAACCATGTCCCAAAGGTCACCGGGCCTGGTGTCACTTTAAAGAAGTAGTCCAGTTACACATTTATGGGCTTATAACTTGGCTTCTGAATGCCCTAGAGAGATCAGGTTTGTTTTAATGTACTCCAACCAACAGCCCCTACAACCACAAAAAGGAATGGAGTCATTAGTACTTATGGTTTGTAAATGGCACCCAGAATTATGTTGCACGAAGCACAATTTCACATCATTCTGGGTCCATTTGTGTGAAAACAAGGTCCAATCAGGCTGAAACGTTACAAGAAGGTAGAATCTATTGAGTTGTAAGTGATCTGAAAGTTTCATGATGATCGCACATTCCTATAGGGGGTCAAACCATGTCCCAAAGGTCACCGGGCCTGGTGTCTCTTTAAGTAGTCCAATTACACCTTTGAGGGCTTATAACTTGGTTTCTGAATGTCCTAGAGAGGTCAGGTTTGTTTTAGAGTACTCCAATTAGCAGCCCCCATTACCACTAAAAGGAATGGAGTCATTAGCACTAATGGTTTTTAAATGGCACCCAGAATTATGTTGCACGAAGCACAATTTCACATCATTCTGGGTTCATTTGTGTGAAAACAAGGTACAATCAGGCTGAAACGTTAAAGGAAGGTAGAATCTATTGAGTTGTAAGTAATCTGAATGTTTCATGATGATAGCACTTTCCTAAGGGGGTCAAACCATGTCCCAAAGGTCACCGGATCTGGTGTCAATTTAAAGAAGTAGTCCAGTTACACATTTGTGGGCTTATAACTTGGCTTCTGAATGTCCTAGAGAGATCAGGTTTGTTTTAGTATACTCCAATCAACAGCCCCTACAACCACACAAAGAAATGGAGTCATTAGCACTTATGGTTTTTAAATGGCACCCAGAATTATGTTGCACGAAGCACAATTTCACATCATACTGGGTTCATTTGTGTGAAAACAAGGTCCAATCAGGCTGAAACTTTACAGGAAGGTAGAATCTATTGAGTTGTAAGTGATCTGAACGTTTCATGATGATAGCACTTTCCTAAGGGGGTCAAACCATGTCCCAAACGTCACCGGATCTGGTGTCAATTTAAAGAAGTAGTCCAGTTACACATTTGTGGGCTTATAACTTGGCTTCTGAATGTCCTAGAGAGATCAAGTTTGTTTTAATGTACTCCAACCAACAGCCCCTACAACCACAAAAAGGAATGAAGTCTTTAGCACTTATGGTTTGTAAATGGCACCCAGAATTATGTTGCACGAAGCACAATTTCACATCATTCTGGGTCCATTTGTGTGAAAACAAGGTCCTATCAGGCTGAAACGTTACAAGAAGGTAGAATCTATTGAGTTGTAAGTGATCTGAACATTTCATGATGATCGCACATTCCTATAGGGGGTCAAACCATGTCCCAAAGGTCACCGGGCCTGGTGTCACTTTAAAGAAGTAGTCCAGTTACACCTTTGTGGGCTTATAACTTGGCTTCTGAATATCCTAGAGAGGTCAGGTTTGTTTTAGAGTACTCCAATCAGCAGCCCCCATTACCACTAAAAGGAATGGAGTTATTAGGACTTATGGTTTTTAAATGGCACCCAGAATTATGTTGCACGAAGCACAATTTCACATCATTCTGGGTTCATTTGTGTGAAAACAAGGTCCAATCAGGCTGAAACGTTACAAGAAGGTAGAATCTATTGAGTTGTAAGTGATCTGAACGTTTCATGATGATCGCACATTCCTATAGGGGGTAAAACCATGTCCCAAAGGTCACCGGGCCTGGTGTCACTTTAATGAAGTAGTCCAGTTACACATTTGTGGGCTTATAACTTGGCTTCTGAATGTCCTACAGATATCAGGTTTGTTTTACAGTACTCCAATTAACAGCCCCCTTTACCACTAAAAGGAATGGAGTCATTAGCACTTATGGTTTTTAAATGGCACCCAGAATTATGTTGCACGAAGCATAATTTCACATCATTCTGGGTTCATTTGTGTGAAAACAAGGTCCAATCAGGCTGAAACGTTACAGGAAGGTAGAATCTATTGAGTTGTAAGTGATCTCAACGTTTCATGATGATAGTACTTTCCTAAGGGGATCAATCCATGTCCCAAAGGTCACCGGATCTGGTGTCAATTTAAAGAAGTAGTCCAGTTACACATTTGTGGGCTTATAACTTGGCTTCTGAATGTCCTGGAGAGATCAGGTTTGTTTTAATGTACTCCAATCAACAGCCCCTACAACCACAAAAACGAATGTGCTAATGACTCCATTCCTTTCTGTGGTTGTAGGGGCTGTTGGTTGGAGTACATTAAAACAAACCTGACCTCTCTAGGATATTCAGAAACCAAGTTATAAGCCCACAAAGGTGTAACTGGACTACTTCTTTAAAGTGACACCAGGCCCGGTGACCTTTGGGACATGGTTTGACCCCCAATAGGAATGTGCGATCATCATGAAACGTTCAGATCACTTACAACTCAATAGATTCTAACTTCTTGTAATGTTTCAGCCTGATTGGACCTTGTTTTCACACAAATGGACCCAGAATGATGTGAAATTGTGCTTCGTGCAACATAATTCTGGGTGCCATTTAAAAACCATAAGTGCTAATGACTCCATTCATTTTTGAGGTTGTAGGGGCTGTTGATTGGAGTACACTAAAACAAACCTGATCTCTCTAGGACATTCAGAAACCAAGTTATAGGCACTCAAAGGTGTAACTGGACTACTTCTTTAAAGAGACACCAGGCCCGGTGACCTTTGGGACATGGTTTGACCGCCTATAGGAATGTGCAATCATCATGAAACATTCAGATCACTTACAACTCAATAGATTCTACCTTCTTGTAAGGTTTCAGCCTGATTGGACCTTGTTTTCACACAAATGGACCCAGAATGATGTGAAATTGTGCTTCGTGCAACATAATTCTGGGTGCCATTTACAAACCATAAGTGCTAATGACTCCATTCGTTTTTGTGGTTGTAGGGGCTGTTGATTGGAGTACATTAAAACAAACCTGATCTCTCCAGGACATTCAGAAGCCAAGTTATAAGCCCACAAATGTGTAACTGGACTACTTCTTTAAATTGACACCAGATCCGGTGACCTTTGGGACATGGTTTGACCCCCTTAGGAAAGTGCTATCATCATGAAACGTTCAGATTACTTACAACTCAATAGATTCTACCTTCCTGTAACGTTTCAGCCTGATTGGACCTTGTTTTCACACAAATGAACCCAGAATGATGTGAAATTGTGCTTCGTGCAACATAATTCTGGGTGCCATTTAAAAACCATAAGTGCTAATCACTCCATTCCTTTTTGTGGTAATGGGGGCTGCTAATTGGAGTACTCTAAAACAAACCTGACCTCTCTAGGATATTCAGAAGCCAAGTTATAAGCCCACAAAGGTGTAACTGGACTACTTCTTTAAAGTGACACCAGGCCCGGTGACCTTTGGGACATGGTTTGACCCCCAATAGGAATGTGCGATCATCATGAAACGTTCAGATCACTTACAACTCAATAGATTCTACCTTCTTGTAACGTTTCAGCCTGATTGGACCTTGTTTTCACACAAATGGACCCAGAATGATGTGAAATTGTGCTTTGTGCAACATAATTCTGGGTGCCATTTACAAACCATAAGTGCTAATGACTCCATTCCTTTTTGAGGTTGTAGGGGCTGTTGATTGGAGTACACTAAAACAAACCTGATCTCTCTAGGACATTCAGAAACCAAGTTATAGGCACTCAAAGGTGTAACTGGACTACTTCTTTAAAGAGACACCAGGCCCGGTGACCTTTGGGACATGGTTTGACCCCCTATAGGAATGTGCAATCACCATGAAACGTTCAGATCACTTACAACTCAATAGATTCTACCTTCTTGTAACGTTTCAGCCTGATTGGACCTTGTTTTCACACAAATGGACCCAGAATGATGTGAAATTGTGCTTCGTGCAACATAATTCTGGGTGCCATTTACAAACCATAAGTGCTAATTGAAAACAAGGTCCAATCAGGCTGAAACGTTACAGGAAGGTAGAATCTATTGAGTCGTAAGTGATCTGAACGTTTCATGATGATAGCACTTTCCTAAGGGGGTCAAACCATGTCCCAAAGGTCACTGGATCTGGTGTCAATTTAAAGAAGTAGTCCAGTTACACATTTGTGGGCTTATAACTTGGCTTCTGAATGTCCTAGAGAGATCAGGTTTATTTTAGTATACTCCAATCAACAGCCCCTACAACCACAAAAAGGAATGGAGTCATTAGCACTTATGGTTTGTAAATGGCACCCAGAATTATGTTGCACGAAGCACAATTTCACATCATTCTGGGTCCATTTGTGTGAAAACAAGGTCCAATCAGGCTGAAACGTTACAAGAAGGTAGAATCTATTGAGTTGTAAGTGATCTGAACGTTTCATGATGATTGCACATTCCTATAGGCGGTCAAACCATGTCCCAAAGGTCACCGGGCCTGGTGTCTCTTTAAAGAAGTAGTCCAGTTACACCTTTGAGTGCCTATAACTTGGTTTCTGAATGTCCTAGAGAGATCAGGTTTGTTTTAGTGTACTCCAATCAACAGCCCCTACAACCTCAAAAAGGAATGGAGTCATTAGCACTTATGGTTTTTAAATGGCACCCAGAATTATGTTGCACGAAGCAAAATTTCACATCATTCTGGGTCCATTTGTGTGAAAACAAGGTCCAATCAGGCTGAAACGTTACAAGAAGGTAGAATCTATTGAGTTGTAAGTGATCTGAACGTTTCATGATGATCGCACATTCCTATTGGGGGTCAAACCATGTCCCAAAGGTCACCGGGCCTGGTGTCACTTTAAAGAAGTAGTCCAGTTACACCTTTGTGGGCTTATAACTTGGTTTCTGAATATCCTAGAGAGGTCAGGTTTGTTTTAATGTACTCCAACCAACAGCCCCTACAACCACAAAAAGGAATGGAGTCATTAGCACTTATGGTTTGTAAAAGGCACCCAGAATTATGTTGCACAAAGCACAATTTCACATCATTCTGGGTCCATTTGTGTGAAAACAAGGTCCAATCAGGCTGAAACGTTACAAGAAGGTAGAATCTATTGAGTTGTAAGTTATCTGAACGTTTCAAGATGATCGCACTTTCCTAAGGGGGTCAAACCATGTCCCAAAGGTCACCGGATCTGGTGTCAATTTAAAGAAGTAGTCCAGTTACACATTTGTGGGCTTATAACTTGGCTTCTGAATGTCCTAGAGAGATCAGGTTTGTTTTAGTATACTCCAATCAACAGCCCCTACAACCACAAAAAGGAATGGAGTCATTAGCACTTATGGTTTTTAAATGGCACCCAGAATTATGTTGCACGAAGCACAATTTCACATCATTCTGGGTTCATTTGTGTGAAAACAAGGTCCAATCAGGCTGAAACGTTACAAGAAGGTAGAATCTATTGAGTTGTATGTGATCTGAACGTTTCATGATGATCGCACATTCCTATAGGGGGTCAAACCATGTCCCAAAGGTCACCGGGCCTGGTGTCACTTTAAAGAAGTTGTCCAGTTACATATTTGTGGGCTTATAACTTGGCTTCTGAATGCCCTAGAGAGATCAGGTTTGTTTTAATGTACTCCAACCAACAGCCCCTACAACCACAAAAAGGAATGGAGTCATTAGCACTTATGGTTTGTAAATGGCACCCAGAATTATGTTGCACGAAGCACAATTTCACATCATTCTGGGTCCATTTGTGTGAAAACAAGGTCCAATCAGGCTGAAACGTTAGAAGAAGGTAGAATCTATTGAGTTGTAAGTGATCTGAACGTTTCATGATGATCGCACATTCCTATAGGGGGTCAAACCATGTCCCAAAGGTCACCGGGCCTGGTGTCTCTTTAAAGTAGTCCAATTACACCTTTGAGGGCTTATAACTTGGTTTCTGAATGTCCTAGAGAGGTCAGGTTTTTTTTAGAGTACTCCAATTAGCAGCCCCCATTACCACTAAAAGGAATGGAGTCATTAGAACTCATGGTTTTTAAATGGCACCCAGAATTATGTTGCACGAAGCACAATTTCACATCATTCTGGGTTCATTTGTGTGAAAACAAGGTACAATCAGGCTGAAACGTTACAGGAAGGTAGAATCTATTGAGTTGTAAGTGATCTGAACGTTTCATGATGATAGCACTTTCCTAAGGGGGTCAAACCATGTCCCAAAGGTCACCGGATCTGGTGTCAATTTAAAGAAGTAGTCCAGTTACACATTTGTGGGCTTATAACTTGGCTTCTCAATGTCCTAGAGAGATCAGGTTTGTTTTAGTATACTCCAATCAACAGCCCCAACAACCACAAAAAGAAATGGAGTCATTAGCACTTATGGTTTTTAAATCGCACCCAGAATTATGTTGCACGAAGCACAATTTCACATCATACTGGGTTCATTTGTGTGAAATCAAGGTCCAATCAGGCTGAAACGTTACAGGAAGGTAGAATCTATTGAGTTGTAAGTGATCTGAACGTTTCATGATGATCGCACATTCCTATAGGGGGTCAAACCATGTCCCAAAGGTCACCGGGCCTGGTGTCACTTTAAAGAAGTAGTCCAATTACACCTTTGAGGGCTTATAACTTGGTTTCTGAATGTCCTAGAGAGATCAGGTTTGTTTTAGAGTACTCCAATTAGCAGCCCCCATTGCCACTAAAAGGAATGGAGTCATTAGCACTTATGGTTTTTAAATGGCACCCAGAATTATGTTGCACAAAGCACAATTTCACATCATTCTGGGTTCATTTGTTTGAAAACAAGGTCCAATCAGGCTGAAACGTTACAGGAAGGTAGAATCCATTGAGTTGTAAGTGATCTGAACGTTTCATGATGATAGCACTTTCCTAAGGGGGTCAAACCATGTCCCAAAGGTCACCGGATCTGGTGTCAATTTAAAGAAGTAGTCCAGTTACACATTTGTGGGCTTATAACTTGGCTTCTGAATGTCCTAGAGAGATCAGGTTTATTTTAGTATACTCCAATCAACAGCCCCTACAACCACAAAAAGGAATGGAGTCATTAGCACTTATGGTTTTTAAATGGCACCCAGAATTATGTTGCACGAAGCACAATTTCACATCATTCTGGGTTCATTTGTGTGAAAACAAGGTCCAATCAGGCTGAAACTTTACAGGAAGGTAGAATATATTGAGTTGTAAGTGATCTGAACGTTTCATGATGATAGCACTTTCCTAAGGGGGTCAAACCATGTCCCAAAGGTCACCGGATCTGGTGTCAATTTAAAGAAGTAGTCCAGTTACACATTTGTGGGCTTATAACTTGGCTTCTGAATGTCCTAGAGAGATCAGGTTTATTTTAGTATACTCCAATCAACAGCCCCTACAACCACAAAAAGGAATGGAGTCATTAGCACTTATGGTTTTTAAATGGCACCCAGAATTATGTTGCACGAAGCACAATTTCACATCATTCTGGGTTCATTTGTGTGAAAACAAGGTCCAATCAGGCTGAAACGTTACAAGAAGGTAGAATCTATTGAGTTGTAAGTGATCTGAACGTTTCATGATGATCGCACATTCCTATAGGGGGTAAAACCATGTCCCAAAGGTCACCGGGCCTGGTGTCACTTTAAAGAAGTAGTCCAGTTACACATTTGTGGGCTTATAACTTGGCTTCTGAATGTTCTAGAGAGATCAGGTTTGTTTTAGAGTACTCCAATTAACAGCCCCCTTTACCACTAAAAGGAATGGAGTCATTAGCACTTCTGATTTTGAAATGGCACCCAGAATTATGTTGCACGAAGCACAATTTCACATCATTCTGGGTTCATTTGTGTGAAAACAAGGTCCAATCAGGCTGAAACGTTACAAGAAGGTAGAATCTATTGAGTTGTAAGTGATCTGAACGTTTCATGATGATCGCACATTCCTATAGGGGGTCAAACCATGTCCCAAAGGTCACCGGATCTGGTGTCAATTTAAAGAAGTAGTCCAGTTACATCTTTGTGGGCTTATAACTTGGCTTCTGAATGTCCTAGAGAGATCAGGTTTGTTTTAGTATACTCCAATCAACAGCCCCTACAACCACAAAAAGGAATGGAGTCATTAGCACTTATGGTTTTTAAATGGCACCCAGAATTATGTTGCACGAAGCACAATTTCACATCATTCTGGGTTCATTTGTGTGAAAACAAGGTCCAATCAGGCTGAAACATTACAGGAAGGTAGAACCTATTGAGTTGTAAGTGATCTCAACGTTTCATGATGATAGAACTTTCCTAAGGGGATCAAACCATGTCCCAAAGGTCACCGGATCTGGTGTCAATTTAAAGAAGTAGTCCAGTTACACATTTGTGGGCTTATAACTTGGCTTCTGAATGTCCTAGAGAGATCAAGTTTGTTTTAATGTACTCCAATCAACAGCCCCTACAACCACCAAAAGGAATGGAGTCATTAGCACTTATGGTTTGTAAATTGCACCCAGAATTATGTTGCATGAAGCACAATTTCACATCATTCTGGGTCCATTTGTGTGAAACCAAGGTCCAATCAGGCTGAAACATTACATGAAGTTAGAATCTATTGAATTGTAAGTGATCTGAACGTTTCATGATGATAGCACTTTCCTAAGGGGGACAAACCATGTCCCAAAGGTCACCGGATCTGGTGTCAATTTAAAGAAGTAGTCCAGTTACACATTTGTGGGCTTATAACTTGGCTTCTGAATGTCCTAGAGAGATCAGGTTTGTTTCAATGTACTCCAACCAACAGCCCCTACAACCACAAAAAGGAATGGAGACTTTAGCACTTATGGTTTGTAAATGGCACCCAGAATTATGTTGCATGAAGCACAATTTCACATCATTCTGGGTCCATTTGTGTGAAAACAAGGTCCAATCAGGCTGAAACGTTACAGGAAGGTAGAATCTATTGAGTTGTAAGTGATCTGAACGTTTCATGATGATCGCACATTCCTATAGGGGGTCAAACCATGTCCCAAAGGTCACCGGGCCTGGTGTCACTTTAAAGAAGTAGTCCAGTTACACCTTTGTGGGCTTATAACTTGGCTTCTGAATATCCTAGAGAGGTCAGGTTTGTTTTAGAGTACTCCAATTAGCAGCCCCCTTTACCACTAAAAGGAATGGAGTTATTAGCACTTATGGTTTTTAAATGGCACCCAGAATTATGTTGCACGAAGCACAATTTCACATCATTCTGGGTTCATTTGTGTGAAAACAAGGTCCAATCAGGCTGAAACGTTACAAGAAGGTAGAATCTATTGAGTTGTAAGTGATCTGAACGTTTCATGATGATCGCACATTCCTATAGGGGGTAAAACCATGTCCCAAAGGTCACCGGGCCTGGTGTCACTTTAAAGAAGTAGTCCAGTTACACATTTTTGGGCTTATAACTTGGCTTCTGAATGTCCTAGAGAGATCAGGTTTGTTTTAGAGTACTCCAATTAACAGCCCCCTTTACCACTAAAAGGAATGGAGTCATTAGCACTTCTGGTTTTGAAATGGCACCCAGAATTATGTTGCACGAAGCACAATTTCACATCATTCTGGGTTCATTTGTGTGAAAACAAGGTCCAATCAGGCTGAAACGTTACAAGAAGGTAGAATCTATTGAGTTGTAAGTGATCTGAACGTTTCATGATGATCGCACATTCCTATAGGGGGTCAAACCATGTCCCAAAGGTCACCGGATCTGGTGTCAATTTAAAGAAGTAGTCCAGTTACATCTTTGTGGGCTTATAACTTGGCTTCTGAATGTCCTAGAGAGATCAGGTTTGTTTTAGTATACTCCAATCAACAGCCCCTACAACCACAAAAAGGAATGGAGTCATTAGCACTTATGGTTTTTAAATGGCACCCAGAATTATGTTGCACGAAGCACAATTTCACATCATTCTGGGTTCATTTGTGTGAAAACAAGGTCCAATCAGGCTGAAACATTACAGGAAGGTAGAACCTATTGAGTTGTAAGTGATCTCAACGTTTCATGATGATAGAACTTTCCTAAGGGGATCAAACCATGTCCCGAAGGTCACCGGATCTGGTGTCAATTTAAAGAAGTAGTCCAGTTACACATTTGTGGGCTTATAACTTGGCTTCTGAATGTCCTAGAGAGATCAAGTTTGTTTTAATGTACTCCAATCAACAGCCCCTACAACCACCAAAAGGAATGGAGTCATTAGCACTTATGGTTTGTAAATTGCACCCAGAATTATGTTGCATGAAGCACAATTTCACATCATTCTGGGTCCATTTGTGTGAAACCAAGGTCCAAGCAGGCTGAAACGTTACATGAAGTTAGAATCTATTGAATTGTAAGTGATCTGAACGTTTCATGATGATAGCACTTTCCTAAGGGGGACAAACCATGTCCCAAAGGTCACCGGATCTGGTGTCAATTTAAAGAAGTAGTCCAGTTACACATTTGTGGGCTTATAACTTGGCTTCTGAATATCCTAGAGAGGTCAGGTTTGTTTTAGAGTACTCCAATTAACAGCCCCCATTACCACTAAAAGGAATGGAGTCATTAGCACTTATGGTTTTTAAATGGCACCCAGAATTATGTTGCACGAAGCACAATTTCACATCATTCTGGGTTCATTTGTGTGAAAACAAGGTCCAATCAGGCTGAAACATTACAGGAAGGTAGAATCTATTGAGTTGTAAGTGATCTCAACGTTTCATGATGATAGAACTTTCCTAAAGGGATCAAACCATGTCCCAAAGGTCACCGGATCTGGTGTCAATTTAAAGAAGTAGTCCAGTTACACATTTGTGGGCTTATAACTTGGCTTCTGAATGTCCTAGAGAGATCAGTTTTTTTAATGTACTCCAATCAACAGCCCCTACAACCACAAAAAGGAATGGAGTCATTAGCACTTATGGTTTGTAAATGGCACCCAGAATTATGTTGCACGAAGCACAATTTCACATCATTCTGGGTCCATTTGTGTGAAAACAAGGTCCAATCAAGCTGAAACGTTACAAGAAGGTAGATTCTATTGAGTTGTAAGTCATCTGAACGTTTCATGATGATCGCACATTCCTATTGGGGGTCAAACCATGTCCCAAAGGTCACCGGGCCTGGTGTCACTTTAAAGAAGTAGTCCAGTTACACCTTTGTGGGCTTATAACTTGGCTTCTGAATATCCTAGAGAGGTCAGGTTTGTTTTAGAGTACTCCAATTAACAGCCCCCATTACCACTAAAAGGAATGGAGTCATTAGCACTTATGGTTTGTAAATGGCACCCAGAATTATGTTGCACGAAGCACAATTTCACATCATTCTGGGTTCATTTGTGTGAAAACAAGGTCCAATCAGGCAGAAATGTTACAAGAAGGTAGAATCTATTGAGTTGTAAGTGATCTGAACGTTTCATGATGATTGCACATTCCTATTGGGGGTCAAACCATGTCCCAAAGGTCACCGGGCCTGGTGTCACTTTAAAGAAGTAGTCCAGTTACACCTTTGTGGGCTTATAACTTGGCTTCTGAATATCCTAGAGAGGTCAGGTTTGTTTTAGAGTACTCCAATTAGCAGCCCCCATTACCACAAAAAGGAATGGAGTGATTAGCACTTATGGTTTTTAAATGGCACCCAGAATTATGTTGCACGAAGCACAATTTCACATCATTCTGGGTTCATTTGTGTGAAAAAAAGGTCCAATCAGGCTGAAACGTTACAGGAAGGTAGAATCTATTGAGTTGTAAGTGATCTGAACGTTTCATGATGATAGCACATTCCTAAGGGGGTCAAACCATGTCCCAAAGGTCACCGGATCTGGTGTCAATTTAAAGAAGTAGTCCAGTTACACATTTGTGGGCTTATAACTTGGCTTCTGAATGTCCTAGAGAGATCAGGTTTATTTTAGCATACTCCAATCAACAGCCCCTACAACCACAAAAAGGAATGGAGTCTTTAGCACTGATGGTTTGTAAATTGCACCCAGAATTATGTTGCACGAAGCACAATTTCACATCATTCTGGGTCCATTTGTGTGAATACAAGGTCCAATCAGGCTGAAACGTTACAAGAAGGTAGAATCTATTGAGTTGTAAGTGATCTGAACGTTTCATGATGATCGCACATTCCTATAGGGGGTCAAACCATGTCCCAAAGGTCACCGGGCCTGGTGTCACTTTAAAGAAGTAGTCCAGTTACACCTTTGTGGGCTTATAACTTGGCTTCTGAATATCCTAGAGAGGTCAGGTTTGTTTTAGAGTACTCCAATCAGCAGCCCCCATTACCACTAAAAGGAATGGAGTTATTAGCACTTATGGTTTTTAAATGGCACCCAGAATTATGTTGCACGAAGCACAATTTCACATCATTCTGGGTTCATTTGTGTGAAAACAAGGTCCAATCAGGCTGAAACGTTACAAGAAGGTAGAATCTATTGAGTTGTAAGTGATCTGAACGTTTCATGATGATCGCACATTCCTATAGGGGGTAAAACCATGTCCCAAAGGTCACCGGGCCTGGTGTCACTTTAAAGAAGTAGTCCAGTTACTCATTTGTGGGCTTATAACTTGGCTTCTGAATGTCCTAGAGAGATCAGGTTTGTTTTACAGTACTCCAATTAACAGCCCCCTTTACCACTAAAAGGAATGGAGTCATTAGCACTTATGGTTTTTAAATGGCACCCAGAATTATGTTGCACGAAGCACAATTTCACATCATTCTGGGTTCATTTGTGTGAAAACAAGGTCCAATAAGGCTGAAACGTTACAGGAAGTTAGAATCTATTGAGTTGTAAGTGATCTGAACGTTTCATGATGATATCACTTTCCTAAAGGGGTCAAACCATGTCCCAAAGGTCACCGGATCTGGTGTCAATTTAAAGAAGAAGTCCAGTTACACATTTGTGGGCTTATAACTTGGCTTCAGAATGTCCTAGAGAGATCAGGTTTGTTTTAATGTTCTCCAACCAACAGCCCCTACAACCACAAAAAGGAATGGAGTCATTAGCACTTATGGTTTGTAAATGGCACCTAGAATTATGTTGCACGAAGCACAATTTCACATCATTCTGGGTCCATTTGTGTGAAAACAAGGTCCAATCAGGCTGAAACGTTACAAGAAGGTAGAATCTATTGAGTTGTAAGTGATCTGAACGTTTCATGATGATCGCACATTCCTAGACGGGGTCAAACCATGTCCCAAAGGTCACCGGGCCTGGTGTCACTTTAAAGAAGTAGTCCAATTACACCTTTGAGGGCTTATAACTTGGTTTCTGAATGTCCCAGAGAGATCAGGTTTGTTTTAGTGTACTCCAATCAACAACCCCTACAACCTCAAAAATGAATTGAGTCATTAGCACTTATGGTTTTTAAATGGCACCCAGAATTATGTTGCACGAAGCACAATTTCACATCATTCTGGGACAATTTGTGTGAAAACAAGGTCCAATCAGGCTGAAACGTTACAAGAAGGTAGAATCTATTGAGTTGTAAGTGATCTGAACGTTTCATGATGATCGCACATTCCTATAGGGGGTCAAACCATGTCCCAAAGGTCACCGGGCCTGGTGTCTCTTTAAAGTAGTCCAATTACACCTTTAAGGGCTTATAACTTGGTTTCTGAATGTCCTAGAGAGGTCAGGTTTGTTTTAGAGTACTCCAATTAGCAGCCCCCATTACCACTAAAAGGAATGGAGTCATTAGCACTTATGGTTTTTAAATGGCACCCAGAATTATGTTGCACGAAGCACAATTTCACATCATTCTGGGTTCATTTGTGTGAAAACAAGGTACAATCAGGCTGAAACGTTACATGAAGGTAGAATCTATTGAGTTGTAAGGGATCTGAATGTTTCATGATGATCACACATTCCTATAGGGGGTCAAACCATGTCCCAAAGGTCACCGGGCCTGGTGTCACTTTAAAGAAGTAGTCCAATTACACCTTTGTGGGCTTATAACTTGGTTTCTGAATGTCCTAGAGAGATCAGGTTTGTTTTAATATTCTCCAACCAACAGTCCCTACAACCACAAAAAGGAATGGAGTCATTAGCACTCATGGTTTGTAAATGGCACCTAGAATTATGTTGCACGAAGCACAATTTCACATCATTCTGGGTCCATTTGTGTGAAAACAAGGTCCCATCAGGCTGAAACGTTACAAGAAGGTAGAATCTATTGAGTTGTAAGTGATCTGAACGTTTCATGATGATCGCACATTCCTAGAGGGGGTCAAACCATGTCCCAAAGGTCACCGGGCCTGGTGTCACTTTAAAGAAGTAGTCCAATTACACCTTTGAGGGCTTATAATTTGGTTTCTGAATGTCCTAGAGAGATCAGGTTTGTTTTAGTGGACTCCAATCAACAGCCCCTACAACCTCAAAAAGGAATTGAGTCATTATCACTTATGGTTTTTAAATGGCACCCAGAATTATGTTGCACGAAGCACAATTTCACATCATTCTGGGTCCATTTGTGTGAAAACAAGGTCCAATCAGGCTGAAACGTTACAAGAAGGTAGAATCTATTGAGTTGTAAGTGATCTGAACGTTTCATGATGATCGCACATTCCTATAGGGGGTAAAACCATGTCCCAAAGGTCACCGGGCCTGGTGTCACTTTAAAGAAGTAGTCCAGTTACACATTTTTGGGCTTATAACTTGGCTTCTGAATGTCCTAGAGAGATCAGGTTTGTTTTAGAGTACTCCAATTAACAGCCCCCTTTACCACTAAAAGGAATGGAGTCATTAGCACTTCTGGTTTTGAAATGGCACCCAGAATTATGTTGCACGAAGCACAATTTCACATCATTCTGGGTTCATTTGTGTGAAAACAAGGTCCAATCAGGCTGAAACGTTACAAGAAGGTAGAATCTATTGAGTTGTAAGTGATCTGAACGTTTCATGATGATCGCACATTCCTATAGGGGGTCAAACCATGTCCCAAAGGTCACCGGATCTGGTGTCAATTTAAAGAAGTAGTCCAGTTACATCTTTGTGGGCTTATAACTTGGCTTCTGAATGTCCTAGAGAGATCAGGTTTGTTTTAGTATACTCCAATCAACAGCCCCTACAACCACAAAAAGGAATGGAGTCATTAGCACTTATGGTTTTTAAATGGCACCCAGAATTATGTTGCACGAAGCACAATTTCACATCATTCTGGGTTCATTTGTGTGAAAACAAGGTCCAATCAGGCTGAAACATTACAGGAAGGTAGAACCTATTGAGTTGTAAGTGATCTCAACGTTTCATGATGATAGAACTTTCCTAAGGGGATCAAACCATGTCCCGAAGGTCACCGGATCTGGTGTCAATTTAAAGAAGTAGTCCAGTTACACATTTGTGGGCTTATAACTTGGCTTCTGAATGTCCTAGAGAGATCAAGTTTGTTTTAATGTACTCCAATCAACAGCCCCTACAACCACCAAAAGGAATGGAGTCATTAGCACTTATGGTTTGTAAATTGCACCCAGAATTATGTTGCATGAAGCACAATTTCACATCATTCTGGGTCCATTTGTGTGAAACCAAGGTCCAAGCAGGCTGAAACGTTACATGAAGTTAGAATCTATTGAATTGTAAGTGATCTGAACGTTTCATGATGATAGCACTTTCCTAAGGGGGACAAACCATGTCCCAAAGGTCACCGGATCTGGTGTCAATTTAAAGAAGTAGTCCAGTTACACATTTGTGGGCTTATAACTTGGCTTCTGAATATCCTAGAGAGGTCAGGTTTGTTTTAGAGTACTCCAATTAACAGCCCCCATTACCACTAAAAGGAATGGAGTCATTAGCACTTATGGTTTTTAAATGGCACCCAGAATTATGTTGCACGAAGCACAATTTCACATCATTCTGGGTTCATTTGTGTGAAAACAAGGTCCAATCAGGCTGAAACATTACAGGAAGGTAGAATCTATTGAGTTGTAAGTGATCTCAACGTTTCATGATGATAGAACTTTCCTAAAGGGATCAAACCATGTCCCAAAGGTCACCGGATCTGGTGTCAATTTAAAGAAGTAGTCCAGTTACACATTTGTGGGCTTATAACTTGGCTTCTGAATGTCCTAGAGAGATCAGTTTTTTTAATGTACTCCAATCAACAGCCCCTACAACCACAAAAAGGAATGGAGTCATTAGCACTTATGGTTTGTAAATGGCACCCAGAATTATGTTGCACGAAGCACAATTTCACATCATTCTGGGTCCATTTGTGTGAAAACAAGGTCCAATCAAGCTGAAACGTTACAAGAAGGTAGATTCTATTGAGTTGTAAGTCATCTGAACGTTTCATGATGATCGCACATTCCTATTGGGGGTCAAACCATGTCCCAAAGGTCACCGGGCCTGGTGTCACTTTAAAGAAGTAGTCCAGTTACACCTTTGTGGGCTTATAACTTGGCTTCTGAATATCCTAGAGAGGTCAGGTTTTTTTTAGAGTACTCCAATTAACAGCCCCCATTACCACTAAAAGGAATGGAGTCATTAGCACTTATGGTTTGTAAATGGCACCCAGAATTATGTTGCACGAAGCACAATTTCACATCATTCTGGGTTCATTTGTGTGAAAACAAGGTCCAATCAGGCAGAAATGTTACAAGAAGGTAGAATCTATTGAGTTGTAAGTGATCTGAACGTTTCATGATGATCGCACATTCCTATTGGGGGTCAAACCATGTCCCAAAGGTCACCGGGCCTGGTGTCACTTTAAAGAAGTAGTCCAGTTACACCTTTGTGGGCTTATAACTTGGCTTCTGAATATCCTAGAGAGGTCAGGTTTGTTTTAGAGTACTCCAATTAGCAGCCCCCATTACCACAAAAAGGAATGGAGTGATTAGCACTTATGGTTTTTAAATGGCACCCAGAATTATGTTGCACGAAGCACAATTTCACATCATTCTGGGTTCATTTGTGTGAAAAAAAGGTCCAATCAGGCTGAAACGTTACAGGAAGGTAGAATCTATTGAGTTGTAAGTGATCTGAACGTTTCATGATGATAGCACATTCCTAAGGGGGTCAAACCATGTCCCAAAGGTCACCGGATCTGGTGTCAATTTAAAGAAGTAGTCCAGTTACACATTTGTGGGCTTATAACTTGGCTTCTGAATGTCCTAGAGAGATCAGGTTTATTTTAGCATACTCCAATCAACAGCCCCTACAACCACAAAAAGGAATGGAGTCTTTAGCACTGATGGTTTGTAAATTGCACCCAGAATTATGTTGCACGAAGCACAATTTCACATCATTCTGGGTCCATTTGTGTGAATACAAGGTCCAATCAGGCTGAAACGTTACAAGAAGGTAGAATCTATTGAGTTGTAAGTGATCTGAACGTTTCATGATGATCGCACATTCCTATAGGGGGTCAAACCATGTCCCAAAGGTCACCGGGCCTGGTGTCACTTTAAAGAAGTAGTCCAGTTACACCTTTGTGGGCTTATAACTTGGCTTCTGAATATCCTAGAGAGGTCAGGTTTGTTTTAGAGTACTCCAATCAGCAGCCCCCATTACCACTAAAAGGAATGGAGTTATTAGCACTTATGGTTTTTAAATGGCACCCAGAATTATGTTGCACGAAGCACAATTTCACATCATTCTGGGTTCATTTGTGTGAAAACAAGGTCCAATCAGGCTGAAACGTTACAAGAAGGTAGAATCTATTGAGTTGTAAGTGATCTGAACGTTTCATGATGATCGCACATTCCTATAGGGGGTAAAACCATGTCCCAAAGGTCACCGGGCCTGGTGTCACTTTAAAGAAGTAGTCCAGTTACTCATTTGTGGGCTTATAACTTGGCTTCTGAATGTCCTAGAGAGATCAGGTTTGTTTTACAGTACTCCAATTAACAGCCCCCTTTACCACTAAAAGGAATGGAGTCATTAGCACTTATGGTTTTTAAATGGCACCCAGAATTATGTTGCACGAAGCACAATTTCACATCATTCTGGGTTCATTTGTGTGAAAACAAGGTCCAATAAGGCTGAAACGTTACAGGAAGTTAGAATCTATTGAGTTGTAAGTGATCTGAACGTTTCATGATGATATCACTTTCCTAAAGGGGTCAAACCATGTCCCAAAGGTCACCGGATCTGGTGTCAATTTAAAGAAGAAGTCCAGTTACACATTTGTGGGCTTATAACTTGGCTTCAGAATGTCCTAGAGAGATCAGGTTTGTTTTAATGTTCTCCAACCAACAGCCCCTACAACCACAAAAAGGAATGGAGTCATTAGCACTTATGGTTTGTAAATGGCACCTAGAATTATGTTGCACGAAGCACAATTTCACATCATTCTGGGTCCATTTGTGTGAAAACAAGGTCCAATCAGGCTGAAACGTTACAAGAAGGTAGAATCTATTGAGTTGTAAGTGATCTGAACGTTTCATGATGATCGCACATTCCTAGAGGGGGTCAAACCATGTCCCAAAGGTCACCGGGCCTGGTGTCACTTTAAAGAAGTAGTCCAATTACACATTTGAGGGCTTATAACTTGGTTTCTGAATGTCCTAGAGAGATCAGGTTTGTTTTAGTGTACTCCAATCAACAACCCCTACAACCTCAAAAATGAATTGAGTCATTAGCACTTATGGTTTTTAAATGGCACCCAGAATTATGTTGCACGAAGCACAATTTCACATCATTCTGGGACAATTTGTGTGAAAACAAGGTCCAATCAGGCTGAAACGTTACAAGAAGGTAGAATCTATTGAGTTGTAAGTGATCTGAACGTTTCATGATGATCGCACATTCCTATAGGGGGTCAAACCATGTCCCAAAGGTCACCGGGCCTGGTGTCTCTTTAAAGTAGTCCAATTACACCTTAAAGGGCTTATAACTTGGTTTCTGAATGTCCTAGAGAGGTCAGGTTTGTTTTAGAGTACTCCAATTAGCAGCCCCCATTACCACTAAAAGGAATGGAGTCATTAGCACTTATGGTTTTTAAATGGCACCCAGAATTATGTTGCACGAAGCACAATTTCACATCATTCTGGGTTCATTTGTGTGAAAACAAGGTACAATCAGGCTGAAACGTTACATGAAGGTAGAATCTATTGAGTTGTAAGGGATCTGAATGTTTCATGATGATCACACATTCCTATAGGGGGTCAAACCATGTCCCAAAGGTCACCGGGCCTGGTGTCACTTTAAAGAAGTAGTCCAATTACACCTTTGTGGGCTTATAACTTGGTTTCTGAATGTCCTAGAGAGATCAGGTTTGTTTTAATATTCTCCAACCAACAGTCCCTACAACCACAAAAAGGAATGGAGTCATTAGCACTCATGGTTTGTAAATGGCACCTAGAATTATGTTGCACGAAGCACAATTTCACATCATTCTGGGTCCATTTGTGTGAAAACAAGGTCCCATCAGGCTGAAACGTTACAAGAAGGTAGAATCTATTGAGTTGTAAGTGATCTGAACGTTTCATGATGATCGCACATTCCTAGAGGGGGTCAAACCATGTCCCAAAGGTCACCGGGCCTGGTGTCACTTTAAAGAAGTAGTCCAAATACACCTTTGAGGGCTTATAATTTGGTTTCTGAATGTCCTAGAGAGATCAGGTTTGTTTTAGTGGACTCCAATCAACAGCCCCTACAACCTCAAAAAGGAATTGAGTCATTATAACTTATGGTTTTTAAATGGCACCCAGAATTATGTTGCACGAAGCACAATTTCACATCATTCTGGGTCCATTTGTGTGAAAACAAGGTCCAATCAGGCTGAAACGTTACAAGAAGGTAGAATCTATTGAGTTGTAAGTGATATGAACGTTTCATGATGATCGAACATTCCTATAGGGGGTCAAACCATGTCCCAAAGGTCACCGGGCCTGGTGTCACTTTAAAGAAGTAGTCCAGTTACACATTTATGGGCTTATAACTTGGCTTCTGAATGCCCTAGAGAGATCAGGTTTGTTTTAATGTACTCCAACCAACAGCCCCTACATCCACAAAAAGGAATGGAGTCATTAGTACTTATGGTTTGTAAATGGCACCCAGAATTATGTTGCACGAAGCACAATTTCACATCATTCTGGGTCCATTTGTGTGAAAACAAGGTCCAATCAGGCTGAAACGTTACAAGAAGGTAGAATCTATTGAGTTGTAAGTGATCTGAAAGTTTCATGATGATCGCACATTCCTATAGAGGGTCAAACCATGTCCCAAAGGTCACCGGGCCTGGTGTCTCTTTAAGTAGTCCAATTACACCTTTGAGGGCTTATAACTTGGTTTCTGAATGTCCTAGAGAGGTCAGGTTTGTTTTAGAGTACTCCAATTAGCAGCCCCCATTACCACTAAAAGGAATGGAGTCATTAGCACTAATGGTTTTTAAATGGCACCCAGAATTATGTTGCACGAAGCACAATTTCACATCATTCTGGGTTCATTTGTGTGAAAACAAGGTACAATCAGGCTGAAACGTTAAAGGAAGGTAGAATCTATTGAGTTGTAAGTAATCTGAATGTTTCATGATGATAGCACTTTCCTAAGGGGGTCAAACCATGTCCCAAAGGTCACCGGATCTGGTGTCAATTTAAAGAAGTAGTCCAGTTACACATTTGTGGGCTTATAACTTGGCTTCTGAATGTCCTAGAGAGATCAGGTTTGTTTTAGTATACTCCAATCAACAGCCCCTACAACCACAAAAAGAAATGGAGTCATTAGCACTTATGGTTTTTAAATGGCACCCAGAATTATGTTGCACGAAGCACAATTTCACATCATACTGGGTTCATTTGTGTGAAAACAAGGTCCAATCAGGCTGAAACTTTACAGGAAGGTAGAATCTATTGAGTTGTAAGTGATCTGAACGTTTCATGATGATAGCACTTTCCTAAGGGGGTCAAACCATGTCCCAAACGTCACCGGATCTGGTGTCAATTTAAAGAAGTAGTCCAGTTACACATTTGTGGGCTTATAACTTGGCTTCTGAATGTCCTGGAGAGATCAAGTTTGTTTTAATGTACTCCAATCAACAGCCCCTACAACCACAAAAACGAATGTGCTAATGACTCCATTCCTTTTTGTGGTTGTAGGGGCTGTTGGTTGGAGTACATTAAAACAAACCTGACCTCTCTAGGATATTCAGAAACCAAGTTATAAGCCCACAAAGGTGTAACTGGACTACTTCTTTAAAGTGACATCAGGCCCGGTGACCTTTGGGACATGGTTTGACCCCCAATAGGAATGTGCGATCATCATGAAACGTTCAGATCACTTACAACTCAATAGATTCTAACTTCTTGTAATGTTTCAGCCTGATTGGACCTTGTTTTCACACAAATGGACCCAGAATGATGTGAAATTGTGCTTCGTGCAACATAATTCTGGGTGCCATTTAAAAACCATAAGTGCTAATGACTCCATTCCTTTTTGAGGTTGTAGGGGCTGTTGATTGGAGTACACTAAAACAAACCTGATCTCTCTAGGACATTCAGAAACCAAGTTATAGGCACTCAAAGGTGTAACTGGACTACTTCTTTAAAGAGACACCAGGCCCGGTGACCTTTGGGACATGGTTTGACCGCCTATAGGAATGTGCAATCATCATGAAACGTTCAGATCACTTACAACTCAATAGATTCTACCTTCTTGTAAGGTTTCAGCCTGATTGGACCTTGTTTTCACACAAATGGACCCAGAATGATGTGAAATTGTGCTTCGTGCAACATAATTCTGGGTGCCATTTACAAACCATAAGTGCTAATGACTCCATTCGTTTTTGTGGTTGTAGGGGCTGTTGATTGGAGTACATTAAAACAAACCTGATCTCTCCAGGACATTCAGAAGCCAAGTTATAAGCCCACAAATGTGTAACTGGACTACTTCTTTAAATTGACACCAGATCCGGTGACCTTTGGGACATGGTTTGACCCCCTTAGGAAAGTGCTATCATCATGAAACGTTCAGATTACTTACAACTCAATAGATTCTACCTTCCTGTAACGTTTCAGCCTGATTGGACCTTGTTTTCACACAAATGAACCCAGAATGATGTGAAATTGTGCTTCGTGCAACATAATTCTGGGTGCCATTTAAAAACCATAAGTGCTAATCACTCCATTCCTTTTTGTGGTAATGGGGGCTGCTAATTGGAGTACTCTAAAACAAACCTGACCTCTCTAGGATATTCAGAAGCCAAGTTATAAGCCCACAAAGGTGTAACTGGACTACTTCTTTAAAGTGACACCAGGCCCGGTGACCTTTGGGACATGGTTTGACCCCCAATAGGAATGTGCGATCATCATGAAACGTTCAGATCACTTACAACTCAATAGATTCTACCTTCTTGTAACGTTTCAGCCTGATTGGACCTTGTTTTCACACAAATGGACCCAGAATGATGTGAAATTGTGCTTTGTGCAACATAATTCTGGGTGCCATTTACAAACCATAAGTGCTAATGACTCCATTCCTTTTTGAGGTTGTAGGGGCTGTTGATTGGAGTACACTAAAACAAACCTGATCTCTCTAGGACATTCAGAAACCAAGTTATAGGCACTCAAAGGTGTAACTGGACTACTTCTTTAAAGAGACACCAGGCCCGGTGACCTTTGGGACATGGTTTGACCCCCTATAGGAATGTGCAATCACCATGAAACGTTCAGATCACTTACAACTCAATAGATTCTACCTTCTTGTAACGTTTCAGCCTGATTGGACCTTGTTTTCACACAAATGGACCCAGAATGATGTGAAATTGTGCTTCGTGCAACATAATTCTGGGTGCCATTTACAAACCATAAGTGCTAATTGAAAACAAGGTCCAATCAGGCTGAAACGTTACAGGAAGGTAGAATCTATTGAGTCGTAAGTGATCTGAACGTTTCATGATGATAGCACTTTCCTAAGGGGGTCAAACCATGTCCCAAAGGTCACTGGATCTGGTGTCAATTTAAAGAAGTAGTCCAGATACACATTTGTGGGCTTATAACTTGGCTTCTGAATGTCCTAGAGAGATCAGGTTTATTTTAGTATACTCCAATCAACAGCCCCTACAACCACAAAAAGGAATGGAGTCATTAGCACTTATGGTTTGTAAATGGCACCCAGAATTATGTTGCACAAAGCACAATTTCACATCATTCTGGGTCCATTTGTGTGAAAACAAGGTCCAATCAGGCTGAAACGTTACAAGAAGGTAGAATCTATTGAGTTGTAAGTGATCTGAACGTTTCATGATGATTGCACATTCCTATAGGCGGTCAAACCATGTCCCAAAGGTCACCGGGCCTGGTGTCTCTTTAAAGAAGTAGTCCAGTTACACCTTTGAGTGCCTATAACTTGGTTTCTGAATGTCCTAGAGAGATCAGGTTTGTTTTAGTGTACTCCAATCAACAGCCCCTACAACCTCAAAAAGGAATGGAGTCATTAGCACTTATGGTTTTTAAATGGCACCCAGAATTATGTTGCACGAAGCAAAATTTCACATCATTCTGGGTCCATTTGTGTGAAAACAAGGTCCAATCAGGCTGAAACGTTACAAGAAGGTAGAATCTATTGAGTTGTAAGTGATCTGAACGTTTCATGATGATCGCACATTCCTATTGGGGGTCAAACCATGTCCCAAAGGTCACCGGGCCTGGTGTCACTTTAAAGAAGTAGTCCAGTTACACCTTTGTGGGCTTATAACTTGGTTTCTGAATATCCTAGAGAGGTCAGGTTTGTTTTAATGTACTCCAACCAACAGCCCCTACAACCACAAAAAGGAATGGAGTCATTAGCACTTATGGTTTGTAAAAGGCACCCAGAATTATGTTGCACAAAGCACAATTTCACATCATTCTGGGTCCATTTGTGTGAAAACAAGGTCCAATCAGGCTGAAACGTTACAAGAAGGTAGAATCTATTGAGTTGTAAGTTATCTGAACGTTTTAAGATGATCGCACTTTCCTAAGGGGGTCAAACCATGTCCCAAAGGTCACCGGATCTGGTGTCAATTTAAAGAAGTAGTCCAGTTACACATTTGTGGGCTTATAACTTGGCTTCTGAATGTCCTAGAGAGATCAGGTTTGTTTTAGTATACTCCAATCAACAGCCCCTACAACCACAAAAAGGAATGGAGTCATTAGCACTTATGGTTTTTAAATGGCACCCAGAATTATGTTGCACGAAGCACAATTTCACATCATTCTGGGTTCATTTGTGTGAAAACAAGGTCCAATCAGGCTGAAACGTTACAAGAAGGTAGAATCTATTGAGTTGTATGTGATCTGAACGTTTCATGATGATCGCACATTCCTATAGGGGGTCAAACCATGTCCCAAAGGTCACCGGGCCTGGTGTCACTTTAAAGAAGTTGTCCAGTTACATATTTGTGGGCTTATAACTTGGCTTCTGAATGCCCTAGAGAGATCAGGTTTGTTTTAATGTACTCCAACCAACAGCCCCTACAACCACAAAAAGGAATGGAGTCATTAGCACTTATGGTTTGTAAATGGCACCCAGAATTATGTTGCACGAAGCACAATTTCACATCATTCTGGGTCCATTTGTGTGAAAACAAGGTCCAATCAGGCTGAAACGTTAGAAGAAGGTAGAATCTATTGAGTTGTAAGTGATCTGAACGTTTCATGATGATCGCACATTCCTATAGGGGGTCAAACCATGTCCCAAAGGTCACCGGGCCTGGTGTCTCTTTAAAGTAGTCCAATTACACCTTTGAGGGCTTATAACTTGGTTTCTGAATGTCCTAGAGAGGTCAGGTTTTTTTTAGAGTACTCCAATTAGCAGCCCCCATTACCACTAAAAGGAATGGAGTCATTAGAACTTATGGTTTTTAAATGGCACCCAGAATTATGTTGCACGAAGCACAATTTCACATCATTCTGGGTTCATTTGTGTGAAAACAAGGTACAATCAGGCTGAAACGTTACAGGAAGGTAGAATCTATTGAGTTGTAAGTGATCTGAACGTTTCATGATGATAGCACTTTCCTAAGGGGGTCAAACCATGTCCCAAAGGTCACCGGATCTGGTGTCAATTTAAAGAAGTAGTCCAGTTACACATTTGTGGGCTTATAACTTGGCTTCTCAATGTCCTAGAGAGATCAGGTTTGTTTTAGTATACTCCAATCAACAGCCCCAACAACCACAAAAAGAAATGGAGTCATTAGCACTTATGGTTTTTAAATCGCACCCAGAATTATGTTGCACGAAGCACAATTTCACATCATACTGGGTTCATTTGTGTGAAATCAAGGTCCAATCAGGCTGAAACGTTACAGGAAGGTAGAATCTATTGAGTTGTAAGTGATCTGAACGTTTCATGATGATCGCACATTCCTATAGGGGGTCAAACCATGTCCCAAAGGTCACCGGGCCTGGTGTCACTTTAAAGAAGTAGTCCAATTACACCTTTGAGGGCTTATAACTTGGTTTCTGAATGTCCTAGAGAGATCAGGTTTGTTTTAGAGTACTCCAATTAGCAGCCCCCATTGCCACTAAAAGGAATGGAGTCATTAGCACTTATGGTTTTTAAATGGCACCCAGAATTATGTTGCACAAAGCACAATTTCACATCATTCTGGGTTCATTTGTGTGAAAACAAGGTCCAATCAGGCTGAAACGTTACAGGAAGGTAGAATCTATTGAGTTGTAAGTGATCTGAACGTTTCATGATGATAGCACTTTCCTAAGGGGGTCAAACCATGTCCCAAAGGTCACCGGATCTGGTGTCAATTTAAAGAAGTAGTCCAGTTACACATTTGTGGGCTTATAACTTGGCTTCTGAATGTCCTAGAGAGATCAGGTTTATTTTAGTATACTCCAATCAACAGCCCCTACAACCACAAAAAGGAATGGAGTCATTAGCACTTATGGTTTTTAAATGGCACCCAGAATTATGTTGCACGAAGCACAATTTCACATCATTCTGGGTTCATTTGTGTGAAAACAAGGTCCAATCAGGCTGAAACTTTACAGGAAGGTAGAATATATTGAGTTGTAAGTGATCTGAACGTTTCATGATGATAGCACTTTCCTAAGGGGGTCAAACCATGTCCCAAAGGTCACCGGATCTGGTGTCAATTTAAAGAAGTAGTCCAGTTACACATTTGTGGGCTTATAACTTGGCTTCTGAATGTCCTAGAGAGATCAGGTTTATTTTAGTATACTCCAATCAACAGCCCCTACAACCACAAAAAGGAATGGAGTCATTAGCACTTATGGTTTTTAAATGGCACCCAGAATTATGTTGCACGAAGCACAATTTCACATCATTCTGGGTTCATTTGTGTGAAAACAAGGTCCAATCAGGCTGAAACGTTACAAGAAGGTAGAATCTATTGAGTTGTAAGTGATCTGAACGTTTCATGATGATCGCACATTCCTATAGGGGGTAAAACCATGTCCCAAAGGTCACCGGGCCTGGTGTCACTTTAAAGAAGTAGTCCAGTTACACATTTGTGGGCTTATAACTTGGCTTCTGAATGTTCTAGAGAGATCAGGTTTGTTTTAGAGTACTCCAATTAACAGCCCCCTTTACCACTAAAAGGAATGGAGTCATTAGCACTTCTGGTTTTGAAATGGCACCCAGAATTATGTTGCACGAAGCACAATTTCACATCATTCTGGGTTCATTTGTGTGAAAACAAGGTCCAATCAGGCTGAAACGTTACAAGAAGGTAGAATCTATTGAGTTGTAAGTGATCTGAACGTTTCATGATGATCGCACATTCCTATAGGGGGTCAAACCATGTCCCAAAGGTCACCGGATCTGGTGTCAATTTAAAGAAGTAGTCCAGTTACATCTTTGTGGGCTTATAACTTGGCTTCTGAATGTCCTAGAGAGATCAGGTTTGTTTTAGTATACTCCAATCAACAGCCCCTACAACCACAAAAAGGAATGGAGTCATTAGCACTTATGGTTTTTAAATGGCACCCAGAATTATGTTGCACGAAGCACAATTTCACATCATTCTGGGTTCATTTGTGTGAAAACAAGGTCCAATCAGGCTGAAACATTACAGGAAGGTAGAACCTATTGAGTTGTAAGTGATCTCAACGTTTCATGATGATAGAACTTTCCTAAGGGGATCAAACCATGTCCCAAAGGTCACCGGATCTGGTGTCAATTTAAAGAAGTAGTCCAGTTACACATTTGTGGGCTTATAACTTGGCTTCTGAATGTCCTAGAGAGATCAAGTTTGTTTTAATGTACTCCAATCAACAGCCCCTACAACCACCAAAAGGAATGGAGTCATTAGCACTTATGGTTTGTAAATTGCACCCAGAATTATGTTGCATGAAGCACAATTTCACATCATTCTGGGTCCATTTGTGTGAAACCAAGGTCCAATCAGGCTGAAACATTACATGAAGTTAGAATCTATTGAATTGTAAGTGATCTGAACGTTTCATGATGATAGCACTTTCCTAAGGGGGACAAACCATGTCCCAAAGGTCACCGGATCTGGTGTCAATTTAAAGAAGTAGTCCAGTTACACATTTGTGGGCTTATAACTTGGCTTCTGAATGTCCTAGAGAGGTCAGGTTTGTTTCAATGTACTCCAACCAACAGCCCCTACAACCACAAAAAGGAATGGAGACTTTAGCACTTATGGTTTGTAAATGGCACCCAGAATTATGTTGCATGAAGCACAATTTCACATCATTCTGGGTCCATTTGTGTGAAAACAAGGTCCAATCAGGCTGAAACGTTACAGGAAGGTAGAATCTATTGAGTTGTAAGTGATCTGAACGTTTCATGATGATCGCACATTCCTATAGGGGGTCAAACCATGTCCCAAAGGTCACCGGGCCTGGTGTCACTTTAAAGAAGTAGTCCAGTTACACCTTTGTGGGCTTATAACTTGGCTTCTGAATATCCTAGAGAGGTCAGGTTTGTTTTAGAGTACTCCAATTAGCAGCCCCCTTTACCACTAAAAGGAATGGAGTTATTAGCACTTATGGTTTTTAAATGGCACCCAGAATTATGTTGCACGAAGCACAATTTCACATCATTCTGGGTTCATTTGTGTGAAAACAAGGTCCAATCAGGCTGAAACGTTACAAGAAGGTAGAATCTATTGAGTTGTAAGTGATCTGAACGTTTCATGATGATCGCACATTCCTATAGGGGGTAAAACCATGTCCCAAAGGTCACCGGGCCTGGTGTCACTTTAAAGAAGTAGTCCAGTTACACATTTGTGGGCTTATAACTTGGCTTCTGAATGTCCTAGAGAGATCAGGTTTGTTTTAGAGTACTCCAATTAACAGCCCCCTTTACCACTAAAAGGAATGGAGTCATTAGCACTTCTGGTTTTGAAATGGCACCCAGAATTATGTTGCACGAAGCACAATTTCACATCATTCTGGGTTCATTTGTGTGAAAACAAGGTCCAATCAGGCTGAAACGTTACAAGAAGGTAGAATCTATTGAGTTGTAAGTGATCTGAACGTTTCATGATGATCGCACATTCCTATAGGGGGTCAAACCATGTCCCAAAGGTCACCGGATCTGGTGTCAATTTAAAGAAGTAGTCCAGTTACATCTTTGTGGGCTTATAACTTGGCTTCTGAATGTCCTAGAGAGATCAGGTTTGTTTTAGTATACTCCAATCAACAGCCCCTACAACCACAAAAAGGAATGGAGTCATTAGCACTTATGGTTTTTAAATGGCACCCAGAATTATGTTGCACGAAGCACAATTTCACATCATTCTGGGTTCATTTGTGTGAAAACAAGGTCCAATCAGGCTGAAACATTACAGGAAGGTAGAACCTATTGAGTTGTAAGTGATCTCAACGTTTCATGATGATAGAACTTTCCTAAGGGGATCAAACCATGTCCCGAAGGTCACCGGATCTGGTGTCAATTTAAAGAAGTAGTCCAGTTACACATTTGTGGGCTTATAACTTGGCTTCTGAATGTCCTAGAGAGATCAAGTTTGTTTTAATGTACTCCAATCAACAGCCCCTACAACCACCAAAAGGAATGGAGTCATTAGCACTTATGGTTTGTAAATTGCACCCAGAATTATGTTGCATGAAGCACAATTTCACATCATTCTGGGTCCATTTGTGTGAAACCAAGGTCCAAGCAGGCTGAAACGTTACATGAAGTTAGAATCTATTGAATTGTAAGTGATCTGAACGTTTCATGATGATAGCACTTTCCTAAGGGGGACAAACCATGTCCCAAAGGTCACCGGATCTGGTGTCAATTTAAAGAAGTAGTCCAGTTACACATTTGTGGGCTTATAACTTGGCTTCTGAATATCCTAGAGAGGTCAGGTTTGTTTTAGAGTACTCCAATTAACAGCCCCCATTACCACTAAAAGGAATGGAGTCATTAGCACTTATGGTTTTTAAATGGCACCCAGAATTATGTTGCACGAAGCACAATTTCACATCATTCTGGGTTCATTTGTGTGAAAACAAGGTCCAATCAGGCTGAAACATTACAGGAAGGTAGAATCTATTGAGTTGTAAGTGATCTCAACGTTTCATGATGATAGAACTTTCCTAAAGGGATCAAACCATGTCCCAAAGGTCACCGGATCTGGTGTCAATTTAAAGAAGTAGTCCAGTTACACATTTGTGGGCTTATAACTTGGCTTCTGAATGTCCTAGAGAGATCAGTTTTTTTAATGTACTCCAATCAACAGCCCCTACAACCACAAAAAGGAATGGAGTCATTAGCACTTATGGTTTGTAAATGGCACCCAGAATTATGTTGCACGAAGCACAATTTCACATCATTCTGGGTCCATTTGTGTGAAAACAAGGTCCAATCAAGCTGAAACGTTACAAGAAGGTAGATTCTATTGAGTTGTAAGTCATCTGAACGTTTCATGATGATCGCACATTCCTATTGGGGGTCAAACCATGTCCCAAAGGTCACCGGGCCTGGTGTCACTTTAAAGAAGTAGTCCAGTTACACCTTTGTGGGCTTATAACTTGGCTTCTGAATATCCTAGAGAGGTCAGGTTTGTTTTAGAGTACTCCAATTAACAGCCCCCATTACCACTAAAAGGAATGGAGTCATTAGCACTTATGGTTTGTAAATGGCACCCAGAATTATGTTGCACGAAGCACAATTTCACATCATTCTGGGTTCATTTGTGTGAAAACAAGGTCCAATCAGGCAGAAATGTTACAGGAAGGTAGAATCTATTGAGTTGTAAGTGATCTGAACGTTTCATGATGATAGCACTTTCCTAAGGGGGTCAAACCATGTCCCAAAGGTCACCGGACCTGGTGTCAATTTAAAGAAGTAGTCCAGTTACACATTTGTGGGCTTATAACTTGGCTTCTGAATGTCCTAGAGAGATCAGGTTTGTTTTAATGTACTCCAATCAACAGCCCCTACAACCACAAAAATGAATGGAGTCATTAGCACTTATGGTTTGTAAATGGCACCCAGAATTATGTTGCACGAAGCACAATTTCACGTCATTCTGGGTTCATTTGTTTGAAAACAAGGTCCACTCAGGCTGAAACGTTACAAGAAGGTAGAATCTATTGAGTTGTAAGTGATCTGAACGTTTCAAGATGATCGCACTTTCCTAAGGGGGTCAAACCATGTCCCAAAGGTCACCGGATCTGGTGTCAATTTAAATAAGTAGTCCTGTTACACATTTGTGGGCTTATAACTTGGCTTCTGAATGTCCTAGAGAGATCAGGTTTGTTTTAGTATACTCCAATCAACAGCCCCTACAACCACAAAAAGGAATGGAGTCATTAGCACTTATGGTTTTGAAATGGCACCCAGAATTATGTTGCACGAAGCACAATTTCACATCATTCTGGGTTCATTTGTGTGAAAACAAGGTCCAATCAGGCTGAAACGTTACAAGAAGGTAGAATATATTGAGTTGTAATTGATCTGAACGTTTCATGATGATCGCACATTCCTATAGGGGGTCAAACCATGTCCCAAAGGTCACCGGGCCTGGTGTCACTTTAAAGAAGTTGTCCAACTACACCTTTGAGGGCTTATAACTTGGTTTCTGAATGTCCTAGAGAGATCAGGTTTGTTTTAATGTACTCCAACCAACAGCCCCTACAACCACAAAAAGGAATGGAGTCATTAGCACTTATGGTTTTTAAATGGCACCCAGAATTATGTTGCACGAAGCACAATTTCACATCATTCTGGGTCCATTTGTGTGAAAACAAGGTCCAATCAGGCTGAAACGTTACAAGAAGGTAGAATCTATTGAGTTGTAAGTGATCTGAACGTTTCATGATGATCGCACATTCCTATAGGGGGTCAAACCATGTCCCAAAGGTCACCGGGCCTGGTGTCACTTTAAAGAAGTAGTCCAATTACACCTTTGAGGGCTTATAACTTGGTTTCTGAATGTCCTAGAGAGATCAGGTTTGTTTTAGTGTACTCCAATCAACAGCCCCTACAACCCCAAAAAGGAATGGAGTCATTAGCACTTATGGTTTGTAAATGGCACCCAGAATTATGTTGCACGAAGCACAATTTCACATCATTCTGGGTTCATTTGTGTGAAATCAAGGTCCAATCAGGCAGAAACTTTACAGGAAGGTAGAATCTATTGAGTTGTAAGTGATCTGAACGTTTCATGATGATCGCACATTCCTATTGGGGGTCAAACCATGTCCCAAAGGTCACTGGGCCTGGTGTCACTTTAAAGAAGTAGTCCAGTTACACCTTTGTGGGCTTATAACTTGGCTTCTGAATATCCTAGAGAGGTCAGGTTTGTTTTAGAGTACTCAAATTAGCAGCCCCCATAACCACTAAAAGGAATGGAGTCATTAGCACTTATGGTTTTTATATGGCAGCCAGAATTATGTTGCACAAAGCACAATTTCACATCATTCTGGGTTCATTTGTGTGAAAACAAGGTCCAATCAGGCTGAAACGTTACAGGAAGGTAGAATCTATTGAGTTGTAAGTGATCTGAACGTTTCATGATGATAGCACTTTCCTAAGGGGGTCGAACCATGTCCCAAAGGTCACCGGATCTGGTGTCAATTTAAAGAAGTAGTCCAGTTACACATTTGTGGGCTTATAACTTGGCTTCTGAATGTCCTAGAGAGATCAGGTTTGTTTTAGTATACTCCAATCAACAGCCCCTACAACCACAAAAAGGAATGGAGTCATTAGCACTTATGGTTTTTAAATAGCACCCAGAATTGTGTTGCACGAAGCACAATTTCACATCATTCTGGGTCCGTTTGTGTGAAAACAAGGTCCAATCAGGCTGAAACGTTACAGGAAGGTAGAATCTATTGAGTTGTAAATGATCTGAACGTTTCATGATGATAGCACTTTCCTAAGGGGGTCAAACCATGTCCCAAAGGTCACCGGATCTGGTGTCAATTTAAAGAAGTAGTCCAGTTACACATTTGTGGGCTTAGAACTTGGCTTCTGAATGTCCTAGAGAGATCAGGTTTGTTTTAGTATACTCCAATCAACAGCCCCTACAACCCCAAAAAGGAATGGAGTCATTAGCACTTATGGTTTGTAAATGGCACCCAGAATTATGTTGCACGAAGCACAATTTCACATCATTCTGGGTTCATTTGTGTGAAATCAAGGTCCAATCAGGCAGAAACTTTACAGGAAGGTAGAATCTATTGAGGTGTAAGTGATCTGAACGTTTCATGATGATCGCACATTCCTATTGGGGGTCAAACCATGTCCCAAAGGTCACTGGACCTGGTGTCACTTTAAAGAAGTAGTCCAGTTACACCTTTGTGGGCTTATAACTTGGCTTCTGAATATCCTAGAGAGGTCAGGTTTGTTTTAGAGTACTCCAATTAGCAGCCCCCATTACCACTAAAAGGAATGGAGTCATTAGCACTTATGGTTTTTATTGGCAGCCAGAATTATGTTGCACAAAGCACAATTTCACATCATTCTGGGTTCATTTGTGTGAAAACAAGGTCCAATCAGGCTGAAACGTTACAGGAAGGTAGAATCTATTGAGTTGTAAGTGATCTGAACGTTTCATGATGATAGCACTTTCCTAAGGGGGTCGAACCATGTCCCAAAGGTCACCGGATCTGGTGTCAATTTAAAGAAGTAGTCCAGTTACACATTTGTGGGCTTATAACTTGGCTTCTGAATGTCCTAGAGAGATCAGGTTTGTTTTAGTATACTCCAATCAACAGCCCCTACAACCACAAAAAGGAATGGAGTCATTAGCACTTATGGTTTTTAAATAGCACCCAGAATTATGTTGCACGAAGCACAATTTCACATCATTCTGGGTCCGTTTGTGTGAAAACAAGGTCCAATCAGGCTGAAACGTTACAGGAAGGTAGAATCTATTGAGTTGTAAATGATATGAACGTTTCATGATGATAGCACTTTCCTAAGGGGGTCAAACCATGTCCCAAAGGTCACCGGATCTGGTGTCAATTTAAAGAAGTAGTCCAGTTACACATTTGTGGGCTTAGAACTTGGCTTCTGAATGTCCTAGAGAGATCAGGTTTGTTTTAGTATACTCCAATCAACAGCCCCTACAACCACAAAAAGGAATGGAGTCATTAGCACTTATGGTTTTTAAATAGCACCCAGAATTATGTTGCACGAAGCACAATTTCACATCATTCTGGGTCCGTTTGTGTGAAAACAAGGTCCAATCAGGCTGAAACGTTACAGGAAGGTAGAATCTATTGAGTTGTAAATGATCTGAACGTTTCATGATGATAGCACTTTCCTAAGGGGGTCAAACCATGTCCCAAAGGTCACCGGATCTGGTGTCAATTTAAAGAAGTAGTCCAGTTACACATTTGTGGGCTTATAACTTGGCTTCTGAATGTCCTAGAGAGATCAGGTTTGTTTTAATGTACTCCAACCAACAGCCCCTGTCGCGTGCCCGTCCCATTTGTCGGTTCCGTTAAAACCCAGTTCCGTTAGAACTTATGAGACGGTGCATCTATCAGGGTTCGGGGGGATGTCGGCGAGTTTAATCGTACTAGACCCCGGTTTGGACTATCTAATTAGAATCTTGTCTTTTATTTTAAAGGTGAAATGACTTGTACGAATAGCCAGCCTCAGAGTACTCCACTTCTTTTAAACTCGTTACCTTTTGGTTAAGATACTAGAGAGAAGTCTGGAGGCAAGCCAAGCCTCTCAGCAATTGTTTGGATTACTCGGAATTAATTGCGCCTCTAACAGCTTATTTGGGAGGTTGGTAACTATAAAATGATTTATGCTAGTTGATCAGGCTATCATAATTTTATCAATTTATTTATTAATCCAACCTTCCAGCTGATTAGAGACTTTTTCAACCTGCAATCAGAGCCAAAATAACCTCTAATATCCTGTTTTTATCGCCCTTAAGACAACTCGTTACTCGCAAGGAGGGGGAAGTTAAAACTTCCCTTATCTTAAGGTTTCTTTATATTATTATATTACAAACTGTAAAGTAAGTCCTGATAATTCAGAGACCTGTGTTCGACATGCTTACCTCTGTGCAATTATGGCCAGGGCTCCAAACTTGAAGCTTTAGAGAAAACCTGAAAGAATCAGGATTATGTTTCTTTTTCAAAAAAGGTTTATTACAAAATCAAAATACAAAAATGGGTAAAGTAAAAAACAACTGCTATCCCCCAAGGAGGAATTAGTTCAAAATGATTAAATAAGAGTTAGTTTACACTAGCTCCTGTCTTCTCAGAATCTCCCCAAAACTCTCCCAAGTCTCTTCTTCCAAGAGTCCTCCCCCACTAAGCTCTGCTTCTCTCCAAAAAACTGCCTGTCATCCCCCATCCAGGGGGACAGGGGATGACCCCTCCAAGCCTGCTCTGTCTCTTCTTGTCGCCTGCCCCAGCTGCTGTTGAATCTTTCCTCTGCTGTTCAGAGCTGTTCTTATATACCCTTCCTGGGCCAGCTTAAGGTCATGGGGTCATTTACCAGATACACACTTTGTAGCTCAACACAAAACATTTGGTGTCATTTTCACTACATGCAGCATTCTTCTTAACACAGGTCATTACATCATCTTTTGCAGCATTCTTCAGTTTCTCTCCAATGTTCCCGAGAGGGCTTCTGGATCTGATGGGCTTGTCTTCACTCTGTTCTCCTCCAATCCCATCTTTCCAAGCCAGGGGTGGGGCAAAGAGGTTGGGTCAGTCAACCTGACCTTTTGCCCAGTTCTGTCCTCTCGTCCCTGTGACCCTTGTGTGACCCTTGTTTCTGACCACAGTTTTTTTGACCTGCAGCCCAGCTCCTGTCGGCTGGCTGATTTTGCTCGCACAAGCCAGTCCAGTGTGGCTCACCTTTTGACCCCGTACTTGCCACTGTCTTTGGCATGTGGGACTCGCAACATCCCCCATGCGAGAAAAATCTAGCCAGGGGACTGCAGCAGCCTTCTTTGGGGTGGGGCTGCCTCCTCCTCTGGATCATCTTCATCTCCAGTCTCAGACCCAGAGTCTGACAGCTCAGAGTTCAGATACACACCATCATCATCATCATCATCACTCACTTCAGTCTCTGAAGAACCAGATGTTTGTTCATGAGGGTTCAGAACTGGGTTCCTGCTTCTCCACCAGTTTCAGCTGCCATCTGGTCAGCTGAGCTGCTGGTTGGACCATCTCAATCTCCTCCTTCAAGCAGAGACTCTCTCCCTCCAGACTGAAGACATTTTTTACTGCAGAGCTTCAAATATTCTCCTCACACACCTGAACATCAACAAGCTAACTCTGCTTGCAGCTGCTGGTGGGAAGCTTACGCTAAAAATTATAAAGTGTGGCAAGGTGGATAAATAAGGACCGGGCGGGAATCGATCCCGAGACCTCCGGGGTGGGAGTCATACGCTCTAACCACTCAGCCAAAGGGACATCCCTTTAGCCATCTGGCCAGGGTGCATGATCAATCAAGACATTGTGACAGAACGCTCACACTGTCACACCTTCCCCCCTCTTTCCACAAGCGCGTCCTCGTACTCCCGCGCAGGGTGCCACAAACTTCACATCCACGGACCTACTTGACAGTACTACATGGATCCTGCCAACAACACCATATATGGCAAGGTTAAAAATGCTTACGCCTTATTAGTGTAGCTGTCTGTCAGGTCAGAATCATATGGAGCTGTTAGTTCAGGACTCTCCCTTCTCAAAAGAACTAGTAGGGGGAGGGGTGATGTCACCACATCCTGCTTGTCTGTTGTTGCTCAGCTGACTGAGTGCTTTTTCTCTGTTCAGCTGTGGCTTCTCATATCTGCAGGCTGCCGAGAGCGGAAGCTAGGTGCTTGTTTCAAGCAGATCCTCTAAAAACAAAGTTTAATTGGAGCAGAGTTCCAATGCTCCCAGTTATAAGTCCGTCCTTTACAGGCGGCACGGTTTCTCCCCTCACGGAGCCCTTAAGCACAGAGGTTCACACATTATACATGTTCCCGGCTTCTAGCCTCCCCATTGCGCGTAACGATACACATTTGCAGATTCTATGAAGCCCGGAAACATAGCCACTTTAAAATCTTTAATTCAATCCCCCTTCGTTAACAGGATGAGGCCCAGAGCACCTGAGATCTTACAAGTCATTTCTTCACTAGATTTTGATCCAGCCATGACGTTTAATCGCATCTCACTTGTGCCTCAGCACCTGGACAGCGCCCCGCCGCAGCTCCATACTAGCTTTTCCAGCCTCATTCTGAAAGCTCCGGTTACAGGATACTGAAAGATCTATCTGCCATGGCTGGTTAAAAGTTTCTCTTTTTTCATTTATTTTATTTTTATTCGTTTTCACGTCTTATTCTTTATTCTTACTCTTTATTCCTTTTTATTTTTTGCCTAGCTTTTATCCTTGGCTATTCTTACGTCGGAAAGCCGTGATTTCTTTATACCTCTCTGAGTTAATCTTCCGTTCTCCCAAATTTCTTTCCTTTTCGAGAAATTGGTGCGGTTTTCACTCCAAGGTTATAAGCTTATCCGGTCCTTGGTGCGTAAGCTTTTATCAGCCTAAAAGACATAGTTCTACGTCGAATAGTCCGGTATCTAATATTTGAACCTTCGCTCTGTAGCCCCACATTGGTGCGCCATGTCGCGTGCCCGTCCCATTTGTCGGTTCCGTTAAAACCCAGTTCCGTTAGAACTTATGAGACGGTGCATCTATCAGGGTTCGGGGGGATGTCGGCGAGTTTAATCGTACTAGACCCGGGTTTGGACTATGTAATTAGAATCTTGTCTTTTATTTTAAAGGTGAAATGACTTGTACGAATAGCCTTCCTCAGAGTACTCCACTTCTTTTAAACTCGTTACCTATTGGTTAAGATACTAGAGAGAAGTCTGGAGGCAAGCCAAGCCTCTCAGCAATTGTTTGGATTACCCGGAATTAATTGCGCATCTAACAGCTTATGTGGGAGGTTGGTAACTATAAAATGATTTATGCTAGTTGATCAGGCTATCATAATTTTATCAATTTATTTATTAATCCAACCTTCCAGCTGATTAGAGACTTTTTCAACCTGCAATCAGAGCCAAAATAACCTCTAATATCGCCCTTAAGACAACTCGTTACTCGCAAGGAGGGGGAAGTTAAAACTTCCCTTATCTTAAGGTTTCTTTATATTATTATATTACAAACTGTAAAGTAAGTCCTGATAATTCAGAGACCTGTGTTCGACATGCTTAACTCTGTGCAATTATGGCCAGGGCTCCAAACGTGAAGCTTTAGAGAAAACCTGAAAGAATCAGGATTATGTTTCTTTTTCGAAAAAGGTTTATTACAAAATCAAAATACAAAAATGGGTAAAGTAAAAAACAACTGCTATCCCCCAAGGAGGAATCAGTTCAAAATGATTAAATAAGAGTTAGTTTACACTAGCTCCTGTCTTCTCAGAATCTCCCCAAAACTCTCCCAAGTCTCTTCTTCCAAGAGTCCTCCCCCTCTAAGCTCTGCTTCTCTCCAAAAAACTGCCTGTCATCCCCCATCCAGGGGGACAGGGGATGACCCCTCCAAGCCTGCTCTGTCTCTTCTTGTCGCCTGCCCCAGCTGCTGTCGAATCTTTCCTCTGCTGTTCAGAGCTGTTCTTATATACCCTTCCTGGGCCAGCTTAAGGTCATGGGGTCATTTACCAGATACACACTTTGTAGCTCAACACAAAACATTTGGTGTCATTTTCACTACATGCAGCATTCTTCTTAACACAGGTCATTACATCATCTTTTGCAGCATTCTTCAGTTTCTCTCCAATGTTCCCAAGAGGGCTTCTGGATCTGATGGGCTTGTCTTCACTCTGTTCTCCTCCAATCCCATCTATCCAAGCCAGGGGTGGGGCAAAGAGGTTGGGTCAGTCAACCTGACCTTTTGCCCAGTTCTGTCCTCTTGTCCCTGTGACCCTTGTGTGACCCTTGCTTCTGACCACAGTTTTTTTGACCTGCAGCCCAGCTCCTGTCGGCTGGCTGATTTTGCTTGCACAAGCCAGTCCAGTGTGGCTCACCTTTTGACCCCGTACTTGCCACTGTCTTTGGCATGTGGGACTCGCAACACCCCTACAACCACAAAAAGGAATGGAGTCATTAGCACTTATGGTTTGTAAATGGCACCCAGAATTATGTTGCACGAAGCACAATTTCACATCATTCTGGGTTCATTTGTGTGAAAACAAGGTCCAATCAGGCTGAAACGTTACAAGAAGGTAGAATCTATTGAGTTGTATGTGATCTGAACGTTTCATGAAGATCGCACATTCCTATAGGGGGTCAAACCATGTCCCAAAGGTCACCGGGCCTGGTGTCACTTTAAAGAAGTTGTCCAGTTACATATTTGTGGGCTTATAACTTGGCTTCTGAATGCCCTAGAGAGATCAGGTTTGTTTTAATGTACTCCAACCAACAGCCCCTACAACCACAAAAAGGAATGGAGTCATTAGCACTTATGGTTTGTAAATGGCACCCAGAATTATGTTGCACGAAGCACAATTTCACATCATTCTGGGTCCATTTGTGTGAAAACAAGGTCCAATCAGGCTGAAACGTTACAAGAAGGTAGAATCTATTGAGTTGTAAGTGATCTGAACGTTTCATGATGATCGCACATTCCTATAGGGGGTCAAACCAGGTCCCAAAGGTCACCGGGCCTGGTGTCTCTTTAAAGTAGTCCAATTACACCTTTGAGGGCTTATAACTTGGTTTCTGAATGTCCTAGAGAGGTCAGGTTTGTTTTAGAGTACTCCAATTAGCAGCCCCCATTACCACTAAAAGGAATGGAGTCATTAGAACTTATGGTTTTTAAATGGCACCCAGAATTATGTTGCACGAAGCACAATTTCACATCATTCTGGGTTCATTTGTGTGAAAACAAGGTACAATCAGGCTGAAACGTTACAGGAAGGTAGAATCTATTGAGTTGTAAGTGATCTGAACGTTTCATGATGATAGCACTTTCCTAAGGGGGTCAAACCATGTCCCAAAGGTCACCGGATCTGGTTTCAATTTAAAGAAGTAGTCCAGTTACACATTTGTGGGCTTATAACTTGGCTTCTCAATGTCCTAGAGAGATCAGGTTTGTTTTAGTATACTCCAATCAACAGCCCCAACAACCACAAAAAGAAATGGAGTCATTAGCACTTATGGTTTTTAAATCGCACCCAGAATTATGTTGCACGAAGCACAATTTCACATCATACTGGGTTCATTTGTGTGAAATCAAGGTCCAATCAGGCTGAAACGTTACAGGAAGGTAGAATCTATTGAGTTGTAAGTGATCTGAACGTTTCATGATGATCGCACATTCCTATAGGGGGTCAAACCATGTCCCAAAGGTCACCGGGCCTGGTGTCACTTTAAAGAAGTAGTCCAATTACACCTTTGAGGGCTTATAACTTGGTTTCTGAATGTCCTAGAGAGATCAGGTTTGTTTTAGAGTACTCCAATTAGCAGCCCCCATTGCCACTAAAAGGAATGGAGTCATTAGCACTTATGGTTTTTAAATGGCACCCAGAATTATGTTGCACAAAGCACAATTTCACATCATTCTGGGTTCATTTGTGTGAAAACAAGGTCCAATCAGGCTGAAACGTTACAGGAAGGTAGAATCTATTGTGTTGTAAGTGATCTGAACGTTTCATGATGATAGCACTTTCCTAAGGGGGTCAAACCATGTCCCAAAGGTCACCGGATCTGGTGTCAATTTAAAGAAGTAGTCCAGTTACACATTTGTGGGCTTATAACTTGGCTTCTGAATGTCCTAGAGAGATCAGGTTTATTTTAGTATACTCCAATCAACAGCCCCTACAACCACAAAAAGGAATGGAGTCATTAGCACTTATGGTTTTTAAATGGCACCCAGAATTATGTTGCACGAAGCACAATTTCACATCATTCTGGGTTCATTTGTGTGAAAACAAGGTACAATCAGGCTGAAACTTTACAGGAAGGTAGAATATATTGAGTTGTAAGTGATCTGAACGTTTCATGATGATCGCACATTCCTATTGGGGGTCAAACCATGTCCCAAAGTTCACCGGGCCTGGTGTCACTTTAAAGAAGTAGTCCAGTTACACATTTGTGGGCTTATAACTTGGCTTCTGAATGTCCTAGAGAGATCAGGTTTGTTTTAGTGTACTCCAACCAACAGCCTTTACAACCACAAAAAGGAATGGAGTCATTAGCACTTATGGTTTGTAAATGGCACCCAGAATTATGTTGCACGAAGCACAATTTCACATCATTCTGGGTCCATTTGTGTGAAACCAAGGTCCAATCAGGCTGAAACGTTACATGAAGTTAGAATCTATTTAATTGTAAGTGATCTGAACGTTTCATGATGATAGCACTTTCCTAAGGGGGACAAACCATGTCCCAAAGGTCACCGGATCTGGTGTCAATTTAAAGAAGTAGTCCAGTTACACATTTGTGGGCTTATAACTTGGCTTCTGAATGTCCTAGAGAGATCAGGTTTGTTTTAGAGTACTCCAATTAACAGCCCCCTTTACCACTAAAAGGAATGGAGTCATTAGCACTTCTGGTTTTGAAATGGCACCCAGAATTATGTTGCACGAAGCACAATTTCACATCATTCTGGGTTCATTTGTGTGAAAACAAGGTCCAATCAGGCTGAAACGTTACAAGAAGGTAGAATCTATTGAGTCGTAAGTGATCTGAACGTTTCATGATGATCGCACATTCCTATAGGGGGTCAAACCATGTCCCAAAGGTCACCGGATCTGGTGTCAATTTAAAGAAGTAGTCCAGTTACATCTTTGTGGGCTTATAACTTGGCTTCTGAATGTCCTAGAGAGATCAGGTTTGTTTTAGTATACTCCAATCAACAGCCCCTACAACCACAAAAAGGAATAGAGTCATTAGCACTTATGGTTTTTAAATGGCACCCAGAATTATGTTGCATGAAGCACAATTTCACATCATTCTGGGTTCATTTGTGTGAAAACAAGGTCCAATCAGGCTGAAACATTACAGGAAGGTAGAATCTATTGAGTTGTAAGTGATCTCAACGTTTCATGATGATAGAACTTTCCTAAGGGGATCAAACCATGTCCCAAAGGTCACCGGATCTGGTGTCAATTTAAAGAAGTAGTCCAGTTACACATTTGTGGGCTTATAACTTGACTTCTGAATGTCCTAGAGAGATCAAGTTTGTTTTAATGTACTCCAATCAACAGCCCCTACAACCACCAAAAGGAATGGAGTCATTAGCACTTATGGTTTGTAAATTGCACCCAGAATTATGTTGCATGAAGCACAATTTCACATCATTCTGGGTTCATTTGTGTGAAACCAAGGTCCAATCAGGCTGAAACATTACATGAAGTTAGAATCTATTGAATTGTAAGTGATCTGAACGTTTCATGATGATAGCACTTTCCTAAGGGGGACAAACCATGTCCCAAAGGTCACCGGATCTGGTGTCAATTTAAAGAAGTAGTCCAGTTACACATTTGTGGGCTTATAACTTGGCTTCTGAATGTCCTAGAGAGATCAGTTTTTTTTAATGTACTCCAATCAACAGCCATTACAACCACAAAAAGGAATGGAGTCATTAGCACTTATGGTTTGTAAATGGCACCCAGAATTATGTTGCACGAAGCACAATTTCACATCATTCTGGGTCCATTTGTGTGAAAACAAGGTCCAATCAGGCTGAAACGTTACAAGAAGGTAGATTCTATTGAGTTGTAAGTCATCTGAACGTTTCATGATGATCGCACATTCCTATTGGGGGTCAAACCATGTCCCAAAGGTCACCGGGCCTGGTGTCACTTTAAAGAAGTAGTCCAGTTACACCTTTGTGGGCTTATAACTTGGCTTCTGAATATCCTAGAGAGGCCAGGTTTGTTTTAGAGTACTCCAATTAACAGCCCCCATTACCACTAAAAGGAATGGAGTCATTAGCACTTATGGTTTGTAAATGGCACCCAGAATTATGTTGCACGAAGCACAATTTCACATCATTCTGGGTTCATTTGTGTGAAAACAAGGTCCAATCAGGCAGAAATGTTACAGGAAGGTAGAATCTATTGAGTTGTAAGTGATCTGAACGTTTCATGATGATAGCACTTTCCTAAGGGGGTCAAACCATGTCCCAAAGGTCACCGGACCTGGTGTCAATTTAAAGAAGTAGTCCAGTTACACATTTGTGGGCTTATAACTTGGCTTCTGAATGTCCTAGAGAGATCAGGTTTGTTTTAATGTACTCCAATCAACAGCCCCTACAACCACAAAAATGAATGGAGTCATTAGCACTTATGGTTTGTAAATGGCACCCAGAATTATGTTGCACGAAGCACAATTTCACATCATTCTGGGTCCATTTGTGTGAAAACAAGGTCCAATCAGGCTGAAACGTTACAAGAAGGTAGAATCTATTTAGTTGTAAGTGATCTGAACGTTTCAAGATGATCGCACTTTCCTAAGGGGGTCAAACCATGTCGCAAAGGTCACCGGATCTGGTGTCAATTTAAATAAGTAGTCCTGTTACACATTTGTGGGCTTATAACTTGGCTTCTGAATGTCCTAGAGAGATCAGGTTTGTTTTAGTATACTCCAATCAACAGCCCCTACAACCACAAAACGGAATGGAGTCATTAGCACTCATGGTTTTTAAATGGCACCCAGAATTATGTTGCACGAAGCACAATTTCACATCATTCTGGGTTCATTTGTGTGAAAACAAGGTCCAATCAGGCTGAAACGTTACAAGAAGGTAGAATATATTGAGTTGTAAGTGATCTGAACGTTTCATGATGATCGCACATTCCTATACTGGGTCAAACCATGTCCCAAAGGTCACCGGGCCTGGTGTCACTTTAAAGAAGTAGTCCAATTACACCAATGAGGGCTTATAACTTGGCTTCTGAATGTCCTAGAGAGATCAGGTTTGTTTTAATGTACTCCAACCAACAGCCCCTACAACCACAAAAAGAAATGGAGTCATTAGCACTTATGGTTTGTAAATGGCACCCAGAATTATGTTGCACGAAGCAATATTTCACATCATTCTGGGTCCATTTGAGTGAAAACAAGGTCCAATCAGGCTGAAACGTTACAAGAAGGTAGAATCCATTGAATTGTAAGTGATCTGAACGTTTCATGATGATCGCACATTCCTATAGGGGGTCAAACCATGTCCCAAAGGTCACCGGGCCTGGTGTCACTTTAAAGAAGTAGTCCAGTTACACATTTGTGGGCTTAGAACTTGGCTTCTGAATGTCCTAGAGAGATCAGGTTTGTTTTAGTATACTCCAATCAACAGCCCCTACAACCACTAAAAGGAATGGAGTCATTAGCACTCATGGTTTTTAAATGGCACCCTGAATTATGTTGCATGAAGCACAATTTCACATCATTCTGGGTTCATTTGTGTGAAAACAAGGTCCAATCAGGCTGAAACGTTACAGGAAGGTAGAACCTATTGAGTTGTAAGTGATCTCAACGTTTCATGATGATAGAACTTTCCTAAGGGGATCAAACCATGTCCCAAAGGTCACCGGATCTGGTGTCAATTTAAAGAAGTAGTCCAGTTACACATTTGTGGGCTTTTAACTTGGCTTCTGAATGTCCTAGAGAGATCAAGATTGTTTTAATGTACTCCAATCAACAGCCCCTACAACCACCAAAAGTAATGGAGTCATTAGCACTTATGGTTTGTAAATTGCACCCAGAATTATGTTGCATGAAGCACAATTTCACATCATTCTGGGTCCATTTGTGTGAAACCAAGGTCCAATCAGGCTGAAACGTTACATGAAGTTAGAATCTATTGAATTGTAAGTGATCTGAACGTTTCATGATGATAGCACTTTCCTAAGGGGGACAAACCATGTCCCAAAGGTCACCGGATCTGGTGTCAATTTAAAGAAGTAGTCCAGTTACACATTTGTGGGCTTATAACTTGGCTTCTGAATGTCCTAGAGAGATCAGTTTTTTTAATGTACTCCAATCAACAGCCCCTACAACCACAAAAAGGAATGGAGTCATTAGCACTAATGGTTTGTAAATGGCACCCAGAATTATGTTGCACGAAGCACAATTTCACATCATTCTGGGTCCATTTGTGTGAAAACAAGGTCCAATCAGGCTGAAACGTTACAAGAAGGTAGAATCTATTGAGTTGTAAGTGATCTGAACGTTTCATGATGATCGCACATTCCTATTGGGGGTCAAACCATGTCCCAAAGGTCACCGGGCCTGGTGTCACTTTAAAGAAGTAGTCCAGTTACACCTTTGTGGGCTTATAACTTGGCTTCTGAATATCCTAGAGAGGCCAGGTTTGTTTTAGAGTACTCCAATTAACAGCCCCCATTACCACTAAAAGGAATGGAGTCATTAGCACTTATGGTTTGTAAATGGCACCCAGAATTATGTTGCACGAAGCACAATTTCACATCATTCTGGGTTCATTTGTGTGAAAACAAGGTCCAATCAGGCAGAAATGTTACAGGAAGGTAGAATCTATTGAGTTGTAAGTGATCTGAACGTTTCATGATGATAGCACTTTCCTAAGGGGGTCAAACCATGTCCCAAAGGTCACCGGACCTGGTGTCAATTTAAAGAAGTAGTCCAGTTACACATTTGTGGGCTTATAACTTGGCTTCTGAATGTCCTAGAGAGATCAGGTTTGTTTTAATGTACTCCAATCAACAGCCCCTATAACCACAAAAATGAATGGAGTCATTAGCACTTATGGTTTGTAAATGGCACCCAGAATTATGTTGCACGAAGCACAATTTCACATCATTCTGGGTCCATTTGTGTGTAAACAAGGTCCAATCAGGCTGAAACGTTACAAGAAGGTAGAATCTATTGAGTTGTAAGTGATCTGAACGTTTCATGATGATCGCACATTCCTATAGGGGGTCAAACCATGTCCCAAAGGTCACCGAGCCTGGTGTCACTTTAAAGAAGTAGTCCAATTACACCTTTGAGGGCTTATAACTTGGCTTCTGAATGTCCTAGAGAGATCAGGTTTGTTTTAATGTACTCCAACCAACAGCCCCTACAACCACAAAAAGAAATGGAGTCATTAGCACTTATGGTTTGTAAATGGCACCCAGAATTATGTTGCACGAAGCAATATTTCACATCATTCTGGGTCCATTTGAGTGAAAACAAGGTCCATTCAGGCTGAAACGTTACAAGAAGGTAGAATCCATTGAATTGTAAGTGATCTGAACGTTTCATGATGATCGCAAATTCCTATAGGGGGTCAAACCATGTCCCAAAGGTCACCACGCCTGGTGTCACTTTAAAGAAGTAGTCCAGTTACACATTTGTGGGCTTAGAACTTGGCTTCTGAATGTCCTAGAGAGATCAGGTTTGTTTTAGTATACTCCAATCAACAGCCTCTACATCCACAAAAAGGAATGGAGTCATTAGCACTTATGGTTTTTAAATGGCACCCAGAATTATGTTGCACGAAGCACAATTTCACATCATTCTGGGTTCATTTGTGTGAAAACAAGGTCCAATCAGGCTGAAACGTTACAGGAAGGTAGAATCCATTGAGTTGTAAGTTATCTGAACGTTTCATGATGATAGCACTTTCCTAAGGGGGTCGAACCATGTCCCAAAGGTCACCGGATCTGGTGTCAATTTAAAGAAGTAGTCCAGTTACACATTTGTGGGCTTATAACTTGGCTTCTGAAGGTCCTAGAGAGATCAGGTTTGTTTTAGTATACTCCAATCAACAGCCCCTACAACCACAAAAAGGAATGGAGTCATTAGCACTTATGGTTTTTAAATAGCACCCAGAATTATGTTGCACAAAGCACAATTTCACATCATTCTGGGTCCGTTTGTGTGAAAACAAGGTCCAATCAGGCTGAAACGTTACAGGAAGGTAGAATCTATTGAGTTGTAATTGATCTGAACGTTTCATGATGATCGCAATTCCTATAGGGGGTCAAACCATGTCCCAAAGGTCACCGGGCCTGATGTCACTTTAAAGAAGTAGTCCAATTACACATTTGAGGGCTTATAACTTGGTTTCTGAATGTCCTAGAGAGATCAGGTTTATTTTGGTGTACTCCAATCAACAGCCCCTACAACCTCAAAAAGGAATGGAGTCATTAGCACTTATGGTTTTTAAATGGCACCCAGAATTATGTTGCACGAAGCACAATTTCACATCATTCTGGGTCCATTTGTGTGAAAACAAGGTCCAATCAGGCTGAAACGTTACAAGAAGGTAGAATCTATTCAGTTGTAAGTGATCTGAACGTTTCATGATGATCGCACATTCCTATTGGGGGTCAAACCATGTCCCAAAGTTCACCGGGCCTGGTGTCACTTTAAAGAAGTAGTCCAGTTACACATTTGTGGGCTTATAACTTGGCTTCTGAATGTCCTAGAGAGATCAGGTTTGTTTTAGTGTACTCCAACCAACAGCCCTTACAACCACAAAAAGGAATGGAGTCATTAGCACTTATGGTTTGTAAATGGCACCCAGAATTATGTTGCACGAAGCACAATTTCACATCATTCTGGGTCCATTTGTGTGAAAACAAGGTCCAATCAGGCTGAAACGTTACAAGACGGTAGAATCTATTGAGTTGTAAGTGATCTGAACGTTTCATGTTGATCGCACATTCCTATAGGGGGTCAAACCATGTCCCAAAGGTCACCGGGCCTGGTGTCACTTAAAAGAAGTAGTCCAGTTACACCTTTGTGGGCTTATAACTTGGCTTCTGAATATCCTAGAGAGGTCAGGTTTGTTTTAGAGTACTCCAATTAACAGCCCCTACAACCACAAAAAGGAATGGAGTCATTAGCACTTATGGTTTTTAAATGGCACCCAGAATTATGTTGCACGAAGCACAATTTCACATCATTCTGGGTTCATTTGTGTGAAAACAAGGTCCAATCAGGCTGAAACGTTACAGGAAGGTAGAATCTATTGAGTTGTAAGTGATCTGAACGTTTCATGATGGTAGCACTTTCCTAAGGGGGTCAAACCATGTCCCAAAGGTCACCGGATCTGGTGTCAATTTAAAGAAGTAGTCCAGTTACACCTTTGTGGGCTTATAACTTGGCTTCTGAATATCCTAGAGAGGTCAGGTTTGTTTTAGAGTACTCCAATTAACAGCCCCCATTACCACTAAAACGAATGGAGTCATTAGCACTTATGGTTTTTAAATGGCACCCAGAATTATGTTGCACGAAGCACAATTTCACATCATTCTGGGTTCATTTGTGTGAAAACAAGGTCCAATCAGGCTGAAACGTTACAGGAAGGTAGAATCTATTGAGTTGTAAGTGATCTGAACGTTTCATGATGATAGCACTTTCCTAAGGGGGTCAAACCATGTCCCAAAGGTCACCGGGCCTGGTGTCACTTTAAAGAAGTAGTCCAGATACACCTTTGTGGGCTTATAACTTGGCTTAATAATATCCTAGAGAGGTCAGGTATGTTTTAGAGTACTCCAATTAACAGCCCCCATTACCACTAAAAGGAATGGAGTCAATAGCACTTATGTTTTTTAAATGGCACCCAGAATTATGTTGCACGAAGCACAATTTCACATCATTCTGGGTTCATTTGTGTGAAAACAAGGTCCAATCAGGCTGAAACGTTACAGGAAGGTAGAATCTATTGAGTTGTAAGTGATCTGAACGTTTCATGATGATCGCACATTCCTATAGGGGGTCAAACCATGTCCCAAAGGTCACCGGATCTGGTGTCAATTTAAAGAAGTAGTCCAGTTACACATTTGTGGGCTTATAACTTGGCTTCTGAATATCCTAGAGAGATCAGGTTTGTTTTAGTATACTCCAATCAACAGCCCCTACAACCACAAAAAGGAATGGAGTCATTAGCACTTATGGTTTTTAAATGGCACCCAGAATTATGTTGCACGAAGCACAATTTCACATCATTCTGGCTTCATTTGTGTGAAAACAAGGTCAAATCAGGCTGAAACGTTACAGGAAGTTAGAATCTATTGAGTTGTAAGTGATCTGAACATTTCATGATGATAGCACTTTCCTAAGGGGGTTAAACCATGTCCCAAAGGTCACCGGATCTGGTGTCAATTTAAAGAAGTAGTCCAGTTACACATTTGTGGGCTTATAACTTGGCTTCTGAATGTCCTAGAGAGATCAGGTTTGTTTTAGTATACTCCAATCAACAGCCCCTACAAACACTAAAAGGAATGGAGTAATTAGCACTTATGTTTTTTAAATGGCACCCAGAATTATGTTGCACGAAGCACAATTTCACATCATTCTGGGTTCATTTGTGTGAAAACAAGGTCCAATCAGGCTGAAATGTTACAGGAAGGTAGAATCTATTGAGTTGTAAGTGATCTGAACGTTTCATGATGATAGCACTTTCCTAAGGGGGTCAAACCATGTCCCAAAGGTCACCGCATCTGGTGTCAATTTAAAGAAGTAGTCCAGTTACACATTTGAGGGCTTATAACTTGGCTTCTCAATGTCCTAGAGAGATCAGGTTTGTTTTAGTATACTCCAATCAACAGCCCCTACAACCACAAAAAGGAATGGAGTCATTATGGCAGAGCAGAAAACAGCAGCAGGATCATCCCAGTCGCTGACGCCGATGAGCAGAGGAGAAAATAGCAGCAGGATCAGCGCAGTAGCCGACGCGGACAAGCAGAGCAGAAAACAGCAGCAGGGTCAGTGCAGTTGCCGACGCCGACGAGCAGAGCAGAAAACAGCAGCAGGACCAGCGCAGTCGCCGATGCCGACAAATCAGAGCAGAAAACAACAGCAGGACCAGCGCAGTCATCAACGGCGACGAGCAGAGCAGGAAACAGCAGCAGGACCAGCGCAGTCGCCGACGAGCATAGCAAAAAACAGCAGCAGGAGATGTGCAGTCGCAGATGCCAAAGAGCAGAGCAGAAAACCGCAGCAGGATCAGCGCAGTCGCCGACGCCGATGAGCATTGCAGAAAACAGCAGCAGGACCAGCGCAGTCGCCGACGCCTACGAGCAGAGCAGAAAACATTTGCAGGATTAGTGCAGTCGCCGAGGCCGATGAGCAGTGCAGAAAACAGCAGCAGGACCAGCGCAGTCGCCGACGAGCAGAGCAAAAAACAGCAGCAGGATCAGCGTAGTCACTGACACCGACGAGCAGAGCAGAAAACAGCAGCAGGATCAGCGCAGTCGCTGACGCCGACGAGCAAATCAGAAAACAGCAGCAGGAGATGAGCAGTCACCGACACCGACGAGCAGATCAGAAAACAGCAGCAGGACCAGCGCAGTCGCAGACGCCGACGAGCAGAGCAGTTGCCGACGAGCAGAGGCGAAAACAGCTGCAGGACCAGCACAGTCGCCGACGCGCAGAGCAAAAAACAGCAGCAGGAGATGCGCAGTCGCAGACGATCAGAGCAGAAAACAGCAGCAGGGTCAGCGCAGTCGCTGACGCCGACGAGCAGAGCAGAAAAAAGCAGCAGGAGATGCGTAGTCACCGACGCCTACGAGCAGAGCAGAAAAAATCGGCAGGAGATGTGCAGTCGCAGACGCCAACGAGCAGAGCAGAAAACAGCAGCAGGATCAACGCAGTCGCCAACGCCGATGAGCAGTGCAGAAAACAGCAGCAGGTCCAGCGCAGTCGCCGACGAGCAACGCAGAAAACAGCAGCAGGATCAGCGCAGTCGCCGTCGCCTACGAGCAGAGCAGAAAACAGCAGCAGGACCAGCGCAGTCGCAGAGGCCGACTGGTAGATGCGAAAACAACAGCAGGACCAGCGCAGTCGCCGACGCCGATGAGCAGTGCAGAAAACAGCAGCAGGACCAGCGCAGTCGCAGACGAGCAGAGCAGAAAACAGCAGCAGGACCAGCGCAGTTGCCGACGAGCAGAGCAGAAAACAGCAGCAGGATCAGCGCAGTCGCCGACGAGCAGAGCAAAAAACAGCAGCATGATCAGCGCAGTCGCAGACGCCAACGAGCAGAGCAGCAAACAGCAGCAGGATCAGTGTAGTCGCTGACACCTACGAGCAGAGCAGAAAACAGCAGCAGGATCAGCGCAGTCGCTGACGCCGACGAGCAGAGCAGAAAAAAGCACCAGGAGATGCGCAGACGCGAACGAGCAGAGCAGAAAACAGCAGCAGGATCAACGCAGTCGCCGACGCCGATGAGCAGTGCAGAAAACAGCAGCAGGACCAGAGCAGTCGCCGACGAGCAGAGCAGAAAACAGCAGCAGGACCAGCACAGTCGGCGACGCCTACGAGCAAAGCAGAAAACAGCAGCAGAATCAGCGCAGTCGCCGACGCCGACGAGCAGTGCAGAAAACAGCAGCAGGACCAGCGCAGTCACCGACGCCTACGAGCAGAGCAGAAAACAGCAGCAGGATCAGCGCAGTCGCCGACGAGCAGAGCAGAAAACAGCAGCAGGACCAGCGCAGTCGCAGACGCCGATGAGCAGAGCAGAAAACAGCAGCAGGACCAGCGCAGTCGCCGACGAGCAGAGCAAAAAACAGCAGCAGGAGATGTGCAGTCGCAGACGCCGATGAGCAGAGCAGAAAACAGCAGCAGGATCAGCACAGTCGCTGACGCCGACGAGCAGAGCAAAAAACAGCAGCAGGAGATGCGCAGTCGCAGACGATCAGAGCAGAAAACAGCAGCAGGGTCAGCGCAGTCGCTGACGCCGACGAGCAGAGCAGAAAAAAGCAGCAGGACCAGCGCAGTCGCCGACGCCTACGAGCAGAGCGGAAAACAGCAGCAGGACAAGCGCAGTCGCAGACGCCGACGAGCAGATGCGAAAACAACAGCAGGACCAGCACAGCCGCCGACGCCGATGAGCAGTGCAGAAAACAGCAGCAGGACCAGCGCAGTCGCCGACGAGCAGAGCAGAAAACAGCAGCAGGACCAGCGCAGTTGCCGACGAGCAGAGCAGAAAACAGCAGCAGGACCAGCGCAGTCGCCGACGAGCAGAGCAGAAAACAGCAGCAGGACCTGCGCAGTCGCCGACGAGCAGTGCAGAAAACAGCCGCAGGATCAGCGCAGTCACCGATGCCGATGAGCAGTGCAGAAAACAGCAGCAGGACCAGCGCAGTCACCAACGAGCAGAGCAGAAAACAGCAGCAGGACCAGCGCAGTCGCAGACGCCGACGAGCAGAGCAGACGCTGACGAGCAGAGAAGAAAACAACAGCAGGACCAGTGCAGGCGCCGACGGTGATGGGCAGAGCAGAAAACAGCAGCAGGATCATCCCAGTCGCTGACGCCGATGAGCAGAGCAGAAAATAGCAGCAGGATCAGCGCAGTAGCCGACGCGGACAAGCAGAGCAGAAAACAGCAGCAGGGTCAGTGCAGTTGCCGACGCCGACGAGCAGAGCAGAAAACAGCAGCAGGACCAGCGCAGTCGCCGACGCCGACAAATCAGAGCAGAAAACAACAGCAGGACCAGCGCAGTCATCAACGGCGACGAGCAGAGCAGGAAACAGCAGCAGGACCAGCGCAGTCGCCGACGAGCATAGCAAAAAACAGCAGCAGGAGATGTGCAGTCGCAGACGCCGAAGAGCAGAGCAGAAAACAGCAGCAGGATCAGCGCAGTCGCCGACGCCGATGAGCATTGCAGAAAACAGCAGCAGGACCAGCGCAGTCGCCGACGCCTACGAGCAGAGCAGAAAACATTTGCAGGATTAGTGCAGGCGCCGACGCCGATGAGCAGTGCAGAAAACAGCAGCAGGACCAGCGCAGTCGCCGACGAGCAGAGCAAAAAACAGCAGCAGGATCAGCGTAGTCACTGACACCGACGAGCAGAGCAGAAAACAGCAGCAGGATCAGCGCAGTCGCTGACGCCGACGAGCAAATCAGAAAACAGCAGCAGGAGATGAGCAGTCACCGACGCCGACGAGCAGATCAGAAAACAGCAGCAGGACCAGCGCAGTCGCAGATGCCGACGAGCAGAGCAGTTGCCGACGAGCAGAGGCGAAAACAACAGCAGGACCAGCGCAGTCGCCGACGCCGATGAGCAGTGCAGAAAACAGCTGCAGGACCAGCGCAGTCACCGACGAGCAGAGCAGAAAACAGCAGCAGGAGATGTGCAGTCGCAGACGCCGAAGAGCAGAGCAGAAAACAGCAGCAGGATCAGCGCAGTCGCCGACGCCGACGAGCATTGCAGAAAACAGCAGCAGGACCAGCGCAGTCGCCGACGCCTACGAGCAGAGCAGAAAACAATTGCAGGATTAGTGCCGTCGCCGACTCCGATGAGCAGTGCAGAAAACAGCAGCAGGACCAGCGCAGTCGCCGACGAGCAGAGCAAAAAACAGCAGCAGGATCAGCGTAGTCACTGACACCGACGAGCAGAGCAGAAAACAGCAGCAGGATCAGCGCAGTCGCTGACGCCGACGAGCAAATCAGAAAACAGCAGCAGGAGATGAGCAGTCGCAGACGCCAACGAGCAGAGCAGAAAACAGCAGCAGGATCAACGCAGTCACCGACGCCGACGAGCAGATCAGAAAACAGCAGCAGGACCAGCGCAGTCGCAGACGCCGACGAGCAGAGCAGTTGCCGACGAGCAGAGGCGAAAACAACAGCAGGACCAGCGCAGTCGCCGACGCCGATGAGCAGTGCAGAAAACAGCAGCAGGACCAGCGCAGTCGCCGACGAGCAGAGCAGAAAACAGCAGCAGGACCAGCGCAGTCGCCGACGAGCAGAGCAGAAAACAGCAGCAGGACCAGCGCAGTCGCCGACGAGCAGAGCAGAAAACAGCAGCAGGACCTGCGCAGTCGCTGACGAGCAGTGCAGAAAACAGCCGCAGGATCAGCGCAGTCACCGATGCCGATGAGCAGTGCAGAAAACACTAGCAAGACCGGTGCAGTCACCGACGAGCAGAGCAAAAAACAGCAGCAGGACCAGCGCAGTCGCAGACGCCGACGAGCTGAGCAGACGCTGACGAGCAGAGAAGAAAACAACAGCAGGACCAGTGCAGGCGCCGACGGCGATGAGCAGAGCAGAAAACAGCAGCAGGATCAGCGCATTCACTGACTCAGATGAGCAGAGCAGAAAATAGCAGCAGGATCAGCGCAGTAGCCGACGCCGACAAGCAGAGCAGAAAACAGCAGCAGGGTCAGTGCAGTTGCCGACGCCGACGAGCAGAGCAGAAAACAGCAGCAGGACCAGCGCAGTCGCCGACGCCGACAATCAGAGCAGAAAACACCATCAGGACCAGCGCAGTCACCAACGGCGACGAGCAGAGCATTAAACAGCAGCAGGACCAGCGCAGTCGCCGACGAGCAGAGCAAAAAAAAGCAGCAGGAGATGCGCAGTCGCAGACGCCGACGAGCAGAGCAGAAAACAGCAGCAGGATCAGCGCAGTCGCTGACGCCGACGAGCAGAGCAAAAAACAGCAGCAGGATCAGCGCAGTTGCTGACCTTGACGAGCAGAGCAGAAAACAGCATCAGCGCAGTCGCTGATGCCGACGGGCAGAGCAGCAAACAGCAGCAGGACCAGCGCAGTTGCCGACGCAGACGAGCAGAGAAGAAAACAGCAGCAGGACCAGCGCAGTCGCCGACGCCGACGAGCAGAGCAGAAAACAGCAGCAGGATCAGCGCAGTCGCAGACGCCGACGAGCAGAGCAGAAAACAGCAGCAGGATCAGCGCAGTCGCCGACGCCGACGAGCAGAGCAAAAAACAGCAGTATGATCAGCGCAGTCGCAGACGCCGACGAGCAGAGCAGCAAACAGCAGCAGGATCAGTGTAGTCGCTGACACCGACGAGCAGAGCAGAAAACAGCAGCAGGATCAGCGCAGTCGCTGACGCCGACGAGCGGAGCAGAAAAAAAACACCGGGAGATGCGCAGACGCCAACGAGCAGAGCAGAAAACAGCAGCAGGATCAACGCAGTCGCCGACGCCGATGAGCAGTGCAGAAAACAGCAGCAGGACCAGAGCAGTCGCCGACGAGCAGAGCAGAAAACAGCAGCAGGACCAGCGCAGTCGGTGACGCCTACGAGCAAAGCAGAAAACAGCAGCAGAATCAGCGCAGTCGCCGACGCCGATGAGCAGTGCAGAAAACAGCAGCAGGACCAGCGCAGTCACCGACGCCTACGAGCAGAGCAGAAAACAGCAGCAGGATCAGCGCAGTCGCCGACGAGCAGAGCAGAAAACAGCAGCAGGACCAGCGCAGTCGCAGACGCCGATGAGCAGAGCAGAAAACAGCAGCAGGACCAGCGCAGTCGCCGACGAGCAGAGCAAAAAACATTAGCAGGAGATGTGCAGTCGCAGACGCCGATGAGCAGAGCAGAAAACAGCAGCAGGATCAGCACAGTCGCTGACGCCGACGAGCAGAGCAAAAAACAGCAGCAGGAGACGCGCAGTCGCAGACGATCAGAGCAGAAAACAGCAGCAGGGTCAGCGCAGTCGCTGACGCCGACGAGCAGAGCAGAAAAAAGCAGCAGGAGATGCGTAGTCACCGACGCCTACGAGCAGAGCAGAAAAAATCGGCAGGAGATGTGCAGTCGCAGACGCCAACGAGCAGAGCAGAAAACAGCAGCAGGATCAACGCAGTCGCCAACGCCGATGAGCAGTGCAGAAAACAGCAGCAGGACCAGCGCAGTCGCTGACAAGCAGAGCAGAAAACAGCAGCAGGATCAGCGCAGTCGCCGTCGCCTACGAGCAGAGCAGAAAACAGCAGCAGGACCAGCGCAGTTGCCGACGAGCAGAGCAGAAAACAGCAGCAGGACCAGCGCAGTCGCCGACGAGCAGTGCAGAAAACAGCAGCAGGACCTGCGCAGTCGCCGACGAGCAGTGCAGAAAACAGCCGCAGGATCAGCGCAGTCACCGATGCCGATGAGCAGTGCAGAAAACAGCAGCAGGACCAGCGCAGTCACCAACGAGCAGAGCAGAAAACAGCAGCAGGACCAGCACAGTCGCATACGCCGACGAGCAGAGCAGACGCTGACGAGCAGAGAAGAAAACAACAGCAGGACCAGTGCAGGCGCCGACGGTGATGGGCAGAGCAGAAAACAGCAGCAGGATCATCCCAGTCGCTGACGCCGATGAGCAGAGCAGAAAATAGCAGCAGGATCAGCGCAGTAGCCGACGCGGACAAGCAGAGCAGAAAACAGCAGCAGGGTCAGTGCAGTTGCCGTCGCCGACGAGCAGAGCAGAAAACAGCAGCAGGACCAGCGCAGTCGCCGACGCCGACAAATCAGAGCAGAAAACAACAGCAGGACCAGCGCAGTCATCAATGGCGACGAGCAGAGCAGGAAACAGCAGCAGGACCAGCGCAGTCGCCGACGAGCATAGCAAAAAACAGCAGCAGGAGATGTGCAGTCGCAGACGCCGAAGAGCAGAGCAGAAAACAGCAGCAGGATCAGCGCAGTCGCCGACGCCGATGAGCATTGCAGAAAACAGCAGCAGGACCAGCGCAGTCGCCGACGCCTACGAGCAGAGCAGAAAACATTTGCAGGATTAGTGCAGTCGCCGACGCCAATGAGCAGTGCAGAAAACAGCAGCAGGACCAGCGCAGTCGCCGACGAGCAGAGCAAAAAACAGCAGCAGGATCAGCGTAGTCACTGACACCGACGAGCAGAGCAGAAAACAGAAGCAGGATCAGCGCAGTCGCTGACGCCGACGAGCAAATCAGAAAACAGCAGCAGGAGATGAGCAGTCACCGACGCCGACGAGCAGATCAGAAAACAGCAGCAGGACCAGCGCAGTCGCAGACGCCGACGAGCAGAGCAGTTGCCGACGAGCAGAGGCGAAAACAACAGCAGGACCAGCGCAGTCGCCGACGCCGATGAGCAGTGCAGAAAACAGCAGCAGGACCAGCGCAGTCACCGACGAGCAGAGCAGAAAACAGCAGCAGGAGATGTGCAGTCGCAGACGCCGAAGAGCAGAGCAGAAAACAGCAGCAGGATCAGCGCAGTCGCCGACGCCGATGAGCATTGCAGAAAACAGCAGCAGGACCAGCGCAGTCGCCGACGCCTACGAGCAGAGCAGAAAACAATTGCAGGATTAGTGCAGTCGCCGACGCCGATGAGCTGTGCAGAAAACAGCAGCAGGACCAGCGCAGTCGCCGACGAGCAGAGCAAAAAACAGCAGCAGGATCAGCGTAGTCACTGACACCGACGAGCAGAGCAGAAAACAGCAGCAGGATCAGCGCAGTCGCTGACGCCGACGAGCAAATCAGAAAACAGCAGCAGGAGATGAGCAGTCGCAGACGCCAACGAGCAGAGCAGAAAACAGCAGCAGGATCAACGCAGTCACCGACGCCAACGAGCAGATCAGAAAACAGCAGCAGGACAAGTGCAGTCGCAGACGCCGAAGAGCAGAGCAATTGCCGACGAGCAGAGGCGAAAACAACAGCAGGACCAGCGCAGTCGCCGACGCCGATGAGCAGTGCAGAAAACAGCAGCAGGACCAGCGCAGTCGCCGACGAGCAGAGCAGAAAACAGCAGCAGGACCAGCGCAGTCGCCGACGAGCAGAGCAGAAAACAGCAGCAGGACCAGCGCAGTCGCCGACGAGCAGAGCAGAAAACAGCAGCAGGACCTGCGCAGTCGCTGACGAGCAGTGCAGAAAACAGCCGCAGGATCAGCGCAGTCACCGATGCCGATGAGCAGTGCAGAAAACACTAGCAAGACCAGCGCAGTCACCGACGAGCAGAGCAGAAAACAGCAGCAGGACCAGCGCAGTCGCAGACGCCGACGAGCAGAGCAGACGCTGACGAGCAGAGAAGAAAACAACAGCAGGACCAGTGCAGGCGCCGACGGCGATGAGCAGAGCAGAAAACAGCAGCAGGATCAGCGCATTCACTGACGCAGATGAGCAGAGCAGAAAATAGCAGCAGGATCAGCGCAGTAGCTGACGCCGACAAGCAGAGCAGAAAACAGCAGCAGGGTCAGTGCAGTTGCCGACGCCGACGAGCAGAGCAGAAAACAGCAGCAGGACCAGCGCAGTCGCCGACGCCGACAATCAGAGCAGAAAACACCATCAGGACCAGCGCAGTCACCAACGGCGACGAGCAGAGCATTAAACAGCAGCAGGACCAGCGCAGTCGCCGACGAGCAGAGCAAAAAACAGCAGCAGGAGATGCGCAGTCGCAGACGCCGACGAGCAGAGCAGAAAACAGCAGCAGGATCAGCGCAGTCGCTGACGCTGACGAGCAGAGCAAAAAACAGCAGCAGGAGATGCGCAGTCGCAGACGATCAGAGCAGAAAACTCTGACGACTGCGCTGGTCCTGCTGCTGTTTTCTGCACAGCTCATCGGCGTCGGCGACTGCACTAATCCTGCAATTGTTTTCTGCTCTGCTCGTAGGCGTCGGCGACTGCGCTGGTCCTGCTGCTGTTTTCTGCAATGCTCATCGGCGTCGGCGACTGCGCTGATCCTGCTGCTGTTTTCTGCTCTGCTCTTCGGCGTCTGTGACTGCACATCTCCTGCTGCTGTTTTCTGCTCTGCTCGTCGGTGACTGCGCTGGTCCTGCTGCTGTTTTCTGCACTGCTCATCGGCGTCGGCGACTGCGCTGGTCCTGCTGTTGTTTTCGCCTCTGCTCGTCGGCAACTGCTCTGCTCGTCGGCGTCTGCGACTGCGCTGGTCCTGCTGCTGTTTTCTGATCTGCTCGTCGGCGTCGGTGACTGCTCATCTCCTGCTGCTGTTTTCTGATTTGCTCGTCGGCGTCAGCGACTGCGCTGATCCTGCTTCTGTTTTCTGCTCTGCTCGTCGGTGTCAGTGACTACGCTGATCCTGCTGCTGTTTTTTGCTCTGCTCGTCGGCGACTGCGCTGGTCCTGCTGCTGTTTTCTGCACTGCTCATTGGCGTCGGCGACTGCACTAATCCTGCAAATGTTTTCTGCTCTGCTCGTAGGCGTCGGCGACTGCGCTGGTCCTGCTGCTGTTTTCTGCAATGCTCATCGGCGTCGGCGACTGCGCTGATCCTGCTGCTGTTTTCTGCTCTGCTCTTCGGCGTCTGCGACTGCACATCTCCTGCTGCTGTTTTTTGCTATGCTCGTCGGCGACTGCGCTGGTCCTGCTGCTGTTTCCTGCTCTGCTCGTCGCCATTGATGACTGCGCTGGTCCTGCTGTTGTTTTCTGCTCTGATTTGTCGGCGTCGGCGACTGTGCTGGTCCTGCTGCTGTTTTCTGCTCTGCTCGTCGGCGGCGGCAACTGCACTGACCCTGCTGCTGTTTTCTGCTCTGCTTGTCCGCGTCGGCTACTGCGCTGATCCTGCTGCTATTTTCTGCTCTGCTCATCGGCGTCAGCGACTGGGATGATCCTGCTGCTGTTTTCTGCTCTGCCCATCACCGTCGGCGCCTGCACTGGTCCTGCTGTTGTTTTCTTCTCTGCTCGTCAGCGTCTGCTCTGCTCGTCGGCGTATGCGACTGCGCTGGTCCTGCTGCTGTTTTCTGCTCTGCTCGTTGGTGACTGCGCTGGTCCTGCTGCTGTTTTCTGCACTCCTCATCGGCATCGGTGACTGCGCTGATCCTGCGGCTGTTTTCTGCACTGCTCGTCGGCGACTGCGCAGGTCCTGCTGCTGTTTTCTGCACTGCTCGTCGGCGACTGCGCTGGTCCTGCTGCTGTTTTCTGCTCTGCTCGTCGGCAACTGCGCTGGTCCTGCTGCTGTTTTCTGCTCTGCTCGTAGGCGTCGGCGTCTGCGCTGGTCCTGCTGCTGTTTTCTGCACTGCTCATCGGCGACGGCGACTGCGCTGATCCTGCTGCTGTTTTCTGCTCTGCTTGTCAGCGACTGCGCTGGTCCTGCTGCTGTTTTCTGCACTGCTCATCGGCGGTGGCGACTGCGTTGATCCTGCTGCTGTTTTCTGCTCTGCTCGTTGGCGTCTGCGACTGCACATCTCCTGCCGATTTTTTCTGCTCTGCTCGTAGGCGTCGGTGACTACGCATATCCTGCTGCTTTTTTCTGCTCTGCTCGTCGGCGTCAGCGACTGCGCTGACCCTGCTGCTGTTTTCTGCTCTGATCGTCTGCGACTGCGCTGGTCCTGCTGCTGTTTAATGCTCTGCTCGTCGCCGTTGGTGACTGCGCTGGTCCTGATGGTGTTTTCTGCTCTGATTGTCGGCGTCGGCGACTGCGCTGGTCCTGCTGCTGTTTTCTGCTCTGCTCGTCGGCGTCGGCAGCTGCACTGACCCTGCTGCTGTTTTCTGCTCTGCTTGTCGGCGTCGGCTACTGCGCTGATCCTGCTGCTTTTTTCTGCTCTGCTCATCTGCGTCAGTGAATGCGCTGATCCTGCTGCTGTTTTCTGCTCTGCTCATCGCCGTCGGCGCCTGCACTGGTCCTGCTGTTGTTTTCTTCTCTGCTCGTCAGCGTCTGCTCAGCTCGTCGGCGTCTGCGACTGCGCTGGTCCTGCTGCTGTTTTCTGCTCTGCTCGTCGGTGACTGCACTGGTCTTGCTAGTGTTTTCTGCACTGCTCATCGGCATCGGTGACTGCGCTGATCCTGCGGCTGTTTTCTGCACTGCTCGTCAGCGACTGCGCAGGTCCTGCTGCTGTTTTCTGCTCTGCTCGTCGGCGACTGCGCTGGTCCTGCTGCTGTTTTCTGCTCTGCTCGTCGGCGACTGCGCTGGTCCTGCTGCTGTTTTCTGCTCTGCTCGTCGGCGACTGCGCTGGTCCTGCTGCTGTTTTCTGCACTGCTCATCGGCGTCGGCGACTGCGCTGGTCCTGCTGTTGTTTTCGCCTCTGCTCGTCGGCAACTGCTCTGCTCGTCGGCGTCTGCGACTGCGCTGGTCCTGCTGCTGTTTTCTGATCTGCTCGTCGGCGTCGGTGACTGCGTTGATCCTGCTGCTGTTTTCTGCTCTGCTCGTTGGCGTCTGCGACTGCTCATCTCCTGCTGCTGTTTTCTGATTTGCTCGTCGGCGTCAGCGACTGCGCTGATCCTGCTGCTGTTTTCTGCTCTGCTCGTCGGTGTCAGTGACTACGCTGATCCTGCTGCTGTTTTTTGCTCTGCTCGTCGGCGACTGCGCTGGTCCTGCTGCTGTTTTCTGCACTGCTCATCGGAGTCGGCGACTGCACTAATCCTGCAATTGTTTTCTGCTCTGCTCGTAGGCGTCGGCGACTGCGCTGGTCCTGCTGCTGTTTTCTGCAATGCTCGTCGGCGTCGGCGACTGCGCTGATCCTGCTGCTGTTTTCTGCTCTGCTCTTCGGCGTCTGCGACTGCACATCTCCTGCTGCTGTTTTCTGCTCTGCTCGTCGGTGACTGCGCTGGTCCTGCAGCTGTTTTCTGCACTGCTCATCGGCGTCGGCGACTGTGCTGGTCCTGCTGTTGTTTTCGCCTCTGCTCGTCGGCAACTGCTCTGCTCGTCGGCATCTGCGACTGCGCTGGTCCTGCTGCTGTTTTCTGATCTGCTCGTCGGCGTCGGTGACTGCTCATCTCCTGCTGCTGTTTTCTGATTTGCTCGTCGGCGTCAGCGACTGCGCTGATCCTGCTGCTGTTTTCTGCTCTGCTCGTCGGTGTCAGTGACTACGCTGATCCTGCTGCTGTTTTTTGCTCTGCTCGTCGGCGACTGCGCTGGTCCTGCTGCTGTTTTCTGCACTGCTCATCGGCGTCGGCGCATGCACTAATCCTGCAAATGTTTTCTGCTCTGCTCGTAGGCGTCGGCGACTGCGCTGGTCCTGCTGCTGTTTTCTGCAATGCTCATCGGCGTCGGCGACTGCGCTATTCCTGCTGCTGTTTTCTGCTCTGCTCTTCGGCGTCTGCGACTGCACATCTCCTGCTGCTGTTTTTTGCTATGCTCGTCGGCGACTGCGCTGGTCCTGCTGCTGTTTCCTGCTCTGCTCGTCGGCGTCGGCAACTGCACTGACCCTGCTGCTGTTTTCTGCTCTGCTTGTCCGCGTCGGCTACTGCGCTGATCCTGCTGCTATTTTCTGCTCTGCTCATCGGCGTCAGCGACTGGGATGATCCTGCTGCTGTTTTCTGCTCTGCCCATCACCGTCGGCGCCTGCACTGGTCCTGCTGTTGTTTTCTTCTCTGCTCGTCAGCGTCTGCTCTGCTCGTCGGCGTCTGCGACTGCGCTGGTCCTGCTGCTGTTTTCTGCTCTGCTCGTTGGTGACTGCGCTGGTCCTGCTGCTGTTTTCTGCACTGCTCATCGGCATCGGTGACTGCGCTGATCCTGCGGCTGTTTTCTGCACTGCTCGTCGGCGACTGCGCCGGTCCTGCTGCTGTTTTCTGCTCTGCTCGTCGGCGACTGCGCTGGTCCTGCTGCTGTTTTCTGCTCTGCTCGTCGGCAACTGCGCTGGTCCTGCTGCTGTTTTCTGCTCTGCTCGTCGGCGACTGCGCTGGTCCTGCTGCTGTTTTCTGCACTGCTCATTGGCGTCGGCGGCTGTGCTGGTCCTGCTGTTGTTTTCGCATCTGCTCGTCGGCGTCTGCGACTGCGCTGGTCCTGCTGCTGTTTTCTGCTCTGCTCGTAGGCGTCGGCGACTGCGCTGGTCCTGCTGCTTTTTTCTGCTCTGCTCGTCGGCGTCAGCGACTGCTCTGACCCTGCTGCTGTTTTCTGCTCTGATCGTCTGCGACTGCGCATCTCCTGCTGCTGTTTTTTGCTCTGCTCGTCGGCGTCAGCGACTCTGCTGATCCTGCTGCTGTTTTCTGCTCTGCTCATCGGCGTCTGCGACTGCACATCTCCTGCTGCTGTTTTTTGCTCTGCTCGTCGGCGACTGCGCTGGTCCTGCTGCTGTTTTCTGCTCTGCTCATCGGCGTCTGCGACTGCGCTGGTCCTGCTGCTGTTTTCTGCTCTGCTCGTCGGCGACTGCGCTGATCCTGCTGCTGTTTTCTGCTCTGCTCGTAGGCGTCGGTGACTGCGCTGGTCCTGCTGCTGTTTTCTGCACTGCTCATCGGCGTCGGCGACTGCGCTGATTCTGCTGCTGTTTTCTGCTTTGCTCGTAGGCGTCGCCGACTGTGCTGGTCCTGCTGCTGTTTTCTGCTCTGCTCGTCGGCGACTGCTCTGGTCCTGCTGCTGTTTTCTGCACTGCTCATCGGCGTCGGCAACTGCGTTGATCCTGCTGCTGTTTTCTGCTCTGCTCGTTCGCGTCTGCGCATCTCCTGGTGCTTTTTTCTGCTCTGCTCGTCGGCGTCAGCGACTACGCTGATCCTGCTGCTGTTTTCTGCTCTGCTCGTAGGTGTCAGCGACTACACTGATCCTGCTGCTGTTTGCTGCTCTGCTCGTTGGCGTCTGCGACTGCGCTGATCATGCTGCTGTTTTTTGCTCTGCTCGTCGGCGTCGGCGACTGCGCTGATCCTGCAGCTGTTTTCTGCTCTGCTCGTCGGCAACTGCGCTGGTCCTGCTGCTGTTTTCTGCTCTGCTCGTCTGCGACTGCGCTGGTCCTGCTGCTGTTTTCTGCACTGCTCATCGGCGTCGGCGACTGCGCTGGTCCTGCTGTTGTTTTCGCATCTACCAGTCGGCCTCTGCGACTGCGCTGGTCCTGCTGCTGTTTTCTTCTCTGCTCGTAGGCGACGGCGACTGCGCTGATCCTGCTGCTGTTTTCTGCTCTGCTCGTCGGCGACTGCGCTGGACCTGCTGCTGTTTTCTGCACTGCTCATCGGCGTTGGCGACTGCGTTGATCCTGCTGCTGTTTTCTGCTCTGCTCGTTGGCGTCTGCGACTGCACATCTCCTGCCGATTTTTTCTGCTCTGCTCGTAGGCGTCGGTGACTACGCATCTCCTGCTGCTTTTTTCTGCTCTGCTCGTCGGCGTCAGCGACTGCGCTGACCCTGCTGCTGTTTTCTGCTCTGATCGTCTGCGACTGCGCATCTCCTGCTGCTGTTTTTTGCTCTGCGCGTCGGCGACTGTGCTGGTCCTGCAGCTGTTTTCTGCACTGCTCATCGGCGTCGGCGACTGCGCTGGTCCTGCTGTTGTTTTCGCCTCTGCTCGTCGGCAACTGCTCTGCTCGTCGGCGTCTGCGACTGCGCTGGTCCTGCTGCTGTTTTCTGATCTGCTCGTCGGTGTCGGTGACTGCTCATCTCCTGCTGCTGTTTTCTGATTTGCTCGTCGGCGTCAGCGACTGCGCTGATCCTGCTGCTGTTTTCTGCTCTGCTCGTCGGTGTCAGTGACTACGCTGATCCTGCTGCTGTTTTTTGCTCTGCTCGTCGGCGACTGCGCTGGTCCTGCTGCTGTTTTCTGCACTGCTCATCGGCCTCGGCGACTGCACTAATCCTGCAAATGTTTTCTGCTCTGCTCGTAGGCGTCGGCGACTGCGCTGGTCCTGCTGCTGTTTTCTGCAATGCTCATCGGCGTCGGCGACTGCGCTGATCCTGCTGCTGTTTTCTGCTCTGCTCTTTGGCATCTGCGACTGCACATCTCCTGCTGCTGTTTTTTGCTATGCTCGTCGGCGACTGCGCTGGTCCTGCTGCTGTTTCCTGCTCTGCTCGTCGCCGTTGATGACTGCGCTGGTCCTGCTGTTGTTTTCTGCTCTGATTTGTCGGCATCGGCGACTGCGCTGGTCCTGCTGCTGTTTTCTGCTCTGCTCGTCGGCGTCGGCAACTGCACTGACCCTGCTGCTGTTTTCTGCTCTGCTTGTCCGCGTCGGCTACTGCGCTGATCCTGCTGCTATTTTCTGCTCTGCTCATCGGCGTCAGCGACTGGGATGATCCTGCTGCTGTTTTCTGCTCTGCCCATCACCGTCGGCGCCTGCACTGGTCCTGCTGTTGTTTTCTTATCTGCTCGTCAGCGTCTGCTCTGCTCGTCGGCGTCTGCGACTGCGCTGGTCCTGCTGCTGTTTTCTGCTCTGCTCGTTGGTGACTGCGCTGGTCCTGCTGCTGTTTTCTGCACTGCTCATCGGCATCGGTGACTGCGCTGATCCTGCGGCTGTTTTCTGCACTGCTCGTCGGCGACTGCGCAGGTCCTGCTGCTGTTTTCTGCTCTGCTCGTCGGCGACTGCGCTGGTCCTGCTGCTGTTTTCTGCTCTGCTCGTCGGCAACTGCGCTGGTCCTGCTGCTGTTTTCTGCTCTGCTCGTCGGCGACTGCGCTGGTCCTGCTGCTGTTTTCTGCACTGCTCATCGGCGTCGGTGACTGCGCTGGTCCTGCTGTTGTTCTCACATCTGCTCGTCGGCGTCTGCGACTGCGCTGGTCCTGCTGCTGTTTTCTGCTCTGCTCGTAGGCGTCGGCGACTGCGCTGGTCCTGCTGCTGTTTTCTGCACTGCTCATCGGCGACGGCGACTGCGCTGATCCTGCTGCTGTTTTCTGCTCTGCTCGTCGGCGACTGCGCTGGACCTGCTGCTGTTTTCTGCACTGCTCATCGGCGTTGGCGACTGCGTTGATCCTGCTGCTGTTTTCTGCTCTGCTCGTTGGCGTCTGCGACTGCACATCTCCTGCCGATTTTTTCTGCTCTGCTCGTTGGCGTCGGTGACTACGCATCTCCTGCTGTTTTTTTCTGCTCTGCTCGTCGGCGTCAGCGACTGCGCTGACCCTGCTGCTGTTTTCTGCTCTGATCGTCTGCGACTGCGCTGGTCCTGCTGCTGTTTTCTGCTCTGCTCGTCGGCGACTGCGCTGGTCCTGCTGCTGTTTTCTGCACTGCTCATCGGCGTCGGCGACTGCGCTGGTCCTGCTGTTGTTTTCGCATCTGCTCGTCGGCGTCTGCGACTGCGCTGGTCCTGCTGCTGTTTTCTGCTCTGCTCGTAGGTGTCGGTGACTACGCATCTCCTGCTGCTGTTTCTTGCTCTGCTCGTCGGCGTCAGCGACTGTGCTGATCCTGCTGCTGTTTTCTGCTCTGCTCATCGGCGTCTGCGACTGCACATCTCCTGCTGCTGTTTTTTGCTCTGCTCGTCGGCGACTGCGCTGGTCCTGCTGCTGTTTTCTGCTCTGCTCATCGGCGTCTGCGACTGCGCTGGTCCTGCTGCTGTTTTCTGCTCTGCTCGTCGGCGACTGCGCTGATCCTGCTGCTGTTTTCTGCTCTGCTCGTAGGCGTCGGTGACTGCGCTGGTCCTGCTGCTGTTTTCTGCACTGCTCATCGGCGTCGGCGACTGCGCTGATTCTGCTGCTGTTTTCTGCTTTGCTCGTAGGCGTCGCCGACTGCGCTGGTCCTGCTGCTGTTTTCTGCTCTGCTCGTCGGCGACTGCTCTGGTCCTGCTGCTGTTTTCTGCACTGCTCATCGGCGTCGGCGACTGCGTTGATCCTGCTGCTGTTTTCTGCTCTGCTCGTTGGCGTCTGCGCATCTCCTGGTGCTTTTTTCTGCTCTGTTCGTCGGCGTCAGCGACTGCGCTGATCCTGCTGCTGTTTTCTGCTCTGCTCGTCGGTGTCAGCAACTACACTGATCCTGCTGCTGTTTGCTGCTCTGCTCGTTGGCGTCTGCGACTGCGCTGATCATGCTGCTGTTTTTTGCTCTGCTCGTCGGCGTCGGCGACTGCCCTGATCCTGCTGCTGTTTTCTGCTCTGCTCGTCGGCAACTGCGCTGGTCCTGCTGCTGTTTTCTGCTCTGCTCGTCGGCGACTGCGCTGGTCCTGCTGCTGTTTTCTGCACTGCTCATCGGCTTCGGCGACTGCGCTGGTCCTGCTGTTGTTTTCGCATCTGCTCGTTGGCGTCTGCGACTGCGCTGGTCCTGCTGCTGTTTTCTGCTCTGCTCATCGGCGACGGCGACTGCGCTGATCCTGCTGCTGTTTTCTGCTCTGCTCGTCGGCGACTGCGCTGGACCTGCTGCTGTTTTCTGCACTGCTCATCGGCGTTGGCGACTGCGTTGATCCTGCTGCTGTTTTCTGCTCTGCTCGTTGTCGTCTGCGACTGCACTCTCCTGCCGATTTTTTCTGCTCTGCTCGTAGGCGTCGGTGACTACGCATCTCCTGCTGCTTTTTTCTGCTCTGCTCGTCGGCGTCAGCGACTGCGCTGACCCTGCTGCTGTTTTCTGCTCTGATCGTCTGCGACTGCGCATCTCCTGCTGCTGTTTTTTGCTCTGCTCGTCGGCGTCAGCGACTGTGCTGATCCTGCTGCTGTTTTCTGCTCTGCTCATCGGCGTCTGCGACTGCACATCTCCTGCTGCTGTTTTTTGCTCTGCTCGTCGGCGACTGCGCTGGTCCTGCTGCTGTTTTCTGCTCTGCTCATCGGCGTCTGCGACTGCACTGGTCCTGCTGCTGTTTTCTGCTCTGCTCGTCGGCGACTGCGCTGATCCTACTGCTGTTTTCTGCTCTGCTCGTAGGCGTCGGTGACTGCGCTGGTCCTGCTGCTGTTTTCTGCACTGCTCATCGGCGTCGGCGACTGCGCTGATTCTGCTGCTGTTTTCTGCTTTGCTCGTAGGCGTCGCCGACTGTGCTGGTCCTGCTGCTGTTTTCTGCTCTGCTCGTCGGCGACTGCTCTGGTCCTGCTGCTGTTTTCTGCACTGCTCATCGGCGTTGATCCTGCTGCTGTTTTCTGCTCTGCTCATTGGCGTCTGCGACGTCGCATCTCCTGCTGCTTTTTTCTGCTCTGCTCGTCGGCGTCAGCGACTGCGCTGACCCTGCTGCTGTTTTCTGCTCTGATCGTCTGCGACTGCGCATCTCCTGCTGCTGTTTTTTGCTCTGCTTGTCGGCATCAGCGACTGCGCTTATCCTGCTGCTGTTTTCTGCTCTGCTCGTCGGCGTCTGCGACTGCTCATTTCCTGCTGCTGTTTTTTGCTCTGCTCGTCGGCGACTGCGCTGGTCCTGCTGCTGTTTTCTGCTCTGCTCATCGGCGTCGGCTACTGCACTGATCCTTCTGCTGTTTTCTGCTCTGCTTGTTTGCGTCAGTGAATGCGCTGATCCTGCTGCTGTTTCCTGCTCTGCTCATCGCCGTCGGCGACTGCGCTGGTCCTGCTGTTGTTTTCTGCTCTGATCGTCAGCGTCGGCGACTGCGCTGGTCCTGCTGCTGTTTTCTTCTCTGCTCGTCGGTGTCTGCTCTGCTTGTCGGCGTCTGCGACAGCGCTGGTCCTGCTGCTGTTTTCTGCTCTGCTCATCGGGGACTGTGCTGTTCCTGCTGGTGTTTTCTGCACTGCTCATCCGTGTCGGCGACTGCGCTTTTCCTGCTGTTGTTTTCGCCTCTGCTCGTCGACGTCTGCGACTGTGCTGGTCCTGCTGCTGTTTTCTGCTCTGCTCGTCAGCGACTGCGCTGGTCTTGCTGCTGTTTTCTGCACTGCTCATCGGCGTCGGCAAATGTGCTGATCCTGCTGCTGTTTTCATCTCTGTTCGTAGGCGTCGGCGACTGCGCTGGTCCTGCTGCTATTTTCTGCACTGCTCATCGGCGTCTGCGACTGCGCTGGTCCTGCTGCTGTTTTCTGCTCTGCTCGTCGGCGACTGCGCTGGTCCTGCTGCTGTTTTCTGCACTGCTCATAGGCGTCGGTGACTGCGTTGATCCTGCTGCTGTTTTCTGCTCTGCTCATTGGCGTCTGCGACTGCGCATCTCCTGCTGCTTTTTTCTGCTCTGCTGGTCGGCGTCAGCGACTGCGCTGACCCTGCTGCTGTTTTCTGCTCTGATCGTCTGCGACTGCGCATCTACTGCTGCTGTTTTTTGCTCTGCTCGTCGGCGTCAGCGACTGTGCTGATCCTGCTGCTGTTTTCTGCTCTGCTCGTCGGCGTCCGCGACTGCGCATCTCCTGCTGCTGTTTTTTGCTCTGCTCGTCGGCGACTGCGCTGGTCCTGCTGCTGTTTTCTGCTCTGCTCATCGGCGTCGGCTACTGCGCTGATCCTGCTGCTGTTTTCTGCTCTGGTTGTCTGCGTCAGCGAATGCGCTGATCCTGCTGCTGTATCCTGCTCTGCTCGTCGACGTTGGCGACTGCGCTAGTCCTGCTGTTGTTTTCTGCTCTGATCGTCGGCGTCGGCGACTGCGCTGGTCCTGCTGCAGTTTTCTTCTCTGCTCGTCGGCGTCTGCGACTGCGCTGGTCCTGCTGCTGTTTTCTGCTCTGCTCATCGGCGACTGCGCTGGTCCTGCTGGTGTTTTTTGCACTGCTCATCGGCGTCGGCGACTGCGCTGGTCCTGCTGTTGTTTTCGCCTCTGCTCGTCGGCGTCTGCGACTGCGCTGGTCCTGCTGCTGTTTTCTGCTCTGCTCGTAGGCGTCGGTTACTGCGCTGGTCCTGCTGCTTTTTTCTGCACTGCTCATCAGCGACGGCGACTGCGCTGATCCTGCTGCTGTTTTCTGCTCTGCTCGTCGGCGACTGCGCTGGACCTGCTGCTGTTTTCTGCACTGCTCATCGGCGTCGGCGACTGCGTTGATCCTGCTGCTGTTTTGTGCTCTGCTCGTTGGCTTCTGCGACTGCACATCTCCTGCCGATTTTTTCTGCTCTGCTAGTAGGCGTCGGCGACTCCGCATCTCCTGCTGCTTTTTTCTGCTCTGCTCGTCGGCGTCAGCGACTGCTCTGACCCTGCTGCTGTTTTCTGCTCTGATCGTCTGCGACTGCGCATCTCCTGCTGCTGTTTTTTGCTCTGCTCGTCGGCGTCAGCGACTGTGCTGATCCTGCTGCTGTTTTTGCTCTGCTCGTCGGCGTCTGCGACTGCGCATCTCCTGCTGCTGTTTTTTGCTCTGCTCGTCGGCGACTGCGCTGGTCCTGCTGCTGTTTTCTGCTCTGCTCATCGGCGTCTGCGACTGCGCTGGTCATGCTGCTGTTTTCTGCTCTGCTCATTGGCGTCTGCGACTGCGCATCTCCTGCTGCTTTTTTCTGCTCTGCTCGTCGGCGTCAGCGACTGCGCTGACCCTGCTGCTGTTTTCTGCTCTGATCGTCTGCGACTGCGCATCTCCTGCTGCTGTTTTTTGCTCTGCTCGTCGGCGTCAGCGACTGTGCTGATCCTGCTGCTGTTTTCTGCTCTGCTCGTCGGCGTCTGCGACTGCGCATCTCCTGCTGCTGTTTTTTGCTCTGCTCGTCGGCGACTGCGCTGGTCCTGCTGCTGTTTTCTGCTCTGCTCATCGGCGTTGGCTACTGCGCTGATCCTGCTGCTGTTTTCTGCTCTGGTTGTCTGCGTCAGCGAATGCGCTGATCCTGCTGCTGTATCCTGCTCTGCTCGTCGACGTTGGCGACTGCGCTAGTCCTGCTGTTGTTTTCTGCTCTGATCGTCGGCGTCGGCGACTGCGCTGGTCCTGCTGCAGTTTTCTTCTCTGCTCGTCGGCGTCTGCGACTGCGCTGGTCCTGCTGCTGTTTTCTGCTCTGCTCATCGGCGACTGCGCTGGTCCTGCTGGTGTTTTTTGCACTGCTCATCGGCGTCGGCGACTGCGCTGGTCCTGCTGTTGTTTTCGCCTCTGCTCGTCGGCGTCTGCGACTGCGCTGGTCCTGCTGCTGTTTTCTGCTCTGCTCGTAGGCGTCGGTTACTGCGCTGGTCCTGCTGCTTTTTTCTGCACTGCTCATCAGCGACGGCGACTGCGCTGATCCTGCTGCTGTTTTCTGCTCTGCTCGTCGGCGACTGCGCTGGACCTGCTGCTGTTTTCTGCACTGCTCATCGGCGTCGGCGACTGCGTTGATCCTGCTGCTGTTTTGTGCTCTGCTCGTTGGCTTCTGCGACTGCACATCTCCTGCCGATTTTTTCTGCTCTGCTCGTAGGCGTCGGCGACTCCGCATCTCCTGCTGCTTTTTTCTGCTCTGCTCGTCGGCGTCAGCGACTGCTCTGACCCTGCTGCTGTTTTCTGCTCTGATCGTCTGCGACTGCGCATCTCCTGCTGCTGTTTTTTGCTCTGCTCGTCGGCGTCAGCGACTGTGCTGATCCTGCTGCTGTTTTTGCTCTGCTCGTCGGCGTCTGCGACTGCGCATCTCCTGCTGCTGTTTTTTGCTCTGCTCGTCGGCGACTGCGCTGGTCCTGCTGCTGTTTTCTGCTCTGCTCATCGGCGTCTGCGACTGCGCTGGTCCTGCTGCTGTTTTCTGCACTGCTCATTGGCGTCGGCGACTGCGCTGATCCTGCTGCTGTTTTCTGCTTTGCTAGTAGGCGTCGCCGACTGCGCTGGTCCTGCTGCTGTTTTCTGCTCTGCTCGTCGGTGACTGCTCTGGTCCTGCTGCTGTTTTCTGCACTGCTCATCGGCGTCTGCGACTGCGCTGGTCCTGCTGCTGTTTTCTGCTCTGCTCGTTGGCTTCTGCGACTGCACATCTCCTGCCGATTTTTTCTGCTCTGCTCGTAGGCGTCGGCGACTGCGCTGGTCCTGCTGCTGTTTTCTGCACTGCTCATCGGCGTCTGCGACTGCGCTGGTCCTGCTGCTGTTTTCTGCTCTGCTCGTCGGCGACTGCGCTGGTCCTGCTGCTGTTTTCTGCACTGCTCATAGGCGTCGGTGACTGCGTTGATCCTGCTGCTGTTTTCTGCTCTGCTCATTGGCGTCTGCGACTGCGCATCTCCTGCTGCTTTTTTCTGCTCTGCTCGTCGGCGTCAGCGACTGCGCTGACCCTGCTGCTGTTTTCTGCTCTGATCGTCTGCGACTGCGCATCTCCTGCTGCTGTTTTTTGCTCTGCTCGTCGGCGTCAGCGACTGTGCTGATCCTGCTGCTGTTTTCTGCTCTGCTCGTCGGCGTCTGCGACTGCGCATCTCCTGCTGCTGTTTTTTGCTCTGCTCGTCGGCGACTGCGCTGGTCCTGCTGCTGTTTTCTGCTCTGCTCATCGGCGTTGGCTACTGCGCTGATTCTGCTGCTGTTTTCTGCTCTGGTTGTCTGCGTCAGCGAATGCGCTGATCCTGCTGCTGTATCCTGCTCTGCTCGTCGACGTTGGCGACTGCGCTGGTCCTGCTGTTGTTTTCTGCTCTGATCGTCGGCGTCGGCGACTGCGCTGGTCCTGCTGCAGTTTTCTTCTCTGCTCGTCGGCGTCTGCTCTGCTCGTCGGCGTCTGCGACTGCGCTGGTCCTGCTGCTGTTTTCTGCTCTGCTCATCGGCGACTGCGCTGGTCCTGCTGGTGTTTTTTGCACTGCTCATCGGCGTCGGCGACTGCGCTGGTCCTGCTGTTGTTTTCGCCTCTGCTCGTCGGCGTCTGCGACTGCGCTGATCCTGCTGCTGTTTTCTGCTCTGCTCGTAGGCGTCGGTTACTGCGCTGGTCCTGCTGCTTTTTTCTGCACTGCTCATCAGCGACGGCGACTGCGTTGATCCTGCTGCTGTTTTCTGCTCTGCTCGTCGGCGACTGCGCTGGACCTGCTGCTGTTTTCTGCACTGCTCATCGGCGTCGGCGACTGCGCTGATCCTGCTGCTGTTTTCTGCTCTGCTTGTCTGCGTCAGCGAATGCGCTGATCCTGCTGCTGTTTCCTGCTCTGCTCGTCACCGTCGGCGACTGTGCTGGTCCTGCTGTTGTTTTCTGCTCTGATCATCGGCGTTGGCGACTGCGCTGGTCCTGCTGCTGATTTCTTCTCTGCTCGTCGGCGTCTGCTCTGCTCGTCGGCGTCTGCGACTGCGCTGGTCCTGCTGCTATTTTGTGCTCTGCTTATCGGCGACTGCGCTGGTCCTGCTGGGGTTTTCTGCACTGCTCATCGGCGTCGGCGACTGGGCTGGTCCTGCTGTTGTTTTCGCCTCTGCTCGTCGGCGTCTGCGACTGCGATTGTCCTGCTGCTGTTTTCTGCTCTGCTCGTCGGCGACTGCGCTGGTCCTGCTGGTGTTTTCTGCACTGCTCATCGGCGTCGGCGACTGGGCTGGTCCTGCTGTTGTTTTCGCCTCTGCTCGTCGGCGTCTACGACTGCGCTTGTCCTGCTGCTGTTTTCTGCTCTGCTCGTCGGCGACTTCGCTGGTCCTGCTGTTGTTTTCTGCTCTGATCGCCGGCGTTGGCGACTGCGCTGGTCCTGCTGCTGTTTTCTTCTCTGCTCGTCGGCGTCTGCTCTGCTCGTCGGCGTCTGCGCTGGTCCTGCTGCTGTTTTCTGCTCTGCTCGTCGGTGACTGCGCTGGTCCTGCAGTTGTTTTCGCCTCTGCTCGTAGACGTCTGCTCTGCTCATCGGCGTCAGCGACTGCGCTGGTCATGCTGCTGTTTTCTGCTCTGCTAATTGGCATCTGCGACTGCGCATCTCCTGCTGCTTTTTTCTGCTCTGCTCGTTGGCGTCAGGGACTGCGCTGATCCTGCCGCTGTTTTCTGCTCTCTTCGTCGGCGTCTGCGACTGCGCATCTCCTGCTGCTGTTATTTGCTCTGCTCGTCGGCGTCGGCGACTGCGCTGATCCTGCTGCTGTTTTCTGCTCTGCTCATCGGCGTCAGCGACTGGGATGATCCTGCTGCTGTTTTCTGCTCTGCCCATCACCGTCGGCGCCTGCACTGGTCCTGCTGTTGTTTTCTTCTCTGCTCGTCAGCGTCTGCTCTGCTCGTCGGCGTATGCGACTGCGCTGGTCCTGCTGCTGTTTTCTGCTCTGCTCGTTGGTGACTGCGCTGGTCCTGCTGCTGTTTTCTGCACTCCTCATCGGCATCGGTGACTGCGCTGATCCTGCGGCTGTTTTCTGCACTGCTCGTCGGCGACTGCGCAGGTCCTGCTGCTGTTTTCTGCACTGCTCGTCGGCGACTGCGCTGGTCCTGCTGCTGTTTTCTGCTCTGCTCGTCGGCAACTGCGCTGGTCCTGCTGCTGTTTTCTGCTCTGCTCGTAGGCGTCGGCGTCTGCGCTGGTCCTGCTGCTGTTTTCTGCACTGCTCATCGGCGACGGCGACTGCGCTGATCCTGCTGCTGTTTTCTGCTCTGCTTGTCAGCGACTGCGCTGGTCCTGCTGCTGTTTTCTGCACTGCTCATCGGCGGTGGCGACTGCGTTGATCCTGCTGCTGTTTTCTGCTCTGCTCGTTGGCGTCTGCGACTGCACATCTCCTGCCGATTTTTTCTGCTCTGCTCGTAGGCGTCGGTGACTACGCATCTCCTGCTGCTTTTTTCTGCTCTGCTCGTCGGCGTCAGCGACTGCGCTGACCCTGCTGCTGTTTTCTGCTCTGATCGTCTGCGACTGCGCTGGTCCTGCTGCTGTTTAATGCTCTGCTCGTCGCCGTTGGTGACTGCGCTGGTCCTGATGGTGTTTTCTGCTCTGATTGTCGGCGTCGGCGACTGCGCTGGTCCTGCTGCTGTTTTCTGCTCTGCTCGTCGGCGTCGGCAGCTGCACTGACCCTGCTGCTGTTTTCTGCTCTGCTTGTCGGCGTCGGCTACTGCGCTGATCCTGCTGCTTTTTTCTGCTCTGCTCATCTGCGTCAGTGAATGCGCTGATCCTGCTGCTGTTTTCTGCTCTGCTCATCGCCGTCGGCGCCTGCACTGGTCCTGCTGTTGTTTTCTTCTCTGCTCGTCAGCGTCTGCTCAGCTCGTCGGCGTCTGCGACTGCGCTGGTCCTGCTGCTGTTTTCTGCTCTGCTCGTCGGTGACTGCACTGGTCTTGCTAGTGTTTTCTGCACTGCTCATCGGCATCGGTGACTGCGCTGATCCTGCGGCTGTTTTCTGCACTGCTCGTCAGCGACTGCGCAGGTCCTGCTGCTGTTTTCTGCTCTGCTCGTCGGCGACTGCGCTGGTCCTGCTGCTGTTTTCTGCTCTGCTCGTCGGCGACTGCGCTGGTCCTGCTGCTGTTTTCTGCTCTGCTCGTCGGCGACTGCGCTGGTCCTGCTGCTGTTTTCTGCACTGCTCATCGGCGTCGGCGACTGCGCTGGTCCTGCTGTTGTTTTCGCCTCTGCTCGTCGGCAACTGCTCTGCTCGTCGGCGTCTGCGACTGCGCTGGTCCTGCTGCTGTTTTCTGATCTGCTCGTCGGCGTCGGTGACTGCGTTGATCCTGCTGCTGTTTTCTGCTCTGCTCGTTGGCGTCTGCGACTGCTCATCTCCTGCTGCTGTTTTCTGATTTGCTCGTCGGCGTCAGCGACTGCGCTGATCCTGCTGCTGTTTTCTGCTCTGCTCGTCGGTGTCAGTGACTACGCTGATCCTGCTGCTGTTTTTTGCTCTGCTCGTCGGCGACTGCGCTGGTCCTGCTGCTGTTTTCTGCACTGCTCATCGGAGTCGGCGACTGCACTAATCCTGCAATTGTTTTCTGCTCTGCTCGTAGGCGTCGGCGACTGCGCTGGTCCTGCTGCTGTTTTCTGCAATGCTCGTCGGCGTCGGCGACTGCGCTGATCCTGCTGCTGTTTTCTGCTCTGCTCTTCGGCGTCTGCGACTGCACATCTCCTGCTGCTGTTTTCTGCTCTGCTCGTCGGTGACTGCGCTGGTCCTGCAGCTGTTTTCTGCACTGCTCATCGGCGTCGGCGACTGCGCTGGTCCTGCTGTTGTTTTCGCCTCTGCTCGTCGGCAACTGCTCTGCTCGTCTGCATCTGCGACTGCGCTGGTCCTGCTGCTGTTTTCTGATCTGCTCGTCGGCGTCGGTGACTGCTCATCTCCTGCTGCTGTTTTCTGATTTGCTCGTCGGCGTCAGCGACTGCGCTGATCCTGCTGCTGTTTTCTGCTCTGCTCGTCGGTGTCAGTGACTACGCTGATCCTGCTGCTGTTTTTTGCTCTGCTCGTCGGCGACTGCGCTGGTCCTGCTGCTGTTTTCTGCACTGCTCATCGGCGTCGGCGCATGCACTAATCCTGCAAATGTTTTCTGCTCTGCTCGTAGGCGTCGGCGACTGCGCTGGTCCTGCTGCTGTTTTCTGCAATGCTCATCGGCGTCGGCGACTGCGCTATTCCTGCTGCTGTTTTCTGCTCTGCTCTTCGGCGTCTGCGACTGCACATCTCCTGCTGCTGTTTTTTGCTATGCTCGTCGGCGACTGCGCTGGTCCTGCTGCTGTTTCCTGCTCTGCTCGTCGCCGTTGATGACTGCGCTGGTCCTGCTGTTGTTTTCTGCTCTGATTTGTCGGCGTCGGCGACTGCGCTGGTCCTGCTGCTGTTTTCTGCTCTGCTCGTCGGCGTCGGCAACTGCACTGACCCTGCTGCTGTTTTCTGCTCTGCTTGTCCGCGTCGGCTACTGCGCTGATCCTGCTGCTATTTTCTGCTCTGCTCATCGGCGTCAGCGACTGGGATGATCCTGCTGCTGTTTTCTGCTCTGCCCATCACCGTCGGCGCCTGCACTGGTCCTGCTGTTGTTTTCTTCTCTGCTCGTCAGCGTCTGCTCTGCTCGTCGGCGTCTGCGACTGCGCTGGTCCTGCTGCTGTTTTCTGCTCTGCTCGTTGGTGACTGCGCTGGTCCTGCTGCTGTTTTCTGCACTGCTCATCGGCATCGGTGACTGCGCTGATCCTGCGGCTGTTTTCTGCACTGCTCGTCGGCGACTGCGCAGGTCCTGCTGCTGTTTTCTGCTCTGCTCGTCGGCGACTGCGCTGGTCCTGCTGCTGTTTTCTGCTCTGCTCGTCGGCAACTGCGCTGGTCCTGCTGCTGTTTTCTGCTCTGCTCGTCGGCGACTGCGCTGGTCCTGCTGCTGTTTTCTGCACTGCTCATCGGCGTCGGCGGCTGTGCTGGTCCTGCTGTTGTTTTCGCATCTGCTCGTCGGCGTCTGCGACTGCGCTGGTCCTGCTGCTGTTTTCTGCTCTGCTCGTAGGCGTCGGCGACTGCGCTGGTTCTGCTGCTTTTTTCTGCTCTGCTCGTCGGCGTCAGCGACTGCGCTGACCCTGCTGCTGTTTTCTGCTCTGATCGTCTGCGACTGCGCATCTCCTGCTGCTGTTTTTTGCTCTGCTCGTCGGCGTCAGCGACTGTGCTGATCCTGCTGCTGTTTTCTGCTCTGCTCATCGGCGTCTGCGACTGCACATCTCCTGCTGCTGTTTTTTGCTCTGCTCGTCGGCGACTGCGCTGGTCCTGCTGCTGTTTTCTGCTCTGCTCATCGGCGTCTGCGACTGCGCTGGTCCTGCTGCTGTTTTCTGCTCTGCTCGTCGGCGACTGCGCTGATCCTGCTGCTGTTTTCTGCTCTGCTCGTAGGCGTCGGTGACTGCGCTGGTCCTGCTGCTGTTTTCTGCACTGCTCATCGGCGTCGGCGACTGCGCTGATTCTGCTGCTGTTTTCTGCTTTGCTCGTAGGCGTCGCCGACTGTGCTGGTCCTGCTGCTGTTTTCTGCTCTGCTCGTCGGCGACTGCTCTGGTCCTGCTGCTGTTTTCTGCACTGCTCATCGGCGTCGGCGACTGCGTTGATCCTGCTGCTGTTTTCTGCTCTGCTCGTTCGCGTCTGCGCATCTCCTGGTGCTTTTTTCTGCTCTGCTCGTCGGCGTCAGCGACTACGCTGATCCTGCTGCTGTTTTCTGCTCTGCTCGTAGGTGTCAGCGACTACACTGATCCTGCTGCTGTTTGCTGCTCTGCTCGTTGGTGTCTGCGACTGCGCTGATCATGCTGCTGTTTTTTGCTCTGCTCGTCGGCGTCGGCGACTGCGCTGATCCTGCTGCTGTTTTCTGCTCTGCTCGTCGGCAACTGCGCTGGTCCTGCTGCTGTTTTCTGCTCTGCTCGTCTGCGACTGCGCTGGTCCTGCTGCTGTTTTCTGCACTGCTCATCGGCGTCGGCGACTGCGCTGGTCCTGCTGTTGTTTTCGCATCTACCAGTCGGCCTCTGCGACTGCGCTGGTCCTGCTGCTGTTTTCTGCTCTGCTCGTAGGCGACGGCGACTGCGCTGATCCTGCTGCTGTTTTCTGCTCTGCTCGTCGGCGACTGCGCTGGACCTGCTGCTGTTTTCTGCACTGCTCATCGGCGTTGGCGACTGCGTTGATCCTGCTGCTGTTTTCTGCTCTGCTCGTTGGCGTCTGCGACTGCACATCTCCTGCCGATTTTTTCTGCTCTGCTCGTAGGCGTCGGTGACTACGCATCTCCTGCTGCTTTTTTCTGCTCTGCTCGTCGGCGTCAGCGACTGCGCTGACCCTGCTGCTGTTTTCTGCTCTGATCGTCTGCGACTGCGCATCTCCTGCTGCTGTTTTTTGCTCTGCGCGTCGGCGACTGTGCTGGTCCTGCAGCTGTTTTCTGCACTGCTCATCGGCGTCGGCGACTGCGCTGGTCCTGCTGTTGTTTTCGCCTCTGCTCGTCGGCAACTGCTCTGCTCGTCGGCGTCTGCGACTGCGCTGGTCCTGCTGCTGTTTTCTGATCTGCTCGTCGGTGTCGGTGACTGCTCATCTCCTGCTGCTGTTTTCTGATTTGCTCGTCGGCGTCAGCGACTGCGCTGATCCTGCTGCTGTTTTCTGCTCTGCTCGTCGGTGTCAGTGACTACGCTGATCCTGCTGCTGTTTTTTGCTCTGCTCGTCGGCGACTGCGCTGGTCCTGCTGCTGTTTTCTGCACTGCTCATCGGCCTCGGCGACTGCACTAATCCTGCAAATGTTTTCTGCTCTGCTCGTAGGCGTCGGCGACTGCGCTGGTCCTGCTGCTGTTTTCTGCAATGCTCATCGGCGTCGGCGACTGCGCTGATCCTGCTGCTGTTTTCTGCTCTGCTCTTTGGCATCTGCGACTGCACATCTCCTGCTGCTGTTTTTTGCTATGCTCGTCGGCGACTGCGCTGGTCCTGCTGCTGTTTCCTGCTCTGCTCGTCGCCGTTGATGACTGCGCTGGTCCTGCTGTTGTTTTCTGCTCTGATTTGTCGGCATCGGCGACTGCGCTGGTCCTGCTGCTGTTTTCTGCTCTGCTCGTCGGCGTCGGCAACTGCACTGACCCTGCTGCTGTTTTCTGCTCTGCTTGTCCGCGTCGGCTACTGCGCTGATCCTGCTGCTATTTTCTGCTCTGCTCATCGGCGTCAGCGACTGGGATGATCCTTCTGCTGTTTTCTGCTCTGCCCATCACCGTCGGCGCCTGCACTGGTCCTGCTGTTGTTTTCTTATCTGCTCGTCAGCGTCTGCTCTGCTCGTCGGCGTCTGCGACTGCGCTGGTCCTGCTGCTGTTTTCTGCTCTGCTCGTTGGTGACTGCGCTGGTCCTGCTGCTGTTTTCTGCACTGCTCATCGGCATCGGTGACTGCGCTGATCCTGCGGCTGTTTTCTGCACTGCTCGTCGGCGACTGCGCAGGTCCTGCTGCTGTTTTCTGCTCTGCTCGTCGGCGACTGCGCTGGTCCTGCTGCTGTTTTCTGCTCTGCTCGTCGGCAACTGCGCTGGTCCTGCTGCTGTTTTCTGCTCTGCTCGTCGGCGACTGCGCTGGTCCTGCTGCTGTTTTCTGCACTGCTCATCGGCGTCGGTGACTGCGCTGGTCCTGCTGTTGTTTTCACATCTGCTCGTCGGCGTCTGCGACTGCGCTGGTCCTGCTGCTGTTTTCTGCTCTGCTCGTAGGCGTCGGCGACTGCGCTGGTCCTGCTGCTGTTTTCTGCACTGCTCATCGGCGACGGCGACTGCGCTGATCCTGCTGCTGTTTTCTGCTCTGCTCGTCGGCGACTGCGCTGGACCTGCTGCTGTTTTCTGCACTGCTCATCGGCGTTGGCGACTGCGTTGATCCTGCTGCTGTTTTCTGCTCTGCTCGTTGGCGTCTGCGACTGCACATCTCCTGCCGATTTTTTCTGCTCTGCTCGTTGGCGTCGGTGACTACGCATCTCCTGCTGTTTTTTTCTGCTCTGCTCGTCGGCGTCAGCGACTGCGCTGACCCTGCTGCTGTTTTCTGCTCTGATCGTCTGCGACTGCGCTGGTCCTGCTGCTGTTTTCTGCTCTGCTCGTCGGCGACTGCGCTGGTCCTGCTGCTGTTTTCTGCACTGCTCATCGGCGTCGGCGACTGCGCTGGTCCTGCTGTTGTTTTCGCATCTGCTCGTCGGCGTCTGCGACTGCGCTGGTCCTGCTGCTGTTTTCTGCTCTGCTCGTAGGTGTCGGTGACTACGCGTCTCCTGCTGCTGTTTTTTGCTCTGCTCGTCGGCGTCAGCGACTGTGCTGATCCTGCTGCTGTTTTCTGCTCTGCTCATCGGCGTCTGCGACTGCACATCTCCTGCTGCTGTTTTTTGCTCTGCTCGTCGGCGACTGCGCTGGTCCTGCTGCTGTTTTCTGCTCTGCTCATCGGCGTCTGCGACTGCGCTGGTCCTGCTGCTGTTTTCTGCTCTGCTCATCGGCGACTGCGCTGGTCCTGCTGCTGTTTTCTGCTCTGCTCGTAGGTGTCGGTGACTACGCATCTCCTGCTTCTGTTTTTTGCTCTGCTCGTCGGCGTCAGCGACTGTGCTGATCCTGCTGCTGTTTTCTGCTCTGCTCATCGGCGTCTGCGACTGCACATCTCCTGCTGCTGTTTTTTGCTCTGCTCGTCGGCGACTGCGCTGGTCCTGCTGCTTTTTTCTGCTCTGCTCATCGGCGTCTGCGACTGCGCTGGTCCTGCTGCTGTTTTCTGCTCTGCTCGTCGGCGACTGCGCTGATCCTGCTGCTGTTTTCTGCTCTGCTCGTAGGCGTCGGTGACTGCGCTGGTCCTGCTGCTGTTTTCTGCACTGCTCATCGGCGTCGGCGACTGCGCTGATTCTGCTGCTGTTTTCTGCTTTGCTCGTAGGCGTCGCCGACTGCGCTGGTCCTGCTGCTGTTTTCTGCTCTGCTCGTCGGCGACTGCTCTGGTCCTGCTGCTGTTTTCTGCACTGCTCATCGGCGTCGGCGACTGCGTTGATCCTGCTGCTGTTTTCTGCTCTGCTCGTTGGCGTCTGCGCATCTCCTGGTGCTTTTTTCTGCTCTGCTCGTCGGCGTCAGCGACTGCGCTGATCCTGCTGCTGTTTTCTGCTCTGCTCGTCGGTGTCAGCAACTACACTGATCCTGCTGCTGTTTGCTGCTCTGCTCGTTGGCGTCTGCGACTGCGCTGATCATGCTGCTGTTTTTTGCTCTGCTCGTCGGCGTCGGCGACTGCCCTGATCCTGCTGCTGTTTTCTGCTCTGCTCGTCGGCAACTGCGCTGGTCCTGCTGCTGTTTTCTGCTCTGCTCGTCGGCGACTGCGCTGGTCCTGCTGCTGTTTTCTGCACTGCTCATCGGCTTCGGCGACTGCGCTGGTCCTGCTGTTGTTTTCGCATCTGCTCGTTGGCGTCTGCGACTGCGCTGGTCCTGCTGCTGTTTTCTGCTCTGCTCATCGGCGACGGCGACTGCGCTGATCCTGCTGCTGTTTTCTGCTCTGCTCGTCGGCGACTGCGCTGGACCTGCTGCTGTTTTCTGCACTGCTCATCGGCGTTGGCGACTGCGTTGATCCTGCTGCTGTTTTCTGCTCTGCTCGTTGTCGTCTGCGACTGCACTCTCCTGCCGATTTTTTCTGCTCTGCTCGTAGGCGTCGGTGACTACGCATCTCCTGCTGCTTTTTTCTGCTCTGCTCGTCGGCGTCAGCGACTGCGCTGACCCTGCTGCTGTTTTCTGCTCTGATCGTCTGCGACTGCGCATCTCCTGCTGCTGTTTTTTGCTCTGCTCGTCGGCGTCAGCGACTGTGCTGATCCTGCTGCTGTTTTCTGCTCTGCTCATCGGCGTCTGCGACTGCACATCTCCTGCTGCTGTTTTTTGCTCTGCTCGTCGGCGACTGCGCTGGTCCTGCTGCTGTTTTCTGCTCTGCTCATCGGCGTCTGCGACTGCACTGGTCCTGCTGCTGTTTTCTGCTCTGCTCGTCGGCGACTGCGCTGATCCTACTGCTGTTTTCTGCTCTGCTCGTAGGCGTCGGTGACTGCGCTGGTCCTGCTGCTGTTTTCTGCACTGCTCATCGGCGTCGGCGACTGCGCTGATTCTGCTGCTGTTTTCTGCTTTGCTCGTAGGCGTCGCCGACTGTGCTGGTCCTGCTGCTGTTTTCTGCTCTGCTCGTCGGCGACTGCTCTGGTCCTGCTGCTGTTTTCTGCACTGCTCATCGGCGTTGATCCTGCTGCTGTTTTCTGCTCTGCTCATTGGCGTCTGCGACGTCGCATCTCCTGCTGCTTTTTTCTGCTCTGCTCGTCGGCGTCAGCGACTGCGCTGACCCTGCTGCTGTTTTCTGCTCTGATCGTCTGCGACTGCGCATCTCCTGCTGCTGTTTTTTGCTCTGCTTGTCGGCATCAGCGACTGCGCTTATCCTGCTGCTGTTTTCTGCTCTGCTCGTCGGCGTCTGCGACTGCTCATTTCCTGCTGCTGTTTTTTGCTCTGCTCGTCGGCGACTGCGCTGGTCCTGCTGCTGTTTTCTGCTCTGCTCATCGGCGTCGGCTACTGCACTGATCCTTCTGCTGTTTTCTGCTCTGCTTGTTTGCGTCAGTGAATGCGCTGATCCTGCTGCTGTTTCCTGCTCTGCTCATCGCCGTCGGCGACTGCGCTGGTCCTGCTGTTGTTTTCTGCTCTGATCGTCAGCGTCGGCGACTGCGCTGGTCCTGCTGCTGTTTTCTTCTCTGCTCGTCGGTGTCTGCTCTGCTTGTCGGCGTCTGCGACAGCGCTGGTCCTGCTGCTGTTTTCTGCTCTGCTCATCGGGGACTGTGCTGTTCCTGCTGGTGTTTTCTGCACTGCTCATCCGTGTCGGCGACTGCGCTTTTCCTGCTGTTGTTTTCGCCTCTGCTCGTCGACGTCTGCGACTGTGCTGGTCCTGCTGCTGTTTTCTGCTCTGCTCGTCAGCGACTGCGCTGGTCTTGCTGCTGTTTTCTGCACTGCTCATCGGCGTCGGCAAATGTGCTGATCCTGCTGCTGTTTTCATCTCTGTTCGTAGGCGTTGGCGACTGCGCTGGTCCTGCTGCTGTTTTCTGCACTGCTCATCGGCGTCTGCGACTGCGCTGGTCCTGCTGCTGTTTTCTGCTCTGCTCGTCGGCGACTGCGCTGGTCCTGCTGCTGTTTTCTGCACTGCTCATAGGCGTCGGTGACTGCGTTGATCCTGCTGCTGTTTTCTGCTCTGCTCATTGGCGTCTGCGACTGCGCATCTCCTGCTGCTTTTTTCTGCTCTGCTCGTCGGCGTCAGCGACTGCGCTGACCCTGCTGCTGTTTTCTGCTCTGATCGTCTGCGACTGCGCATCTACTGCTGCTGTTTTTTGCTCTGCTCGTCGGCGTCAGCGACTGTGCTGATCCTGCTGCTGTTTTCTGCTCTGCTCGTCGGCGTCTGCGACTGCGCATCTCCTGCTGCTGTTTTTTGCTCTGCTCGTCGGCGACTGCGCTGGTCCTGCTGCTGTTTTCTGCTCTGCTCATCGGCGTCGGCTACTGCGCTGATCCTGCTGCTGTTTTCTGCTCTGGTTGTCTGCGTCAGCGAATGCGCTGATCCTGCTGCTGTATCCTGCTCTGCTCGTCGACGTTGGCGACTGCGCTAGTCCTGCTGTTGTTTTCTGCTCTGATCGTCGGCGTCGGCGACTGCGCTGGTCCTGCTGCAGTTTTCTTCTCTGCTCGTCGGCGTCTGCGACTGCGCTGGTCCTGCTGCTGTTTTCTGCTCTGCTCATCGGCGACTGCGCTGGTCCTGCTGGTGTTTTTTGCACTGCTCATCGGCGTCGGCGACTGCGCTGGTCCTGCTGTTGTTTTCGCCTCTGCTCGTCGGCGTCTGCGACTGCGCTGGTCCTGCTGCTGTTTTCTGCTCTGCTCGTAGGCGTCGGTTACTGCGCTGGTCCTGCTGCTTTTTTCTGCACTGCTCATCAGCGACGGCGACTGCGCTGATCCTGCTGCTGTTTTCTGCTCTGCTCGTCGGCGACTGCGCTGGACCTGCTGCTGTTTTCTGCACTGCTCATCGGCGTCGGCGACTGCGTTGATCCTGCTGCTGTTTTGTGCTCTGCTCGTTGGCTTCTGCGACTGCACATCTCCTGCCGATTTTTTCTGCTCTGCTCGTAGGCGTCGGCGACTCCGCATCTCCTGCTGCTTTTTTCTGCTCTGCTCGTCGGCGTCAGCGACTGCTCTGACCCTGCTGCTGTTTTCTGCTCTGATCGTCTGCGACTGCGCATCTCCTGCTGCTGTTTTTTGCTCTGCTCGTCGGCGTCAGCGACTGTGCTGATCCTGCTGCTGTTTTTGCTCTGCTCGTCGGCGTCTGCGACTGCGCATCTCCTGCTGCTGTTTTTTGCTCTGCTCGTCGGCGACTGCGCTGGTCCTGCTGCTGTTTTCTGCTCTGCTCATCGGCGTCTGCGACTGCGCTGGTCATGCTGCTATTTTCTGCTCTGCTCATTGGCGTCTGCGACTGCGCATCTCCTGCTGCTTTTTTCTGCTCTGCTCGTCGGCGTCAGCGACTGCGCTGACCCTGCTGCTGTTTTCTGCTCTGATCGTCTGCGACTGCGCATCTCCTGCTGCTGTTTTTTGCTCTGCTCGTCGGCGTCAGCGACTGTGCTGATCCTGCTGCTGTTTTCTGCTCTGCTCGTCGGCGTCTGCGACTGCGCATCTCCTGCTGCTGTTTTTTGCTCTGCTCGTCGGCGACTGCGCTGGTCCTGCTGCTGTTTTCTGCTCTGCTCATCGGCGTCGGCTACTGCGCTGATCCTGCTGCTGTTTTCTGCTCTGGTTGTCTGCGTCAGCGAATGCGCTGATCCTGCTGCTGTATCCTGCTCTGCTCGTCGACGTTGGCGACTGCGCTAGTCCTGCTGTTGTTTTCTGCTCTGATCGTCGGCGTCGGCGACTGCGCTGGTCCTGCTGCAGTTTTCTTCTCTGCTCGTCGGCGTCTGCGACTGCGCTGGTCCTGCTGCTGTTTTCTGCTCTGCTCATCGGCGACTGCGCTGGTCCTGCTGGTGTTTTTTGCACTGCTCATCGGCGTCGGCGACTGCGCTGGTCCTGCTGTTGTTTTCGCCTCTGCTCGTCGGCGTCTGCGACTGCGCTGGTCCTGCTGCTGTTTTCTGCTCTGCTCGTAGGCGTCGGTTACTGCGCTGGTCCTGCTGCTTTTTTCTGCACTGCTCATCAGCGACGGCGACTGCGCTGATCCTGCTGCTGTTTTCTGCTCTGCTCGTCGGCGACTGCGCTGGACCTGCTGCTGTTTTCTGCACTGCTCATCGGCGTCGGCGACTGCGTTGATCCTGCTGCTGTTTTGTGCTCTGCTCGTTGGCTTCTGCGACTGCACATCTCCTGCCGATTTTTTCTGCTCTGCTCGTAGGCGTCGGCGACTCCGCATCTCCTGCTGCTTTTTTCTGCTCTGCTCGTCGGCGTCAGCGACTGCTCTGACCCTGCTGCTGTTTTCTGCTCTGATCGTCTGCGACTGCGCATCTCCTGCTGCTGTTTTTTGCTCTGCTCGTCGGCGTCAGCGACTGTGCTGATCCTGCTGCTGTTTTTGCTCTGCTCGTCGGCGTCTGCGACTGCGCATCTCCTGCTGCTGTTTTTTGCTCTGCTCGTCGGCGACTGCGCTGGTCCTGCTGCTGTTTTCTGCTCTGCTCATCGGCGTCTGCGACTGCGCTGGTCCTGCTGCTGTTTTCTGCTCTGCTCGTCAGCGACTGCGCTGATCCTGCTGCTGTTTTCTGCTCTGCTCGTAGGCGTCGGCGACTGCGCTGGTCCTGCTGCTGTTTTCTGCACTGCTCATCGGCGTCGGCGACTGCGCTGATCCTGCTGCTGTTTTCTGCTTTGCTAGTAGGCGTCGCCGACTGCGCTGGTCCTGCTGCTGTTTTCTGCTCTGCTCGTCGGTGACTGCTCTGGTCCTGCTGCTGTTTTCTGCACTGCTCATCGGCGTCTGCGACTGCGCTGGTCCTGCTGCTGTTTTCTGCTCTGCTCGTTGGCTTCTGCGACTGCACATCTCCTGCCGATTTTTTCTGCTCTGCTCGTAGGCGTCGGCGACTGCGCTGGTCCTGCTGCTGTTTTCTGCACTGCTCATCGGCGTCTGCGACTGCGCTGGTCCTGCTGCTGTTTTCTGCTCTGCTCGTCGGCGACTGCGCTGGTCCTGCTGCTATTTTCTGCACTGCTCATAGGCGTCGGTGACTGCGTTGATCCTGCTGCTGTTTTCTGCTCTGCTCATTGGCGTCTGCGACTGCGCATCTCCTGCTGCTTTTTTCTGCTCTGCTCGTCGGCGTCAGCGACTGCGCTGACCCTGCTGCTGTTTTCTGCTCTGATCGTCTGCGACTGCGCATCTCCTGCTGCTGTTTTTTGCTCTGCTCGTCGGCGTCAGCGACTGTGCTGATCCTGCTGCTGTTTTCTGCTCTGCTCGTCGGCGTCTGCGACTGCGCATCTCCTGCTGCTGTTTTTTGCTCTGCTCGTCGGCGACTGCGCTGGTCCTGCTGCTGTTTTCTGCTCTGCTCATCGGCGTTGGCTACTGCACTGATCCTGCTGCTGTTTTCTGCTCTGGTTGTCTGCGTCAGCGAATGCGCTGATCCTGCTGCTGTATCCTGCTCTGCTCGTCGACGTTGGCGACTGCGCTGGTCCTGCTGTTGTTTTCTGCTCTGATCGTCGGCGTCGGCGACTGCGCTGGTCCTGCTGCAGTTTTCTTCTCTGCTCGTCGGCGTCTGCTCTGCTCGTCGGCGTCTGCGACTGCGCTGGTCCTGCTGCTGTTTTCTGCTCTGCTCATCGGCGACTGCGCTGGTCCTGCTGGTGTTTTTTGCACTGCTCATCGGCGTCGGCGACTGCGCTGGTCCTGCTGTTGTTTTCGCCTCTGCTCGTCGGCGTCTGCGACTGCGCTGATCCTGCTGCTGTTTTCTGCTCTGCTCGTAGGCGTCGGTTACTGCGCTGGTCCTGCTGCTTTTTTCTGCACTGCTCATCAGCGACGGCGACTGCGTTGATCCTGCTGCTGTTTTCTGCTCTGCTCGTCGGCGACTGCGCTGGACCTGCTGCTGTTTTCTGCACTGCTCATCGTCGTCGGCGACTGCGTTGATCCTGCTGCTGTTTTCTGCTCTGCTCGTTGGCTTCTGCGACTGCACATCTCCTGCCGATTTTTTCTGCTCTGCTCGTAGGCGTCGGCGACTCCGCATCTCCTGCTGCTTTTTTCTGCTCTGCTCGTCGGCGTCAGCGACTGCTCTGACCCTGCTGCTGTTTTCTGCTCTGATCGTCTGCGACTGCGCATCTCCTGCTGCTGTTTTTTGCTCTGCTCGTCGGCGTCAGCGACTGTGCTGATCCTGCTGCTGTTTTTGCTCTGCTCGTCGGCGTCTGCGACTGCGCATCTCCTGCTGCTGTTTTTTGCTCTGCTCGTCGGCGACTGCGCTGGTCCTGCTGCTGTTTTCTGCTCTGCTCATCGGCGTCTGCGACTGCGCTGGTCCTGCTGCTGTTTTCTGCTCTGCTCGTCAGCGACTGTGCTGATCCTGCTGCTGTTTTCTGCTCTGCTCGTAGGCGTCGGCGACTGCGCTGGTCCTGCTGCTGTTTTCTGCACTGCTCATCGGCGTCGGCGACTGCACTGATCCTGCTGCTGTTTTCTGCTTTGCTAGTAGGCGTCGCCGACTGCGCTGGTCCTGCTGCTGTTTTCTGCTCTCCTCGTCGGTGACTGCTCTGGTCCTGCTGCTGTTTTCTGCACTGCTCATCGGCGTCGGCGACTGCGTTGATCCTGCTGCTGTTTTCTGCTCTGCTCGTTGGCGTCTGCGCATCTCCTGGTGCTTTTTTCTGCTCTGCTCGTCGGCGTCAGCGACTGCGCTGATCCTGCTGCTGTTTTCTGCTCTGCTCGTCGGTGTCAGCGACTACGCTGATCCTGCTGCTGTTTTCTGCTCTGCTCGTCGACGTCTGCGACTGCGCTGATGATGCTGCTGTTTTTTGCTCTGCTCGTCGGCGTCGGGGACTGCGCTGATCCTGCTGATGTTTTCTGCTCTGCTCATCGGCGTCTGCTACTGCGCTGATCCTGCTGCTGTTTTCTGCTCTGCTCGTCGGCGTCGGCGACTGCGCTGGTCCTTTTGCTGTTTTCTTCTTTGCTCGTCGGCGTCGGCGACTGCGCTGGTCCTGCTGCTGTTTTCTGCTCTGCCCGTCGGCATCAGCGACTGCGCTGATGCTGTTTTCTGCTCTGCTCGTCGAGGTCAGCAACTGCGCTGATCCTGCTGCTGTCTTCTGCTCTGCCTGTCGCCGTCGGCGACTGCGCTCGTCCTGCTATTGTTTTCTGCTCTGATCGTCGGCGTCGGCAACTGCGATGATCCTGCTGCTGTTTTCTGCACTGCTCGTCGGCGACTGCGCTGGTCCTTGAGTTGTTTTCTGCTCTGCTCATTGGCGTCTGCGGCTGCGCATCTCCTGCTGCTTTTTTCTGCTCTGCTCGTCGGCGTCAGCGACTGCGCTGACCCTGCTGCTGTTTTCTGCTCTGATCGTCTGCGACTGCGCATCTCCTGCTGCTGTTTTTTGCTCTGCTCGTCGGCGTCAGCGCTGGTCCTGCTGCTGTTTTCTGCTCTGCTCATCGGCGTCCGCGACTGCGCATCTCCTGCTGCTTTTTTTTGCTCTGCTCGTCGGCGACTGCGCTGGTCCTGCTGCTGTTTTCTGATCTGCTCATCGGAATCGGCTACTGCGCTTGTCCTGCTGCTGTTTTCTGCTCTGCTTGTCTGCGTCAGCGAATGCGCTGATCCTGCTGCCATTTCCTGCTCTGCTCGTCGCCGTCGGCGACTGCGCTGGTCCCACAATTGTTTTCTGCTCTGATCGTCGGCGTCGGCGACTGCGCTGGTCCTGCTGCTGTTTTCTTCTCTGCTCGTCGGCGTCTGCTCTGCTCGTCGGCGTCTGCGACTGCGCTGGTCCTGCAGCTGTTTTCTGCTCTGCTCATCGGTGACTGCGCTGGTCCTGCTGGGTTTTTTTGCACTGCTCATCGGCGTCGGCGACTGCGCTGGTCCTGCTGTTGTTTTCGCCTCTGCTCGTCGGCGTCTGCGACTGCGCTTGTCCTGCTGCGGTTTTCTGCTCTGCTCGTCGGCGACTGCGCTGGTCCTGCTGCTGTTTTCTGCACTGCTCATCGGCGTCGGCGACTGTGCTGATCCTGCTGCTGTTTTCTGCTCTGCTCGTAGGCGTCGGCGACTGCGCTGGTCCTGCTGCTGTTTTCTGCACTGCTCATCGGCATCTGCGACTCCGCTGGTCCTGCTGCTGTTTTCTGCTCTGCTCGGCAGCGACTGCGCTGGTCCTGCTGCTGTTTTCTGCACTGCTCATCGGCGTCGGCGACTATGTTGATCCTGCTGCTGTTTTCTGCTCTGCTCATTGGCGTCTGCGACTGCGCATCTCCTGCTGATTTTTTCTGCTCTGCTCGTCGGCGTCAGCGACTGCGCTGACCCTGCTGCTGTTTTCTGCTCTGATCGTCTGCGACTGCGCATCTCCTGCTGCTGTTTTTTGCTCTGCTCGTCAGCGTCAGCGACTGTGCTTATCCTTCTGCTGTTTTTTGCTCTGCTCATCGGTGTCGGCTACTGCGCTGATCCTGCTGCTTTTTCCTGCTCTGCTCGTCGCCGTCGGCAACTGCGCTGGTCCTGCTGTTGTTTTCTGCTCTGATCGTCGGCATCGGCGACTGCCCTGGTCCTGCTGCTGTTTTCTTCTCTGCTTGTCGGCGTTTGCTCTGCTCGTCGGCGTCTGCGACTGCGCTGGTCCTGCTGCTGTTTTCTGCTCTGCTCATCGGCGACTGCGCTGGTCCTGCTGGTGTTTTCTACACTGCTCATCGGCGTCGGCGACTGCGCTGGTCCTGCTGTTGTTTTCGCCTCTGCTCGTCGGCGCCTGCGACTGCGCTGGTCCTGCTGCTGTTTTCTGCTCTGCTCGTCGGCGACTGCGCTGGTCCTGCTGCTGTTTTCTGCACTGCTCATCGGCGTCGGCGACTGTGCTGACCCTGCTGCTGTTTTCTGCTCTGCTCAAAGGCGTCGGCGACTGCGCTCGAACTGCTGCTGTTTTCTGCACTGCTCATCGGCTTCGGCGACTGCGTTGATCCTGCTGCTGTTTTCTGCTCTGCTTGTTTGCGTATGCGACCGCGCATCTCCTGCCGATTTTTTCTGCTCTGCTCGTTGACGTCAGGGACTGCGCTGATCCTGCTGCTGTTTTCTGCTCTCTTCGTCGGAGTCTGCGACTGCGCATCTCCTGCTGCTGTTATTTGCTCTGCTCGTCGGTGTCGGCGACTGCGCTGATCCTGCTGCTGTTTTCTGCTCTGCTCATTGGCGTCAGCGACTGGGCTGATCCTGCTGCTGTTTTCTGCTCTGCTCGTCTGCGTCAGCGAATGCGCTGATCCTGCTGCTGTTTCCTGCTCTGCTCATTGCCGTCGGTGACTTCGCTGGTCCTGCTGTTCTTTTCTGCTCTGATCGCCGGCGTCGGCAACTGCGCTGGTCCTGCTGCTGTTTTCTTCTCTGCTCGTCGGCGTCTGCTCTGCTCGTCGGCGTCTGCGACTGCGCTGGTCCTGCTGCTGTTTTCTGCTCTGCTCATCGGCGACTGCGCTGGTCCTGCTGGTGTTTTCGCCTCTGCTCGTCGGCGCCTACGACTGCGCTGGTCCTGCTGCTGTTTTCTGCTCTGCTCGTCGGCGACTGCGCTGGTCCTGCTGCTGTTTTCTGCACTGCTAATTGGCGTCGGCGACTGTTCTGATCCTGCTGCTGTTTTCTGCTCTGCTCAAAGGCGTCGGCGACTGCGCTGGACCTGCTGCTGTTTTCTGCACTGCTCATCGGCTTCGGCGACTGCGTTGATCCTGCTGCTGTTTTCTGCTCTGCTCGTTTGCGTCTGCGACTGCCCATCTCCTGCCGATTTATTCTGCTCTGCTCGTTGGCGTCAGGGACTGCGCTGATCCTGCCGCTGTTTTCTGCTCTCTTCGTCGGCGTCTGCGACTGCGCATCTCCTGCTGCTGTTATTTGCTCTGCTCGTCGGCGTCGGCGACTGCGCTGATCCTGCTGCTGTTTTCTGCTCTGCTCATTGGCGTCAGCGACTGGGCTGATCCTGCTTCTGTTTTCTGCTCTGCTCGTCTGCGTCAGCGAATGCGCTGATCCTGCTGCTGTTTCCGTCTCTACTCATCGCCGTCGGCGACTTCGCTGGTCCTGCTGTTGTTTTCTGCTCTGATGGCCGGCGTCGGCGACTGCGCTGGTCCTGCTGCTGTTTTCTTCTCTGCTAGTCGGCGTCTGCTCTGCTCGTCGGCGTCTGCGCTGGTCCTGCTGCTGTTTTCTGCTCTGCTCGTCAGCGACTGCGCTGGTCCTGCAGTTGTTTTCGCCTCTGCTCGTCGACATCTGCTCTGCTCATCGGCGTCTGCGACTGCGCTGGTCATGCTGCTGTTTTCTGCTCTGCTCATTGGCGTCTGCGACTGCGCATCTCCTGCTGCTTTTTTCTGCTCTGCTCATCGGCGTCAGTGACTGCGCTGACCCTGCTGCTGTTTTCTGCTCTGATCGTCTGCGACTGCTCATCTCCTGCTGCTGTTTTTTGCTCTGCTCGTCGGCGTCAGCGACTGCGCTGATCCTGCTGCTGTTTTCTGCTCTGCTCGTCGGCTTCTGCACCTGCGCATCTCCTGCTGCTGTTTTTTGCTCTGCTCGTCGGCGACTGCGCTGGACCTGCTGCTGTTTTCTGCTCTGCTCATCGGCGTCGGCTACTGCGCTGATCCTGCTGCTGTTTTCTGCTCTGCTTGTCTGCGTCAGCGAATGCGCTGATCCTGCTGCTGTTTCCTGCTCTGCTCGTCACCGTCGGCGACTGTGCTGGTCCTGCTGTTGTTTTCTGCTCTGATCATCGGCGTTGGCGACTGCGCTGGTCCTGCTGCTGTTTTCTTCTCTGCTCGTCGGCGTCTGCTCTGCTCGTCGGCGTCTGCGACTGCGCTGGTCCTGCTGCTATTTTGTGCTCTGCTTATCGGCGACTGCGCTGGTCCTGCTGGGGTTTTCTGCACTGCTCATCGGCGTCGGCGACTGGGCTGGTCCTGCTGTTGTTTTCGCCTCTGCTCGTCGGCGTCTGCGACTGCGATTGTCCTGCTGCTGTTTTCTGCTCTGCTCGTCGGCGACTGCGCTGGTCCTGCTGGTGTTTTCTGCACTGCTCATCGGCGTCGGCGACTGGGCTGGTCCTGCTGTTGTTTTCGCCTCTGCTCGTCGGCGTCTACGACTGCGCTTGTCCTGCTGCTGTTTTCTGCTCTGCTCGTCGGCGACTTCGCTGGTCCTGCTGTTGTTTTCTGCTCTGATCGCCGGCGTTGGCGACTGCGCTGGTCCTGCTGCTGTTTTCTTCTCTGCTCGTCGGCGTCTGCTCTGCTCGTCGGCGTCTGCGCTGGTCCTGCTGCTGTTTTCTGCTCTGCTCGTCGGTGACTGCGCTGGTCCTGCAGTTGTTTTCGCCTCTGCTCGTCGACGTCTGCTCTGCTCATCGGCGTCAGCGACTGCGCTGGTCATGCTGCTGTTTTCTGCTCTGCTAATTGGCATCTGCGACTGCGCATCTCCTGCTGCTTTTTTCTGCTCTGCTTGTTGGCATCAGTGACTGCGCTGACCCTGCTGCTGTTTTCTGCTCTGATCGTCTGCGACTGCGCATCTCCTGCTGCTGTTTTTCGCTCTGCTCGTCGGCGTCAGCGACTGCGCTGATCCTGCTGCTGTTTTCTGCTCTGCTCGTCGGCGTCTGCCACTGCGCATCTCCTGCTGCTGTTTTTTGCTCTGCTCGTCGGCGACTGCGCTGGTCCTGCTGCTGTTTTCTGCTCTGCTCATCGGCGTCGGCTACTGCGCTGATCCTGCTGCTGTTTTCTGCTCTGCTTGTCTGCGTCAGCGAATGCGCTGATCCTGCTGCTGTTTCCTGCTCTGCTCGTCGCGGTCGGCGACTGCGCTGGTCCTGCTGCTGTTTTCTTCTCTGCTCGTCGGCGTCTGCTCTGCTCGTCGGCGTCTTCGACTGCGCTGGTCCTGCTGCTGTTTTGTGCTCTGCTCATCGGCGACTGCGCTGGTCCTGCTGTTGTTTTCGCCTCTGCTCGTCGGCGTCTGCGACTGCGCTTGTCCTGCTGCTGTTTTCTGCTCTGCTCGTCGGCGACTGCGCTGGTCCTGCTGCTGTTTTCTGCACTGTTCATCGGCGTCTGCAACTGCGCTGGTCCTGCTGCTGTTTTCTGCTCTGCTCGTCGGCGACTAGGCTGGTCCTGCTGCTTTTTTCTGCTCTGCTCGTCGGCGTCAGCGACTGCGCTGACCCTGCTGCTGTTTTCTGCTCTGATCATCTGCGACTGCGCATCTCCTGCTGCTGTTTTTTGCTCTGCTCGTCGGCGTCATCGACTGCGCTTATCCTGCTGCTGTTTTCTGCTCTGCTCGTCGGCGTCTGCGAATGCGCATCTCCTGCTGCTGTTTTTTGCTCTGCTCGTCGGCGACTGCGCTGGTCCTGCTGGTGTTTTCTGCACTGCTCATCAGCGTCGGCGACTGCGCTGGTCCTGCTGTTGTTTTCGCCTCTGCTCGTCGGCGTCTGCTCTGCTCGACGGCGTCTGCGACTGCGCTGGTCCTGCTGCTTTTTTCTGCTCTGCTCGTCGGCGACTGCGTTGATCCTGCTGCTGTTTTCTGCTCTGCTCGTCGGCGTCGGCGACTGCGCTGGTCCTGCTGTTGTTTTCTGCTCTGATCATCGGCGTCGGCGACTGCGCTGGTCCTGCTGCTGTTTTCTTCTCTGCTCGTCGGCGTCTGCTCTGCTCGTCAGCGTCTGCGACTGCGCTGGTCCTGCTGCTGTTTTCTGCTCTGCTCTTTGGCGACTGCGCTGGTCCTGCTGGTGTTTTCTGCACTGCTCATCAGCGTCGGCGACTGCGCTGGTCCTGCTGTTGTTTTCGCCTCTGCTCGTCGGCGTCTGCGACTGCGCTGGTCCTGCTGCTTTTTTCTGCTCTGCTCGTAGGTGAAGGCGACTGCGCTGGTCCTGCTGCTGTTTTCTTCACTGCTCATCGGCGTCGGCTACTGCGCTGATCCTGCTGCTGTTTTCTGCTCTGCTCGTCGGCGACTGCGACTGCACATCTGCTGCTGCTTTTTTCTGCTCTGCTCTTCGGCGTCAGCGACTGCGCTGATCCTGCGGCTGTTTTCTGCTCTTCTCGTCGGTGTCTGAGACTGCGCATCTCCTGCGGCTGTTTTTTGCTCTGTGCGTCGGCGACTGCGCTTATCTTGATGCTGTTTTCTGCTCTGCTCGTCAGCGTCGGCGACTGCGCTGGTCCTGCTGCTGTTTTTTGCTCTGCTCGTCGGCGTCGGCGCTGATCCTGTTGCTGTTTCCTACTCTGCTCGTCGCCGTCGGCGACTGCGCTGGTCCTGCTGTTGTTTTCTGCTCTGATTGACGGCGTCGGCGACTGCGCTGGTCCTGCTGCTGTTTTCTGCTCTGCTCGTCGGCGTCGGCGACTGCACTGACCCTGCTGCTGTTTTCTGCTCTGCTTGTCGGCGTCGGCTACTGTGCTGTTCCTGCTTCTATTTTCTGCTCTGCTCATCGCCGTCAGCGACTGGGATGATCCTGCTGCTGTTTTCTGCTCTGTTCGTCTGCGTCAGCGCTTGCGCTGATCCTGCTGCTGATTTCTGCTCTGCTCGTCGCCGTCGGCGCCTGCGCTGGTCCTGCTGTTGTTTTCTTCTCTGCTCGTCAGTGTCTGCTCTGCTCGTTGGCGTTTGCGACTTCGCTGGTCCTCCTGCTGTTTTATGCTCTGCTCGTCGGTGACTGCACTGGTCCTGCTAGTGTTTTCTGCTCTGCTCGTCGCCGTCGGCGCCTGCGCTGGTCCTGCTGTTGTTTTCTTCTCTGCTCGTCAGCGTCTGCTCTGCTCGTTGGCGTTTGCGACTGCGCAGGTCCTGCTGCTGTTTTCTGCTCTGCTCATCGGCGACTGCGCTGGTCCTGCTGCTGTTTTCTGCTCTGCTCGTTGGCGACTGCGGTGGTCCTGCTGCTGTTTTCTGCTCTGCTTGTCGGCGACTGTGCTTGTCCTGCTGCTGTTTTCTGCACTGCTCATCAGCGTCGGCGACTGCGCTGGTCCTACTGTTGTTTTCGCCTCTGCTCGTCGGCGTCTGCTCTGCTCGTCGGCGACTGCGCTGGTCCTGCTGCTTTTTTCTGCTCTGCTCGTCGGCGTCGGCGACTGCGTTGATCCTGCTGCTGTTTTCTGCTCTGATCGTCGGCGTCGGCGACTGCGCTGGTCCTGCTGTTGTTTTCTGCTCTGATCGTCGGCGTCGGCAACTGCGCTGGTCCTGCTGCTGTTTTCTTCTCTGCTCGTCGGCGTCTGCTCTGCTCGTCAGCGTCTGTGACTGCGCTGGTCCTGCTGCTGTTTTCTGCTCTGCTCATCGGCGACTGCGCTCGTCCTGCTGGTGTTTTCTGCACTGCTCATCAGCGTCGGCGACTGCGCTGGTCCTGCTGTTGTTTTCGCCTCTGCTCGTTGGCGTCTGCGACTGCGCTGGTCCTGCTGCTGTTTTCTGCTCTGCCCGTAGGCGTCGGTGACTGTGCTGGTCCTGCTGCTGTTTTCTGCACTGCTCATCGGCGTCGGCGACTGCGCTGATCCTGCTGCTGTTTTCTGCTCTGCTCGTTGGCGTCTGCGAGTGCGCATGTGCTGCTGCTTTTTTCTGCTCTGCTCTTCGGCGTCAGCGACTGCGCTGATCCTGCTGCTGTTTTCTGCTCTGCTCGTTGGCGTCTGCGACTGCGCATCTCCCGCCGATTTTTTCTGCTCTGCTCGTCGGCGTCTGCGACTGCGCTGATGCTGCTGCTGTTTTCTGCTCTGCTCGTCGGCGTCTGCGACTGAGCATCTCCTGCTGCTGTTTTTTGATCTGCTCGTCGGCGTCGGCGACTGCGCTGATCCTGCTGCTGTTTTCTGCTCTGCTCATTGGCGTCAGCGACTGGGCTGATCCTGCTGCTGTTTTCTGCTCTGCTCGTCTGCGTCAGCGAATGCGCTGATCCTGCTGCTGTTTCCTGCTCTGCTAGTCGCCGTCGGCGACTTCGCTGGTCCTGCTGTTGTTTTCTGCTCTGATCGCCGGCGTCGGCGAATGCGCTGGTCCTGCTACTGTTTTCTTCTCTGCTCGTCAGCGTCTGCTCTGGTCCTGCAGTTGTTTTCGCCTCTGCTCGTCGGCGTCTTCTCTGCACATCGGCGTCTGCGACTGCGCTAGTCATGCTAGGGTTTTCTGCTCTGCTCATTGGCGTCTGGGACTGCGCATCTCCTGCTGCTTTTTTCCGCTCTGCTCGTCGTCGTCAGCGACTGCGCTGGTCCTGCTGCTTTTTTCTGCTCTGCTCGTCGGCGACTGCGTTGATCCTGCTGCTGTTTTCTGCTCTGCTCGTCGGCGTCGGCGACTGCGCTGGTCCTGCTGTTGTTTTCTGCTCTGATCATCGGCGTCGGCGACTGCGCTGGTCCTGCTGCTGTTTTCTTCTCTGCTCGTCGGCGTCTGCTCTGCTCGTCAGCGTCTGCGACTGCGCTGGTCCTGCTGCTGTTTTCTGCTCTGCTCTTTGGCGACTGCGCTGGTCCTGCTGGTGTTTTCTGCACTGCTCATCAGCGTCGGCGACTGCGCTGGTCCTGCTGTTGTTTTCGCCTCTGCTCGTCGGCGTCTGCGACTGCGCTGGTCCTGCTGCTTTTTTCTGCTCTGCTCGTAGGTGAAGGCGACTGCGCTGGTCCTGCTGCTGTTTTCTTCACTGCTCATCGGCGTCGGCTACTGCGCTGATCCTGCTGCTGTTTTCTGCTCTGCTCGTCGGCGACTGCGACTGCACATCTGCTGCTGCTTTTTTCTGCTCTGCTCTTTGGCGTCAGCGACTGCGCTGATCCTGCGGCTGTTTTCTGCTCTTCTCGTCGGTGTCTGAGACTGCGCATCTCCTGCGGCTGTTTTTTGCTCTGTGCGTCGGCGACTGCGCTTATCTTGATGCTGTTTTCTGCTCTGCTCGTCAGCGTCGGCGACTGCGCTGGTCCTGCTGCTGTTTTTTGCTCTGCTCGTCGGCGTCGGCGCTGATCCTGTTGCTGTTTCCTACTCTGCTCGTCGCCGTCGGCGACTGCGCTGGTCCTGCTGTTGTTTTCTGCTCTGATTGACGGCGTCGGCGACTGCGCTGGTCCTGCTGCTGTTTTCTGCTCTGCTCGTCGGCGTCGGCGACTGCACTGACCCTGCTGCTGTTTTCTGCTCTGCTTGTCGGCGTCGGCTACTGTGCTGTTCCTGCTTCTATTTTCTGCTCTGCTCATCGCCGTCAGCGACTGGGATGATCCTGCTGCTGTTTTCTGCTCTGTTCGTCTGCGTCAGCGCTTGCGCTGATCCTGCTGCTGATTTCTGCTCTGCTCGTCGCCGTCGGCGCCTGCGCTGGTCCTGCTGTTGTTTTCTTCTCTGCTCGTCAGTGTCTGCTCTGCTCGTTGGCGTTTGCGACTTCGCTGGTCCTCCTGCTGTTTTATGCTCTGCTCGTCGGTGACTGCACTGGTCCTGCTAGTGTTTTCTGCTCTGCTCGTCGCCGTCGGCGCCTGCGCTGGTCCTGCTGTTGTTTTCTTCTCTGCTCGTCAGCGTCTGCTCTGCTCGTTGGCGTTTGCGACTGCGCAGGTCCTGCTGCTGTTTTCTGCTCTGCTCATCGGCGACTGCGCTGGTCCTGCTGCTGTTTTCTGCTCTGCTCGTTGGCGACTGCGGTGGTCCTGCTGCTGTTTTCTGCTCTGCTTGTCGGCGACTGTGCTTGTCCTGCTGCTGTTTTCTGCACTGCTCATCAGCGTCGGCGACTGCGCTGGTCCTACTGTTGTTTTCGCCTCTGCTCGTCGGCGTCTGCTCTGCTCGTCGGCGACTGCGCTGGTCCTGCTGCTTTTTTCTGCTCTGCTCGTCGGCGTCGGCGACTGCGTTGATCCTGCTGCTGTTTTCTGCTCTGATCGTCGGCGTCGGCGACTGCGCTGGTCCTGCTGTTGTTTTCTGCTCTGATCGTCGGCGTCGGCAACTGCGCTGGTCCTGCTGCTGTTTTCTTCTCTGCTCGTCGGCGTCTGCTCTGCTCGTCAGCGTCTGTGACTGCGCTGGTCCTGCTGCTGTTTTCTGCTCTGCTCATCGGCGACTGCGCTCGTCCTGCTGGTGTTTTCTGCACTGCTCATCAGCGTCGGCGACTGCGCTGGTCCTGCTGTTGTTTTCGCCTCTGCTCGTTGGCGTCTGCGACTGCGCTGGTCCTGCTGCTGTTTTCTGCTCTGCCCGTAGGCGTCGGTGACTGTGCTGGTCCTGCTGCTGTTTTCTGCACTGCTCATCGGCGTCGGCGACTGCGCTGATCCTGCTGCTGTTTTCTGCTCTGCTCGTTGGCGTCTGCGAGTGCGCATGTGCTGCTGCTTTTTTCTGCTCTGCTCTTCGGCGTCAGCGACTGCGCTGATCCTGCTGCTGTTTTCTGCTCTGCTCGTTGGCGTCTGCGACTGCGCATCTCCCGCCGATTTTTTCTGCTCTGCTCGTCGGCGTCTGCGACTGCGCTGATGCTGCTGCTGTTTTCTGCTCTGCTCGTCGGCGTCTGCGACTGAGCATCTCCTGCTGCTGTTTTTTGATCTGCTCGTCGGCGTCGGCGACTGGGCTGATCCTGCTGCTGTTTTCTGCTCTGCTCGTCGGCGTCTGCGACTGAGCATCTCCTGCTGCTGTTTTCTGCTCTGCTCATTGGCGTCAGCGACTGGGCTGATCCTGCTGCTGTTTTCTGCTCTGCTCGTCTGCGTCAGCGAATGCGCTGATCCTGCTGCTGTTTCCTGCTCTGCTAGTCGCCGTCGGCGACTTCGCTGGTCCTGCTGTTGTTTTCTGCTCTGATCGCCGGCGTCGGCGAATGCGCTGGTCCTGCTACTGTTTTCTTCTCTGCTCGTCAGCGTCTGCTCTGGTCCTGCAGTTGTTTTCGCCTCTGCTCGTCGGCGTCTTCTCTGCACATCGGCGTCTGCGACTGCGCTAGTCATGCTAGGGTTTTCTGCTCTGCTCATTGGCGTCTGGGACTGCGCATCTCCTGCTGCTTTTTTCCGCTCTGCTCGTCGTCGTCAGCGACTGCGCTGACCCTGCTGCTGTTTTCTGCTCTGATTGTCTGTGATTGCGCATCTCCTGCTTTTGTTTTTTGCTCTGCTCGTCGGCGTCAGCTACTGCGCTGATCCTGCTGCTGTTTTCTTCTCTGCTTGTCGGCGTCTGCGACTGCGCTGGTCCTGCTGCATTTTTCTGCTCTGCTCGTCGGCGACTGCGCTGATCCTGCTGCTGTTTTCTGCTCTGCTCGTAGGTGTCGGCGAGTGCGCTGGTCCTGCTGCTGTTTTCTGCACTGCTCATCGGCGTCAGCGACTGCGCTGACCCTGCTGCTGTTTTCTGCTCTGATTGTCTGTGACTGCGCATCTCCTGCTGCTGTTTTTTGCTCTGCTTGTCTGCGTCAGCGAATGCGCTGATACTGCTGCTGTTTCCTGCTCTGCTCTTCTCCGTCGGCGACTGCGCTGGTCCTGCTGTTGTTTTCTGCTCTGATCGTCGGCATCTGCGCTGGTCATGCTGATGTTTTTTTCTCTGCTTGTCGGCGTCTGCTCTGCTCGTCGGCGTCTGCGACTGCGCTGGTCCTGCTGGTGTTTTCTGCACTGCTCATCGGAGTCGGCGACTGCGCTGGTCCTGCTGTTGTTTTCACCTCTGCTCGTCTGCGTCTGCTCTGCTCGTCGGCGTCTGCGACTGCGCTGGTCCTGCTGTTGTTTTCACCTCTGCTCGTTTGCGTCTGCTCTGCTCGTCGGCGTCTGCGACTGCGCTGGTCCTGCTGCTGTTTTCTGCTCTGCTCGTCGGCGAATGCACTGGTCCTGCTGCTTTTTTCTGCACTGCTCATCGGCGTCAGCGACTGTGCTGATCCTGCTGCTGTTTTCTGCTCTGCTCGTTGGCGTCGGCGACTGCGCTGGTCCTGCTGCAGTTTTCTGCACTGCTCATCGGTGTCTGCGACTGCGCTGGTCCTGCTGCTGTTTTCTGCTCTGCTCGTCGGCGACTGCGCTGGTCCTGCTGCTGTTTTCTGCACTGCTCATCGGCGTCGACGACTGTGTTGATTCTGCTGCTGTTTTCTGCTCTGCTCATCGGCGTCTGCGACTGCGCATCTCCTGCTGCTTTTTTTCTGCTCTGCTTGTCGGCGTCAGCGACTGCGCTGACCCTGCTGCTGTTTTCTACTCTGATCGTCTGCGACTGCGCATCTCCTGCTGCTGTTTTTTGCTCTGCTCGTCGGCATCAGTGACTGCGCTGATCCTACTGCTGTTTTCTGCTCTGCTCGTCGGCGTCTGCGACTGCGCATCTCCTGCTGCTGTTTTTTGCTCTGCTCGTCGGCGTCTGCGCTGGTCCTGCTGCTGTTTTCTGCTCTGCTCATCGGCGTCGGCTACTGCGCTAATCCTGCTGCTGTTTTCTGCTCTTCTTCTCTGCGTCAGCAAATGCGCTGATCCTGCTGCTGTTTCCTGCTCTGCTCGTCGCCGTCGGTGACTGCGCTGGTCCTGCTGTTGTTTTCTGCTCTGCTCGTCGGCGACTGCCCTGGTCATGCTGCTGTTTTCTTCTCTGCTTGTTGGCGTCTGCTCTGCTCGTCGGAGTCTGCGACTGTGCTGGCCCTGCTGCTGTTTTATGCTCTGCTCATCGGCGAATGCGCTGGTCCTGCTGGTGTTTTCTGCACTGCTCATCGGTGTTGGCGACTGCGCTGGTCCTGCTGTTGTTTTCGCCTCTGCTCATCGGCGTCTGCGACTGCGCTGGTCCTGCTACTGTTTTCTGCTCTGCTCGTCGGCGACTGCGCTGGTCCTGCTGCTTTTTTCTGCACTGCTCATCGGCGTCGGCGACTGTGCTGATCCTGCTACTGTTTTCTGCTCTGCTCGTCGGCGACTGCGCTGGTCCTGCCGCGTTTTTCTGCACTGCTCATCGGCGTCGGCGACTGTGCTGATCCTGCTGCTGTTTTCTGCTCTGCTCGTAGGCGTCGGCAACAGCGCTGGTCCTGCTGCTGTTTTCTGCACTGCTCATCGGCGTCGGCGACTGCGCTGATCCTGCTGCTGTTTTCTGCTCTGCTTCTCGGCGACTGCGCTGGACCTGCTGCTGTTTTCTGCACTGCTCGTCGGCGTCGGCGACTGCGTTGATCCTGCTTCTGTTTTCTGCTCTGCTCGTCGGCGTCGGCGACTGCGCTGATCCTGCTGCTGTTTCCTGCTCTGCTCGTCGCTGTCGGCGACTGCGCTCGTCCTGCTGCTGTTTTCTGCTCTGCTTGTCTGCGTCAGCGAATGCGCTGATCCTGCTGCTGTTTCCTGCTCTGCTCGTCGCCGCCGGCGACTGCGCTGGTCCTGCTGTTGTTTTCTGCTCTGATCGTCGGCGACTGCGCTGGTCATGCTGCTGTTTTCTTCTCTGCTTGTCGGCGTCTGCTCTGCTCATCGGCGTCTGCGACTGCGCTGGTCCTGCTGCTGTTTTCTGCTCTGCTCGTCGGCGACTGCGCTGATCCTGCTGCTTTTTTCTGCACTGCTCATCGGCGTCGGCGACTGCGCTGATCCTGCTGCTGTTTTCTGCATTGCTCATCGCGTCGGCGACTGCGCTGATCCTGCTGCTGTTTTCTTCTCTGCTCGTCGGTGTCTGCGCATCTCCTGCTGCTGTTTTTTGCTCTGCTCGTCGGCGTCAGCGACTGGGCTGATCCTGCTGCTGTTTTCTGCTCTGCTCGTCTGCGTCAGTGAACGCGCTGATCCTGCTGCTGTTTCCTGCTCTGCTCGTCGCCGTCGGCGACTTCGCTTGTCCTGCTGTTGTTTTCTGCTCTGATCGCCGGCGTCAGTGACTGCGCTGGTCCTGCTGCTGTTTTCTTCTCTGCTCGTCGGCGTCTGCTCTGCTCGTCGGCGTCTGCGCTGGTCCTGCTCCTGTTTTCTGCTCTGCTCGTCGGCGACTGCGCATGTCCTGCTCTTGTTTTCGCCTCTGCTCGTCGGCGTCTGCTCTGCTCATTGGCGTCTGCTACTGCGCTGGTCCTGCTTCTGTTTTCTGCTCTGCTCATTGGCGTCTGCGACTGCGCATCTCCTGCTGCTTTTTTCTGCTCTGCTCGTCGGCGTCAGCGACTGCGCTGACCCTGCTGCTGTTTTCTGCTCTGATCGTCTGCGACTGTGCATCTCCTGCTGCTGTTTTTTGCTCTGCTCGTCGGCGTCAGCGACTGCGCTGATCCTGCTGCTGTTTTCTGCTCTGCTCGTCGGCCTCTGTGACTGCGCATCTCCTGCTGCTGTTTTTTGCTCTGCTCGTCGGCAACTGCACTGGTCCTGCTGCTGTTTCCTGCTCTGCTCGTCGCCGTCGGCGACTGCGCTGGTCCTGCTGTTGTTTTCTGCTCTGATCGTCGGCGACTGCGCTGGTCAGGCTGCTGTTTTCTTCTCTGCTTGTCGGCGTCTGCTCTGCTCGTAGGCGTCTGCGACTGCGCATCTTCTGCTGCTTTTTTCTGCTCTGCTCGTCGGCGTCAGCGACTGCGCTGATCCTGCAGCTGTTTTCAGCTTTGCTTGTCGCCGTCTGCGACTGTGCTGGTCCTGTTGCTGTTTTCTGCTCTGCTCGTCTGCGTCTGTGACTGTGCATCTCCTGCTGCTGTTTTTTGCTCTGCTCGTCGGCGACTGCGCTTGTCCTGCTGCTGTTTTCTGCTCTGCTCATCGGCGTCGGCTACTGCGCTGATCCTGCTGCTGTTTTCTGCTCTGCTCGTTGGCGTCTGCGACTGCGCATCTCCTGCTGCTTTTTTCTGCTCTGCTCATCGGCGTCGGCTACTGCACTGATCCTGCAGCTGTTTTCTGCTCTGCTCGTCGCCGTCTGCGACTGTGCTGGTCCTGGTACTGTTTTCTGCTCTGCTCGTCGGCGACTGCGCTGGTCCTGCTGCTGTTTTCTGCACTGCTCATCGGCGTCGGCGACTGCGTTGATCCTGCTGCTTTTTTCTGCTCTGCTCGTCGGCGTCAGCGACTGCGCTGATCCTGCTGCTGTTTTCTGCTCTGCTCGTCGGCGTCAGCGAATGCGCTGATCCTGCTGCTGTTTTCTGCTCTGATCGCCTGCGACTGCTTATCTCCTGCTGCTGTTTTTTGCTCTGCACGTCGGCGTCAGCGACTGTGCTGATCCTGCTGCTGTTTTCTGCTCTGCTCGTCGGAGTCTGCGACTGCGCATCTCCTGCTGCTGTTTTTTGCTCTGCTCGTCGGCGACTGCGCTTGTCCTGCTGCTGTTTTCTGCTCTGCTCATCGGCGTCGGCTACTGCGCTGATCCTGCTGCTGTTTTTTGCTCTGCTCGTTGGCGTCTGCGACTGCGCATCTCCTGCAGCTTTTTTCTGCTCTGCTCGTCGGCGTCAGCGACTGCGCTGATCCTGCAGCTGTTTTCTGCTCTGCTCGTCGCCGTCTGCGACTGTGCTGGTCCTGTTGCTGTTTTCTGCTCTGCTCGTCGGCGACTGCGCTGGTCCTGCTGCTATTTTCTGCACTGCTCATTGGCGTCGGCGACTGCGTTGATCCTGCTGTTGTTTTCTGCTCTGCTCATTTGCGTCTGCGACTGCGCATCTCCTGCTGCTTTTTTCTGCTCTGCTCGTCAGCGTCAGCGACTGCGCTGACCCTGCTGCTGTTTTCTGCTCTGATCTTCTGCGACTGCGCATCTCCTGCTGCTGTTTTTTGCTCTGCTCGTCGGCGTCAGCGACTGCGCTGATCCTGCTGCTGTTTTCTGCTCTGCTCGTCGGAGTCTGCGACTGCGCATCTCCTGCTGCTGTTTTTTGCTCTGCTCGTCGGCGACTGCGCTGGTCCTGCTGCTGTTTTCTGCTCTGCTCATCGGCGTCGGCTACTGCGCTGATCCTGCTGCTGTTTTCTGCTCTGCTTGTCTGCGTTAGCGAATGCACTGATCCTGCTGCTGTTTCCTGCTCTGCTCGTCGGCGTCTGCGACTGCGCTGGTCCTGCTGCTGTATTTTGCTCTGCTCGTTGGCGACTGCGCTGGTCCTGCTGCTGTTTTCTGCACTGCTCATTGGCGTCGGCGACTGTGCTGATCCTGCTGCTGTTTTCTGCTCTGCTCGTAGGCGTCGGCGACTGCGCTGATCCTGCTGCTGTTTTCTGCACTGCTCGTTGGCGTCAGCGACTGCGCTGACCCTGCTGCTGTTTTCTGCTCTGATCGTCTGCGACTGCGCATCTCCTGCTTCTGTTTTTTGCTCTGCTCGTCGGCGTCAGCGACTGCGCTGATCCTGCTGCTGTTTTCTGCTCTGCTCGTCGGTGTCTGCGACTGCGCATCTCCATCTGCTGTTTTTTGCTCTGCTCTTCGGCGACTGCGCTGGTCCTGCTGCTGTTTTCTGCTCTGCTCATCGGTGTCGGCTACTGCGCTGATCCTGCTGTTGTTTCCTGCTCTGCTCGTCGCCGTCGGCAACTGCACTGGTCCTGCTGTTGTTTTCTGCTCTGATCGTCGGCGCCGGCGACTGCGCTGGTCCTGCTGCTGTTTTCTTCTCTGCTCGACGGCGTCTGCTCTGCTCGTCGGCGTCTGCGACTGCGCTGGTCCTGCTGCTGTTTTCTGCTCTGCTCATCGGCGACTGCGCTGGTCCTGCTGGTGTTTTCTGCATTGCTCATCGACGTCGGCGACTGCGCTGGTCCTGCTGTTGTTTTCACCTCTGCTCGTCGGCGTCTGAGACTGCGCTGGTCCTGCTGCTGTTTTCTGCTCTGCTCGTCGGCGACTGCGCTTGTCCTGCTGCTGTTTTCTGCACTGCTCATCAACGTCGGCGACTGTGCTGATCCTGCTGCTGTTTTCTGCACTGCTCATCGGCGTCGGCGACTGCGTTGATCCTGCTGCTTTTTTCTGCTCTGCTCGTCTGCGTCTGCGACTGCGCATCTCCTGCTGCTGTTTTTTGCTCTGCTCATCGGCGTCAGCGACTGGGCTGATCCTGCTGCTGTTTTCTGCTCTGCTCGTCTGCGTCAGCGAATGCGCTGATCCTGCTGCTGTTTTCTGCTCTGCTCATCGGCGTCAGCGACTGGGCTGATCCTGCTGCTGTTTTCTGCTCTGCTCGTCTGTGTCAGCGAATGCGCTGATCCTGCTGCTGTTTCCTGCTCTGCTCGTCGCCGTCGGCGACTTCGCTTGTCCTGCTGTTGTTTTCTGCTCTGATCGCTGGCGTCGGCGACTGCGCTGGTCCTGCTCCTGTTTTCTGCTCTGCTCGTCGGCGACTGCGCTGGTCCTGCTCTTGTTTTCGCCTCTGCTCATCGGCGTCTGCTCTGCTCATTGGCGTCTGCGACTGCGCTGGTCCTGCTTCTGTTTTCTGCTCTGCTCATTGGCGTCTGCGACTGCGCATCTCCTGCTGCTTTTTCCTGCTCTGTTCGTCGGCGTCAGCGACTGCGCTGACCCTGCTGCTGTTTTCTGCTCTGATCGTCTGCGACTGTGCATCTCCTGCTGCTGTTTTATGCTCTGCTCGTCGGCGTCTGTGACTGCGCATCTCCTGCTGCAGTTTTTTGCTCTTCTCGTCGGCGACTGCGCGGGTCCTGCTGCTGTTTTCTGCACTGCTCATTGGCGTCGGCGACTGCGCTGAACCTGCTGCTGTTTTCTGCTCTGCTCGTCGGCGTCTGTGACTGCGCATCTCCTGCTGCTGTTTTTTGCTCTTCTCGTCGGCGACTGCGCTGGTCCTGCTGCTGTTTTCTGCACTGCTCATTGGCGTCGGCGACTGCGCTGATCCTGCTGCTGTTTTCTGCTCTGCTCATCGGCGACTGCGCTGGACCTGCTGCTGTTTTTTGCACTGCTCATCGGCGTCGGCGACTACGTTGATCCTGCTGCTGTTTTCTGCTCTGCTGGTTGGCGTCTGCGACTGCGCATCTCCTGCCGCTTTTTTCTGCTCTGCTCGTCGGCGTCAGCGACTGCGCTGATCCTGCCGCTGTTTTCTGCTCTGCTCTTCGGCGTCTGCGCATCTCCTGCTGCTGTTTTTTGCTCTGCTCGTTGGCATCGGCAACTGCGCTGATCCTGCTGCTGTTTGTTGCTCTGCTCATCGGTGTCAGCGACTCTGCTGATCCTGCTGCTGTTTTCTGCTCTGCTCGTCAGCGTCAGCGAATGCGTTGATCCTGCTGCTGTTTCCTGCTCTGCTCGTCGCCGTCGGCGACTTCGCTGGTCCTGCTGTTGTTTTCTGCTCTGATCGCTGGCGTCGGCGACTGCGCTGGTCCTGCTCCTGTTTTCTTCTCTGCTCGTCGCCGTCTGCTCTGCTCGTCGGCGTCTGCGCTGGTCCTGCTGCTGTTTTCTGCTCTGCTCGTCGGCGACTGCGCTGGTCCTGCTCTTGTTTTCGCCTCTGCTCGTCGGCGTCTGCTCTGCTCATTGGCGTCTGCGACTGCGCTGGTCCTGCGCTGTTTTCTGCTCTGCTCATTGGCATCTGCGACTGCGCATCTCCTGCTGCTTTTTTCTGATCTGCTCGTCGGCGTTAGCGACTGCGCTGACCCTGCTGCTGTTTTCTGCTCTGATCGTCTGCGACTGTGCATCTCCTGCTGCTGTTTTTTGCTCTGCTCGTCGGCGTCAGCGACTGCGCTGATCCTGCTGCTGTTTTGTGCTCTGCTCGTCGGCGTCTGTGACAGCTCATCTCCTGCTGCTGTTTTTTGCTCTGCTCGTCGGCGACTGCGCTTGTCCTGCAGCTGTTTTCTGCTCTGCTCATCGGCGTCGGCTACTGCGCTGATCTTGCTGCTGTTTTCTGCTCTGCTCTTTGGCATGTGCGACTGCGCATCTCCTGCTGCTTTTTTCTGCTCTGCTCGTCGGCGTCAGCGACTGCACTGATCCTGCAGCTGTTTTCTGCTTTGCTCGTCGCCGTCTGCGACTGTGCTGGTCCTGTTGCTGTTTTCTGCTCTGCTCGTCGGCGTCTGTGACTGTGCATCTCCTGCTGCTGTTTTTTGCTCTGCTCGTCGGCGACTGCGCTTGTCCTGCTGCTGTTTTCTGCTCTGCTCATCGGAGTCGGCTACTGCGTTGATCCTGCTTCTGTTTTCTTCTCTGCTCGTTGGCGTCTGCGACTGCGAATCTCCTGCTGCTTTTTTCTGCTCTGCTCGTCGGCGTCACCGACTGCACTGATCCTGCAGCTGTTTTCTGCTCTGCTCGTCACCGTCTGCGACTGCGCTGGTCCTGTTGCTGTTTTCTGCTCTGCTCGTCGGCGACTTCGCTGGTCCTGCTGCTGTTTTCTGCAATGCTCATCAGCGTCGGCGACTGCGTTGATCCTGCTGCTTTTTTCTGCTCTGCTCGTCGGCGTCAGCGATTGCGCTGACCCTGCTGCTGTTTTCTGCTCTGATCGCCTGCGACTGCTCATCTCCTGCTGCTGTTTTTTGCTCTGCTCGTCGGCGTCAGCGACTGTGCTGATCCTGCTGCTGTTTTCTGCTCTGCTCGTCGGAGTCTGCGACTGCGCATCTCCTGCTGCTGTTTTTTGCTCTGCTCGTCGGCGACTGCGCTGGTCCTGCTGCTGTTTTCTGCTCTGCTCATCGGCGTCTGCTACTGCGCTGATCCTGCTGCTGTTTTCTGCTCTGCTTGTCTGCGTCAGCGAATGCGCTGATCCTGCTGCTGTTTCCTGCTCTGCTCGTCGCCGTCGGCGACTGCGCTGGTCCTGCTGCTGTTTTCTTCTCTGATCGTCTGCGACTGTGCATCTCCTGCTGCTGTTTTTTGCTCTGCTCGTCGGCGTCAGCGACTGCGCTGATCCTGCTGCTGTTTTCTGCTCTGCTCGTCGGCGTCTGTGACTGCGCATCTCCTGCTGCTGGTTTTTGCTCTGCTCGTCGGCGACTGCGCTTGTCCTGCTGCTGTTTTCTGCTCTGCTCATCGGCGTCGGCTACTGCGCTGATCCTGCTGCTGTTTTCTGCTCTGCTCGTTGGCGTCTGCGACTGCGCATCTCCTGCTGCTTTTTTCTGCTCTGCTCGTCGGCGTCAGCGACTGCGCTGATCCTGCAGCTGTTTTCTGCTTTGCTCGTCGCCGTCTGCAACTGTGCTGGTCCTGTTGCTGTTTTCTGCTCTGCTCGTCGGCGTCTGTGACTGTGCATCTCCTGCTGCTGTTTTTTGCTCTGCTCGTCGGCGACTGCGCTTGTCCTGCTGCTGTTTTCTGCTCTGCTCATCGGCGTCGGCTACTGCGCTGATCCTGCTGCTGTTTTCTGCTCTGCTCGTTGGCGTCAGCGACTGCGCTGATCCTGCTGCTGTTTTCTGCTCTGCTCGTCGGTGTCTGCGACTGCGCATCTCCATCTGCTGTTTTTTGCTCTGCTCTTCGGCGACTGCGCTGGTCCTGCTGCTGTTTTCTGCTCTGCTCATCGGTGTCGGCTACTGCGCTGATCCTGCTGTTGTTTCCTGCTCTGCTCGTCGCCGTCGGCAACTGCACTGGTCCTGCTGTTGTTTTCTGCTCTGATCGTCGGCGCCGGCGACTGCGCTGGTCCTGCTGCTGTTTTCTTCTCTGCTCGACGGCGTCTGCTCTGCTCGTCGGCGTCTGCGACTGCGCTGGTCCTGCTGCTGTTTTCTGCTCTGCTCATCGGCGACTGCGCTGGTCCTGCTGGTGTTTTCTGCATTGCTCATCGACGTCGGCGACTGCGCTGGTCCTGCTGTTGTTTTCACCTCTGCTCGTCGGCGTCTGAGACTGCGCTGGTCCTGCTGCTGTTTTCTGCTCTGCTCGTCGGCGACTGCGCTTGTCCTGCTGCTGTTTTCTGCACTGCTCATCAACGTCGGCGACTGTGCTGATCCTGCTGCTGTTTTCTGCACTGCTCATCGGCGTCGGCGACTGCGTTGATCCTGCTGCTTTTTTCTGCTCTGCTCGTCTGCGTCTGCGACTGCGCATCTCCTGCTGCTGTTTTTTGCTCTGCTCATCGGCGTCAGCGACTGGGCTGATCCTGCTGCTGTTTTCTGCTCTGCTCGTCTGCGTCAGCGAATGCGCTGATCCTGCTGCTGTTTTCTGCTCTGCTCATCGGCGTCAGCGACTGGGCTGATCCTGCTGCTGTTTTCTGCTCTGCTCGTCTGTGTCAGCGAATGCGCTGATCCTGCTGCTGTTTCCTGCTCTGCTCGTCGCCGTCGGCGACTTCGCTTGTCCTGCTGTTGTTTTCTGCTCTGATCGCTGGCGTCGGCGACTGCGCTGGTCCTGCTCCTGTTTTCTGCTCTGCTCGTCGGCGACTGCGCTGGTCCTGCTCTTGTTTTCGCCTCTGCTCATCGGCGTCTGCTCTGCTCATTGGCGTCTGCGACTGCGCTGGTCCTGCTTCTGTTTTCTGCTCTGCTCATTGGCGTCTGCGACTGCGCATCTCCTGCTGCTTTTTCCTGCTCTGTTCGTCGGCGTCAGCGACTGCGCTGACCCTGCTGCTGTTTTCTGCTCTGATCGTCTGCGACTGTGCATCTCCTGCTGCTGTTATATGCTCTGCTCGTCGGCGTCTGTGACTGCGCATCTCCTGCTGCAGTTTTTTGCTCTTCTCGTCGGCGACTGCGCGGGTCCTGCTGCTGTTTTCTGCACTGCTCATTGGCGTCGGCGACTGCGCTGAACCTGCTGCTGTTTTCTGCTCTGCTCGTCGGCGTCTGTGACTGCGCATCTCCTGCTGCTGTTTTTTGCTCTTCTCGTCGGCGACTGCGCTGGTCCTGCTGCTGTTTTCTGCACTGCTCATTGGCGTCGGCGACTGCGCTGATCCTGCTGCTGTTTTCTGCTCTGCTCATCGGCGACTGCGCTGGACCTGCTGCTGTTTTCTGCACTGCTCATCGGCGTCGGCGACTGCGTTGATCCTGCTGCTGTTTTCTGCTCTGCTGGTTGGCGTCTGCGACTGCGCATCTCCTGCCGCTTTTTTCTGCTCTGCTCGTCGGCGTCAGCGACTGCGCTGATCCTGCCGCTGTTTTCTGCTCTGCTCTTCGGCGTCTGCGCATCTCCTGCTGCTGTTTTTTGCTCTGCTCGTTGGCATCGGCAACTGCGCTGATCCTGCTGCTGTTTCTTGCTCTGCTCATCGGTGTCAGCGACTCTGCTGATCCTGCTGCTGTTTTCTGCTCTGCTCGTCAGCGTCAGCGAATGCGTTGATCCTGCTGCTGTTTCCTGCTCTGCTCGTCGCCGTCGGCGACTTCGCTGGTCCTGCTGTTGTTTTCTGCTCTGATCGCTGGCGTCGGCGACTGCGCTGGTCCTGCTCCTGTTTTCTTCTCTGCTCGTCGCCGTCTGCTCTGCTCGTCGGCGTCTGCGCTGGTCCTGCTGCTGTTTTCTGCTCTGCTCGTCGGCGACTGCGCTGGTCCTGCTCTTGTTTTCGCCTCTGCTCGTCGGCGTCTGCTCTGCTCATTGGCGTCTGCGACTGCGCTGGTCCTGCGCTGTTTTCTGCTCTGCTCATTGGCATCTGCGACTGCGCATCTCCTGCTGCTTTTTTCTGATCTGCTCGTCGGCGTTAGCGACTGCGCTGACCCTGCTGCTGTTTTCTGCTCTGATCGTCTGCGACTGTGCATCTCCTGCTGCTGTTTTTTGCTCTGCTCGTCGGCGTCAGCGACTGCGCTGATCCTGCTGCTGTTTTGTGCTCTGCTCGTCGGCGTCTGTGACAGCTCATCTCCTGCTGCTGTTTTTTGCTCTGCTCGTCGGCGACTGCGCTTGTCCTGCAGCTGTTTTCTGCTCTGCTCATCGGCGTCGGCTACTGCGCTGATCTTGCTGCTGTTTTCTGCTCTGCTCGTTGGCATGTGCGACTGCGCATCTCCTGCTGCTTTTTCTGCTCTGCTCGTCGGCGTCAGCGACTGCGCTGATCCTGCAGCTGTTTTCTGCTTTGCTCGTCGCCGTCTGCGACTGTGCTGGTCCTGTTGCTGTTTTCTGCTCTGCTCGTCGGCGTCTGTGACTGTGCATCTCCTGCTGCTGTTTTTTGCTCTGCTCGTCGGCGACTGCGCTTGTCCTGCTGCTGTTTTCTGCTCTGCTCATCGGAGTCGGCTACTGCGTTGATCCTGCTTCTGTTTTCTTCTCTGCTCGTTGGCGTCTGCGACTGCGAATCTCCTGCTGCTTTTTTCTGCTCTGCTCGTCGGCGTCACTGACTGCACTGATCCTGCAGCTGTTTTCTGCTCTGCTCGTCACCGTCTGCGACTGCGCTGGTCCTGTTGCTGTTTTCTGCTCTGCTCGTCGGCGACTTCGCTGGTCCTGCTGCTGTTTTCTGCAATGCTCATCAGCGTCGGCGACTGCGTTGATCCTGCTGCTTTTTTCTGCTCTGCTCGTCGGCGTCAGCGATTGCGCTGACCCTGCTGCTGTTTTCTGCTCTGATCGCCTGCGACTGCTCATCTCCTGCTGCTGTTTTTTGCTCTGCTCGTCGGCGTCAGCGACTGTGCTGATCCTGCTGCTGTTTTCTGCTCTGCTCGTCGGAGTCTGCGACTGCGCATCTCCTGCTGCTGTTTTTTGCTCTGCTCGTCGGCGACTGCGCTGGTCCTGCTGCTGTTTTCTGCTCTGCTCATCGGCGTCTGCTACTGCGCTGATCCTGCTGCTGTTTTCTGCTCTGCTTGTCTGCGTCAGCGAATGCGCTGATCCTGCTGCTGTTTCCTGCTCTGCTCGTCGCCGTCGGCGACTGCGCTGGTCCTGCTGCTGTTTTCTTCTCTGATCGTCTGCGACTGTGCATCTCCTGCTGCTGTTTTTTGCTCTGCTCGTCGGCGTCAGCGACTGCGCTGATCCTGCTGCTGTTTTCTGCTCTGCTCGTCGGCGTCTGTGACTGCGCATCTCCTGCTGCTGGTTTTTGCTCTGCTCGTCGGCGACTGCGCTTGTCCTGCTGCTGTTTTCTGCTCTGCTCATCGGCGTCGGCTACTGCGCTGATCCTGCTGCTGTTTTCTGCTCTGCTCGTTGGCGTCTGCGACTGCGCATCTCCTGCTGCTTTTTTCTGCTCTGCTCGTCGGCGTCAGATACTGCGCTGATCCTGCAGCTGTTTTCTGCTTTGCTCGTCGCCGTCTGCAACTGTGCTGGTCCTGTTGCTGTTTTCTGCTCTGCTCGTCGGCGTCTGTGACTGTGCATCTCCTGCTGCTGTTTTTTGCTCTGCTCGTCGGCGACTGCGCTTGTCCTGCTGCTGTTTTCTGCTCTGCTCATCGGCGTCGGCTACTGCGCTGATCCTGCTGCTGTTTTCTGCTCTGCTCGTTGGCGTCAGCGACTGCACTGATCCTGCAGCTGTTTTCTGCTCTGCTCGTCGCCGTCTGCGACTGCGCTGGTCCTGTTGCTGTTTTCTGCTCTGCTCGTCGGCGACTGCGCTGTTCCTGCTGCTGTTTTCTGCAATGCTCATCGGCGTCGGCGACTGCGTTGATCCTGCTGCTTTTTTCTGCTCTGCTCGTCGGCGTCAGCGACTGCGCTGACTCTGCTGCTGTTTTCTGCTCTGATCGCCTGCGACTGCTCATCTCCTGCTGCTGTTTTTTGCTCTGCTCGTCAGCGTCAGCGAATGCGCTGATCCTGCTGCTGTTTCCTGCTCTGCTCGTCGCCGTCGGCGACTTCGCTGGTCCTGCTGTTGTTTTCTGCTCTGATCGCTGGCGTCGGCGACTGCGCTGGTCCTGCTGCTGTTTTCTTCTCTGCTCGTCGCCGTCTGCTCTGCTCGTCGGCGTCTGCGCTGGTCCTGCTGCTGTTCTCTGCTCTGCTCGTCGGCGACTGCGCTGGTCCTGCTCTTGTTTTCGCTTCTGCTCGTCGGCGTCTGCTCTGCTCATTGGCGTCTGCGACTGCGCTGGTCCTGCGCTGTTTTCTGCTCTGCTCATTGGCATCTGCGACTGCGCATCTCCTGCTGCTTTTTTCTGATCTGCTCGTCGGCGTTAGCGACTGCGCTGACCCTGCTGCTGTTTTCTGCTCTGATCGTCTGCGACTGTGCATCTCCTGCTGCTGTTTTTTGCTCTGCTCATCGGCGTCAGCGACTGCGCTGATCCTGCTGCTGTTTTCTGCTCTGCTCGTCGGCGTCTGTGACAGCTCATCTCCTGCTGCTGTTTTTTGCTCTGCTCGTCGGCGACTGCGCTTGTCCTGCTGCTGTTTTCTGCTCTGCTCATCGGCGTCGGCTACTGCGCTGATCTTGCTGCTGTTTTCTGCTCTGCTCGTTGGCGTCTGCGACTGCGCATCTCCTGCTGCTTTTTTCTGCTCTGCTCGTCGGCGTCAGCGACTGCGCTGATCCTGCAGCTGTTTTCTGCTTTGCTCGTTTCCGTCTGCGACTGTGCTGGTCCTGTTGCTGTTTTCTGCTCTGCTCGTCGGCGTCTGTGACTGTGCATCTCCTGCTGCTGTTTTTTGCTCTGCTCGTCGGCGACTGCGCTTGTCCTGCTGCTGTTTTCTGCTCTGCTCATCGGCGTCGGCTACTGCGCTGATCCTGCTGCTGTTTTCTGCTCTGCTCGTTGGCGTCTGCGACTGCGAATCTCCTGCTGCTTTTTTCTGCTCTGCTCGTCGGCGTCAGCGACTGCACTGATCCTGCAGCTGTTTTCTGCTCTGCTCGTCACCGTCTGCGACTGCGCTGGTCCTGTTGCTGTTTTCTGCTCTGCTCGTCGGCGACTTCGCTGGTCCTGCTGCTGTTTTCTGCAATGCTCATCAGCGTCGGCGACTGCGTTGATCCTGCTGCTTTTTTCTGCTCTGCTCGTCGGCGTCAGCGATTGCGCTGACCCTGCTGCTGTTTTCTGCTCTGATCGCCTGCGACTGCTCATCTCCTGCTGCTGTTTTTTGCTCTGCTCGTCGGCGTCAGCGACTGTGCTGATCCTGCTGCTGTTTTCTGCTCTGCTCGTCGGAGTCTGCGACTGCGCATCTCCTGCTGCTGTTTTTTGCTCTGCTCGTCGGCGACTGCGCTGGTCCTGTTGCTGTTTTCTGCTCTGCTCATCAGCGTCTGCTACTGCGCTAATCCTGCTGCTGTTTTCTGCTCTGCTTGTCTGCGTCAGCGAATGCGCTGATCCTGCTGCTGTTTCCTGCTCTGCTCGTCGCCGTCGGCGACTGCGCTGGTCCTGCTGCTGTTTTCTTCTCTGATCGTCTGCGACTGTGCATCTCCTGCTGCTGTTTTTTGCTCTGCTCGTCGGCGTCAGCGACTGCGCTGATCCTGCTGCTGTTTTCTGCTCTGCTCGTCGGCGTCTGTGACTGCGCATCTCCTGCTGCTGGTTTTTGCTCTGCTCGTCGGCGACTGCGCTTGTCCTGCTGCTGTTTTCTGCTCTGCTCATCGGCGTCGGCTACTGCGCTGATCCTGCTGCTGTTTTCTGCTCTGCTCGTTGGCGTCTGCGACTGCGCATCTCCTGCTGCTTTTTTCTGCTCTGCTCGTCGGCGTCAGCGACTGCGCTGATCCTGCAGCTGTTTTCTGCTTTGCTCGTCGCCGTCTGCGACTGTGCTGTTCCTGTTGCTGTTTTCTGCTCTGCTCGTCGGCGTCTGTGACTGTGCATCTCCTGCTGCTGTTTTTTGCTCTGCTCGTCGGCGACTGCGCTTGTCCTGCTGCTGTTTTCTGCTCTGCTCATCGGCGTCGGCTACTGCGCTGATCCTGCTGCTGTTTTCTGCTCTGCTCGTTGGCGTCTGCGACTGCGCATCTCCTGCTGCTTTTTTCTGCTCTGCTCGTCGGCGTCAGCGACTGCACTGATCCTGCAGCTGTTTTCTGCTCTGCTCGTCGCCGTCGGCGACTGCGCTGTTCCTGCTGCTGTTTTCTGCAATGCTCATCGGCGTCGGCGACCGCGTTGATCCTGCTGCTTTTTTCTGCTCTGCTCGTCGGCGTCAGCGACTGCGCTGACCCTGCTGCTGTTTTCTGCTCTGATCGCCTGCGACTGCTCATCTCCTGCTGCTGTTTTTTGCTCTGCTCGTCGGCGTCAGCGACTGTGCTGATCCTGCTGCTGTTTTCTGCTCTGCTCGTCGGAGTCTGCGACTGCGCATCTCCTGCTGCTGTTTTTTGCTCTGCTCGTCGGCGACTGCGCTGGTCCTGCTGCTGTTTTCTGCTCTGCTCATCGGCGTCTGCTACTGCGCTGATCCTGCTGCTGTTTTCTGCTCTGCTTGTCTGCGTCAGCGAATGCGCTGATCCTGCTGCTGTTTCCTGCTCTGCTCGTCGCCGTCGGAAACTGCGCTGGTCCTGCTGTTGTTTTTTGCTCTGATCGTCGGCGTCGGCGACTGCGCTCGTCTTGCTGCTGTTTTCTGCTCTGCTCATCGGTGACTGCGCTGGTCCTGCTGGTGTTTTCTGCACTGCTCATCGGCGTCAGCGACTGCGCTGGTCCTGCTGTTGTTTTCGCCTCTGCTCGTCGGCGTCTGCAACTGCGCTGGTCCTGCTGCTGTTTTCTGCTCTGCTCATCGGCGACTGCGCTGGTCCTGCTGCTGTTTTCTGCACTGCTCATTGGCGTCGGCGACTGTGCTGATCCTGCTGCTGTTTTCTGCTCTGCTCGTAGGAGTCGGTGACTGCGTTGGTCCTGCTGCTGTTTTCTGCACTGCTCATCGGCGTCTGCGACAGCGCTGGTCCTGCTGCTGTTTTCTGCTCTGCTCGTCGGCGACTGCGCAGGTCCTGCTGCTGTTTTCTGCACTGCTCATCGGCGTCGGCGACTGCGTTGATCCTGCTGCTGTTTTCTGCTCTGCTCATTGGCGTCTGCGACTGCGCATCTCCTGCTGCTTTTTTCTGCTCTGCTCGTCTGCGACTGCGCATCTCCTGCTTCTGTTTTTTGCTCTGCTCGTCGGCGTCGGCGACTGCGCTGGTCCTGCTGCTGTTTTCTGCTCTGCTCATCGGCGTCGGCTACTGAGCTGATCCTGCTGTTGTTTCCTGCTCTGCTCGTCGCCGTCGGCGACTGCGCTGGTCCTGCTGTTGTTTTCTGCTCTGATCGTCGGCGCCGGCGACTGCGCTGGTCCTGCTGCTGTTTTCTTCTCTGCTCGTCGGCGTCTGCGACTGCGCTGATCCTGCTGCTGTTTTCTGCTCTGCTCGTTGGCGTCTGCGACTGCGCATCTCCTGCAGCTTTTTTCTGCTCTGCTCGTCGGCGTCAGCGACTGCGCTGATCCTGCAGCTGTTTTCTGCTCTGCTCGTCGCCGTCTGCGACTGTGCTGGTCCTGTTGCTGTTTTCTGCTCTGCTCGTCGGCGACTGCGCTGGTCCTGCTGCTGTTTTTTGCTCTGCTCGTCGGCGTCAGCGACTGCGCTGATCCTGCTGCTGTTTTCTGCTCTGCTCGTCGGAGTCTGCGACTGCGCATCTCCTGCTGCTGTTTTTTGCTCTGCTCGTCGGCGACTGCGCTGGTCCTGCTGCTGTTTTCTGCTCTGCTCATCGGCGTCGGCTACTGCGCTGATCCTGCTGCTGTTTTCTGCTCTGCTTGTCTGCGTCAGCGAATGCACTGATCCTGCTGCTGTTTCCTGCTCTGCTCGTCGCCATCGGCGACTGCGCTGGTCCTGCTGTTGTTTTCTGCTCTGATCGTCAGCGTCGGCGACTGCGCTGGTCCTGCTGCTGTTTTATTCTCTGCTCGTCGGCGTCTGCTCTGCTCGTCGGCGTCTGCGACTGCGCTGGTCCTGCTGCTGTTTTTTGCTCTGCTCATCGGCGACTGCGCTGGTCCTGCTGCTGTTTTCTGCACTGCTCATTGGCGTCGGCGACTGTGCTGATCCTGCTGCTGTTTTCTGCTCTGCTCGTAGGCGTCGGCGACTGCGCTGATCCTTCTGCTGTTTTCTGCACTGCTCATCGGCGTCTGCGACTGCGCTGGTCCTGCTGCTGTTTTCTGCTCTGCTCGTCGGCGACTGCGCATCTCCTGCTGCTTTTTTCTGCTCTGCTCGTTGGCGTCAGCGACTGCGCTGACCCTGCTGCTGTTTTCTGCTCTGATCGTCTGCAACTGCGCATCTCCTGCTTCTGTTTTTTGCTCTGGTCGTCGGCGTCAGCGACTGCGCTGATCCTGCTGCTGTTTTCTGCCCTGCTCGTCGTCGACTGCGCTGGTCCTGCTGCTGTTTTCTGCTCTGCTCATCGGTGTCGGCTACTGCGCTGATCCTGCTGTTGTTTCCTGCTCTGCTCGTCGCCGTCGGCGACTGCGCTGGTCCTGCTGTTGTTTTCTGCTCTGATCGTCAGCGCCGGCGACTGCGCTGGTCCTGCTGCTGTTTTCTTCTCTGCTCGTCGGCGTCTGCTCTGCTCGTCGGCGTCGAAGACTGCGCTGGTCCTGCTGCTGTTTTGTGCTCTGCTCATCGGTGACTGCGCTGGTCCTGCTTGTGTTTTCTGCACTGCTCATCTGCGTCGGCGACTGCGCTGGTCCTGCTGTTGTTTTCTGCTCTGATCGTCGGCGTCGGCGACTGCGCTGGTCCTGCTGCTGTTTTCTTCTCTGCTCGTCGGCGTCTGCTCTGCTCGTCGGCGTCTGCGACTGCGCTGGTCCTGCTGCTGTTTTCTGCTCTTCTCATCGGCGACTGCGCTGGTCCTGCTGGTGTTTTCTGCATTGCTCATCGACGTCGGCGACTGCGCTGGTCCTGCTGTTGTTTTCGCCTCTGATCGTCGGCGTCTGAGACTGCGCTGGTCCTGCTGCTGTTTTCTGGTCTGCTCGTCGGCGACTGCGCTTGTCTTGCTGCTGTTTTCTGCACTGCTCATCAGCGTCGGCGACTGTGCTGATCCTGCTGCTGTTTTCTGCTCTGCTAGTAGGCATCGGCGACTGCGCTGGTCCTGCTGCTGTTTTCTACACTGCTCATCGGTGTCGGCGACTGCGCTGGTCCTGCTGTTGATTTCTGCTCTGATCGTCGGCGTCGGCGACTGCGCTGGTTCTGCTGCTGTTTTCTTCTCTGCTCGTCAGAGTCTGCTCTGCTCGTCGGCGTCTGCGACTGCGCTGGTCCTGCTGCTGTTTTCTGCTCTGCTCATCGGCGACTGCGCTGGTCCTGCTGGTGTTTTCTGCACTGCTCATCGGCTTCGGCGACTGCGCTGGTCCTGCTGTTGTTTTCACCTCTGCTCATCGGCGTCTGCGACTGCGCTGGTCCTGCTGCTGTTTTCTGCTCTGCTCGTCGGCGTCTGTGACTGCGCATCTCCTGCTGCTGTTTTTTGCTCTGCTCGTCGGCGACTGCACTTGTCCTGCTGCTGTTTTCTGCTCTGCTCATCGGCGTCGGCTACTGCGCTGATCCTGCTGCTGTTTTCTGCTCTGCTCGTTGGCGTCTGCGACTGCGCATCTCCTGCAGCTTTTTTCTGCTCTGCTCGTCGGCGTCAGCGACTGCGCTGATCCTGCAGCTTTTTTCTGCTCTGCTCGTTGCCGTCTGCGACTGTGCTGGTCCTGTTGCTGTTTTCTGCTCTGCTCGTCGGCGACTGCGCTGGTCCTGCTGTTGTTTTCTGCACTGCTCATTGGCGTCGGCGACTGCGTTGATCCTGCTGTTGTTTTCTGCTCTGCTCATTTGCGTCTGCGACTGCGCATCTCCTTTCTGCTTTTTTCTGCTCTGCTCCTCGGCGTCAGCGACTGCGCTGACCCTGCTGCTGTTTTCTGCTCTGATCGTCTGCGACTACGCATCTCCTGCTGCTGTTTTTTGCTCTGCTCGTCGGCGTCAGCGACTGCGCTGATCCTGCTGCTGTTTTCTGCTCTGCTCGTCGGAGTCTGCGACTGCGCATCTCCTGCTGCTGCTTTTTGCTCTGCTCGTCGGCGACTGCGCTGGTCCTGCTGCAGTTTTCTGCTCTGCTCATCGGCGTCGGCTACTGCGCTGATCCTGCTGCTGTTTTCTGCTCTGCTTGTCTGCATCAGCGAATGCACTGATCCTGCTGCTGTTTCCTGCTCTGCTCGTCGCCGTCGGCGACTGCGCTGGTCCTGCTGTTGTTTTCTGCTCTGATCGTCAGCGTCGGCGACTGCGCTGGTCCTGCTGCTGTTTTATTCTCTGCTCGTCGGCGTCTGCTCTGCTCGTCGGCGTCTGCGACTGCGCTGGTTCTGCTGCTGTTTTTTGCTCTGCTCGTCGGCGACTGCGCTGGTCCTGCTGCTGTTTTCTGCACTGCTCATTGGCGTCGGCGACTGTGCTGATCCTGCTGCTGTTTTCTGCTCTGCTCGTAGGCGTCGGCGACTGCGCTGATCCTGCTGCTGTTTTCTGCACTGCTCATCGGCGTCTGCGACTGCGCTGGTCCTGCTGCTGTTTTCTGCTCTGCTCGTCGGCGACTGCGCATCTCCTGCTGCTTTTTTCTATTCTGCTCGTCGGCGTCAGCGACTGCGCTGAACCTGCTGCTGTTTTCTGCTCTGATCGTCTGAGACTGCGCATCTCCTGCTTCTGTTTTTTGCTCTGCTCGTCGGCGTCAGCGACTGCGCTGATCCTGCTGCTGTTTTCTGCTCTGCTCGTCGGCGTCTGTGACTGCGCATCTCCTGCTGCTGTTTTTTGCTCTGCTCTTCGGCGACTGCGCTGGTCCTGCTGCTGTTTTCTGCTCTGCTCATCGGTGTCGGCTACTGCGCTGATCCTGCTGTTGTTTCCTGCTCTGCTCGTCGCCGTCGGCGACTGCGCTGGTCCTGCTGTTGTTTTCTGCTCTGATCGTCGGCGCTGGCGACTGCGCTGGTCCTGCTGCTGTTTTCTTCTCTGCTCGTTGGCGTCTGCTCTGCTCGTCGGCGTCTGCGACTGCGCTGGTCCTGCTGCTGTTTTCTGCTCTGCTCATCGGTGACTGCGCTGGTCCTGCTTGTGTTTTCTGCACTGCTCATCTGCGTCGGCGACTGCGCTGGTCCTGCTGTTGTTTTCTGCTCTGATCGTCGGCGTCGGCGACTGCGCTGGTCCTGCTGCTGTTTTCTTCTCTGCTCATCGGCGTCTGCTCTGCTCATCGACGTCGGCGACTGCGCTGGTCCTGCTGTTGTTTTCGCCTCTGCTCGTCGGCGTCTGAGACTGCGCTGGTCCTGCTGCTGTTTTCTGCTCTGCTCGTCGGCGACTGCGCTTGTCCTGCTGCTGTTTTCTGCACTGCTCATCAGCGTCGGCGACTGTGCTGATCCTGCTGCTGTTTTCTGCTCTGCTCGTAGGCATCGGCGACTGCGCTGGTCCTGCTGCTGTTTTCTACACTGCTCATCGGCGTCGGCGACTGCGCTGGTCCTGCTGTTGTTTTCTGCTCTGATCGTCGGCGTCGGCGACTGCGCTGGTTCTGCTGCTGTTTTCTTCTCTGCTCGTCAGCGTCTGCTCTGCTCGTCGGCGTCTGCGACTGCGCTGGTCCTGCTGCTGTTTTCTGCTCTGCTCATCGGCGACTGCGCTGGTCCTGCTGGTGTTTTCTGCACTGCTCATCGGCTTCGGCGACTGCGCTGGTCCTGCTGTTGTTTTCACCTCTGCTCATCGGCGTCTGCGACTGCGCTGGTCCTGCTGCTGTTTTCTGCTCTGATCGTCGGCGTCGGCGACTGCGCTGGTTCTGCTGCTGTTTTCTTTTCTGCTCGTCAGCGTCTGCTCTGCTCGTCGGCGTCTGCGACTGCGCTGGTCCTGCTGCTGTTTTCTGCTCTGCTCATCGGCGACTGCGCTGGTCCTGCTGGGGTTTTCTGCACTGCTCATCGGCTTCGGCGACTGCGCTGGTCCTGCTGTTGTTTTCACCTCTGCTCATCGGCGTCTGCGACTGCGCTGGTCCTGCTGCTGTTTTCTGCTCTGCTAGTCGGCGTCTGCGACTGCGCTGGTCCTGCTGCTGTTTTCTGCTCTGCTCATCGGCGACTGCGCTGGTCCTGCTGGTGTTTTCTGCATTGCTCATCGGCTTCGGCGACTGCGCTGGTCCTGCTGTTGTTTTCACCTCTGCTCATCGGCGTCTGCGACTGCGCTGGTCCTGCTGCTGTTTTCTGCTCTGCTCGTCGGCGTCTGTGACTGCGCATCTCCTGCTGCTGTCTTTTGCTCTGCTCGTCGGCGACTGTGCTTGTCCTGCTGCTGTTTTCTGCTCTGCTCATCGGCGTCGGCTACTGCGCTGATCCTGCTGCTGTTTTCTGCTCTGCTCGTTTTCGTCTGCGACTGCGCATCTCCTGCAGCTTTTCCTGCTCTGCTCGTCAGCGTCAGCGACTGCGCTGATCCTGCAGCTGTTTTCTGCTCTGCTCGATGCCGTCTGCGACTGTGCTGGTCCTGTTGCTGTTTTCTGCTCTGCTCGTCGGCGACTGCGCTGGTCCTGCTGTTGTTTTCTGCACTGCTCATTGGCGTCGGCGACTGCGTTGATCCTGCTGTTGTTTTCTGCTCTGCTCATTTGCGTCTGTGACTGCGCATCTCCTTTCTGCTTTTTTCTGCTCTGCTCGTCGGCGTCAGCGACTGCGCTGACCCTGCTGCTGTTTTCTGCTCTGATCGTCTGCGACTGCGCATCTCCTGCTGCTGTTTTTTGCTCTGCTCGTCGGCGTCAGTGACTGTGCTGATCCTGCTGCTGTTTTCTGCTCTGCTCGTCGGAGTCTGCGACTGCGCATCTCCTGCTGCTGTTTTTTGCTCTGCTCGTCGGCGACTGCGCTGGTCCTGCTGCTGTTTTCTGCTCTGCTCATCGGCGTCGGCTACTGCGCTGATCCTGCTGCTGTTTTCTGCTCTGCTTGTCTGCATCAGCGAATGCACTGATCCTGCTTCTGTTTCCTGCTCTGCTCGTCGCCATCGGCGACTGCGCTGGTCCTGCTGTTGTTTTCTGCTCTGATTGTCAGCGTCGGCGACTGCGCTGGTCCTGCTGCTGTTTTATTCTCTGCTCGTCGGCGTCTGCTCTGCTCGTCGGCGTCTGCGACTGCGCTGGTCCTGCTGCTGTTTTTTGCTCTGCTCGTCGGCGACTGCGCTGGTCCTGCTGCTGTTTTCTGCACTGCTCATTGGCGTCGGCTACTGTGCTGATCCTGCTGCTGTTTTCTGCTCTGCTCGTAGGCGTCGGCGACTGCGCTGATCCTGCTGCTGTTTTCTGCACTGCTCATCGGCGTCTGCGACTGCGCTGGTCCTGCTGCTGTTTTCTGCTCTGCTCGTCGGCGACTGCGCATCTCCTGCTGCTTTTTTCTGCTCTGCTCGTCGGCGTCAGCGACTGCGCTGACCCTGCTGCTGTTTTCTGCTCTGATCGTCTGCGAATGCGCATCTCCTGCTTCTGTTTTTTGCTCTGCTCGTCGGGGTCAGCGACTGCGCTGATCCTGCTGCTGTTTTCTGCTCTGCTCGTCGGCGTCTGCGACTGCGCATCTCCTGCTGCTGTTTTTTGCTCTGCTCTTCGGCGACTGCGCTGGTCCTGCTGCTGTTTTCTGCTCTGCTCATCGGTGTCGGCTACTGCGCTGATCCTGCTGTTGTTTCCTGCTCTGCTCGTCGCCGTCGGCGACTGCGCTGGTCCTGCTGTTGTTTTCTGCTCTGATCGTCGGCGCCGGCGACTGCGCTGGTTCTGCTGCTGTTTTCTTCTCTGCTCGTCGGCGTCTGCTCTGCTCGTCGGCGTCTGCGACTGCGCTGGTCCTGCTGCTGTTTTCTGCTCTGCTCATCGGTGACTGCGCTGGTCCTGCTTGTGTTTTCTGCACTGCTCATCTGCGTCGGCGACTGCGCTGGTCCTGCTGTTGTTTTCTGCTCTGATCGTCGGCGTCGGCAACTGCGCTGGTCCTGCTGCTGTTTTCTTCTCTGCTCGTCGGCGTCTGCTCTGCTCGTCGGCGTCTGCGACTGTGCTGGTCCTGCTGCTGTTTTCTGCTCTGCTCATCGGCGACTGCGCTGGTCCTGCTGGTGTTTTCTGCATTGCTCATCGACGTCGGCGACTGCGCTGGTCCTGCTGTTGTTTTCGCCTCTGCTCGTCGGCGTCTGAGACTGCGCTGGTCCTGCTGCTGTTTTCTGCTCTGCTCGTCGGCGACTGTGCTTGTCCTGCTGCTGTTTTCTGCTCTGCTCGTAGGCATCGGCGACTGCGCTGGTCCTGCTGCTGTTTTCTACACTGCTCATCGGCGTCGGCGACTGCGCTGGTCCTGCTGTTGTTTTCTGCTCTGATCGTCGGCGTCCGCGACTGCGCTGGTTCTGCTGCTGTTTTCTTCTCTGCTCGTCAGTGTCTGCTCTGCTCGTCGGCGTCTGCGACTGCGCTGGTCCTGCTGCTGTTTTCTGCTCTGCTCATCGGCGACTGCGCTGGTCCTGCTGGTGTTTTCTGCACTGCTCATCGGCTTCGGCGACTGCGCTGGTCCTGCTGCTGTTTTCTGCTCTGCTCGTCGGCGTCTGTGACTGCGCATCTCCTGCTGCTGTTTTTTGCTCTGCTCATCGGCGACTGCGCTTGTCCTAATGCTGTTTTCTGCTCTGCTCATCGGCGTCGGCTACTGCGCTGATCCTGCTGCTGTTTTCTGCTCTGCTCGTTGGCGTCTGCGACTGCGCATCTCCTGCAGCTGTTTTCTGCTCTGCTCATCGCCGTCTGCGACTGTGCTGGTCCTGTTGCTGTTTTCTGCTCTGCTCGTCGGCGACTGCGCTGGTCCTGCTGCTGTTTTCTGCACTGCTCATTGGCGTCGGCGACTGCGTTGATCCTGCTGTTGTTTTCTGCTCTGCTCATTTGCGTCTGCGACTGCGCATCTCCTTTCTGCTTTTTTCTGCTCTGCTCGTCGGCGTCAGTGACTGCGCTGACCCTGCTGCTGTTTTCTGCTCTGATCGTCTGCAACTGCGCATCTCCTGCTGCTGTTTTTTGCTCTGCTCGTCGGCGTCAGCGACTGCGCTGTTCCTGCTGCTGTTTTCTGCTCTGCTCGTCGGAGTCTGCGACTGCGCATCTCCTGCTGCTGTTTTTTGCTCTGCTCGTCGGCGACTGCGCTGGTCCTGCTGCTGTTTTCTGCTCTGCTCATCGGCGTCGGCTACTGCGCTGATCCTGCTGCTGTTTTCTGCTCTGCTTGTCTGCATCAGCGAATGCACTGATCCTGCTGCTGTTTCCTGCTCTGCTCGTCGCCATCGGCGACTGCGCTGGTCCTGCTGTTGTTTTCTGATCTGATCGTCAGCGTCGGCGACTGCGCTGGTCCTGCTGCTGTTTTATTCTCTGCTCGTCGGCGTCTGCTCTGCTCGTCGGCGTCTGCGACTGCGCTGGTCCTGCTGCTGTTTTTTGCTCTGCTCGTCGGCGACTGCGCTGGTCCTGCTGCTGTTTTCTGCACTGCTCATTGGCGTCGGCGACTGTGCTGATCCTGCTGCTGTTTTCTGCTCTGCTCGTAGGCGTCGGCGACTGCGCTGATCCTGCTGCTGTTTTCTGCACTGCTCATCGGCGTCTGCGACTGCGCTGGTCCTGCTGCTGTTTTCTGCTCTGCTCGTCGGCGACTGCGCATCTCCTGCTGCTTTTTTCTGCTCTGCTCGTCGGCGTCAGCGACTGCGCTGACCCTGCTGCTGTTTTCTGCTCTGATCGTCTGCGACTGCGCATCTCCTGCTTCTTTTTTTTGCTCTGCTCGTCAGCGTCAGCGACTGCGCTGATCCTGCTGCTGTTTTCTGCTCTGCTCGTCGGCGTCTGCGACTGCGCATCTCCTGCTGCTTTTTTTTGCTCTGCTCTTCGGCGACTGCGCTGGTCCTGCTGCTGTTTTCTGCTCTGCTCATCGGTGTCGGCTACTGCGCTGATCCTGCTGTTGTTTCCTGCTCTGCTCGTCGCCGTCGGCGACTGCGCTGGTCCTGTTGTTGTTTTCTGCTCTGATCGTCGGTGCCGGCGACTGCACTGGTCCTGCTGCTGTTTTCTTCTCTGCTCGTCGGCGTCTGCTCTGCTCGTCGGCGTCTGCGACTGCGCTGGTACTGCTGCTGTTTTCTGCTCTGCTCATCGGTGACTGCGCTGGTCCTGCTTGTGTTTTCTGCACTGCTCATCTGCGTCGGCGACTGCGCTGGTCCTGCTGTTGTTTTCTGCTCTGATCGTCGGCGTCGGCGACTGCGCTGGTCCTGCTGCTGTTTTCTTCTCTGCTCGTCGGCGTCTGCTCTGCTCGTCGGCGTCTGCGACTGCGCTGGTCCTGCTGCTGTTTTCTGCTCTGCTCATCGGCGACTGCGCTGGTCCCACTGGTGTTTTCTGCATTGCTCATCGACGTCGGCGACTGCGCTGGTCCTGCTGTTGTTTTTGCCTCTGCTCGTCGGCGTCTGAGACTGCGCTGGTCCTGCTGCTGTTTTCTGCTCTGCTCGTCGGCGACTGCGCTTGTCCTGCTGCTGTTTTCTGCACTGCTCATCAGCGTCGGCAACTGTGCTGATCCTGCTGCTGTTTTCTACACTGCTCATCGGCGTTGGCGAATGCGCTGATCCTGCTGCTGTTTCCTGCTCTGCTCGTAGGCATCGGCGACTGCGCTGGTCCTGCTGCTGTTTTCTACACTGCTCATCGGCGTTGGCGAATGCGCTGATCCTGCTGCTGTTTCCTGCTCTGCTCGTCGCCGTCGGCGACTGCGCTGGTCCTGCTGTTGTTTTCTGCTCTGATCGTCGACGACTGCGCTGGTTCTGCTGCTGTTTTCTTCTCTGCTCGTCGGCGTCTGCTCTGCTCGTCGGCGTCTGCGACTGCGCTGGTCCTGCTGCTTTTTTCTGCTCTGCTCATCGGCGACTGCGCTGGTCCTGCTGGTGTTTTCTGCACTGCTCATCAGCATCGGCGACTGCGCTGGTCCTGCTGTTGTTTTCGCCTCTGCTCATCGGCGTCTGCGACTGCGCCGGTCCTGCTGCTGTTTTCTGCTCTGCTCGTCGGCGACTGCGCTGGTCCTGCTGCTGTTTTCTGCACTGCTCATTGGAGTCGGTGACTGTGCTGATCCTGCTGCTGTTTTCTGCTCTGCTCGTAGGCGTCGGCGACTGCGCTGGTCCTGCTGCTGTTTTCTTCACTGCTCATCGGCGACTGCGCTGGTCCTGCTGCTGTTTTCTGCTCTGCTCGTCGGCGACTGCGCAGGTCCTGCTGCTGTTTTCTGCACTGCTCATCGGCGTCGGCGACTGCGTTGATCCTGGTGCTGTTTTCTGCTCTGCTCATTGGCGTCTGCGACTGCACATCTCCTGCTGCTTTTTTCTGCTCTGCTCGTCGGCGTCAGCGACTGCACTGACCCTGCTGCTGTTTTCTGCTCTGATCGTCTGCGACTGCGCATCTCCTGCTTCTGTTTTTTGCTCTGCTCGTCGGCGTCAGCGACTGCGCTGATCCTGCTGCTGTTTTCTGCTCTGCTCGTCGGCGTCTGCGACTGCGCATCTCCTGCTGCTGTTTTCTGCTCTGCTCATCGGAGTCGGCTACTGCGCGGATCCTGCTGCTGTTTTCTGCTCTGCTTGTCTGCGTCAGCGAATGCGCTGATCCTGCTGCTGTTTCCTGCTCTGCTCGTCGCTGTTGGCTACTGCGCTGGTCCTGCTGTTGTTTTCTGCTCTGATCGTCGGCTTCGGCGACTGTGCTTGTCCTGCTGCTGTTTTCTGCTCTGCTCGTTGGCGTCTGCGACTGCGCATCTCCTGCTGCTTTTTTCTGCTCTGCTCGTCGGCGTCAGCGACTGCGCTGATCCTGCAGCTGTTTTCTGCTCTGCTCGTCGCCGTCTGTGACTGTGCTGGTCGTGTTGCTGTTTTCTGCTCTGCTCGTCGGCGACTGCGCTGGTCCTGCTGCTGTTTTCTGCACTGCTCATTGGAGTCGGCGACTGTGCTGATTCTGCTGCTGTTTTCTGCTCTGCTCGTTGGCGTCGGCGACTGCGCTGGTCCTGCTGCTGTTTTCTTCACTGCTCATCGGCGACTGCGCTGGTCCTGCTGCTGTTTTCTGCTCTGCTCGTCGGCGACTGCGCAGGTCCTGCTGCTGTTTTCTGCACTGCTCATCGGCGTCGGCGAGTGCGTTGATCCTGCTGCTATTTTCTGCTCTGCTCATTGGCGTCTAAGACTGCACATCTCCTGCTGCTTTTTTCTGCTCTGCTCGTCGGCGTCAGCGACTGCACTGACCCTGCTGCTGTTTTCTGCTCTGATCGTCTGCAACTGCGCATCTCCTGCTTCTGTTTTTTGCTCTGCTCGTCGGCGTCAGCGACTGCGCTGATCCTGCTGCCTATTTCTGCTCTCCTCGTCGGCGTCTGCGACTGCGCATCTCCTCCTGCTGTTTTCTGCTCTGCTCATCGGAGTCGGCTACTGCGCGGATCCTGCTGCTGTTTTCTGCTCTGCTTGTCTGCGTCAGCGAATGCGCTGATCCTGCTGCTGTTTCCTGCTCTGCTCGTCGCCGTCGGCTACTGCGCTGGTCCTGCTGTTGTTTTCTGCTCTGATCGTCGGCTTCGGCGACTGTGCTTGTCCTGCTGCTGTTTTCTGCTCTGCTCGTTGGCGTCTGCGACTGCGCATCTCCTGCTGCTTTTTTCTGCTCTGCTCGTCGGCGTCAGCGACTGCGCTGATCCTGCAGCTGTTTTCTGCTCTGCTCGTCGCCGTCTGTGACTGTGCTGGTCCTGTTGCTGTTTTCTGCTCTGCTCGTCGGGGACTGCGCTGGTCCTGCTGCTGTTTTCTGCACTGCTCATTGGCGTCGGCGACTGCGTTGATCCTGCTGCTGTTTTCTGCTCTGCTCATTTGCGTCTGCGACTGCGCATCTCCTGCTGCTTTTTTCTGCTCTGCTCGTCGGCGTCAGCGACTGCTCTGACCCTGCTGCTGTTTTCTGATCTGATCGTCTGCGACTGCGCATCTCCTGCTGCTGTTTTTTGCTCTGCTCGTCGGCGTCAGCGACTGCTCTGATCCTGCTGCTGTTTTCTGCTCTGCTCGTCGGCGTCGGCTACTGCGCTGATCCTGCTGCTGTTTTCTGCTCTGCTTGTCTGCTTCAGCAAATGCGCTGATCCTGCTGCTGTTTCCTGCTCTGCTCGACGCCGTCGGCGCCTGCGCTGGTCCTGTTGTTGTTTTCTGCTCTGATCGTCGACCTTGGCGACTGCGCTGGTCCTGCTGCTGTTTTCTGCTCTGCTCATCGGCGACTGCGCTGGTTCTGCTGATGTTTTCTGCACTGCTCATCGGCGTCTGCGACTGCGCTGGTCCTGCTGCTGTTTTCTGCTCTGCTCATCGGCGACTGCGCTGGTCCTGCTGGTGTTTTCTGCACTGCTCATCGGCTTCGGCGACTGCGCTGGTCCTGCTGTTGTTTTCGCCTCTGCTCATCGGCGTCTGCGACTGCGCTGGTCCTGCTGCTGTTTTCTGCACTGCTCATTGGCGTCGGCGACTGTGCTGATCCTGCTGCTGTTTTCTGCTCTGCTCGTAGGCATCGGCGACTGCGCTGGTCCTGCTGCTGTTTTCTTCACTGCTCATCGGCGACTGCGACTGCGCATCTCCTGCTGCTTTTTTCTGCTCTGCTCGTCGGCGTCAGCGACTGCACTGACCCTGCTGCTGTTTTCTGCTCTGATCGTCTGCGACTGCGCATCTCCTGCTTCTGTTTTTTGCTCTGCTCATCGGCGTCAGCGACTGCGCTGATCCTGCTGCTGTTTTCTGCTCTGCTCATCGGCGTCAGCTACTGCGCGGATCCTGCTGCTGTTTTCTGCTCTGCTTGTCTGTGTCAGCGAATGCGCTGATCCTGCTGCTGTTTCCTGCTCTGCTCGTCGCCGTCGGCTACTGCGCTGGTCCTGCTGTTGTTTTCTGCTCTGATCGTCGGCGTCGGCGACTGTGCTGGTCCTGCTGCTGTTTTCTGCTCTGCTCGTTGGCGTCTGCGACTGCGCATCTCCTGCTGCTTTTTTCTGCTCTGCTCGTCGGCGTCAGCGACTGCTCTGACCCTGCTGCTGTTTTCTGCTCTGATAGTCTGCGACTGCGCATCTCCTGCTGCTGTTTTTTGCTCTGCTCGTCGGCGACTGCGCTGGTCCTGCTGCTGTTTTCTGCTCTGCTCATCGGCGTCGGCTACTGCGCTGATCCTGCTGCTGTTTTCTGCTCTGCTTGTCTGCGTCAGCGAATGCGCTGATCCTGCTGCTGTTTCCTGCTCTGCTCGTCGCCGTCGGCGCCTGCGCTGGTCCTGCTGTTGTTTTCTGCTCTGATCGTCGGCGTTGGCGACTGCGCTGGTCCTGCTGCTGTTTAATTCTCTGCTCGTCGGCGTCTGCGACTGCGCTGGTCCTGCTGGTGTTTTCTGCACTGCTCATCGGCGTCGGCGACTGCGCTGGTCCTGCTGTTGTTTTCGCCTCTGCTCGTCGGCGTCTGCGACTGCGCTGGTCCTGCTGCTGTTTTCTGCTCTGCTCGAAGGCTTCGGCGACTGCGCTGGTCCTGCTGCTGTTTTCTGCACTGCTCATCGGCGTCTGCGACTGCGCTGGTCCTGCTGCTGTTTTCTGCTCTGCTCGTCGGTGACTGCGCAGGTCCTGCTGCTGTTTTCTGCACTGATCATCGGCGTCGGCGACTGCGCTGATCCTGCTGCTGTTTTCTGCTCTGCTCATTGGCGTCTGCGACTGCGCATCTCCTGCTGCTTTTTTCTGCTTTGCTCGTCGGCGTCAGCGACTGCGCTGACCCTGCTGCTGTTTTCTGCTCTGATCGTCTGCGACTGCGCATCTCCTGCTTCAGTTTTTTGCTCTGCTCGTCGGCGTCAGCGACTGCGCTGATCCTGCCGCTGTTTTCTGCTCTGCTCGTCGGCGTCTGCGACTGCGCATCTCCTGCTGCTGTTTTTTGCTCTGCTCGTCGGCGTCGGCAACTGCGCTGATCCTGCTGCTGTTTCTTGCTCTGCTCATCGGCGTCAGCGACTCTGCTGATCCTGCTGCTGTTTTCTGCTCTGCTCGTCTGCGTCAGCGAATGCGCTGATCCTGCTGCTGTTTCCTGCTCTGCTCGTCGCCGTCGGCGACTTCGCTGGTCCTGCTGTTGTTTTCTGCTCTGATCGCTGGCGTCGGCGACTGCGCTGGTCCTGCTGCTGTTTTCTTCTCTGCTCGTCGGCGTCTGCTCTGCTCGTCGGCGTCTGCGCTGGTCCTGTTGCTGTTTTCTGCTCTGCTCGTCGGCGACTGCGCTGGTCCTGCTCTTGTTTTCGCCTCTGCTCGTCGGTGTCTGCTCTGCTCATTGGCGTCTGCGACTGCGCTGGTCCTGCGCTGTTTTCTGCTCTGCTCATTGGCATCTGCGACTGTGCATCTCCTGCTGCTTTTTTCTGCTCTGCTTGTCGGCGTCAGCGACTGCGCTGACCCTGCTGCTGTTTTCTGCTCTGATCGTCTGCGACTGTGCATCTCCTGCTGCTGTTTTTTGCTCAGCTTGTCGGCGTCAGCGACTGCGCTGATCCTGCTGCTGTTTTCTGCTCTGCTCGTCGGCGTCTGTGACTGCGCATCTCCTGCTGCTGTTTTTTGCTCTGCTCGTCGGCGACTGTGCTTGTCCTGCTGCTGTTTTCTGCTCTGCTCATCGGCGTCGGCTACTGCGCTGATCCTGCTGCTGTTTTCTGCTCTGCTTGTCTGCGTCAGCAAATGCGCTGATCCTGCTGCTGTTTTCTGCTCTGCTTGTCTGCGTCAGCGAATGCGCTGATCCTGCTGCTGTTTCCTGCTCTGCTCGTCGCCGTCGGCGCCTGCGCTGGTCCTGCTGTTGTTTTCTGCTCTGATCGTCGGCTATGGCGACTGCGCTGGTCCTGCTGCTGTTTAATTCTCTGCTCGTCGGCGTCTGCTCTGCTCGTCGGCGTCTGCGACTGCGCTGGTCCTGCTGGTGTTTTCTGCACTGCTCATCGGCGTCGGCGACTGCGCTGGTCCTGCTGTTGTTTTCGCCTCTGCTCGTCGGCGTCTGCGACTGCGCTGGTCCTGCTGCTGTTTTCTGCTCTGCTCGAAGGCTTCGGCGACTGCGCTGGTCCTGCTGCTGTTTTCTGCACTGCTCATCGGCGTCTGCGACTGCGCTGGTCCTGCTGCTGTTTTCTGCTCTGCTCGTCGGTGACTGCGCAGGTCCTGCTGCTGTTTTCTGCACTGATCATCGGCGTCGGCGACTGCGCTGATCCTGCTGCTGTTTTCTGCTCTGCTCATTGGCGTCTGCGACTGCGCATCTCCTGCTGCTTTTTTCTGCTTTGCTCGTCGGCGTCAGCGACTGCGCTGACCCTGCTGCTGTTTTCTGCTCTGATCGTCTGCGACTGCGCATCTCCTGCTTCAGTTTTTTGCTCTGCTCGTCGGCGTCAGCGACTGCGCTGATCCTGCCGCTGTTTTCTGCTCTGCTCGTCGGCGTCTGCGACTGCGCATCTCCTGCTGCTGTTTTTTGCTCTGCTCGTCGGCGTCGGCAACTGCGCTGATCCTGCTGCTGTTTCTTGCTCTGCTCATCGGCGTCAGCGACTCTGCTGATCCTGCTGCTGTTTTCTGCTCTGCTCGTCTGCGTCAGCGAATGCGCTGATCCTGCTGCTGTTTCCTGCTCTGCTCGTCGCCGTCGGCGACTTCGCTGGTCCTGCTGTTGTTTTCTGCTCTGATCGCTGGCGTCGGCGACTGCGCTGGTCCTGCTGCTGTTTTCTTCTCTGCTCGTCGGCGTCTGCTCTGCTCGTCGGCGTCTGCGCTGGTCCTGTTGCTGTTTTCTGCTCTGCTCGTCGGCGACTGCGCTGGTCCTGCTCTTGTTTTCGCCTCTGCTCGTCGGTGTCTGCTCTGCTCATTGGCGTCTGCAACTGCGCTGACCCTGCTGCTGTTTTCTGCTCTGATCGTCTGCGACTGTGCATCTCCTGCTGCTGTTTTTTGCTCTGCTTGTCGGCGTCAGCGACTGCGCTGATCCTGCTGCTGTTTTCTGCTCTGCTCGTCGGCGTCTGAGACTGCGCATCTCCTGCTGCTGTTTTTTGCTCTGCTCGTCGGCGACTGTGCTTGTCCTGCTGCTGTTTTCTGCTCTGCTCATCGGCGTCGGCTACTGCGCTGATCCTGCTGCTGTTTTCTGCTCTGCTCGTTGGCGTCTGCGACTGCGCATCTCCTGCTGCTTTTTTCTGCTCTGCTCGTCGGCGTCAGCGACTGCGCTGATCCTGCAGCTGTTTTCCGCTTTGCTCGTCGCCGTCTGCGACTGTGCTGGTCCTGTTGCTGTTTTCTGCTCTGCTCGTCGGCGTCTGCGACTGCGCATCTCCTGCTGCTTTTTTCTGCTCTGCTCGTCGGCGTCAGCGACTGCACTGATCCTGCAGCTGTTTTCTGCTCTGCTCATCGCCGTCTGCGACTGCGCTGGTCCTGTTGCTGTTTTCTGCTCTGCTCGTCGGCGACTGCGCTGGTCCTGCTGCTGTTTTCTGCAATGCTCATTGGCGTCGGCGACTGCGTTGATCCTGCTGCTTTTTTCTGCTCTGCTCGTCGGCGTCAGCGACTGCGCTGACCCTGCTGCTGTATTCTGCTCTGATCGCCTGCAACTGCTCATCTCCTGCTGCTGTTTTTTGCTCTGCTCGTCGGCGTCAGCGACTGTGCTGATCCTGCTGCTGTTTTTTGCTCTGCTCGTCGGCGACTGCGCTGGTCCTGCTGCTGTTTTCTGCACTGCTCATCGGCGTCTGCTACTGCGCTGATCCTGCTGCTGTTTTCTGCTCTGCTTGTCTGCGTCAGCGAATGCGCTGATCCTGCTGCTGTTTCCTGCTCTGCTCGTCACCGTCTGCTCTGCTCGTCGGCGTCTGCGACTGCGCTCGTCCTGCTGCTGTTTTCTGCTCTGCTCATCGGCGTCGGCGACTGCGCTGGTCCTGCTGTTGTTTTCGCCTCTGCTCGTCGGCGTCTGCAACTGCGCTGGTCCTGCTGCTGTTTTCTGCTCTGCTCGTCGGCGACTGCGCTGGTCCTGCTGCTGTTTTCTTTACTGCTCATTGGCGTCGGCGACTGTGCTGATCCTGCTGCTGTTTTCTGCTCTGCTCGTAGGCGTCGGTGACTGCGCTGGTCCTGCTGCTGTTTTCTGCACTGCTCATCGGCGTCTGCGACTGCGCTGGTCCTGCTGCTGTTTTCTGCTCTGCTCGTCGGCGACTGCGCAGGTCCTGCTGCTGTTTTCTGCACTGCTCATCGGCGTCGGCGACTGCGTTGATCCTGCTGCTGTTTTCTGCTCTGCTCATTGGCGTCTGCGACTGTGCTGGTCCTGCTGCTGTTTTCTGCTCTGCTCGTTGGCGTCTGCGACTGCGCATCTCCTGCTGCTTTTTTCTGCTCTGCTCGTCGGCGTCAGCGACTGCTCTGACCCTGCTGCTGTTTTCTGCTCTGATAGTCTGCGACTGCGCATCTCCTGCTGCTGTTTTTTGCTCTGCTCGTCGGCGACTGCGCTGGTCCTGCTGCTGTTTTCTGCTCTGCTCATCGGCGTCGGCTACTGCGCTGATCCTGCTGCTGTTTTCTGCTCTGCTTGTCTGCGTCAGCGAATGCGCTGATCCTGCTGCTGTTTCCTGCTCTGCTCGTCGCCGTCGGCGCCTGCGCTGGTCCTGCTGTTGTTTTCTGCTCTGATCGTCGGCGTTGGCGACTGCGCTGGTCCTGCTGCTGTTTAATTCTCTGCTCGTCGGCGTCTGCTCTGCTCGTCGGCGTCTGCGACTGCGCTGGTCCTGCTGGTGTTTTCTGCACTGCTCATCGGCGTCGGCGACTGCGCTGGTCCTGCTGTTGTTTTCGCCTCTGCTCGTCGGCGTCTGCGACTGCGCTGGTCCTGCTGCTGTTTTCTGCTCTGCTCGAAGGCTTCGGCGACTGCGCTGGTCCTGCTGCTGTTTTCTGCACTGCTCATCGGCGTCTGCGACTGCGCTGGTCCTGCTGCTGTTTTCTGCTCTGCTCGTCGGTGACTGCGCAGGTCCTGCTGCTGTTTTCTGCACTGATCATCGGCGTCGGCGACTGCGCTGATCCTGCTGCTGTTTTCTGCTCTGCTCATTGGCGTCTGCGACTGCGCATCTCCTGCTGCTTTTTTCTGCTTTGCTCGTCGGCGTCAGCGACTGCGCTGACCCTGCTGCTGTTTTCTGCTCTGATCGTCTGCGACTGCGCATCTCCTGCTTCAGTTTTTTGCTCTGCTCGTCGGCGTCAGCGACTGCGCTGATCCTGCCGCTGTTTTCTGCTCTGCTCGTCGGCGTCTGCGACTGCGCATCTCCTGCTGCTGTTTTTTGCTCTGCTCGTCGGCGTCGGCAACTGCGCTGATCCTGCTGCTGTTTCTTGCTCTGCTCATCGGCGTCAGCGACTCTGCTGATCCTGCTGCTGTTTTCTGCTCTGCTCGTCTGCGTCAGCGAATGCGCTGATCCTGCTGCTGTTTCCTGCTCTGCTCGTCGCCGTCGGCGACTTCGCTGGTCCTGCTGTTGTTTTCTGCTCTGATCGCTGGCGTCGGCGACTGCGCTGGTCCTGCTGCTGTTTTCTTCTCTGCTCGTCGGCGTCTGCTCTGCTCGTCGGCGTCTGCGCTGGTCCTGTTGCTGTTTTCTGCTCTGCTCGTCGGCGACTGCGCTGGTCCTGCTCTTGTTTTCGCCTCTGCTCGTCGGTGTCTGCTCTGCTCATTGGCGTCTGCGACTGCGCTGGTCCTGCGCTGTTTTCTGCTCTGCTCATTGGCATCTGCGACTGTGCATCTCCTGCTGCTTTTTTCTGCTCTGCTTGTCGGCGTCAGCGACTGCGCTGACCCTGCTGCTGTTTTCTGCTCTGATCGTCTGCGACTGTGCATCTCCTGCTGCTGTTTTTTGCTCAGCTTGTCGGCGTCAGCGACTGCGCTGATCCTGCTGCTGTTTTCTGCTCTGCTCGTCGGCGTCTGTGACTGCGCATCTCCTGCTGCTGTTTTTTGCTCTGCTCGTCGGCGACTGTGCTTGTCCTGCTGCTGTTTTCTGCTCTGCTCATCGGCGTCGGCTACTGCGCTGATCCTGCTGCTGTTTTCTGCTCTGCTTGTCTGCGTCAGCAAATGCGCTGATCCTGCTGCTGTTTTCTGCTCTGCTTGTCTGCGTCAACGAATGCGCTGATCCTGCTGCTGTTTCCTGCTCTGCTCGTCGCCGTCGGCGCCTGCGCTGGTCCTGCTGTTGTTTTCTGCTCTGATCGTCGGCTATGGCGACTGCGCTGGTCCTGCTGCTGTTTAATTCTCTGCTCGTCGGCGTCTGCTCTGCTCGTCGGCGTCTGCGACTGCGCTGGTCCTGCTGGTGTTTTCTGCACTGCTCATCGGCGTCGGCGACTGCGCTGGTCCTGCTGTTGTTTTCGCCTCTGCTCGTCGGCGTCTGCGACTGCGCTGGTCCTGCTGCTGTTTTCTGCTCTGCTCGAAGGCTTCGGCGACTGCGCTGGTCCTGCTGCTGTTTTCTGCACTGCTCATCGGCGTCTGCGACTGCGCTGGTCCTGCTGCTGTTTTCTGCTCTGCTCGTCGGTGACTGCGCAGGTCCTGCTGCTGTTTTCTGCACTGATCATCGGCGTCGGCGACTGCGCTGATCCTGCTGCTGTTTTCTGCTCTGCTCATTGGCGTCTGCGACTGCGCATCTCCTGCTGCTTTTTTCTGCTTTGCTCGTCGGCGTCAGCGACTGCGCTGACCCTGCTGCTGTTTTCTGCTCTGATCGTCTGCGACTGCGCATCTCCTGCTTCAGTTTTTTGCTCTGCTCGTCGGCGTCAGCGACTGCGCTGATCCTGCCGCTGTTTTCTGCTCTGCTCGTCGGCGTCTGCGACTGCGCATCTCCTGCTGCTGTTTTTTGCTCTGCTCGTCGGCGTCGGCAACTGCGCTGATCCTGCTGCTGTTTCTTGCTCTGCTCATCGGCGTCAGCGACTCTGCTGATCCTGCTGCTGTTTTCTGCTCTGCTCGTCTGCGTCAGCGAATGCGCTGATCCTGCTGCTGTTTCCTGCTCTGCTCGTCGCCGTCGGCGACTTCGCTGGTCCTGCTGTTGTTTTCTGCTCTGATCGCTGGCGTCGGCGACTGCGCTGGTCCTGCTGCTGTTTTCTTCTCTGCTCGTCGGCGTCTGCTCTGCTCGTCGGCGTCTGCGCTGGTCCTGTTGCTGTTTTCTGCTCTGCTCGTCGGCGACTGCGCTGGTCCTGCTCTTGTTTTCGCCTCTGCTCGTCGGTGTCTGCTCTGCTCATTGGCGTCTGCGACTGCGCTGACCCTGCTGCTGTTTTCTGCTCTGATCGTCTGCGACTGTGCATCTCCTGCTGCTGTTTTTTGCTCTGCTTGTCGGCGTCAGCGACTGCGCTGATCCTGCTGCTGTTTTCTGCTCTGCTCGTCGGCGTCTGTGACTGCGCATCTCCTGCTGCTGTTTTTTGCTCTGCTCGTCGGCGACTGTGCTTGTCCTGCTGCTGTTTTCTGCTCTGCTCATCGGCGTCGGCTACTGCGCTGATCCTGCTGCTGTTTTCTGCTCTGCTCGTTGGCGTCTGCGACTGCGCATCTCCTGCTGCTTTTTTCTGCTCTGCTCGTCGGCGTCAGCGACTGCGCTGATCCTGCAGCTGTTTTCCGCTTTGCTCGTCGCCGTCTGCGACTGTGCTGGTCCTGTTGCTGTTTTCTGCTCTGCTCGTCGGCGTCTGCGACTGCGCATCTCCTGCTGCTTTTTTCTGCTCTGCTCGTCGGCGTCAGCGACTGCACTGATCCTGCAGCTGTTTTCTGCTCTGCTCATCGCCGTCTGCGACTGCGCTGGTCCTGTTGCTGTTTTCTGCTCTGCTCGTCGGCGACTGCGCTGGTCCTGCTGCTGTTTTCTGCAATGCTCATTGGCGTCGGCGACTGCGTTGATCCTGCTGCTTTTTTCTGCTCTGCTCGTCGGCGTCAGCGACTGCGCTGACCCTGCTGCTGTATTCTGCTCTGATCGCCTGCAACTGCTCATCTCCTGCTGCTGTTTTTTGCTCTGCTCGTCGGCGTCAGCGACTGTGCTGATCCTGCTGCTGTTTTTTGCTCTGCTCGTCGGCGACTGCGCTGGTCCTGCTGCTGTTTTCTGCACTGCTCATCGGCGTCTGCTACTGCGCTGATCCTGCTGCTGTTTTCTGCTCTGCTTGTCTGCGTCAGCGAATGCGCTGATCCTGCTGCTGTTTCCTGCTCTGCTCGTCACCGTCTGCTCTGCTCGTCGGCGTCTGCGACTGCGCTCGTCCTGCTTCTGTTTTCTGCTCTGCTCATCGGCGTCGGCGACTGCGCTGGTCCTGCTGTTGTTTTCGCCTCTGCTCGTCGGCGTCTGCAACTGCGCTGGTCCTGCTGCTGTTTTCTGCTCTGCTCGTCGGCGACTGCGCTGGTCCTGCTGCTGTTTTCTTTACTGCTCATTGGCGTCGGCGACTGTGCTGATCCTGCTGCTGTTTTCTGCTCTGCTCGTAGGCGTCGGTGACTGCGCTGGTCCTGCTGCTGTTTTCTGCACTGCTCATCGGCGTCTGCGACTGCGCTGGTCCTGCTGCTGTTTTCTGCTCTGCTCGTCGGCGACTGCGCAGGTCCTGCTGCTGTTTTCTGCACTGCTCATCGGCGTCGGCGACTGCGTTGATCCTGCTGCTGTTTTCTGCTCTGCTCATTGGCGTCTGCGACTGCGCATCTCCTGCTGCTTTTTTCTGCTCTGCTCGTCGGCGTCAGCGACTGAGCTGACCCTGCTGCTGTTTTCTGCTCTGATCGTCTGCGACTGCGCATCTCCTGCTTCTGTTTTTTGCTCTGCTCGTCGGCGTCGGCGACTGCGCTGGTCCTGCTGCTGTTTTCTGCTCTGCTCATCGGCGTCGGCTACTGCGCTGATCCTGCTGTTGTTTCCTGCTCTGCTCGTCGCCGTCGGCGACTGCGCTCGTCCTGCTGTTGTTTTCTGCTCTGATCGTCGGCGCCGGCGACTGCGCTGGTCCTGCTGCTGTTTTAATCTCTGCTCGTCGGCGTCTGCGACTGCGCTGATCCTGCTGCTGTTTTCTGCTCTGCTCGTCGGCGTCTGTGAGTGCACATCTCCTGCTGCTGTTTTTTGCTCTGCTCGTCGGCGACTGCGCTTGTCCTGCTGCTGTTTTCTGCTCTGCTCATCGGCGTCGGCAACTGCGCTGATCCTGCTGCTGTTTTCTGCTCTGCTCGTTGGCGTCTGCGACTGCGCATCTCCTGCTGCTGTTTTCTGCACTGCTCATTGGCGTCGGCGACTGCGTTGATCCTGCTGTTTTTTTGCTCTGCTCGTCGGCGTCAGCGACTGCGCTGATCCTGCTGCTGTTTTCTGCTCTGCTCGTCGGAGTCTGCGACTGTGCATCTCCTGCTGCTGTTTTTTGCTCTGCTCGTCGGCGACTGCGCTGGTCCTGCTGCTGTTTTCTGCTCTGCACATCGGCGTCGGCAACTGCGCTTATCCTGCTGCTGTTTCCTGCTCTGCTTGTCTGCGTCAGCGAATGCACTGATCCTGCTGCTGTCTCCTGCTCTGCTCGTCGCCATCGGCGACTGCGCTGGTCCTGCTGTTGTTTTCTGCTCTGATCGTCAGCGTCGGCGACTGCGCTGGTCCTGCTGCTGTTTTATTCTCTGCTCGTCGGCGTCTGCTCTGCTCGTCGGCGTCTGCGACTTCGCTGGTCCTGCTGCTTTTTTTTGCTCTGCTCGTCGGCGACTGCGCTGGTCCTGCTGTTGTTTTCTGCACTGCTCATTGGCGTCGGCGACTGTGCTGATCCTGCTGCTGTTTTCTGCTCTGCTCGTAGGCGTCGGCGACTGCGCTGATCCTGCTGCTGTTTTCTGCACTGCTCATCGGCGTCTGCGACTGCGCTGGTCCTGCTGCTGTTTTCTGCTCTGCTCGTCAGCGACTGCGCATCTCCTGCTGCTTTTTTCTGCTCTGCTCGTCGGCGTCAGCGACTGCACTGATCCTGCTGCTGTTTTCTGCTCTGCTCGTCGGCGTCTGCGACTGCGCATCTCCTGCTGCTGTTTTTTGCTCTGCTCTTCGGCGACTGCGCTGGTCCTGCTGCTGTTTTCTGCTCTGCTCATCGGTGTTGGCTACTGCGCTGATCCTGCTGTTGTTTCCTGCTCTGCTCGTCGCCGTCGGCGACTGCGCTGGTCCTGCTGTTGTTTTCTGCTCTGATCGTCGGCGCCGGCGACTGCGCTTGTCCTGCTGCTGTTTTCTTCTCTGCTCGTCGGCGTCTGCGACTGCGCTGGTCCTGCTGCTGTTTTCTGCTCTGCTCATCGGTGACTGCGCTGGTCCTGCTTGTGTTTTCTGCACTGCTCATCTGCGTCGGCGACTGCGCTGGTCCTGCTGTTGTTTTCTGCTCTGATCGTCGGCGTCGGCGACTGCGCTGGTCCTGCTGCTGTTTTCTTCTCTGCTTGTCGGCGTCTGGTCTGCTCGTCGGCGTCTGCGACTGCGCTGGTCCTGCTGCTGTTTTCTGCTCTGCTCATCGGCGACTGCGCTGGTCCTGCTGTTGTTTTCGCCTCTGCTCGTCGGCGTCTGAGACTGCGCTGGTCCTGCTGCTGTTTTCTGCTCTGCTCGTCGGCGACTGCGCTTGTCCTGCTGCTGTTTTCTGCACTGCTCATCAGCGTCGGCGACTGTGCTGATCCTGCTGCTGTTTTCTGCTCTGCTCGTAGGCATCGGCGACTGCGCTGGTCCTGCTGCTGTTTTCTACACTGCTCATCAGCGTCAGCGAATGCGCTGATCCTGCTGCTGTTTCCTGCTCTGCTCGTCGCCGTCGGCGACTGCGCTGGTCCTGCTGTTGTTTTCTGCTCTGATCGTCGGCGTCGGCGACTGCGCTGGTTCTGCTGCTGTTTTCTTCTCTGCTCGTCGGCTTCTGCTCTGCTCGTCGGCGTCTGCGACTGCGCTGGTCCTGCTGCTGTTTTCTGCTCTGCTCATCGGCGACTGCGCTGGTCCTGCTGGTGTTTTCTGCACTGCTCATCGGCTTCGGCGACTGCGCTGGTCCTGCTGTTGTTTTCGCCTCTGCTCATCGGCGTCTGTGACTGCGCTGGTCCTGCTGCTGTTTTCTGCTCTGCTCGTCGGCGACTGCGCTGGTCCTGCTGCTGTTTTCTGCACTGCTCATTGGCGTCGGCGACTGTGCTGATCCTGCTGCTGTTTTCTGCTCTGCTCGTAGGCGTCGGCGACTGCGCTGGTCCTGCTGCTGTTTTCTTCACTGCTCATCGGCGACTGCGACTGCGTTGGTCCTGCTGCTGTTTTCTGCTCTGCTCGTCGGCGACTGCGCAGGTCCTGCTGCTGTTTTCTGCTCTGCTCATTTGCGTCTGCAACTGCGCATCTCCTGCTTCTATTTTCTGCTCTGCTCGTCGGCGTCAGCGACTGCACTGACCCTGCTGCTGTTTTCTGCTCTGAACGTCTGCGACTGCGCATCTCCTGCTTCTGTTTTTTGCTCTGCTCGTCGGCGTCAGCGACTGCGCTGATCCTGCTGCTGTTTTCTGCTCTGCTCGTCGGCGTCTGCGACTGCGCATCTCCTTCTGCTGTTTTCTGCTCTGCTCATCGGAGTCGGCTACTGCGCGGATCCTGCTGCTGTTTTCTGCTCTGCTTGTCTGCATCAGCGAATGCGCTGATCCTGCTGCTGTTTCCTGCTCTGCTCGTCGCCGTCGGCTACTGCGCTGGTCCTGCTGTTGTTTTCTGCTCTGATCGTCGGCTTCGGCGACTGTGCTTGTCCTGCTGCTGTTTTCTGCTCTGCTCGTTGGCGTCTGCGACTTCGCATCTCCTGCTGCTTTTTTCTTGTCTGCTCGTCGGCGTCAGCGACTGCGCTGATCCTGCAGCTGTTTTCTGCTCTGCTCGTCGCCGTCTCTGACTGTGCTGGTCCTGTTGCTGTTTTCTGCTCTGCTCGTCGGCGACTGCGCTGGTCCTGCTGCTGTTTTCTGCACTGCTCATTGGCGTCGGCGACTGCGTTGATCCTGCTGCTGTTTTCTGCTCTGCTCATTTGCGTCTGCGACTGCGCATCTCCTGCTGCTTTTTTCTGCTCTGCTCGTCGGCGTCAGCGACTTCGCTGACCCTGCTGCTGTTTTCTGCTCTGATCGTCTGCGACTGCGCATCTCCTGCTGCTGTTTTTTGCTCTGCTCGTCGGGGTCAGCGACTGCTCTGATCCTGCTGCTGTTTTCTGCTCTGCTCGTCGGAGTCTGCGACTGCGCATCTCCTGCTGCTGTTTTTTACTCTGCTCGTCGGCGACTGCGCTGATCCTGCTGCTGTTTCCTGCTCTGCTCGTCGCCGTCGGCGCCTGCGCTGGTCCTGCTGTTGTTTTCTGCTCTGATCGTCGACCTTGGCGACTGCGCTGGTCCTGCTGCTGTTTTCTTCTCTGCTCGTCGGCATCTGCTCTGCTTGTCGGCGTCTGCGACTGCGATGGTCCTGCTGCTGTTTTCTGCTCTGCTCATCGGTGACTGCGCTGGTCCTGCTGGTGTTTTCTGCACTGCTCATCGGCGTCTGCGACTGCGCTGGTCCTGCTGCTGTTTTCTGCTCTGCTCATCGGCGACTGCGCTGGTCCTGCTGGTGTTTTCTGCACTGCTCATCGGCATTGGTGACTGCGTTGATCCTGCTGCTGTTTTCTGCTCTGCTCATTGGCGTCTGCGACTGCGCATCTCCTGCTGCTGTTTCCTGCTCTGCTCGTCGCCGTCGGCTACTGCGCTGGTCCTGCTGTTGTTTTCTGCTCTGATCGTCGGCTTCGGCGACTGTGCTTGTCCTGCTGCTGTTTTCTGCTCTGCTCGTTGGCGTCTGCGACTTCGCATCTCCTGCTGCTTTTTTCTGCTCTGCTCGTCGGCATCAGCGACTGCGCTGATCCTGCAGCTGTTTTCTGCTCTGCTCGTCGCCGCCTGTGACTGTGCTGGTCCTGTTGCTGTTTTCTGCTCTGCTCGTCGGCGACTGCGCTGGTCCTGCTGCTGTTTTCTGCACTGCTCATTGGCGTCGGCGACTGCGTTGATCCTGCTGCTGTTTTCTGCTCTGCTCATTTGCGTCTGCGACTGCGCATCTCCTGCTGCTTTTTTCTGCTCTGCTCGTCGGCGTCAGCGACTGCGCTGACCCTGCTGCTGTTTTCTGCTCTGATCGTCTGCTACTGCGCATCTCCTGCTGCTGTTTTTTGCTCTGCACATCGGCGTCGGCTACTGCGCTTATCCTGCTGCTGTTTCCTGCTCTGCTTGTCTGCGTCAGCGAATGCACTGATCCTGCTGCTGTCTCCTGCTCTGCTCGTCGCCATCGGCGACTGCGCTGGTCCTGCTGTTGTTTTCTGCTCTGATCGTCAGCGTCGGCGACTGCGCTGGTCCTGCTGCTGTTTTATTCTCTGCTCGTCGGCGTCTGCGACTGCGCTGGTCCTGCTGCTGTTTTTTGCTCTGCTCGTCGGCGACTGCGCTGGTCCTGCTGCTGTTTTCTGCACTGTTCGTAGGCGTCGGCGACTGCGCTGATCCTGCTGCTGTTTTCTGCACTGCTCATCGGCGTCTGCGACTGCGCTGGTCCTGCTGCTGTTTTCTGCTCTGCTCGTCAGCGACTGCGCATCTCCTGCTGCTTTTTTCTGCTCTGCTCGTCGGCGTCAGCGACTGCACTGATCCTGCTGCTGTTTTCTGCTCTGCTCGTCGCCGTCTGCGACTGCGCATCTCCTGCTGCTGTTTTTTGCTCTGCTCTTCGGCGACTGCGCTGGTCCTGCTGCTGTTTTCTGCTCTGCTCATCGGTGTCGGCTACTTTGCTGATCCTGCTGTTGTTTCCTGCTCTGCTCGTCGCCGTCGGCGACTGCGCTGGTCCTGCTGTTGTTTTCTGCTCTGATCGTCGGCGCCGGCGACTGCGCTTGTCCTGCTGCTGTTTTCTTCTCTGCTCGTCGGCGTGTGCAATTGCGCTTGTCCTGCTGCTGTTTTCTGCTCTGCTCATCGGTGACTGCGCTGGTCCTGCTTGTGTTTTCTGCACTGCTCATCTGCGTCGGCGACTGCGCTGGTCCTGCTGTTGTTTTCTGCTCTGATCGTCGGCGTCGGCGACTGCGCTGGTCCTGCTGCTGTTTTCTTCTCTGCTTGTCGGCGTCTGCTCTGCTCGTCGGCGTCTGCGACTGCGCTGGTCCTGCTGCTGTTTTCTGCTCTGCTCATCGGCGACTGCGCTGGTCCTGCTGTTGTTTTCGCCTCTGCTCGTCGGCGTCTGAGACTGCGCTGGTCCTGCTGCTGTTTTCTGCTCTGCTCATCAGCGTCGGCGACTGTGCTGATCCTGCTGCTGTTTTCTGCTCTGCTCGTAGGCATCGGCGACTGCACTGGTCCTGCTGCTGTTTTCTACACTGCTCATCAGCGTCAGCGAATGCGCTGATCCTGCTGCTGTTTCCTGCTCTGCTCGTCGCCGTCGGCGACTGCGCTGGTCCTGCTGTTGTTTTCTGCTCTGATCGTCGGCGTCGGCGACTGCGCTGGTTCTGCTGCTGTTTTCTTCTCTGCTCGTCGGCGTCTGCTCTGCTCGTCGGCGTCTGCGACTGCGCTGGTCCTGCTGCTGTTTTCTGCTCTGCTCATCGGCGACTGCGCTGGTCCTGCTGGTGTTTTCTGCACTGCTCATCGGCTTCGGCGACTGCGCTGGTCCTGCTGTTGTTTTCGCCTCTGCTCATCGGCGTCTGTGACTGCGCTGGTCCTGCTGCTGTTTTCTGCTCTGCTCGTCGGCGACTGCGCTGGTCCTGCTGCTGTTTTCTGCACTGCTCATTGGCGTCGGTGACTGTGCTGATCCTGCTGCTGTTTTCTGCTCTGCTCGTAGGCGTCGGCAACTGCGCTGGTCCTGCTGCTGTTTTCTTCACTGCTCATCGGCGACTGCGACTGCGTTGGTCCTGCTGCTGTTTTCTGCTCTGCTCGTCGGCGACTGCGCAGGTCCTGCTGCTGTTTTCTGCTCTGCTCATTTGCGTCTGCAACTGCGCATCTCCTGCTTCTATTTTCTGCTCTGCTCGTCGGCGTCAGCGACTGCACTGACCCTGCTGCTGTTTTCTGCTCTGATCGTCTGCGACTGCGCATCTCCTGCTTCTGTTTTTTGCTCTGCTCGTCGGCGTCAGCGACTGCGCTGATCCTGCTGCTGTTTTCTGCTCTGCTCGTCGGCGTCTGCGACTGCGCATCTCCTTCTGCTGTTTTCTGCTCTGCTCATCGGAGTCGGCTACTGCGCGGATCCTGCTGCTGTTTTCTGCTCTGCTTGTCTGCATCAGCGAATGCGCTGATCCTGCTGCTGTTTCCTGCTCTGCTCGTCGCCGTCGGCTACTGCGCTGGTCCTGCTGTTGTTTTCTGCTCTGATCGTCGGCTTCGGCGACTGTGCTTGTCCTGCTGCTGTTTTCTGCTCTGCTCGTTGGCGTCTGCGACTTCGCATCTCCTGCTGCTTTTTTCTTGTCTGCTCGTCGGCGTCAGCGACTGCGCTGATCCTGCAGCTGTTTTCTGCTCCTCTCGTCGCCGTCTCTGACTGTGCTGGTCCTGTTGCTGTTTTCTGCTCTGCTCGTCGGCGACTGCGCTGGTCCTGCTGCTGTTTTCTGCACTGCTCATTGGCATCGGCGACTGCGTTGATCCTGCTGCTGTTTTCTGCTCTGCTCATTTGCGTCTGCGACTGCGCATCTCCTGCTGCTTTTTTCTGCTCTGCTCGTCGGCGTCAGCGACTTCGCTGACCCTGCTGCTGTTTTCTGCTCTGATCGTCTGCGAATGCGCATCTCCTGCTGCTGTTTTTTGCTCTGCTCGTCGGGGTCAGCGACTGCTCTGATCCTGCTGCTGTTTTCTGCTCTGCTCGTCGGAGTCTGCGACTGCGCATCTCCTGCTGCTGTTTTTTACTCTGCTCGTCGGCGACTGCGCTGATCCTGCTGCTGTTTCCTGCTCTGCTCGTCGCCGTCGGCGCCTGCGCTGGTCCTGCTGTTGTTTTCTGCTCTGATCGTCGACCTCGGCGACTGCGCTGGTCCTGCTGCTGTTTTCTTCTCTGCTCGTCGGCATCTGCTCTGCTTGTCGGCGTCTGCGACTGCGATGGTCCTGCTGCTGTTTTCTGCTCTGCTCATCGGTGACTGCGCTGGTCCTGCTGGTGTTTTCTGCACTGCTCATCGGCGTCTGCGACTGCGCTGGTCCTGCTGCTGTTTTCTGCTCTGCTCATCGGCGACTGCGCTGGTCCTGCTGGTGTTTTCTGCACTGCTCATCGGCATTGGTGACTGCGTTGATCCTGCTGCTGTTTTCTGCTCTGCTCATTGGCGTCTGCGACTGCGCATCTCCTGCTGCTGTTTCCTGCTCTGCTCGTCGCCGTCGGCTACTGCGCTGGTCCTGCTGTTGTTTTCTGCTCTGATCGTCGGCTTCGGCGACTGTGCTTGTCCTGCTGCTGTTTTCTGCTCTGCTCGTTGGCGTCTGCGACTTCGCATCTCCTGCTGCTTTTTTCTGCTCTGCTCGTCGGCGTCAGCGACTGCGCTGATCCTGCAGCTGTTTTCTGCTCTGCTCGTCGCCGTCTGTGACTGTGCTGGTCCTGTTGCTGTTTTCTGCTCTGCTCGTCGGCGACTGCGCTGTTCCTGCTGCTGTTTTCTGCACTGCTCATTGGCGTCGGCGACTGCGTTGATCCTGCTGCTGTTTTCTGCTCTGCTCATTTGCGTCTGCGACTGCGCATCTCCTGCTGCTTTTTTCTGCTCTGCTCGTCGGCGTCAGCGACTGCGCTGACCCTGCTGCTGTTTTCTGCTCTGATCGTCTGCTACTGCGCATCTCCTGCTGCTGTTTTTTGCTCTGCACATCGGCGTCGGCTACTGCGCTTATCCTGCTGCTGTTTCCTGCTCTGCTTGTCTGCGTCAGCGAATGCACTGATCCTGCTGCTGTCTCCTGCTCTGCTCGTCGCCATCGGCGACTGCGCTGGTCCTGCTGTTGTTTTCTGCTCTGATCGTCAGCGTCGGCGACTGCGCTGGTCCTGCTGCTGTTTTATTCTCTGCTCGTCGGCGTCTGCAACTGCGCTGGTCCTGCTGCTGTTTTTTGCTCTGCTCGTCGGCGACTGCGCTGGTCCTGCTGCTGTTTTCTGCACTGTTCGTAGGCGTCGGCGACTGCGCTGATCCTGCTGCTGTTTTCTGCACTGCTCATCGGCGTCTGCGACTGCGCTGGTCCTGCTGCTGTTTTCTGCTCTGCTCGTCAGCGACTGCGCATCTCCTGCTGCTTTTTTCTGCTCTGCTCGTCGGCGTCAGCGACTGCACTGATCCTGCTGCTGTTTTCTGCTCTGCTCGTCGGCGTCTGCGACTGCGCATCTCCTGCTGCTGTTTTTTGCTCTGCTCTTCGGCGACTGCGCTGGTCCTGCTGCTGTTTTCTGCTCTGCTCATCGGTGTCGGCTACTTTGCTGATCCTGCTGTTGTTTCCTGCTCTGCTCGTCGCCGTCGGCGACTGCGCTGGTCCTGCTGTTGTTTTCTGCTCTGATCGTCGGCGCCGGCGACTGCGCTTGTCCTGCTGCTGTTTTCTTCTCTGCTCGTCGGCGTGTGCGATTGCGCTGGTCCTGCTGCTGTTTTCTGCTCTGCTCATCGGTGACTGTGCTGGTCCTGCTTGTGTTTTCTGCACTGCTCATCTGCGTCGGCGACTGCGCTGGTCCTGCTGTTGTTTTCTGCTCTGATCGTCGGCGTCGGCGACTTCGCTGGTCCTGCTTCTGTTTTCTTCTCTGCTTGTCGGCGTCTGCTCTGCTCGTCGGCGTCTGCGACTGCGCTGGTCCTGCTGCTGTTTTCTGCTCTGCTCATCGGCGACTGCGCTGGTCCTGCTGTTGTTTTCGCCTCTGCTCGTCGGCGTCTGAGACTGCGCTGGTCCTGCTGCTGTTTTCTGCTCTGCTCGTCGGCGACTGCGCTTGTCCTGCTGCTGTTTTCTGCACTGCTCATCAGCGTCGGCGACTGTGCTGATCCTGCTGCTGTTTTCTGCTCTGCTCGTAGGCATCGGCGACTGCGCTGGTCCTGCTGCTGTTTTCTACACTGCTCATGGGCGTCAGCGAATGCGCTGATCCTGCTGCTGTTTCCTGCTCTGCTCGTCGCCGTCGGCGACTGCGCTGGTCCTGCTGTTGTTTTCTGCTCTGATCGTCGGCGTCGGCAACTGCGCTGGTTCTGCTGCTGTTTTCTTCTCTGTTCGTCGGCGTCTGCTCTGCTCGTCGGCGTCTGCGACTGCGCTGGTCCTGCTGCTGTTTTCTGCTCTGCTCATCGGCGACTGCGCTGGTCCTGCTGGTGTTTTCTGCACTGCTCATCGGCTTCGGCGACTGCGCTGGTCCTGCTGTTGTTTTCGCCTCTGCTCATCGGCGTCTGCGACTGCGCTGGTCCTGCTGCTGTTTTCTGCCATGCTCGTCGGCGACTGCGCTGGTCCTGCTGCTGTTTTCTGCACTGCTCATTGGCGTCGGCGACTGTGCTGATCCTGCTGCTGTTTTCTGCTCTGCTCGTAGGAGTCGGCGACTGCGCAGGTCCTGCTGCTGTTTTCTTCACTGCTCATCGGCGACTGCGACTGCGCTGATCCTGCTGCTGTTTTCTGCTCTGCTCGTCGGCGACTGCGCAGGTCCTGCTGCTGTTTTCTGCACTGCTCATCGGCGTCGGCGACTGCGTTGATCCTGCTGCTGTTTTCTGCTCTGCTCATTTGCGTCTGCAACTGCGCATCTCCTGCTTCTTTTTTCTGCTCTGCTCGTCGGCGTCAGCGACTGCACTGACCCTGCTGCTGTTTTCTGCTCTGATCGTATGCGACTGCGCATCTCCTGCTTCTGTTTTTTGCTCTGCTCGTCGGCGTCAGCGACAGCGCTGATCCTGCTGCTGTTTTCTGCTCTGCTCGTCGGCGTCTGCGACTGCGCATCTCCTTCTGCTGTTTTCTGCTCTGCTCATCGGAGTCGGCTACTGCGCGGATCCTGCTGCTGTTTTCTGCTCTGCTTGTCTGCGTCAGCGAATGCGCTGATCCTGCTGCTGTTTCCTGCTCTGCTCGTCGCCGTCGGCTACTGCGCTGGTCCTGCTGTTGTTTTCTGCTCTGATCGTCGGCTTCGGCGACTGTGCTTGTCCTGCTGCTGTTTTCTGCTCTGCTCGTTGGCGTCTGCGACTTCGCATCTCCTGCTGCTTTTTTCTTGTCTGCTCGTCGGCGTCAGCGACTGCGCTGATCCTGCAGCTGTTTTCTGCTCTGCTCGTCGCCGTCTGTGACTGTGCTGGTCCTGTTGCTGTTTTCTGCTCTGCTCGTCGGCGACTGCGCTGGTCCTGCTGCTGTTTTCTGCACTGCTCATTGGCGTCGGCGACTGCGGTGATCCTGCTGCTGTTTTCTGCTCTGCTCATTAGCGTCTGCGACTGCGCATCTCCTGCTGCTTTTTTCTGCTCTGCTCGTCGGCGTCAGCGACTTCGCTGACCCTGCTGCTGTTTTCTGCTCTGATCGTCTGCGACTGCGCATCTCCTGCTGCTGTTTTTTGCTCTGCTCGTCGGGGTCAGCGACTGCTCTGATCCTGCTGCTGTTTTCTGCTCTGCTCGTCGGAGTCTGCGACTGCGCATCTCCTGCTGCTGTTTTTTACTCTGCTCGTCGGCGACTGCGCTGATCCTGCTGCTGTTTCCTGCTCTGCTCGTCGCCGTCAGCGCCTGCGCTGGTCCTGCTGTTGTTTTCTGCTCTGATCGTCGACCTTGGCGACTGCGCTGGTCCTGCTGCTGTTTTCTTCTCTGCTCGTCGGCGTCTGCTCTGCTTGTCGGCGTCTGCGACTGCGATGGTCCTGCTGCTGTTTTCTGCTCTGCTCATCGGTGACTGCGCTGGTCCTGCTGGTGTTTTCTGCACTGCTCATCGGCGTCTGCGACTGCGCTGGTCCTGCTGCTGTTTTCTGCTCTGCTCATCGGCGACTGCGCTGGTCCTGCTGGTGTTTTCTGCACTGCTCATCGGCATTGGCGACTGCGTTGATCCTGCTGCTGTTTTCTGCTCTGCTCATTGGCGTCTGCGACTGCGCATCTCCTGCTGCTGTTTCCTGCTCTGCTCGTCGCCGTCGGCTACTGCGCTGGTCCTGCTGTTGTTTTCTGCTCTGATCGTCGGCTTCGGCGACTGTGCTTGTCCTGCTGCTGTTTTCTGCTCTGCTCGTTGGCGTCTGCGACTTCGCATCTCGTGCTGCTTTTTTCTGCTCTGCTCGTCGGCGTCAGCGACTGCGCTGATCCTGCAGCTGTTTTCTGCTCTGCTCGTCGCCGTCTGTGACTGTGCTGGTCCTGTTGCTGTTTTCTGCTCTGCTCGTCGGCGACTGCGCTGGTCCTGCTGCTGTTTTCTGCACTGCTCATTGGCGTCGGCGACTGCGTTGATCCTGCTGCTGTTTTCTGCTCTGCTCATTTGCGTCTGCGACTGCGCATCTCCTGCTGCTTTTTTCTGCTCTGCTCGTCGGCGTCAGCGACTGCGCTGACCCTGCTGCTGTTTTCTGCTCTGATCGTCTGCTACTGCGCATCTCCTGCTGCTGTTTTTTGCTCTGCTCGTCGGCGTCAGCGACTGCTCTGATCCTGCTGCTGTTTTCTGCTCTGCTCGTCGGAGTCTGCGACTGCACATCTCCTGCTGCTGTTTTTTACTCTGCTCGTCGGCGACTGCGCTGGTCCTGCTGCTGTTTTCTGCTCTGCTCATCGGCGTCGGCTACTGCGCTGATCCTGCTGCTGTTTTCTGCTCTGCTTGTCTGCATCAGCAAATGCGCTGATCCTGCTGCTGTTTCCTGCTCTGCTCGTCGCCGTCGGCGCCTGCGCTGGTCCTGCTGTTGTTTTCTGCTCTGATCGTCGACCTTGGCGACTGCGCTGGTCCTGCTGCTGTTTTCTTCTCTGCTCGTCGGCGTCTGCTCTGCTTGTCGGCGTCTGCGACTGCGATGGTCCTGCTGCTGTTTTCTGCTCTGCTCATCGGTGACTGCGCTGGTCCAGCTGGTGTTTTCTGCACTGCTCATCGGCGTCTGCGACTGCGCTGGTCCTGCTGCTGTTTTCTTCACTGCTCATCGGCGATTGCGACTGCGCTGGTCCTGCTGCTGTTTTCTGCTCTGCTCGTCGGCGACTGCGCAGGTCCTGCTGCTGTTTTCTGCACTGCTCATCGGCATCGGCGACTGCGTTGATCCTGCTGCTGTTTTCTGCTCTGCTCATTGGCGTCTGCGACTGCGCATCTCCTGCTGCTTTTTTCTTCTCTGCTCGTCGGCGTCAGCGACTGCACTGACCCTGCTGCTGTTTTCTGCTCTGATCGTCTGCGACTGCGCATCTCCTGCTGCTGTTTTCTGCTCTGCTCATCGGCGTCGGCTACTGTGCGGATCCTGCTGCTGTTTTCTGCTCTACTTGTCTGCGTCAGCGAATGCGCTGATCCTGCTGCTGTTTCCTGCTCTGCTCGTCGCCGTCGGCTACTGCGCTGGTCCTGCTGTTGTTTTCTGCTCTGATCGTCGGCGTTGGCGACTGCGCTGGTCATGCTGCTGTTTAATTCTCTGCTCGTCGGCGTCTGCTCTGCTCGTCGGCGTCTGCGACTGCGCTGGTCCTGCTGCTGTTTTCTGCTCTGCTCATCGGCGACTGCGCTGGTCCTGCTGGTGTTTTCTGCACTGCTCAACGGCGTCGGCGACTGCGCTGGTCCTGCTGTGGTTTTCGCCTCTGCTCGTCGGCGTCTGCGACTGCGCTGGTCCTGCTGCTGTTTTCTGCTCTGCTCGTCGTCAGCTGCGCTGGTCCTGCTGCTGTTTTCTGCACTGCTCATTGGCGTAGGCAACTGTGCTGATCCTGCTGCTGTTTTCTGCTCTGCTCGAAGGCGTCGGCGACTGCGCTGGTGCTGCTGCTTTTTTCTGCACTGCTCATCGGCGTCTGCGACTGCGCTGGTCCTGCTGCTGTTTTCTGCTCTGCTCGTCGGCGACTGCGCAGGTCCTGCTGCTGTTTTCTGCACTGCTCATCGGCGTCGGCGACTGCGCTGATCCTGCTGCTGTTTTCTGCTCTGCTCATTGGCGTCTGCGACTGCGCATCTCCTGCTGCTTTTTTCTGCTTTGCTCGTCGGCATCAGCGACTGCGCTGACCCTGCTGCTGTTTTCTGCTCTGATCGTCTGCGACTGCGCATCTCCTGCTTCAGTTTTTTGCTCTGCTCGTCGGCGTCAGCGACTGCGCTGATCCTGCTGCTGTTTTCTGCTCTGCTCATCGGCGTCTGCGACTGCACATCTCCTGCTGCTGTTTTTTGCTCTGCTCGTCGGCGACTGCGCTGGTCCTGCTGCTGTTTTCTGCTCTGCTCGTCGGCGACTGCGCAGGTCCTGCTGCTGTTTTCTGCACTGCTCATCGGCATCGGCGACTGCGTTGATCCTGCTGCTGTTTTCTGCTCTGCTCATTGGCGTCTGCGACTGCGCATCTCCTGCTGCTTTTTTCTTCTCTGCTCGTCGGCGTCAGCGACTGCACTGACCCTGCTGCTGTTTTCTGCTCTGATCGTCTGCGACTGCGCATCTCCTGCTGCTGTTTTCTGCTCTGCTCATCGGCGTCGGCTACTGTGCGGATCCTGCTGCTGTTTTCTGCTCTACTTGTCTGCGTCAGCGAATGCGCTGATCCTGCTGCTGTTTCCTGCTCTGCTCGTCGCCGTCGGCTACTGCGCTGGTCCTGCTGTTGTTTTCTGCTCTGATCGTCGGCGTTGGCGACTGCGCTGGTCATGCTGCTGTTTAATTCTCTGCTCGTCGGCGTCTGCTCTGCTCGTCGGCGTCTGCGACTGCGCTGGTCCTGCTGCTGTTTTCTGCTCTGCTCATCGGTGACTGCGCTGGTCCTGCTGGTGTTTTCTGCACTGCTCATCGGCGTCGGCGACTGCGCTGGTCCTGCTGTTGTTTTCGCCTCTGCTCGTCGGCGTCTGCGACTGCGCTGGTCCTGCTGCTGTTTTCTGCTCTGCTCGTCGTCAACTGCGCATGTCCTGCTGCTGTTTTCTGCACTGCTCATTGGCATCGGCGACTGTACTGATCCTGCTGCTGTTTTCTGCTCTGCTCGAAGGCGTCGGCGACTGCGCTGGTCCTGCTGCTGTCTTCTGCACTGCTCATCGGTGTCTGCGACTGCGCTGGTCCTGCTGCTGTTTTCTGCTCTGCTCGTCGGCGACTGCGCAGGTCCTGCTGCTGTTTTCTGCACTGCTCATCGGCGTCGGCGACTGCGCTGATCCTGCTGCTGTTTTCTGCTCTGCTCATTGGCGTCTGCTACTGCGCATCTCCTGCTGCTTTTTTCTGCTTTGCTCGTCGGCGTCAGCCACTGCGCTGGTCCTGCTGCTGTTTAATTCTCTGCTCGTCGGCGTCTGCTCTGCTCGTCGGCGTCTGCGACTGCGCTGGTCCTGCTGCTGTTTTCTGCTCTGCTCATCGGCGACTGCGCTGGTCCTGCTGGTGTTTTCTGCACTGCTCAACGGCGTCGGCGACTGCGCTGGTCCTGCTGTGGTTTTCGCCTCTGCTCGTCGGCGTCTGCGACTGCGCTGGTCCTGCTGCTGTTTTCTGCTCTGCTCGTCGTCAGCTGCGCTGGTCCTGCTGCTGTTTTCTGCACTGCTCATTGGCGTAGGCAACTGTGCTGATCCTGCTGCTGTTTTCTGCTCTGCTCGAAGGCGTCGGCGACTGCGCTGGTGCTGCTGCTTTTTTCTGCACTGCTCATCGGCGTCTGCGACTGCGCTGGTCCTGCTGCTGTTTTCTGCTCTGCTCGTCGGCGACTGCGCAGGTCCTGCTGCTGTTTTCTGCACTGCTCATCGGCGTCGGCGACTGCGCTGATCCTGCTGCTGTTTTCTGCTCTGCTCATTGGCGTCTGCGACTGCGCATCTCCTGCTGCTTTTTTCTGCTTTGCTCGTCGGCATCAGCGACTGCGCTGACCCTGCTGCTGTTTTCTGCTCTGATCGTCTGCGACTGCGCATCTCCTGCTTCAGTTTTTTGCTCTGCTCGTCGGCGTCAGCGACTGCGCTGATCCTGCTGCTGTTTTCTGCTCTGCTCGTCGGCGTCTGCGACTGCACATCTCCTGCTGCTGTTTTTTGCTCTGCTCGTCGGCGACTGCGCTGGTCCTGCTGCTGTTTTCTGCTCTGCTCATCGGCGTCGGCTACTGCGCTGATCCTGCTGTTGATTCCTGCTCTGCTCGTCGCCGTCGGCGACTGCGCTGGTCCTGCTGTTGTTTTCTGCTCTGATCGTCGGCGCCGGTGACTGCGCTGGTCCTGCTGCTGTTTTCTTCTCTGCTCGTCGGCGTCTGCTCTGCTCGTCGGCGTCTGCGACTGCGCTGGTCCTGCTGCTGTTTTCTGCTCTGCTCATCGGTGACTGCGCTGGTCCTGCTTGTGTTTCTGCACTGCTCATCTGCGTCGGCGACTGCGCTGGTCCTGCTGTTGTTTTCTGCTCTGATCGTCGGCGTCGGCGACTGCGCTGGTCCTGCTGCTGTTTTCTTCTCTGCTCGTCGGCGTCTGCTCTGCTCGTCGGCGTCTGCGCTGGTCCTGCTGGTGTTTTCTGCATTGCTCATCGGCGTCGGCGACTGCGCTGGTCCTGCTGTTGTTGTCGCCTCTGCTCGTCGGCGTCTGAGACTGCGCTGGTCCTGCTGCTGTTTTCTGCTCTGCTCGTCGGCGACTGCGCTGGTCCTGCTGCTGTTTTCTGCACTGCTCATCGGCGTCGGCGACTGTGCTGAGCCTGCTGCTGTTTTCTGCTCTGCTCGTAGGCGTAGGCGACTGCGCTGGTCCTGCTGCTGTTTTCTGCACTGCTCATCGGCGTCGGTGACTGCGCTGCTCCTGCTGTTGTTTTCTGCTCTGATCGTCGGCGTCGGCGACTGCACTGGTTCTGCTGCTGTTTTCTTCTCTGCTCGTCGGCGTCTGCTCTGCTCGTCGGCGTCTGCGACTGCGCTGGTCCTGCTGCTTTTTTCTGCTCTGCTCATCGGCGACTGCACTGGTCCTGCTGGTGTTTTCTGCTCTGCTCGTAGGCGTCTGTGACTGCGCTGGTCCTGCTGCTTTTTTCTTCACTGCTCATCGGCGACTGCGACTGCGCTGGTCCTGCTGCTGTTTTCTGCTCTGCTCGTCCGCGACTGCGCAGGTCCTGCTGCTGTTTTCTGCACTGCTCATCGGCGACTGCGACTGCGCTGGTCCTGCTGCTGTTTTCTGCTCTGCTCGTCGGCGACTGCGTTGATCCTGCTGCTGTTTTCTGCTCTGCTCATTGGCGTCTGTGACTGCGCATCTCCTGCTGCTGTTTTCTGCTCTGATCGTCTGCGACTGCGCATCTCCTGCTTATGTTTTTTGCTCAGCTCGTCGGTGTCAGCGACTGCGCATCTCCTGCTGCTGTTTTTTGCTCTGCTCGTCGGCGACTGCGCTGGTCCTGCTGCTGTTTTCTGCTCTGCTCATCGGCGTCGGCTACTACGCTGATCCTGCTGTTGTTTCCTGCTCTGCTCGTCGCCGTCGGCGACTGCGCTGGTCCTTCTGTTTTTTTCTGCTCTGATCGTCGGCGCCGGCGACTGCGCTGGTCCTGCTGCTGTTTCCTGCTCTGCTCATCGGCCACTGCGCTGGTCCTGCTGGTGTTTTCTGCACTGCTCATCGGCGTCGGCGACTGCGCTGGTTCTGCTGTTGTTTTCGCCTCTGCTCGTCGGCGTCTGCGACTGCGCTGGTCCTGCTGCTGTTTTCTGCTCTGCTTCTCGTCAACTGCGCTGGTCCTGCTGCTGTTTTCTGCACTGCTCATTGGCATCGGCGACTGTGCTGATCCTGCTGCTGTTTTCTGCTCTGCTCGAAGGCGTCGGCGACTGCGCTGGTCCTGCTGCTGTTTTCTGCACTGCTCATCGGCGTCTGCAACTGCGCTGGTCCTGCTGCTGTTTTCTGCTCTGCTCGTCGGCGACTGCGCAGGTCCTGCTGCTGTTTTCTGCACTGCTCATCGGTGTCGGCGACTGCGCTGATCCTGCTGCTGTTTTCTGCTCTGCTCATTGGCGTCTGCGACTGCTCATCTCCTGCTGCTTTTTTCTGCTTTGCTCGTCGGCGTCAGCGACTGCGCTGGTCCTGCTGCTGTTTAATTTTCTGCTCGTCGGCGTCTGCTCTGCTCGTCGGCGTCTGCGACTGCGCTGGTCCTGCTGCTGTTTTCTGCTCTGCTCGTCGGCGACTGCGCAGGTCCTGCTGCTGTTTTCTGCACTGCTCATCGGCGTCGGCGACTGCGCTGATCCTGCTGCTGTTTTCTGCTCTGCTCATTGGCGTCTGCGACTGCGCATCTCCTGCTGCTTTTTTCTGCTTTGCTCGTCGGCATCAGCGACTGCGCTGACCCTGCTGCTGTTTTCTGCTCTGATCGTCTGCGACTGCGCATCTCCTGCTTCAGTTTTTTGCTCTGCTCGTCGGCGTCAGCGACTGCGCTGATCCTGCTGCTGTTTTCTGCTCTGCTCGTCGGCGTCTGCGACTGCACATCTCCTGCTGCTGTTTTTTGCTCTGCTCGTCGGCGACTGCGCTGGTCCTGCTGCTGTTTTCTGCTCTGCTCATCGGCGTCGGCTACTGCGCTGATCCTGCTGTTGATTCCTGCTCTGCTCGTCGCCGTCGGCGACTGCGCTGGTCCTGCTGTTGTTTTCTGCTCTGATCGTCGGCGCCGGTGACTGCGCTGGTCCTGCTGCTGTTTTCTTCTCTGCTCATCGGCGTCTGCTCTGCTCGTCGGCGTCTGCGACTGCGCTGGTCCTGCTGCTGTTTTCTGCTCTGCTCATCGGTGACTGCGCTGGTCCTGCTTGTGTTTCTGCACTGCTCATCTGCGTCGGCGACTGCGCTGGTCCTGCTGTTGTTTTCTGCTCTGATCGTCGGCGTCGGCGACTGCGCTGGTCCTGCTGCTGTTTTCTTCTCTGCTCGTCGGCGTCTGCTCTGCTCGTCGGCGTCTGCGCTGGTCCTGCTGGTGTTTTCTGCATTGCTCATCGGCGTCGGCGACTGCGCTGGTCCTGCTGTTGTTTTCGCCTCTGCTCGTCGGCGTCTGAGACTGCGCTGGTCCTGCTGCTGTTTTCTGCTCTGCTCGTCGGCGACTGCGCTGGTCCTGCTGCTGTTTTCTGCACTGCTCATCGGCGTCGGCGACTGTGCTGATCCTGCTGCTGTTTTCTGCTCTGCTCGTAGGCGTAGGCGACTGCGCTGGTCCTGCTGCTGTTTTCTGCACTGCTCATCGGCGTCGGTGACTGCGCTGCTCCTGCTGTTGTTTTCTGCTCTGATCGTCGGCGTCGGCGACTGCACTGGTTCTGCTGCTGTTTTCTTCTCTGCTCGTCGGCGTCTGCTCTGCTCGTCGGCGTCTGCGACTGCGCTGGTCCTGCTGCTTTTTTCTGCTCTGCTCATCGGCGACTGCACTGGTCCTGCTGGTGTTTTCTGCTCTGCTCGTAGGCGTCTGTGACTGCGCTGGTCCTGCTGCTTTTTTCTTCACTGCTCATCGGCGACTGCGACTGCGCTGGTCCTGCTGCTGTTTTCTGCTCTGCTCGTCCGCGACTGCGCAGGTCCTGCTGCTGTTTTCTGCACTGCTCATCGGCGACTGCGACTGCGCTGGTCCTGCTGCTGTTTTCTGCTCTGCTCGTCGGCGACTGCGTTGATCCTGCTGCTGTTTTCTGCTCTGCTCATTGGCGTCTGTGACTGCGCATCTCCTGCTGCTGTTTTCTGCTCTGATCGTCTGCGACTGCGCATCTCCTGCTTATGTTTTTTGCTCAGCTCGTCGGTGTCAGCGACTGCGCATCTCCTGCTGCTGTTTTTTGCTCTGCTCGTCGGCGACTGCGCTGGTCCTGCTGCTGTTTTCTGCTCTGCTCATCGGCGTCGGCTACTACGCTGATCCTGCTGTTGTTTCCTGCTCTGCTCGTCGCCGTCGGCGACTGCGCTGGTCCTTCTGTTTTTTTCTGCTCTGATCGTCGGCGCCGGCGACTGCGCTGGTCCTGCTGCTGTTTCCTGCTCTGCTCATCGGCCACTGCGCTGGTCCTGCTGGTGTTTTCGCCTCTGCTCGTCGGCGTCTGCGACTGCGCTGGTCCTGCTGCTGTTTTCTGCTCTGCTTCTCGTCAACTGCGCTGGTCCTGCTGCTGTTTTCTGCACTGCTCATTGGCATCGGCGACTGTGCTGATCCTGCTGCTGTTTTCTGCTCTGCTCGAAGGCGTCGGCGACTGCGCTGGTCCTGCTGCTGTTTTCTGCACTGCTCATCGGCGTCTGCAACTGCGCTGGTCCTGCTGCTGTTTTCTGCTCTGCTCGTCGGCGACTGCGCAGGTCCTGCTGCTGTTTTCTGCACTGCTCATCGGTGTCGGCGACTGCGCTGATCCTGCTGCTGTTTTCTGCTCTGCTCATTGGCGTCTGCGACCGCTCATCTCCTGCTGCTTTTTTCTGCTTTGCTCGTCGGCGTCAGCGACTGCGCTGGTCCTGCTGCTGTTTAATTTTCTGCTCGTCGGCGTCTGCTCTGCTCGTCGGCGTCTGCGACTGCGCTGGTCCTGCTGCTGTTTTCTGCTCTGCTCGTCGGCGACTGCGCAGGTCCTGCTGCTGTTTTCTGCACTGCTCATCGGCGTCGGCGACTGCGCTGATCCTGCTGCTGTTTTCTGCTCTGCTCATTGGCGTCTGCGACTGCGCATCTCCTGCTGCTTTTTTCTGCTTTGCTCGTCGGCATCAGCGACTGCGCTGACCCTGCTGCTGTTTTCTGCTCTGATCGTCTGCGACTGCGCATCTCCTGCTTCAGTTTTTTGCTCTGCTCGTCGGCGTCAGCGACTGCGCTGATCCTGCTGCTGTTTTCTGCTCTGCTCGTCGGCGTCTGCGACTGCACATCTCCTGCTGCTGTTTTTTGCTCTGCTCGTCGGCGACTGCGCTGGTCCTGCTGCTGTTTTCTGCTCTGCTCATCGGCGTCGGCTACTGCGCTGATCCTGCTGTTGATTCCTGCTCTGCTCGTCGCCGTCGGCGACTGCGCTGGTCCTGCTGTTGTTTTCTGCTCTGATCGTCGGCGCCGGTGACTGCGCTGGTCCTGCTGCTGTTTTCTTCTCTGCTCGTCGGCGTCTGCTCTGCTCGTCGGCGTCTGCGACTGCGCTGGTCCTGCTGCTGTTTTCTGCTCTGCTCATCGGTGACTGCGCTGGTCCTGCTTGTGTTTCTGAACTGCTCATCTGCGTCGGCGACTGCGCTGGTCCTGCTGTTGTTTTCTGCTCTGATCGTCGGCGTCGGCGACTGCGCTGGTCCTGCTGCTGTTTTCTTCTCTGCTCGTCGGCGTCTGCTCTGCTCGTCGGCGTCTGCGCTGGTCCTGCTGGTGTTTTCTGCATTGCTCATCGGCGTCGGCGACTGCGCTGGTCCTGCTGTTGTTTTTGCCTCTGCTCGTCGGCGTCTGAGACTGCGCTGGTCCTGCTGCTGTTTTCTGCTCTGCTCGTCGGCGACTGCGCTGGTCCTGCTGCTGTTTTCTGCACTGCTCATCGGCGTCGGCGACTGTGCTGATCCTGCTGCTGTTTTCTGCTCTGCTCGTAGGCGTAGGCGACTGCGCTGGTCCTGCTGCTGTTTTCTGCACTGCTCATCGGCGTCGGTGACTGCGCTGCTCCTGCTGTTGTTTTCTGCTCTGATCGTCGGCGTCGGCGACTGCACTGGTTCTGCTGCTGTTTTCTTCTCTGCTCGTCGGCGTCTGCTCTGCTCGTCGGCGTCTGCGACTGCGCTGGTCCTGCTGCTTTTTTCTGCTCTGCTCATCGGCGACTGCACTGGTCCTGCTGGTGTTTTCTGCTCTGCTCGTAGGCGTCTGTGACTGCGCTGGTCCTGCTGCTTTTTTCTTCACTGCTCATCGGCGACTGCGACTGCGCTGGTCCTGCTGCTGTTTTCTGCTCTGCTCGTCCGCGACTGCGCAGGTCCTGCTGCTGTTTTCTGCACTGCTCATCGGCGACTGCGACTGCGCTGGTCCTGCTGCTGTTTTCTGCTCTGCTCGTCGGCGACTGCGTTGATCCTGCTGCTGTTTTCTGCTCTGCTCATTGGCGTCTGTGACTGCGCATCTCCTGCTGCTGTTTTCTGCTCTGATCGTCTGCGACTGCGCATCTCCTGCTTATGTTTTTTGCTCAGCTCGTCGGTGTCAGCGACTGCGCATCTCCTGCTGCTGTTTTTTGCTCTGCTCGTCGGCGACTGCGCTGGTCCTGCTGCTGTTTTCTGCTCTGCTCATCGGCGTCGGCTACTACGCTGATCCTGCTGTTGTTTCCTGCTCTGCTCGTCGCCGTCGGCGACTGCGCTGGTCCTTCTGTTTTTTTCTGCTCTGATCGTCGGCGCCGGCGACTGCGCTGGTCCTGCTGCTGTTTCCTGCTCTGCTCATCGGCCACTGCGCTGGTCCTGCTGGTGTTTTCTGCACTGCTCATCGGCGTCGGCGACTGCGCTGGTTCTGCTGTTGTTTTCGCCTCTGCTCGTCGGCGTCTGCGACTGCGCTGGTCCTGCTGCTGTTTTCTGCTCTGCTTCTCGTCAACTGCGCTGGTCCTGCTGCTGTTTTCTGCACTGCTCATTGGCATCGGCGACTGTGCTGATCCTGCTGCTGTTTTCTGCTCTGCTCGAAGGCGTCGGCGACTGCGCTGGTCCTGCTGCTGTTTTCTGCACTGCTCATCGGCGTCTGCAACTGCGCTGGTCCTGCTGCTGTTTTCTGCTCTGCTCGTCGGCGACTGCGCAGGTCCTGCTGCTGTTTTCTGCACTGCTCATCGGTGTCGGCGACTGCGCTGATCCTGCTGCTGTTTTCTGCTCTGCTCATTGGCGTCTGCGACTGCTCATCTCCTGCTGCTTTTTTCTGCTTTGCTCGTCGGCGTCAGCGACTGCGCTGGTCCTGCTGCTGTTTAATTTTCTGCTCGTCGGCGTCTGCTCTGCTCGTCGGCGTCTGCGACTGCGCTGGTCCTGCTGCTGTTTTCTGCTCTGCTCATCGGCGACTGCGCTGGTCCTGCTGGTGTTTTCTGCACTGCTCATCGGCGTCGGCGACTGCGCTGGTCCTGCTGTTGTTTTTGCCTCTGCTCGTCGGCGTCTGCGACTGCGCTGGTCCTGCTGCTGTTTTCTGCTCTGCTCGTCGTCAGATGCGCTGGTCCTGCTGCTGTTTTCTGCACTGCTCATCGGCGTCGGCGACTGCGCTGATCCTGCTGCTGTTTTCTGCTTTGCTCGTCGGCGTCAGCGACTGCGCTGACCCTGCTGCTGTTTTCTGCTCTGATCGTCTGCGACTGCGCATCTCCTGCTTCAGTTTTTTGCTCTGCTCGTCGGCGTCAGCGACTGCGCTGATCCTGCTGCTGTTTTCTGCTCTGCTCGTCGGCGTCTGCGACTGCACATCTCCTGCTGCTGTTTTTTGCTCTGCTCGTCGGCGACTGCGCTCGTCCTGCTGCTGTTTTCTGCTCTGCTCATCGGCGTCGGCTACTGCGCTGATCCTGCTGTTGTTTCCAGCTCTGCTCGTCGCCGTCGGCGACTGCGCTGGTCCTTCTGTTGTTTTCTGCTCTGATCGTCGGCGCCGGCGACTGCGCTGGTCCGGCTGCTGTTTTCTTCTCTGCTCGTCGGCGTCTGCTCTGCTCGTCGCCGTCGGCGACTGCGCTGGTCCTGCTGCTGTTTCCTGCTCTGTTCATCGGCCACTGCGCTGGACCTGCTGGTGTTTTCTGCACTGCTCATCTGCGTCGGCGACTGTGCTGGTCCTGCTGTTGTTTTCTGCTCTGATCGTCGGCGTCGGCGACTGCGCTGGTCCTGCTGCTGTTTTCTTCTCTGCTCATCGGCGTCTGCTCTGCTCGTCGGCGACTGCGACTGCGCTGGTCCTGCTGGTGTTTTCTGCATTGCTCATCGGCGTCGGCGACTGCGCTGGTCCTGCTGCTGTTTTCTGCACTGCTCATCGGCGTCAGCGAATGCGCTGATCCTGCTGCTGTTTCCTGCTCTGCTCATCGCCGTCGGCGACTGCGCTGGTCCTGCTGTTGTTTTCTGCTCTGATCGTCGGCGTCGGCGACTTCGCTGGTTCTGCTGCTGTTTTCTTTTCTGCTCGTCGGCGTCTGCTCTGCTCGTCGGCGTCTGCGACTGCGCTGGTCCTGCTGCTGTTTTCTGCTCTGCTCATCGGCGACTGCGCTGGTCCTGCTGGTGTTTTCTGCACTGCTCATCGGCGTCGGCGACTGCGCTGGTCCTGCTGTTGTTTTCGCCTCTGCTCATCGGCGTCGGCTACTACGCTGATCCTGCTGTTGTTTCCTGCTCTGCTCGTCGCCGTCGGCGACTGCGCTGGTCCTTCTGTTTTTTTCTGCTCTGATCGTCGTCGCCGACGAATGCGCTGGTCCTGCTGCTGTTTCCTGCTCTGCTCATCGGCCACTGCGCTGGTCCTGCTGCTGTTTTCTGCACTGCGCATCGGCGTCGGCGACTGCGCTGATCCTGCTGCTGTTTTCTGCTCTGCTCATTGGCGTCTGCGACTGCGCATCTCCTGCTGCTTTTTTCTGCTTTGCTCGTCGGCGTCAGCGACTGCGCTGACACTGCTGCTGTTTTCTGCTCTGATCGTCGTCAGATGCGCTGGTCCTGCTGCTGTTTTCTGCACTGCTCATCGGCGTCGGCGACTGCGCTGATCCTGCTGCTGTTTTCTGCTTTGCTCGTCGGCGTCAGCGACTGCGCTGACCCTGCTGCTGTTTTCTGCTCTGATCGTCTGCGACTGCGCATCTCCTGCTTCAGTTTTTTGCTCTGCTCGTCTGCGTCAGCGACTGCGCTGATCCTGCTGCTGTTTTCTGCTCTGCTCGTCGGCGTCTGCGACTGCACATCTCCTGCTGCTGTTTTTTGCTCTGCTCGTCGGCGACTGCGCTCGTCCTGCTGCTGTTTTCTGCTCTGCTCATCGGCGTCGGCTACTGCGCTGATCCTGCTGTTGTTTCCTGCTCTGCTCGTCGCCGTCGGCGACTGCGCTGGTCCTTCTGTTGTTTTCTGCTCTGATCGTCGGCGCCGGCGACTGCGCTGGTCCGGCTGCTGTTTTCTTCTCTGCTCGTCGGCGTCTGCTCTGCTCGTCGCCGTCGGCGACTGCGCTGGTCCTGCTGCTGTTTCCTGCTCTGTTCATCGGCCACTGCGCTGGACCTGCTGGTGTTTTCTGCACTGCTCATCTGCGTCGGCGACTGTGCTGGTCCTGCTGTTGTTTTCTGCTCTGATCGTCGGCGTCGGCGACTGCGCTGGTCCTGCTGCTGTTTTCTTCTCTGCTCATCGGCGTCTGCTCTGCTCGTCGGCGACTGCGACTGCGCTGGTCCTGCTGGTGTTTTCTGCATTGCTCATCGGCGTCGGCGACTGCGCTGGTCCTGCTGCTGTTTTCTGCACTGCTCATCGGCGTCAGCGAATGCGCTGATCCTGCTGCTGTTTCCTGCTCTGCTCATCGCCGTCGGCGACTGCGCTGGTCCTGCTGTTGTTTTCTGCTCTGATCGTCGGCGTCGGCGACTTCGCTGGTTCTGCTGCTGTTTTCTTTTCTGCTCGTCGGCGTCTGCTCTGCTCGTCGGCGTCTGCGACTGCGCTGGTCCTGCTGCTGTTTTCTGCTCTGCTCATCGGCGACTGCGCTGGTCCTGCTGGTGTTTTCTGCACTGCTCATCGGCGTCGGCGACTGCGCTGGTCCTGCTGTTGTTTTCGCCTCTGCTCATCGGCGTCGGCTACTACGCTGATCCTGCTGTTGTTTCCTGCTCTGCTCGTCGCCGTCGGCGACTGCGCTGGTCCTTCTGTTTTTTTCTGCTCTGATCGTCGGCGCCGACGAATGCGCTGGTCCTGCTGCTGTTTCCTGCTCTGCTCATCGGCCACTGCGCTGGTCCTGCTGCTGTTTTCTGCACTGCGCATCGGCGTCGGCGACTGCGCTGATCCTGCTGCTGTTTTCTGCTCTGCTCATTGGCGTCTGCGACTGCGCATCTCCTGCTGCTTTTTTCTGCTTTGCTCGTCGGCGTCAGCGACTGCGCTGACACTGCTGCTGTTTTCTGCTCTGATCGTCTGCGACTGCGCATCTCCTGCTTCTGTTTTTTGCTCTGCTCGTCGGCGTCAGCGACTGCGCTGATCCTGCTGCTGTTTTCTGCTCTGCTCGTCGGCGTCTACGACTGCACATCTCCTGCTGCTGTTTTTTGCTCTGCTCGTCGGCGACTGCGCTGGTCCTGCTGCTGTTTTCTGCTCTGCTCATTGGCGTCGGCTACTGCGCTGATCCTGCTGTTGTTTCCTGCTCTGCTCGTCGCCGTCTGCGACTGCGCTGGTCCTGCTGTTGTTTTCTGCTCTGCTCGTCGGCGTCTGCTCTGCTCGTCGGCGTCTGCGACTGCGCTGGTCCTGATGCTGTTTTCTGCTCTGCTCATCGGTGACTGCGCTGGTCCTGCTTGTGTTTTCTGCACTGCTCATCTGCGTCGGCAACTGCGCTGGTCCTGCTGTTGTTTTCTTCTCTGCTTGTCGGCCTCTGCTCTGATCGTCGGCGTCTGCGACTGCGCTGGTCCTGCTGGTGTTTTCTGCATTGCTCATCGGCGTCGGCGACTGCGCTGGTCCTGCTGTTGTTTTAGCGTCTGCTCGTCGGCGTCTTAGACTGCGCTGGTCCTGCTGCTGTTTTCTGCTCTGCTCGTCGGCGACTGAGCTGGTCCTGCTGCTGTTTTCTGCACTGCTCAACGGCGTCGGCGACTGTGCTGATCCTGCTGCTGTTTTCTGCTCTGCTCGTAGGCGTCGGCGACTGCGCTGGTCCTGCTGCTGTTTTCTGCACTGCACATCGGCGTCAGCGAATGCGCTGATCCTGCTGCTGTTTCCTGCTCTGCTCATCGCCGTCGGCGACTGCGCTGGTCCTGCTGTTGTTTTCTGCTCTGATCGTCGGCGTCGGCGACTTCGCTGGTTCTGCTGCTGTTTTCTTCTCTGCTCGTCGGCGTCTGCTCTGCTCGTCGGCGTCTGCGACTGCGCTGGTCCTGCTGCTGTTTTCTGCTCTGCTCATCGGCGACTGCGCCTGTCCTGCTGGTGTTTTCTGCACTGCTCATCGGCGTCGGCGACTGCGCTGGTCCAGCTGTTGTTTTCGCCTCTGCTCATCGGTGTCTGCGACTGCGCTGGTCCTGCTGCTGTTTTCTGCTCTGCTCTTCGGCGACTGCGCTGGTCCTGCTGCTGTTTTCTGCACTGCTCATTGGCGTCGGCGACTGTGCTGATCCTGCTGCTGTTTTCTGCTCTGCTCGTAGGCGTCTGTGACTGCGCTGGTCCTGCTGCTTTTTTCTTCACTGCTCATCGGCGACTGCGACTGCGCTGGTCCTGCTGCTGTTTTCTGCTCTGCTCGTCGGCGACTGAGCAGGTCCTGCTGCTGTTTTCTGCACTGCTCATCGGCGTCGGCGACTGCGTTGTTCCTGCTAATGTTTTCTGCTCTGCTCATTGGCGTCTGCGACTGCGCATCTCCTTCTGCTGTTTTCTGCTCTGATCGTCTGCGACTGCGCATCTCCTGCTTATGTTTTTTGCTCTGCTCGTCGGTGTCAGCGACTGCGCTGAACCTGCTGCTGTTTTCTGCTCTGCTCGTCGGCGTCTGCGACTGCGCATCTCCTGCTGCTGTTTTTTGCTCTGCTCGTCGGCGACTGCGCTGGTCCTGCTGCTGTTTTCTGCTCTGCTCATCGGCGTCGGCTACTACGCTGATCCTGCTGTTGTTTCCTGCTCTGCTCGTCGCCGTCGGCGACTGCGCTGGTCCTTCTGTTGATTTCTGCTCTGATAGTCGGCGCCGGCTACTGCGCTGGTCCGGCTGCTGTTTTCTTCTCTGCTCGTCGGCGTCTGCTCTGCTCGACGGCGTCTGTGACTGCACTGGTCCTGCTGCTGTTTCCTGCTCTGTTCATCGGCCACTGCGCTGGACCTGCTGGTGTTTTCTGCACTGCTCATCTGCGTCGGCGACTGTGCTGGTCCTGCTGTTGTTTTCTGCTCTGATCGTCGGCGTCGGCGACTGCGCTGGTCCTGCTGCTGTTTTCTTCTCTGCTCATCGGCGTCTGCTCCGCTCGTCGGCGTCTGCGACTGCGCTGGTCCTGCTGCTGTTTTCTGCTCTGCTCATCGACGTATGCGCTGGTCCTGCTGGTGTTTTCTGCACTGTTCATCAGCGTCGGCGACTGCGCTGGTCCTGCTGCTGTTTTCTGCTCTGCTCGTCGGCGACTGCGCTGGTCCTGCTGCTGTTTTCTGCACTGCTCATCGGCGTCGGCGACTGTGCTGATCCTGCTGCTGTTTTCTGCTCTGCTCGTAGGCTTCGGCGACTGCGCTGGTCCTGCTGCTTTTTTCTGCACTGCTCATCGGCGTCTGCGACTGCGCTGGTCCTGCTGCTGTTTTCTGCTCTGCTCGTCGGCGACTGCTCTTGTCCTGCTGCTGTTTTCTGCACTGCTCATCGGCGTCGGCGACTGCGTTGATCCTGCTGCTGTTTTCTGCTCTGCTCATTGGCGTCTGAGACTGCGCATCTCCTGCTGCTTTTTTCTGCTCTGCTCGTCGGCGTTGGCGACTGTGCTGGTCCTGCTGCTGTTTTCTTCTCTGCTCATCGGCGTCTGCTCTGCTCGTCGGCGTCTGCGACTGCACTGGTCCTGCTGCTGTTTTCTGCTCTGCTCATCGGCGACTGCGCTGGTCCTGCTGGTGTTTTCTGCACAGCTCATCGGCGTCGGCGACTGCGCTGGTCCTGCTGTTGTTTTCGCCTCTGCTCGTCGGCGTCTGCGACTCCGCTGGTCCTGCTGCTGTTTTCTGTTCTGCTCGTCGGCGACTGCGCTGGTCCTGCTGCTTTTTTCTGCTCTGCTCGTCGGCGTCAGCGACTGCGCTGACCCTGCTGCTGTTTTCTGCTCTGATCGTAGGCGTCGATGACTGCGCTGGCCCTGCTGCTGTTTTCTGCACTGCTCATCGGCGTCGGCGACTGCGCTGATCCTGCTGCTGTTTTCTGCTCTGCTCGTTGGCGACTGCGCTGATCCTGCTGCTGTTTTCTGCTCTTCTCGTCGGCGACTGAGTTGATCCTGCTGCTGTTTTCTTCTCTGCTCGTCGGCGTCTGCTCTGCTCGTCGGCGTCTGCGACTGCGCTGGTCCTGCTGGTGTTTTCTGCACTGTTCATCAGCGTCGGCGACTGCGCTGGTCCTGCTGCTGTTTTCTGCTCTGCACATCGACGTATGCGCTGGTCCTGCTGGTGTTTTCTGCACTGTTCATCAGCGTCGGCAACTGCGCTGGTCCTGCTGCTGTTTTCTGCTCTGCTCGTCATCGACTGCGCTGGTCCTGCTGCTGTTTTCTGCACTGCTCATCGGCGTCGGCGACTGTGCTGATCCTGCTGCTGTTTTCTGCTCTGCTCGTAGGCGTCGGCGACTGCGCTGGTCCTGCTGCTGTTTTCTGCACTGCTCAACGGCGTCTGCGACTGCGCTGGTCCTGCTGCTGTTTTCTGCACTGCTCATCGGCGTCGGCGACTGCGTTGATCCTGCTGCTGTTTTCTGCTCTGCTCATTGGCGTCTGAGACTGCGCATCTCCTGCTGCTTTTTTCTGCTCTGCTCGTCGGCGTCAGCGACTGCGCTGACCCTGCTGCTGTTTTCTGCTCTGATCGTCTGCAACTACACATTTCCTGCCGCTCTTTTTTGCACTGCTCGTCGGCGTCAGCGACTGCGCTGATCCTGCTGCTGTTTTCTGCTCTGCTCGTCGGCGTCTGCGACTGCGCATCTCCTGCTGCTGTTTTTTGCTCTGCTCGTCGGCGACTGCGCTGGTCCTGCTGCTGTTTTCTGCTCTGCTCATCGGCGTCGGCTACTGCCCGGATCCTGCTGCTGTTTTCTGCTCTGCTTGTCTGCGTCAGCGAATGCGCTGATCCTGCTGCTGTTTCCTGCTCTGCTCGTCGCCGTCGGCGACTACGCTGGTCCTGCTGTTGTTTTCTGCTCTGATCGTCGGCGTCGGCGACTGTGCTGGTCCTGCTGCTGTTTTCTTCTCTGCTCGTCGGCGTCTGCTCTGATCGTCGGCGTCTGCGACTGCGCTGGTCCTGCTGCTGTTTTCTGCTCTGCTCATCGGCGACTGCGCTGGTCCTGCTGGTGCTTTCTGCACTGCTCATCGGCGTCGGTGACTGCGCTGGTCCTCCTGTTGTTTTCGCCTCTGCTCGTCGGCGTCTGCGACTCCGCTGGTCCTGCTGCTGTTTTCTGTTCTGCTCGTCGGCGACTGCGCTGGTCCTGCTGCTGTTTTCTGCACTGCTCATCGGCGTCGGTGACTGTGCTGATCCTGCTGCTGTTTTCTGCTCTGCTTGTAGGCGTCGGCGACTGCACTGGTCCTGCTGCTGTTTTCTGCAATGCTCATCGGCGTCGGCGACTACGTTGATCCTGCTGCTGTTTTCTGCTCTGCTCATTGGCGTCTGCGACTGCGCATCTCCTGCTGCTTTTTTCTGCTCTGCTCGTCGGCGTCAGCGACTACGCTGACCCTGCTGCTGTTTTCTGCTCTGATCGTAGGCGTCGATGACTGCGCTGGTCCTGCTGCTGTTTTCTGCACTGCTCATCGGCGTCGGCGACTGCGCTGATCCTGCTGCTCTTTTCTGCTCTGCTCGTCGGCGACTGCGCTGATCCTGCTGCTGTTTTCTGCTCTGCTCGTCGGCAACTGTGTTGATCCTGCTGCTGTTTTCTGCTCTGCTCGTTGGCGTCTGCGACTGCGCATCTCCTGCCGCTTTTTTCTTCTCTGCTCGTCGGCGTCAGTGACTGCACTGATCCTGCTGCTGTTTTCTGCTCTGCTCGTCGGCGTCTGCGACTGCGCATCTCCTGCTGCTGTTTTTTGCTCTGCTCGTCGGCGTCGGCGACTGCGCTGATCCTGCTGCTGTTTTCTGCTCTGCTCATCGGCGTCAGCGACTGGGCTGATCCTGCTGCTGTTTTCTGCTCTGCTCATCTGCGTCAGCGAATGCGCTGATCCTGCTGCTGTTTCCTGCTCTGCTCGTCGCCGTCGGCGACTGCGCTGGTCCTGCTGCTGTTTTCTTCTCTGCTCGTCGGCGACTGCGCTGGTCCTGCTGCTGTTTTCTGCTCTGCTCGTTGGCGACTGCACTGGTCCTGCTGTTGCTTTCGCCTCTGCTCGTCGGCGTCTGCTCTGCTCATCGGCGTCTGCGTCTGCGCTGGTCCTGCTGCTGTTTTCTGTTCTGCTCATTGGCGTCTGCGACTGCGCATCTCCTGCTGCTTTTTTCTGCTCTGCTCGTCGGCGTCAGCGACTGCGCTGACCCTGCTGCTGTTTTCTGCTCTGATCATCTGTGACTGCGCATCTCCTGCTGCTGTTTTTTGCTCTGCTCGTCGGCGTCAGCGACTGCGCTGATCCTGCTGCTGTTTTCTGCTCCCCTCGTCGGCGTCTGTGACTGCACATCTCCTGCTGCTGTTTTTTGCTCTGCTCGTCGGCGATTGCGCTTGTCCTGCTGCTGTTTTCTGCTCTGCTCATCGGGGTCGGCTACTGCGCTGATCCTGCTGCTGTTTTCTGCTCTGCTCGTCTGTGTCAGGGAATGCGCTGATCCTGCTGCTGTTTTCTGCTCTGCTCGTCTGCGTCAGCGAATGCGCTGATCCTGCTGCGGTTTCCTGCTCTGCTAGTCGCCGTCGGCGACTTGGCTGGTCCTGCTGTTGTTTTCTGCTCTGATCGCCGGCGTCGGCGACTGCGTTGGTCCTGCTGCTGTTTTCTGCTCTGCTCGTCGGCGACTGCGCTGGTCCTGCTGCTGTTTTCTGCTCTGCTCGTCGGCGACTGCGCTGGTCCTGCTGCTGTTTTCTGCTCTGCTCGTTGGCGACTGCGCTGGTCCTGCTGTTGCTTTCGCCTCTTCTCGTCGGCGTCTACTCTGCTCATCGGCGTCTGCGACTGCGCTGGTCCTGCTGCTGTTTTCTGCTCTGATCGTCTGCGACTGCGCATCTCCTGCTGCAGTTTTTTGCTCTGCTCGTCGGCGTCAGCGACTGCGCTGATCCTGCTGCTGTTTTCTGCTCTCCTCGTCGGCGTCTGTGACGGCGCATGTCCTGCTGCTGTTTTTTGCTCTGCTCGTCGGCGATTGCGCTTGTCCTGCTGCTGTTTTCTTCTCTGCTCATCGGGGTCGGCTACTGCGCTGATCCTGCTGCTGTTTTCTGCTCTGCTCGTCTGCGTCAGCGAATGCGCTGATCCTGCTGCTGTTTCCTGCTCGGCTCAACCCCGTCGGCGACTGCACTGGTCCTGCTGTTGTTTTCTGCTCTGATCGTCGGCGTCGGCGACTGCGCTGGTCCTGCTGCTGTTTTCTTCTCTGCTCGTCGGCGTCTGCTCTGTTCGTCGGCGTCTGCGACTGCGCTGGTCCTGCTGCTGTTTTCTGCTCTGCTCATCGGCGTCGGCGACTGCGCTGATCCTGCTGCTGTTTCTTGCTCTGCTCGTCGCTGTCCGCGATTTCGCTGGTCCTGCTGTTGTTTTCTGCTCTGATCGCCGGAGTCGGCGACTGCGCTGGTCCTGCTGCTGTTTTCTGCTCTGCTCGTCGGCGACTGCGCTGGTCCTGCTGCTGTTTTCTGCTCTGCTCGTCGGCGACTGCGCTGGTCCTGCTGCTGTTTTCTGCACTGCTGGTCGGCGACTGCGCTGGTCCTGCTGTTGCTTTCGCCTCTGCTCGTCGGCGTCTGCTCTGCTCATCGGCGTCTGCGACTGCGCTGGTCCTGCTGCTGTTTTCTGCTCTGCTCATTGGCGTCTGCGACTGTGCATCTCCTGCTGCTTTTTTCTGCTCTGCTCGTCGGCGTCAGCGACTGTGCTGACCCTGCTGCTGTTTTCTGCTCTGATCGTTATCGTCTGCGACTGTGCATCTCCTGCTGCTTTTTTCTGCAATGCTCATCGGAGTCGGCGACTACGTTGATCCTGCTGCTGTTTTCTGCTCTGCTCATTGGCGTCTGCGACTGTGCATCTCCTGCTGCTTTTTTCTGATCTGCTCGTCGGCGTCAGCGACTGCGCTGACCTTGCTGCTGTTTTCTGCTCTGATCGTCTGCGACTGCGCTGGTCCTGCTGCTGTTTTCTGCACTGCTCATCGGCGACTGCGCTGGTCCTGCTGCTGTTTTCTGCACTGCTGGTCGGCGACTGCGCTGGTCCTGCTGTTGCTTTCGCCTCTGCTCGTCGGCGTCTGCTCTGCTCATCGGCGTCTGCGACTGCGCTGGTCCTGCTGCTGTTTTCTGCTCTGCTCATTGGCGTCTGCGACTGTGCATCTCCTGCTGCTTTTTTCTGCTCTGCTCGTCGGCGTCAGCGACTGTGCTGACCCTGCTGCTGTTTTCTGCTCTGATCGTTATCGTCTGCGACTGTGCATCTCCTGCTGCTTTTTTCTGCAATGCTCATCGGAGTCGGCGACTACGTTGATCCTGCTGCTGTTTTCTGCTCTGCTCATTGGCGTCTGCGACTGTGCATCTCCTGCTGCTTTTTTCTGATCTGCTCGTCGGCGTCAGCGACTGCGCTGACCTTGCTGCTGTTTTCTGCTCTGATCGTCTGCGACTGCGCTGGTCCTGCTGCTGTTTTCTGCACTGCTCATCGGCGTCAGCGACTGTGCTGATCCTGCTGCTGTTTTCTGCCCTGCTCGTAGGCGTCGACGACTGCGCTGGTCCTGCTGCTGTTTTCTGCACTGCTCATCGGCGTCAGCGACTGCGCTCATCCTGCTGCTGTTTTCTGCTCAGCTCGTCGGCGACTGCGCTGATCCTGCTGCTGTTTTCTGCTCTGCTCGTCGGCGACTGCGTTGATCCTGCTGCTGTTTTCTGTTCTGCTCATTGGCGTCTGCGACTGCGCATCTCCTGCCACTTTTTTCTGCTCTGCTCCTCCGCGTCAGCGACTGCGCTGATCCTGCTTCTGTTTTCTGCTCTGCTCGTCGGCGTCTGCGACTGCACATCTCCTGCTGCAGTTTTTTGCTCTGCTCATCGGCGTCGGCGACTGCGCTGATCCTGCTGCTGTTTTCTGCTCTCATCATCGGTGTCAGTGACTGGGCTGATCCTGCTGCTGTTTTCTGCTCTGCTCGTCTGCGTCAGCGAATGCTCTGATCCTGCTGCTGTTTCCTGCTCTGCTCGTCGCCGTCCGCGACTTTGCTGGTCCTGCTGTTGTTTTCTGCTCTGATCGCCGGCGTCGGCGACTGCGCTGGTCCTGCTGCTGTTTTCTGCTCTGCTCGTCGGCGACTGTGCTGGTCCTGCTGCTGTTTTCTGCTCTGCTTGTCCGCGACTGCGCTGGTCCTGCTGCTGTTTTCTGCACTGCTTGTCGGCGACTGCGCTGGTCCTGCTGTTGCTTTCGCCTCTGCTCGTCGGCGTCTGCTCTGCTCATCGGCGTCTGCGACTGCGCTGGTCCTGCTGCTGTTTTCTGCTCTGCTCATCGGCGTCTGACACTGCGCATCTCCTGCTGCTGTTTTCTGCTCTGCTCGTCGGCGACTGCGCTGGTCCTGCTGCTGTTTTCTGCACTGCTGGTCGGCGACTGCGCTGGTCCTGCTGTTGCTTTCGCCTCTGCTCGTCGGCGTCTGCTCTGCTCATCGGCGTCTGCTACTGAGCTGGTCCTGCTGCTGTTTTCTGCTCTGCTCATTGGCGTCTGCGACTGTGCATCTCCTGCTGCTTTTTTCTGCTCTGCTCGTCGGCGTCAGCGACTGTGCTGACCCTGCTGCTGTTTTCTGCTCTGATCGTTATCGTCTGCGACTGTGCATCTCCTGCTGCTTTTTTCTGCAATGCTCATCGGAGTTGGCGACTACGTTGATCCTGCTGCTGTTTTCTGCTCTGCTCATTGGCGTCTGCGACTGTGCATCTCCTGCTGCTTTTTTCTGCTCTGCTCGTCGGCGTCAGCGACTGCGCTGACCTTGCTGCTTTTTTCTGCTCTGATCGTCTGCGACTGCGCTGGTCCTGCTGCTGTTTTCTGCACTGCTCATCGGCGTCAGCGACTGTGCTGATCCTGCTGCTGTTTTCTGCCCTGCTCGTAGGCGTCGACGACTGTGCTGGTCCTGCTGCTGTTTTCTGCACTGCTCATCGGTGTCAGCGACTGCGCTCATCCTGCTGCTGTTTTCTGCTCAGCTCGTCGGTGATTGCGCTTGTCCTGCTGCTGTTTTCTGCACTGCTCATCGGCGTCGGCGACTGCGCTGGTCCTGCTGTTGTTTTCGCCTCTGCTCGTCGGCGTCTGCGACTCCGCTGGTCCTGCTGCTGTTTTCTGTTCTGCTCGTCGGCGACTGCACTGGTCCTGCTGTTGCTTTCGCCTCTGCTCGTCGGCGTCTGCTCTGCTCATCGGCGTCTGCGTCTGCGCTGGTCCTGCTGCTGTTTTCTGTTCTGCTCATTGGCGTCTGCGACTGCGCATCTCCTGCTGCTTTTTTCTGCTCTGCTCGTCGGCGTCAGCGACTGCGCTGACCCTGCTGCTGTTTTCTGCTCTGATCATCTGTGACTGCGCATCTCCTGCTGCTGTTTTTTGCTCTGCTCGTCGGCGTCAGCGACTGCGCTGATCCTGCTGCTGTTTTCTGCTCCCCTCGTCGGCGTCTGTGACTGCACATCTCCTGCTGCTGTTTTTTGCTCTGCTCGTCGGCGATTGCGCTTGTCCTGCTGCTGTTTTCTGCTCTGCTCATCGGGGTCGGCTACTGCGCTGATCCTGCTGCTGTTTTCTGCTCTGCTCGTCTGTGTCAGGGAATGCGCTGATCCTGCTGCTGTTTTCTGCTCTGCTCGTCTGCGTCAGCGAATGCGCTGATCCTGCTGCGGTTTCCTGCTCTGCTAGTCGCCGTCGGCGACTTGGCTGGTCCTGCTGTTGTTTTCTGCTCTGATCGCCGGCGTCGGCGACTGCGTTGGTCCTGCTGCTGTTTTCTGCTCTGCTCGTCGGCGACTGCGCTGGTCCTGCTGCTGTTTTCTGCTCTGCTCGTCGGCGACTGCGCTGGTCCTGCTGCTGTTTTCTGCTCTGCTCGTTGGCGACTGCGCTGGTCCTGCTGTTGCTTTCGCCTCTTCTCGTCGGCGTCTACTCTGCTCATCGGCGTCTGCGACTGCGCTGGTCCTGCTGCTGTTTTCTGCTCTGATCGTCTGCGACTGCGCATCTCCTGCTGCAGTTTTTTGCTCTGCTCGTCGGCGTCAGCGACTGCGCTGATCCTGCTGCTGTTTTCTGCTCTCCTCGTCGGCGTCTGTGACGGCGCATGTCCTGCTGCTGTTTTTTGCTCTGCTCGTCGGCGATTGCGCTTGTCCTGCTGCTGTTTTCTTCTCTGCTCATCGGGGTCGGCTACTGCGCTGATCCTGCTGCTGTTTTCTGCTCTGCTCGTCTGCGTCAGCGAATGCGCTGATCCTGCTGCTGTTTCCTGCTCGGCTCAACCCCGTCGGCGACTGCACTGGTCCTGCTGTTGTTTTCTGCTCTGATCGTCGGCGTCGGCGACTGCGCTGGTCCTGCTGCTGTTTTCTTCTCTGCTCGTCGGCGTCTGCTCTGTTCGTCGGCGTCTGCGACTGCGCTGGTCCTGCTGCTGTTTTCTGCTCTGCTCATCGGCGTCGGCGACTGCGCTGATCCTGCTGCTGTTTCTTGCTCTGCTCGTCGCTGTCCGCGATTTCGCTGGTCCTGCTGTTGTTTTCTGCTCTGATCGCCGGAGTCGGCGACTGCGCTGGTCCTGCTGCTGTTTTCTGCTCTGCTCGTCGGCGACTGCGCTGGTCCTGCTGCTGTTTTCTGCTCTGCTCGTCGGCGACTGCGCTGGTCCTGCTGCTGTTTTCTGCACTGCTGGTCGGCGACTGCGCTGGTCCTGCTGTTGCTTTCGCCTCTGCTCGTCGGCGTCTGCTCTGCTCATCGGCGTCTGCGACTGCGCTGGTCCTGCTGCTGTTTTCTGCTCTGCTCATTGGCGTCTGCGACTGTGCATCTCCTGCTGCTTTTTTCTGCTCTGCTCGTCGGCGTCAGCGACTGTGCTGACCCTGCTGCTGTTTTCTGCTCTGATCGTTATCGTCTGCGACTGTGCATCTCCTGCTGCTTTTTTCTGCAATGCTCATCGGAGTCGGCGACTACGTTGATCCTGCTGCTGTTTTCTGCTCTGCTCATTGGCGTCTGCGACTGTGCATCTCCTGCTGCTTTTTTCTGATCTGCTCGTCGGCGTCAGCGACTGCGCTGACCTTGCTGCTGTTTTCTGCTCTGATCGTCTGCGACTGCGCTGGTCCTGCTGCTGTTTTCTGCACTGCTCATCGGCGACTGCGCTGGTCCTGCTGCTGTTTTCTGCACTGCTGGTCGGCGACTGCGCTGGTCCTGCTGTTGCTTTCGCCTCTGCTCGTCGGCGTCTGCTCTGCTCATCGGCGTCTGCGACTGCGCTGGTCCTGCTGCTGTTTTCTGCTCTGCTCATTGGCGTCTGCGACTGTGCATCTCCTGCTGCTTTTTTCTGCTCTGCTCGTCGGCGTCAGCGACTGTGCTGACCCTGCTGCTGTTTTCTGCTCTGATCGTTATCGTCTGCGACTGTGCATCTCCTGCTGCTTTTTTCTGCAATGCTCATCGGAGTCGGCGACTACGTTGATCCTGCTGCTGTTTTCTGCTCTGCTCATTGGCGTCTGCGACTGTGCATCTCCTGCTGCTTTTTTCTGATCTGCTCGTCGGCGTCAGCGACTGCGCTGACCTTGCTGCTGTTTTCTGCTCTGATCGTCTGCGACTGCGCTGGTCCTGCTGCTGTTTTCTGCACTGCTCATCGGCGTCAGCGACTGTGCTGATCCTGCTGCTGTTTTCTGCCCTGCTCGTAGGCGTCGACGACTGCGCTGGTCCTGCTGCTGTTTTCTGCACTGCTCATCGGCGTCAGCGACTGCGCTCATCCTGCTGCTGTTTTCTGCTCAGCTCGTCGGCGACTGCGCTGATCCTGCTGCTGTTTTCTGCTCTGCTCGTCGGCGACTGCGTTGATCCTGCTGCTGTTTTCTGTTCTGCTCATTGGCGTCTGCGACTGCGCATCTCCTGCCACTTTTTTCTGCTCTGCTCCTCCGCGTCAGCGACTGCGCTGATCCTGCTTCTGTTTTCTGCTCTGCTCGTCGGCGTCTGCGACTGCACATCTCCTGCTGCAGTTTTTTGCTCTGCTCATCGGCGTCGGCGACTGCGCTGATCCTGCTGCTGTTTTCTGCTCTCATCATCGGTGTCAGTGACTGGGCTGATCCTGCTGCTGTTTTCTGCTCTGCTCGTCTGCGTCAGCGAATGCTCTGATCCTGCTGCTGTTTCCTGCTCTGCTCGTCGCCGTCCGCGACTTTGCTGGTCCTGCTGTTGTTTTCTGCTCTGATCGCCGGCGTCGGCGACTGCGCTGGTCCTGCTGCTGTTTTCTGCTCTGCTCGTCGGCGACTGTGCTGGTCCTGCTGCTGTTTTCTGCTCTGCTTGTCCGCGACTGCGCTGGTCCTGCTGCTGTTTTCTGCACTGCTTGTCGGCGACTGCGCTGGTCCTGCTGTTGCTTTCGCCTCTGCTCGTCGGCGTCTGCTCTGCTCATCGGCGTCTGCGACTGCGCTGGTCCTGCTGCTGTTTTCTGCTCTGCTCATCGGCGTCTGACACTGCGCATCTCCTGCTGCTGTTTTCTGCTCTGCTCGTCGGCGACTGCGCTGGTCCTGCTGCTGTTTTCTGCACTGCTGGTCGGCGACTGCGCTGGTCCTGCTGTTGCTTTCGCCTCTGCTCGTCGGCGTCTGCTCTGCTCATCGGCGTCTGCGACTGAGCTGGTCCTGCTGCTGTTTTCTGCTCTGCTCATTGGCGTCTGCGACTGTGCATCTCCTGCTGCTTTTTTCTGCTCTGCTCGTCGGCGTCAGCGACTGTGCTGACCCTGCTGCTGTTTTCTGCTCTGATCGTTATCGTCTGCGACTGTGCATCTCCTGCTGCTTTTTTCTGCAATGCTCATCGGAGTTGGCGACTACGTTGATCCTGCTGCTGTTTTCTGCTCTGCTCATTGGCGTCTGCGACTGTGCATCTCCTGCTGCTTTTTTCTGCTCTGCTCGTCGGCGTCAGCGACTGCGCTGACCTTGCTGCTTTTTCTGCTCTGATCGTCTGCGACTGCGCTGGTCCTGCTGCTGTTTTCTGCACTGCTCATCGGCGTCAGCGACTGTGCTGATCCTGCTGCTGTTTTCTGCCCTGCTCGTAGGCGTCGACGACTGCGCTGGTCCTGCTGCTGTTTTCTGCACTGCTCATCGGTGTCAGCGACTGCGCTCATCCTGCTGCTGTTTTCTGCTCAGCTCGTCGGTGATTGCGCTTGTCCTGCTGCTGTTTTCTGCACTGCTCATCGGCGTCGGCGACTGCGCTGGTCCTGCTGTTGTTTTCGCCTCTGCTCGTCGGCGTCTGCGACTCCGCTGGTCCTGCTGCTGTTTTCTGTTCTGCTCGTCGGCGACTGCGCTGGTCCTGCTGCTGTTTTCTGCACTGCTCATCGGCGTCGGTGACTGTGCTGATCCTGCTGCTGTTTTCTGCTCTGCTCGTAGGCGTCGGCGACTGCGCTGGTCCTGCTGCTGTTTTCTGCAATGCTCATCGGCGTCGGCGACTATGTTGATCCTGCTGCTGTTTTCTGCTCTGCTCATTGGCGTCTGCGACTGCGCATCTCCTGCTGCTTTTTTCTGCTCTGCTCGTCGGCGTCAGCGACTGCGCTGACCCTGCTGCTGTTTTCTGCTCTGATCGTCTGCGACTGCGGATCTCCTGCCGCTGTTTTCTGCACTGCTCATCGGCGTCAGCGACTGTGCTGATCCTGCTGCTGTTTTCTGCCCTGCTCATAGGCGTCGACGACTGCGCTGGTAATGCTGCTGTTTTCTTAACTGCTCATCGGCGTCGGCGACTGCGCTGATCCTGCTGCTGTTTTCTGCTCTGCTCGTCGGCGACTGCGCTGATCCTGCTGCTGTTTTCTAATCTGCTCGTCGGCGACTGCGTTGATCCTGCTGCTGTTTTCTGCTCTGCTCGTTGGCGTCTGCGCATCTCCTGCCGCTTTTTTCTGCTCTGCTCGTCGGCGTCAGCGACTGCGCTGATCCTGCTGCTGTTTTCTGCTCTGCTCGTCGGCGTCTGCTCTGCTCGTCGGCATCTGCGACTGCGCTGGTCCTGCTGCTGTTTTCTGCTCTGCTCGTTGGCGACTGCGCTGGTCCTGCTGGTGTTTTCTGCACTGCACATCGGCGTCGGAGACTGCGCTGGTCCTGGTGTTGTTTTCGCCTCTGCTCGTCGGCGTCTGCGACTGCGCTGGTCCTGCTGCTGTTTTCTGCTCTGCTCGTCGGTGATTGCGCTTGTCCTGCTGCTGTTTTCTGCACTGCTCATCGGCGTCGGCGACTGCGCTGGTCCTGCTGTTGTTTTCGCCTCTGCTCGTCGGCGTCTGCGACTCCGCTGGTCCTGCTGCTGTTTTCTGTTCTGCTCGTCGGCGACTGCGCTGGTCCTGCTGCTGTTTTCTGCACTGCTCATCGGCGTCGGTGACTGTGCTGATCCTGCTGCTGTTTTCTGCTCTGCTCGTAGGCGTCGGCGACTGCGCTGGTCCTGCTGCTGTTTTCTGCAATGCTCATCGGCGTCGGCGACTATGTTGATCCTGCTGCTGTTTTCTGCTCTGCTCATTGGCGTCTGCGACTGCGCATCTCCTGCTGCTTTTTTCTGCTCTGCTCGTCGGCGTCAGCGACTGCGCTGACCCTGCTGCTGTTTTCTGCTCTGATCGTCTGCGACTGCGGATCTCCTGCCGCTGTTTTCTGCACTGCTCATCGGCGTCAGCGACTGTGCTGATCCTGCTGCTGTTTTATGCCCTGCTCATAGGCGTCGACGACTGCGCTGGTAATGCTGCTGTTTTCTTAACTGCTCATCGGCGTCGGCGACTGCGCTGATCCTGCTGCTGTTTTCTGCTCTGCTCGTCGGCGACTGCGCTGATCCTGCTGCTGTTTTCTGCTCTGCTCGTCGGCGACTGCGTTGATCCTGCTGCTGTTTTCTGCTCTGCTCGTTGGCGTCTGCGCATCTCCTGCCGCTTTTTTCTGCTCTGCTCGTCGGCGTCAGCGACTGCGCTGATCCTGCTGCTGTTTTCTGCTCTGCTCGTCGGCGTCTGCTCTGCTCGTCGGCATCTGCGACTGCGCTGGTCCTGCTGCTGTTTTCTGCTCTGCTCGTTGGCGACTGCGCTGGTCCTGCTGGTGTTTTCTGCACTGCACATCGGCGTCGGAGACTGCGCTGGTCCTGGTGTTGTTTTCGCCTCTGCTCGTCGGCGTCTGCGACTGCGCTGGTCCTGCTGCTGTTTTCTGCTCTGCTCGTCGGCGACTACGCTGGTCCTGCTGCTGTTTTCTGCACTGCTCATCGGCGTCGACAACTGTGCTGATCCTGCTGCTGTTTTCTGCTCTGCTCGTAGGCGTCGGCGACTGCGCATCTCCTGCTGCTGTTTTTTGCTCTGCTCGTCGGCGTTGGCGACTGCGCTGATCCTGCTGCTGTTTTCTGCTCTGCTCGTCGGCGACTACGCTGGTCCTGCTGCTGTTTTCTGCACTGCTCATCGGCGTCGGCGACTGCGTTGATCCTGCTGCTGTTTTCTGCTCTGCTCGTTGGTGTCTGCGACTGCGCATCTCTTGCTGCTTTTTTCTGCTCTGCTCGTCGGCGTCAACGAGGGCGCTGATCCTGCAGCTGTTTTCTGCTCTGCTCGTCTGTGTCAGCGAATGCGCTGATCCTGCTGCTGTTTCCTGCTCTGCTCGTCGCCGTCGGTGACTTCGCTGGTCCTGCTGTTGTTTTCTGCTCTGATTGCCGGCGTCGCCGACTGCGCTGGTCCTGCTGCTGTTTTCTTCTCTGCTCGTCAGCGTCTGCTCTGCTCGTCGGCGTCTGCACGTGTCCTGCTGCTGTTTTCTGCTCTGCTCGTCGGCGACTGCGCTGGTCCTGCTGTTGTTTTCACCTCTGCTCGTATGCGTCTGCTCTGCTCATCGGCGTCTGCGACTGCGCTGGTCCTGCTGCTGTTTTCTGCTCTGCTCGTTGGCAACTGCGCTGGTCCTGCTGCTGTTTTCTGCACTGCTCATCGGCGACTGCGCAGGTCCTGCTGCTGTTTTCTGCTCTGCTCATTTGCGTCTGCAACTGCGCATCTCCTGCTTCTTTTTTCTGCTCTGCTCGTCGGCGTCAGCGACTGCACTGACCCTGCTGCTGTTTTCTGCTCTGATCGTCTGCGACTGCGCATCTCCTGCTTCTGTTTTTTGCTCTGCTCGTCGGCGTCAGCGACTGCGCTGATCCTGCTGCTGTTTTCTGCTCTGCTCGTCGGCGTCTGCGACTGCGCATCTCCTTCTGCTGTTTTCTGCTCTGCTCATCGGAGTCGGCTACTGCGCGGATCCTGCTGCTGTTTTCTGCTCTGCTTGTCTGCGTCAGCGAATTCGCTGATCCTGCTGCTGTTTCCTGCTCTGCTCGTCGCCGTCGGCTACTGCGCTGGTCCTGCTGTTGTTTTCTGCTCTGATCGTCGGCTTCGGCGACTGTGCTTGTCCTGCTGCTGTTTTCTGCTCTGCTCGTTGGCGTCTGCGCATCTCCTGCCACTTTTTTCTGCTCTGCTCGTCGGCGTCAGCGACTGCGCTGATCCTGCTGCTGTTTTCTGCTCTGCTCGTCGGCGTCTGCTCTGCTCGTCGGCATCTGCGACTGCGCTGGTCCTGCTGCTGTTTTCTGCTCTGCTCGTCGGCGACTGCGCTGGTCCTGCTGATGTTTTCTGCACTGCACATCGGCGTCGGAGACTGCGCTGGTCCTGGTGTTGTTTTTGCCTCTGCTCGTCGGCGTCTGCGACTGCGCTGGTCCTGCTGCTGTTTTCTGCTCTGCTCGTCGGCGACTACGCTGGTCCTGCTGCTGTTTTCTGCACTGCTCATCGGCGTCGACAACTGTGCTGATCCTGCTGCTGTTTTCTGCTCTGCTCGTAGGCGTCGGCGACTGCGCATCTCCTGCTGCTGTTTTTTGCTCTGCTCGTCGGCGTTGGCGACTGCGCTGATCCTGCTGCTGTTTTCTGCTCTGCTCGTCGGCGACTACGCTGGTCCTGCTGCTGTTTTCTGCACTGCTCATCGGCGTCGGCGACTGCGTTGATCCTGCTGCTGTTTTCTGCTCTGCTCGTTGGTGTCTGCGACTGCGCATCTCTTGCTGCTTTTTTCTGCTCTGCTCGTCGGCGTCAACGAGGGCGCTGATCCTGCAGCTGTTTTCTGCTCTGCTCGTCTGTGTCAGCGAATGCGCTGATCCTGCTGCTGTTTCCTGCTCTGCTCGTCGCCGTCGGTGACTTCGCTGGTCCTGCTGTTGTTTTCTGCTCTGATTGCCGGCGTCGCCGACTGCGCTGGTCCTGCTGCTGTTTTCTTCTCTGCTCGTCAGCGTCTGCTCTGCTCGTCGGCGTCTGCACGTATCCTGCTGCTGTTTTCTGCTCTGCTCGTCGGCGACTGCGCTGGTCCTGCTGTTGTTTTCACCTCTGCTCGTATGTGTCTGCTCTGCTCATCGGCGTCTGCGACTGCGCTGGTCCTGCTGCTGTTTTCTGCTCTGCTCGTTGGCAACTGCGCTGGTCCTGCTGCTGTTTTCTGCACTGCTCATCGGCGACTGCGCAGGTCCTGCTGCTGTTTTCTGCTCTGCTCATTTGCGTCTGCAACTGCGCATCTCCTGCTTCTTTTTTCTGCTCTGCTCGTCGGCGTCAGCGACTGCACTGACCCTGCTGCTGTTTTCTGCTCTGATCGTCTGCGACTGCGCATCTCCTGCTTCTGTTTTTTGCTCTGCTCGTCGGCGTCAGCGACTGCGCTGATCCTGCTGCTGTTTTCTGCTCTGCTCGTCGGCGTCTGCGACTGCGCATCTCCTTCTGCTGTTTTCTGCTCTGCTCATCGGAGTCGGCTACTGCGCGGATCCTGCTGCTGTTTTCTGCTCTGCTTGTCTGCGTCAGCGAATGCGCTGATCCTGCTGCTGTTTCCTGCTCTGCTCGTCGCCGTCGGCTACTGCGCTGGTCCTGCTGTTGTTTTCTGCTCTGATCGCTGGCTTCGGCGACTGTGCTTGTCCTGCTGCTGTTTTCTGCTCTGCTCGTTGGCGTCTGCGACTTCGCATCTCCGGCTGCTTTTTTCTTGTCTGCTCGTCGGCGTCAGCGACTGCGCTGATCCTGCAGCTGTTTTCTGCTCTGCTCGTCGCCGTCTGTGACTGTGCTGGTCCTGTTGCTGTTTTCTGCTCTGCTCGTCGGCGACTGCGCTGGTCCTGCTGCTGTTTTCTGCACTGCTCATTGGCGTCGGCGACTGCGTTGATCCTGCTGCTGTTTTCTGCTCTGCTCATTTGCGTCTGCGACTGCGCATCTCCTGCTGCTTTTTTCTGCTCTGCTCGTCGGCGTCAGCGACTTCGCTGACCCTGCTGCTGTTTTCTGCTCTGATCGTCTGCGACTGCGCATCTCCTGCTGCTGTTTTTTGCTCTGCTCGTCGGGGTCAGAGACTGCTCTGATCCTGCTGCTGTTTTCTGCTCTGCTCGTCGGAGTCTGCGACTGCGCATCTCCTGCTGCTGTTTTTTACTCTGCTCGTCGGCGACTGCGCTGATCCTGCTGCTGTTTCCTGCTCTGCTCGTCGCCGTCGGCGCCTGCGCTGGTCCTGCTGTTGTTTTCTGCTCTGATCGTCGACCTTGGCGACTGCGCTGGTCCTGCTGCTGTTTTCTTCTCTGCTCGTCGGCGTCTGCTCTGCTTGTCGGCGTCTGCGACTGCGATGGTCCTGCTGCTGTTTTCTGCTCTGCTCATCGGTGACTGCGCTGGTCCTGCTGGTGTTTTCTGCACTGCTCATCGGCGTCTGCGACTGCGCTGGTCCTGCTGCTGTTTTCTGCTCTGCTCATCGGCGACTGCGCTGGTCCTGCTGGTGTTTTCTGCACTGCTCATCGGCATTGGTGACTGCGTTGATCCTGCTGCTGTTTTCTGCTCTGCTCATTGGCGTCTGCGACTGCGCATCTCCTGCTGCTGTTTCCTGCTCTGCTCGTCGCCGTCGGCTACTGCGCTGGTCCTGCTGTTGTTTTCTGCTCTGATCGTCGGCTTCGGCGACTGTGCTTGTCCTGCTGCTGTTTTCTGCTCTGCTCATTTGCGTCTGCGACTGCGCATCTCCTGCTGCTTTTTTCTGCTCTGCTCGTCGGCGTCAGCGACTTCGCTGACCCTGCTGCTGTTTTCTGCTCTGATCGTCTGCGACTGCGCATCTCCTGCTGCTGTTTTTTGCTCTGCTCGTCGGGGTCAGCGACTGCTCTGATCCTGCTGCTGTTTTCTGCTCTGCTCGTCGGAGTCTGCGACTGCGCATCTCCTGCTGCTGTTTTTTACTCTGCTCGTCGCCGACTGCGCTGATCCTGCTGCTGTTTCCTGCTCTGCTCGTCGCCGTCGGCGCCTGCGCTGGTCCTGCTGTTGTTTTCTGCTCTGATCGTCGACCTTGGCGACTGCGCTGGTCCTGCTGCTGTTTTCTTCTCTGCTCGTCGGCGTCTGCTCTGCTTGTCGGCGTCTGCGACTGCGATGGTCCTGCTGCTGTTTTCTGCTCTGCTCATCGGTGACTGCGCTGGTGCTGCTGGTGTTTTCTGCACTGCTCATCGGCGTCTGCGACTGCGCTGGTCCTGCTGCTGTTTTCTGCTCTGCTCATCGGCGACTGCGCTGGTCCTGCTGGTGTTTTCTGCACTGCTCATCGGCATTGGTGACTGCGTTGATCCTGCTGCTGTTTTCTGCTCTGCTCATTGGCGTCTGCGACTGCGCATCTCCTGCTGCTGTTTCCTGCTCTGCTCGTCGCCGTCGGCTACTGCGCTGGTCCTGCTGTTGTTTTCTGCTCTGATCGTCGGCTTCGGCGACTGTGCTTGTCCTGCTGCTGTTTTCTGCTCTGCTCGTTGGCGTCTGCGACTTCGCATCTCCTGCTGCTTTTTTCTGCTCTGCTCGTCGGCGTCAGCGACTGCGCTGATCCTGCAGCTGTTTTCTGCTCTGCTCGTCGCCGTCTGTGACTGTGCTGGTCCTGTTGCTGTTTTCTGCTCTGCTTGTCGGCGTCTGCGACTGCGATGGTCCTGCTGCTGTTTTCTGCTCTGCTCATCGGTGACTGTGCTGGTCCTGCTGGTGTTTTCTGCACTGCTCATCGGCGTCTGCGACTGCGCTGGTCCTGCTGCTGTTTTCTGCTCTGCTCATCGGCGACTGCGCTGGTCCTGCTGGTGTTTTCTGCACTGCTCATCGGCATTGGTGACTGCGTTGATCCTGCTGCTGTTTTCTGCTCTGCTCATTGGCGTCTGCGACTGCGCATCTCCTGCTGCTGTTTCCTGCTCTGCTCGTCGCCGTCGGCTACTGTGCTGGTCCTGCTGTTGTTTTCTGGTCTGATCGTCGGCTTCGGCGACTGTGCTTGTCCTGCTGCTGCTTTCTGCTCTGCTCGTTGGCGTCTGCGACTTCGCATCTCCTGCTGCTTTTTTCTGCTCTGCTCGTCGGCGTCAGCGACTGCGCTGATCCTGCAGCTGTTTTCTGCTCTGCTCGTCGCCGTCTGTGACTGTGCTGGTCCTGTTGCTGTTTTCTGCTCTGCTCGTCGGCGACTGCGCTGGTCCTGCTGCTGTTTTCTGCACTGCTCATTGGCGTCGGCGACTGCGTTGATCCTGCTGCTGTTTTCTGCTCTGCTCATTTGCGTCTGCGGCTGCGCTTCTCCTGCTGCTTTTTTCTGCTCTGCTCGTCGGCGTCAGCGACTGCGCTGACCCTGCTGCTGTTTTCTGCTCTGATCGTCTGCTACTGCGCATCTCCTGCTGCTGTTTTTTGCTCTGCACATCGGCGTCGGCTACTGCGCTTATCCTGCTGCTGTTTCCTGCTCTGCTTGTCTGCGTCAGCGAATGCACTGATCCTGCTGCTGTCTCCTGCTCTGCTCGTCGCCATCGGCGACTGCGCTGGTCCTGCTGTTGTTTTCTGCTCTGATCGTCAGCGTTGGCGACTGCGCTGGTCCTGCTGCTGTTTTATTCCCTGCTCGTCGGCGTCTGCGACTGCGCTGGTCCTGCTGCTGTTTTTTGCTCTGCTCGTCGGCGACTGCGCTGGTCCTGCTGCTGTTTTCTGCACTGTTCGTAGGCGTCGGCGACTGCGCTGATCCTGCTGCTGTTTTCTGCACTGCTCATCGGCGTCTGCGACTGCGCTGGTCCTGCTGCTGTTTTCTGCTCTGCTCGTCAGCGACTGCGCATCTCCTGCTGCTTTTTTCTGCTCTGCTCGTCGGCGTCAGCGACTGCACTGATCCTGCTGCTGTTTTCTGCTCTGCTCGTCGGCGTCTGCGACTGCGCATCTCCTGCTGCTGTTTTTTGCTCTGCTCTTCGGCGACTGCGCTGGTCCTGCTGCTGTTTTCTGCTCTGCTCATCGGTGTCGGCTACTTTGCTGATCCTGCTGTTGTTTCCTGCTCTGCTCGTCGCCGTCGGCGACTGCGCTGGTCCTGCTGTTGTTTTCTGCTCTGATCGTCGGCGCCGGCGACTGCGCTTGTCCTGCTGCTGTTTTCTTCTCTGCTCGTCGGCGTCTGCGACTGCGCTGGTCCTGCTGCTGTTTTCTGCTCTGCTCATCGGTGACTGCGCTGGTCCTGCTTGTGTTTTCTGCACTGCTCATCTGCGTCGGCGACTGCGCTGGTCCTGCTGTTGTTTTCTGCTCTGATCGTCGGCGTCGGCGACTGCGCTGGTCCTGCTGCTGTTTTCTTCTCTGCTTGTCGGCGTCTGCTCTGCTCGTCGGCGTCTGCGACTGCGCTGGTCCTGCTGCTGTTTTCTGCTCTGCTCATCGGCGACTGCGCTGGTCCTGCTGTTGTTTTCGCCTCTGCTCGTCGGCGTCTGAGACTGCGCTGGTCCTGCTGCTGTTTTCTGCTCTGCTCGTCGGCGACTGCGCTTGTCCTGCTGCTGTTTTCTGCACTGCTCATCAGCGTCGGCGACTGTGCTGATCCTGCTGCTGTTTTCTGCTCTGCTCGTAGGCATCGGCGACTGCGCTGGTCCTGCTGCTGTTTTCTACACTGCTCATGGGCGTCAGCGAATGCGCTGATCCTGCTGCTGTTTCCTGCTCTGCTCGTCGCCGTCGGCGACTGCGCTGGTCCTGCTGTTGTTTTCTGCTCTGATCGTCGGCGTCGGCGACTGCGCTGGTTCTGCTGCTGTTTTCTTCTCTGCTCGTCGGCGTCTGCTCTGCTCGTCGGCGTCTGCGACTGCGCTGGTCCTGCTGCTGTTTTCTGCTCTGCTCATCGGCGACTGCGCTGGTCCTGCTGGTGTTTTCTGCACTGCTCATCGGCTTCGGCGACTGCGCTTGTCCTGCTGTTGTTTTCGCCTCTGCTCATCGGCGTCTGCGACTGCGCTGGTCCTGCTGCTGTTTTCTGCTCTGCTCGTCGGCGACTGCGCTGGTCCTGCTGCTGTTTTCTGCACTGCTCATTGGCGTCGGCGACTGTGCTGATCCTGCTGCTGTTTTCTGCTCTGCTCGTAGGCGTCGGCGACTGCGCTGGTCCTGCTGCTGTTTTCTTCACTGCTCATCGGCGACTGCGACTGCGCTGGTCCTGCTGCTGTTTTCTGCTCTGCTCGTCGGCGACTGCGCAGGTCCTGCTGCTGTTTTCTGCACTGCTCATCGGCGTCGGCGACTGCGTTGATCCTGCTGCTGTTTTCTGCTCTGCTCATTTGCGTCTGCAACTGCGCATCTCCTGCTTCTTTTTTCTGCTCTGCTCGTCGGCGTCAGCGACTGCACTGACCCTGCTGATGTTTTCTGCTCTGATCGTCTGCGACTGCGCATCTCCTGCTTCTGTTTTTTGCTCTGCTCGTCGGTGTCAGCGACTGCGCTGATCCTGCTGCTGTTTTCTGCTCTGCTCGTCGGAGTCGGCTACTGCGCGGATCCTGCTGCTGTTTTCTGCTCTGCTTGTCTGCGTCAGCGAATGCGTTGATCCTGCTGCTGTTTCCTGCTCTGCTCGTCGCCGTCGGCTACTGCGCTGGTCCTGCTGTTGTTTTCTGCTCTGATCGTCGGCTTCGGCGACTGTGCTTGTCCTGCTGCTGTTTTCTGCTCTGCTCGTTGGCGTCTGCGACTTTGCATCTCCTGCTGCTTTTTTCTTGTCTTCTCGTCGGCGTCAGCGACTGCGCTGATCCTGCAGCTGTTTTCTGCTCTGCTCGTCGCCGTCTGTGACTGTGCTGGTCCTGTTGCTGTTTTCTGCTCTGCTCGTCGGCGACTGCGCTGGTCCTGCTGCTGTTTTCTGCACTGCTCATTGGCGTCGGCGACTGCGTTGATCCTGCTGCTGTTTTCTGCTCTGCTCATTTGCGTCTGCGACTGCGCATCTCCTGCTGCTTTTTTCTGCTCTGCTCGTCGGCGTCAGCGACTGCGCTGACCCTGCTGCTGTTTTCTGCTCTGATCGTCTGCTACTGCGCATCTCCTATTGCTGTTTTTTGCTCTGCACATCGGCGTCGGCTACTGCGCTTATCCTGCTGCTGTTTCCTGCTCTGTTTGTCTGCGTCAGCGAATGCACTGATCCTGCTGCTGTCTCCTGCTCTGCTCGTCGCCATCGGCGACTGCGCTGGTCCTGCTGTTGTTTTCTGCTCTGATCGTCAGCGTCGGCGACTGCGCTGGTCCTGCTGCTGTTTTATTCTCTGCTCGTCGGCGTCTGCAACTGCGCTGGTCCTGCTGCTGTTTTTTGCTCTGCTCGTCGGCGACTGCGCTGGTCCTGCTGCTGTTTTCTGCACTGTTCGTAGGCGTCGGCGACTGCGCTGATCCTGCTGCTGTTTTCTGCACTGCTCATCGGCGTCTGCGACTGCGCTGGTCCTGCTGCTGTTTTCTGCTCTGCTCGTCAGCGACTGCGCATCTCCTGCTGCTTTTTTCTGCTCTGCTCGTCGGCGTCAGCGACTGCACTGATCCTGCTGCTGTTTTCTGCTCTGCTCGTCGGCGTCTGCGACTGCGCATCTCCTGCTGCTGTTTTTTGCTCTGCTCTTCGGCGACTGCGCTGGTCCTGCTGCTGTTTTCTGCTCTGCTCATCGGTGTCGGCTACTTTGCTGATCCTGCTGTTGTCTCCTGCTCTGCTCGTCGCCGTTGGCGACTGCGCTGGTCCTGCTGTTGTTTTCTGCTCTGATCGTCGGCGCCGGCGAATGCGCTTGTCCTGCTGCTGTTTTCTTCTCTGCTCGTCGGCGTCTGCGACTGCGCTGGTCCTGCTGCTGTTTTCTGCTCTGCTCATCGGTGACTGCGCTGGTCCTGCTTGTGTTTTCTGCACTGCTCATCTGCGTCGGCGACTGCGCTGGTCCTGCTGTTGTTTTCTGCTCTGATCGTCGGCGTCGGCGACTGCGCTGGTCCTGCTGCTGTTTTCTTCTCTGCTTGTCGGCGTCTGCTCTGCTCGTCGGCGTCTGCGACTGCGCTGGTCCTGCTGCTGTTTTCTGCTCTGCTCATCGGCGACTGCGCTGGTCCTGCTGTTGTTTTCGCCTCTGCTCGTCGGCGTCTGAGACTGCGCTGGTCCTGCTGCTGTTTTCTGCTCTGCTCGTCGGCGACTGCGCTTGTCCTGCTGCTGTTTTCTGCACTGCTCATCAGCGTCGGCGACTGTGCTGATCCTGCTGCTGTTTTCTGCTCTGCTCGTAGGCATCGGCGACTGCGCTGGTCCTGCTGCTGTTTTCTACACTGCTCATGGGCGTCAGCGAATGCGCTGATCCTGCTGCTGTTTCCTGCTCTGCTCGTCGCCGTCGGCGACTGCGCTGGTCCTGCTGTTGTTTTCTGCTCTGATCGTCGGCGTCGGCGACTGCGCTGGTTCTGCTGCTGTTTTCTTCTCTGCTCGTCGGCGTCTGCTCTGCTCGTCGGCGTCTGCGACTGCGCTGGTCCTGCTGCTGTTTTCTGCTCTGCTCATCGGCGACTGCGCTGGTCCTGCTGGTGTTTTCTGCACTGCTCATCGGCTTCGGCGACTGCGCTGGTCCTGCTGTTGTTTTCGCCTCTGCTCATAGGCGTCTGCGACTGCGCAGGTCCTGCTGCTGTTTTCTGCTCTGCTCGTCGGCGACTGCGCTGGTCCTGCTGCTGTTTTCTGCACTGCTCATTGGCGTCGGCGACTGTGCTGATCCTGCTGCTGTTTTCTGCTCTGCTCGTAGGCGTCGGCGACTGCGCTGGTCCTGCTGCTGTTTTCTTCACTGCTCATCGGCGACTGCGACTGCACTGGTCCTGCTGCTGTTTTCTGCTCTGCTCGTCGGCGACTGCGCAGGTCCTGCTGCTGTTTTCTGCACTGCTCATCGGCGTCGGCGACTGCGTTGATCCTGCTGCTGTTTTCTGCTCTGCTCATTTGCGTCTGCAACTGCGCATCTCCTGCTTCTTTTTTCTGCTCTGCTCGTCGGCGTCAGCGACTGCACTGACCCTGCTGCTGTTTTCTGCTCTGATCGTCTGCGACTGCGCATCTCCTGCTTCTGTTTTTTGCTCTGCTCGTCAGCGTCAGCGACTGCGCTGATCCTGCTGCTGTTTTCTGCTCTGCTCGTCGGCGTCTGCGACTGCGCATCTCCTTCTGCTGTTTTCTGCTCTGCTCATCGGAGTCGGCTACTGCGCGGATCCTGCTGCTGTTTTCTGCTCTGCTTGTCTGCGTCAGCGAATGCGCTGATCCTGCTGCTGTTTCCTGCTCTGCTCGTCGCCGTCGGCTACTGCGCTGGTCCTGCTGTTGTTTTCTGCTCTGCTCGTTGGCGTCTGCGACTTCGCATCTCCTGCTGCTTTTTTCTTGTCTTCTCGTCGGCGTCAGCGACTGCGCTGATCCTGCAGCTGTTTTCTGCTCTGCTCATTGGCGTCGGCGACTGCGGTGATCCTGCTGCTGTTTTCTGCTCTGCTCATTTGCGTCTGCGACTGCGCATCTCCTGCTGCTTTTTTCTGCTCTGCTCGTCGGCGTCAGCGACTTCGCTGACCCTGCTGCTGTTTTCTGCTCTGATCGTCTGCGTCTGCGCATCTCCTGCTGCTGTTTTTTGCTCTGCTCGTCGGGGTCAGCGACTGCTCTGATCCTGCTGCTGTTTTCTGCTCTGCTCGTCGGAGTCTGCGACTGCGCATCTCCTGCTGCTGTTTTTTACTCTGCTCGTCGGCGACTGCGCTGATCCTGCTGCTGTTTCCTGCTCTGCTCGTCGCCGTCTGCACCTGCGCTGGTCCTGCTGTTGTTTTCTGCTCTGATCGTCGACCTTGGCGACTGCGCTGGTCCTGCTGCTGTTTTCTTCTCTGCTCGTCGGCGTCTGCTCTGCTTGTCGGCGTCTGCGACTGCGATGGTCCTGCTGCTGTTTTCTGCTCTGCTCATCGGTGACTGCGCTGGTCCTGCTGGTGTTTTCTGCACTGCTCATCGGCGTCTGCGACTGCGCTGGTCCTGCTGCTGTTTTCTGCTCTGCTCATCGGCGACTGCGCTGGTCCTGCTGGTGTTTTCTGCACTGCTCATCGGCATTGGCGACTGCGTTGATCCTGCTGCTGTTTTCTGCTCTGCTCATCGGCGACTGCGACTGCGCTGGTCCTGCTGCTGTTTTCTGCTCTGCTCGTCGGCGACTGCGCAGGTCCTGCTGCTGTTTTCTGGTCTGCTCATCGGCGTCGGCTCCTGCGCGGATCCTGCTGCTGTTTTCTGCTCTGCTTGTCTGCGTCAGCGAATGCGCTGATCCTGCTGCTGTTTCCTGCTCTGCTCGTCGCCGTCGGCTACTGCGCTGGTCCTGCTGTTGTTTTCTGCTCTGATCGTCGGCGTTGGCGACTGCGCTGGTCATGCTGCTGTTTAATTCTCTGCTCGTCGGCGTCTGCTCTGCTCGTCGGCGTCTGCGACTGCACTGGTCCTGATGCTGTTTTCTGCTCTGCTCATCGGTGACTGCGCTGGTCCTGCTGGTGTTTTCTGCACTGCTCATCGGCGTCTGCGACTGCGCTGGTCCTGCTGCTGTTTTCTGCTCTGCTCGTCGTCAACTGCGCATGTCCTGCTGCTGTTTTCTGCACTGCTCATTGGCATCGGCGACTGTGCTGATCCTGCTGCTGTTTTCTGCTCTGCTCGAAGGCGTCGGCGACTGCGCTGGTCCTGCTGCTGTCTTCTGCACTGCTCATCGGTGTCTGCGACTGTGCTGGTCCTGCTGCTGTTTTCTGCTCTGCTCGTCGGCGACTGCGCAGGTCCTGCTGCTGTTTTCTGCACTGCTCATTGGCGTCTGCTACTGCGCATCTCCTGCTGCTTTTTTCTGCTTTGCTCGTCGGCGTCAGCGACTGCGCTGGTCCTGCTGCTGTTTAATTCTCTGCTCGTCGGCGTCTGCTCTGTTCGTCGGCGTCTGCAACTGCGCTGGTCCTGCTGCTGTTTTCTGCTCTGCTCATCGGCGACTGCGCTGGTCCTGCTGGTGTTTTCTGCACTGCTCAACGGCGTCGGCGACTGCGCTGGTCCTGCTGTGGTTTTCGCCTCTGCTCGTCGGCGTCTGCGACTGCGCTGGTCCTGCTGCTGTTTTCTGCTCTGCTCGTCGTCAGCTGCGCTGGTCCTGCTGCTGTTTTCTGCACTGCTCATTGGCGTAGGCAACTGTGCTGATCCTGCTGCTGTTTTCTGCTCTGCTCGAAGGCGTCGGCGACTGCGCTGGTGCTGCTGCTGTTTTCTGCACTGCTCATCGGCGTCTGCGACTGCGCTGGTCCTGCTGCTGTTTTCTGCTCTGCTCGTCGGCGACTGCGCAGGTCCTGCTGCTGTTTTCTGCACTGCTCATCGGCGTCGGCGACTGCGCTGATCCTATTGCTGTTTTCTGCTCTGCTCATTGGCGTCTGCGACTGCGCATCTCCTGCTGCTTTTTTCTGCTTTGCTCGTCGGCATCAGCGACTGCGCTGACCGTGCTGCTGTTTTCTGCTCTGATCGTCTGCGACTGCGCATCTCCTGCTTCAGTTTTTTGCTCTGCTCGTCGGCGTCAGCGACTGCGCTGATCCTGCTGCTGTTTTCTGCTCTGCTCGTCGGCGTCTGCGACTCCACATCTCCTGCTGCTGTTTTTTGCTCTGCTCGTCGGCGACTGCGCTGGTCCTGCTGCTGTTTTCTGCTCTGCTCATCGGCGTCGGCTACTGCGCTGATCCTGCTGTTGTTTCCTGCTCTGCTCGTCGCCGTCGGCGACTGCGCTGGTCCTGCTGTTGTTTTCTGCTCTGATCGTCGGCGCCGGTGACTGCGCTGGTCCTGCTGCTGTTTTCTTCTCTGCTCGTCGGCATCTGCTCTGCTCGTCGGCGTCTGCGACTGCGCTGGTCCTGCTGCTGTTTTCTGCTCTGCTCATCGGTGACTGCGCTGGTCCTGCTTGTGTTTCTGCACTGCTCATCTGCGTCGGCGACTGCGCTGGTCCTGCTGTTGTTTTCTGCTCTGATCGTCGGCGACGGCAACTGCGCTGGTCCTGCTGCTGTTTTCTTCTCTGCTCGTCGGCGTCTGCTCTGCTCGTCGGCGTCTGCGCTGGTCCTGCTGGTGTTTTCTGCATTGCTCATCGGCGTCGGCGACTGCGCTGGTCCTGCTGTTGTTTTCGCCTCTGCTCGTCGGCGTCTGAGACTGCGCTGGTCCTGCTGCTGTTTTCTGCTCTGCTCGTCGGCGACTGCGCTGGTCCTGCTGCTGTTTTCTGCACTGCTCATCGGCGTCGGCGACTGTGCTGATCCTGCTGCTGTTTTCTGCTCTGCTCGTAGGCGTAGGCGACTGCGCTGGTCCTGCTGCTGTTTTCTGCACTGCTCATCGGCGTCGGTGAATGCGCTGCTCCTGCTGTTGTTTTCTGCTCTGATCGTCGGCGTCGGCGACTGCACTGGTTCTGCTGCTGTTTTCTTCTCTGCTCGTCGGCGTCTGCTCTGCTCGTCGGCGTCTGCGACTGCGCTGGTCCTGCTGCTGTTTTCTGCTCTGCTCATCGGCGACTGCACTGGTCCTGCTGGTGTTTTCTGCACTGCTCATCGGCGTCAGCGACTGCGCTGGTCCTGCTGGTTTTTTCTGCTCTGCTCGTAGGCGTCTGTGACTGCGCTGGTCCTGCTGCTTTTTTCTTCACTGCTCATCGGCGACTGCGACTGCGCTGGTCCTGCTGCTGTTTTCTGCTCTGCTCGTCCGCGACTGCGCAGGTCCTGCTGCTGTTTTCTGCACTGCTCATCGGCGACTGCGACTGCGCTGGTCCTGCTGCTGTTTTCTGCTCTGCTCGTCGGCGACTGCGTTGATCCTGCTGCTGTTTTCTGCTCTGCTCATTGGCGTCTGTGACTGCGCATCTCCTTCTGCTGTTTTCTGCTCTGCTCATCGGAGTCGGCTACTGCGCGGATCCTGCTGCTGTTTTCTGCTCTGCTTGTCTGCGTCAGCGAATGCGCTGATCCTGCTGCTGTTTCCTGCTCTGCTCGTCGCCGTCGGCTACTGCGCTGGTCCTGCTGTTGTTTTCTGCTCTGCTCGTTGGCGTCTGCGACTTCGCATCTCCTGCTGCTTTTTTCTTGTCTTCTCGTCGGCGTCAGCGACTGCGCTGATCCTGCAGCTGTTTTCTGCTCTGCTCATTGGCGTCGGCGACTGCGGTGATCCTGCTGCTGTTTTCTGCTCTGCTCATTTGCGTCTGCGACTGCGCATCTCCTGCTGCTTTTTTCTGCTCTGCTCGTCGGCGTCAGCGACTTCGCTGACCCTGCTGCTGTTTTCTGCTCTGATCGTCTGCGACTGCGCATCTCCTGCTGCTGTTTTTTGCTCTGCTCGTCGGGGTCAGCGACTGCTCTGATCCTGCTGCTGTTTTCTGCTCTGCTCGTCGGAGTCTGCGACTGCGCATCTCCTGCTGCTGTTTTTTACTCTGCTCGTCGGCGACTGCGCTGATCCTGCTGCTGTTTCCTGCTCTGCTCGTCGCCGTCTGCACCTGCGCTGGTCCTGCTGTTGTTTTCTGCTCTGATCGTCGACCTTGGCGACTGCGCTGGTCCTGCTGCTGTTTTCTTCTCTGCTCGTCGGCGTCTGCTCTGCTTGTCGGCGTCTGCGACTGCGATGGTCCTGCTGCTGTTTTCTGCTCTGCTCATCGGTGACTGCGCTGGTCCTGCTGGTGTTTTCTGCACTGCTCATCGGCGTCTGCGACTGCGCTGGTCCTGCTGCTGTTTTCTGCTCTGCTCATCGGCGACTGCGCTGGTCCTGCTGGTGTTTTCTGCACTGCTCATCGGCATTGGCGACTGCGTTGATCCTGCTGCTGTTTTCTGCTCTGCTCATCGGCGACTGCGACTGCGCTGGTCCTGCTGCTGTTTTCTGCTCTGCTCGTCGGCGACTGCGCAGGTCCTGCTGCTGTTTTCTGGTCTGCTCATCGGCGTCGGCTCCTGCGCGGATCCTGCTGCTGTTTTCTGCTCTGCTTGTCTGCGTCAGCGAATGCGCTGATCCTGCTGCTGTTTCCTGCTCTGCTCGTCGCCGTCGGCTACTGCGCTGGTCCTGCTGTTGTTTTCTGCTCTGATCGTCGGCGTTGGCGACTGCGCTGGTCATGCTGCTGTTTAATTCTCTGCTCGTCGGCGTCTGCTCTGCTCGTCGGCGTCTGCGACTGCACTGGTCCTGATGCTGTTTTCTGCTCTGCTCATCGGTGACTGCGCTGGTCCTGCTGGTGTTTTCTGCACTGCTCATCGGCGTCTGCGACTGCGCTGGTCCTGCTGCTGTTTTCTGCTCTGCTCGTCGTCAACTGCGCATGTCCTGCTGCTGTTTTCTGCACTGCTCATTGGCATCGGCGACTGTGCTGATCCTGCTGCTGTTTTCTGCTCTGCTCGAAGGCGTCGGCGACTGCGCTGGTCCTGCTGCTGTCTTCTGCACTGCTCATCGGTGTCTGCGACTGTGCTGGTCCTGCTGCTGTTTTCTGCTCTGCTCGTCGGCGACTGCGCAGGTCCTGCTGCTGTTTTCTGCACTGCTCATTGGCGTCTGCTACTGCGCATCTCCTGCTGCTTTTTTCTGCTTTGCTCGTCGGCGTCAGCGACTGCGCTGGTCCTGCTGCTGTTTAATTCTCTGCTCGTCGGCGTCTGCTCTGTTCGTCGGCGTCTGCAACTGCGCTGGTCCTGCTGCTGTTTTCTGCTCTGCTCATCGGCGACTGCGCTGGTCCTGCTGGTGTTTTCTGCACTGCTCAACGGCGTCGGCGACTGCGCTGGTCCTGCTGTGGTTTTCGCCTCTGCTCGTCGGCGTCTGCGACTGCGCTGGTCCTGCTGCTGTTTTCTGCTCTGCTCGTCGTCAGCTGCGCTGGTCCTGCTGCTGTTTTCTGCACTGCTCATTGGCGTAGGCAACTGTGCTGATCCTGCTGCTGTTTTCTGCTCTGCTCGAAGGCGTCGGCGACTGCGCTGGTGCTGCTGCTGTTTTCTGCACTGCTCATCGGCGTCTGCGACTGCGCTGGTCCTGCTGCTGTTTTCTGCTCTGCTCGTCGGCGACTGCGCAGGTCCTGCTGCTGTTTTCTGCACTGCTCATCGGCGTCGGCGACTGCGCTGATCCTATTGCTGTTTTCTGCTCTGCTCATTGGCGTCTGCGACTGCGCATCTCCTGCTGCTTTTTTCTGCTTTGCTCGTCGGCATCAGCGACTGCGCTGACCGTGCTGCTGTTTTCTGCTCTGATCGTCTGCGACTGCGCATCTCCTGCTTCAGTTTTTTGCTCTGCTCGTCGGCGTCAGCGACTGCGCTGATCCTGCTGCTGTTTTCTGCTCTGCTCGTCGGCGTCTGCGACTCCACATCTCCTGCTGCTGTTTTTTGCTCTGCTCGTCGGCGACTGCGCTGGTCCTGCTGCTGTTTTCTGCTCTGCTCATCGGCGTCGGCTACTGCGCTGATCCTGCTGTTGTTTCCTGCTCTGCTCGTCGCCGTCGGCGACTGCGCTGGTCCTGCTGTTGTTTTCTGCTCTGATCGTCGGCGCCGGTGACTGCGCTGGTCCTGCTGCTGTTTTCTTCTCTGCTCGTCGGCATCTGCTCTGCTCGTCGGCGTCTGCGACTGCGCTGGTCCTGCTGCTGTTTTCTGCTCTGCTCATCGGTGACTGCGCTGGTCCTGCTTGTGTTTCTGCACTGCTCATCTGCGTCGGCGACTGCGCTGGTCCTGCTGTTGTTTTCTGCTCTGATCGTCGGCGACGGCAACTGCGCTGGTCCTGCTGCTGTTTTCTTCTCTGCTCGTCGGCGTCTGCTCTGCTCGTCGGCGTCTGCGCTGGTCCTGCTGGTGTTTTCTGCATTGCTCATCGGCGTCGGCGACTGCGCTGGTCCTGCTGTTGTTTTCGCCTCTGCTCGTCGGCGTCTGAGACTGCGCTGGTCCTGCTGCTGTTTTCTGCTCTGCTCGTCGGCGACTGCGCTGGTCCTGCTGCTGTTTTCTGCACTGCTCATCGGCGTCGGCGACTGTGCTGATCCTGCTGCTGTTTTCTGCTCTGCTCGTAGGCGTAGGCGACTGCGCTGGTCCTGCTGCTGTTTTCTGCACTGCTCATCGGCGTCGGTGAATGCGCTGCTCCTGCTGTTGTTTTCTGCTCTGATCGTCGGCGTCGGCGACTGCACTGGTTCTGCTGCTGTTTTCTTCTCTGCTCGTCGGCGTCTGCTCTGCTCGTCGGCGTCTGCGACTGCGCTGGTCCTGCTGCTGTTTTCTGCTCTGCTCATCGGCGACTGCACTGGTCCTGCTGGTGTTTTCTGCACTGCTCATCGGCGTCAGCGACTGCGCTGGTCCTGCTGGTTTTTTCTGCTCTGCTCGTAGGCGTCTGTGACTGCGCTGGTCCTGCTGCTTTTTTCTTCACTGCTCATCGGCGACTGCGACTGCGCTGGTCCTGCTGCTGTTTTCTGCTCTGCTCGTCCGCGACTGCGCAGGTCCTGCTGCTGTTTTCTGCACTGCTCATCGGCGACTGCGACTGCGCTGGTCCTGCTGCTGTTTTCTGCTCTGCTCGTCGGCGACTGCGTTGATCCTGCTGCTGTTTTCTGCTCTGCTCATTGGCGTCTGTGACTGCGCATCTCCTGCTGCTGTTTTCTGCTCTGATCGTCTGCGACTGCGCATCTCCTGCTTATGTTTTTTGCTCAGCTCGTCGGCGTCAGCGACTGCGCTGATCCTGCTGCTGTTTTCTGCTCTGCTCGTCGGCGTCTGCGACTGCGCATCTCCTGCTGCTGTTTTTTGCTCTGCTCGTCGGCGACTGCGCTGGTCCTGCTGCTGTTTTCTGCTCTGCTCATCGGCGTCGGCTACTACGCTGATCCTGCTGTTGTTTCCTGCTCTGCTCGTCGCCGTCGGCGACTGCGCTGGTCCTTCTGTTTTTTTCTGCTCTGATCGTCGGCGCCGGCGACTGCGCTGGTCCTGCTGCTGTTTCCTGCTCTGCTCATCGGCCACTGCGCTGGTCCTGCTGGTGTTTTCTGCACTGCTCATCGGCGTCGGCGACTGCGCTGGTCCTGCTGTTGTTTTCGCCTCTGCTCGTCGGCGTCTGCGACTGCGCTGGTCCTGCTGCTGTTTTCTGCTCTGCTCGTCGTCAACTGCGCTGGTCCTGCTGCTGTTTTCTGCACTGCTCATTGGCATCGTCGACTGTGCTGATCCTGCTGCTGTTTTCTGCTCTGCTCGAAGGCGTCGGCGACTGCGCTGGTCCTGCTGCTGTTTTCTGCACTGCTCATCGGCGTCTGCGACTGCGCTGGTCCTGCTGCTGTTTTCTGCTCTGCTCGTCGGCGACTGCGCAGGTCCTGCTGCTGTTTTCTGCACTGCTCATCGGCGTCGGCGACTGCGCTGATCCTGCTGCTGTTTTCTGCTCTGCTCATTGGCGTCTGCGACTGCTCATCTCCTGCTGCTTTTTTCTGCTTTGCTCGTCGGCGTCAGCGACTGCGCTGGTCCTGCTGCTGTTTAATTCTCTGCTCATCGGCGTCTGCTCTGCTCGTCGGCGTCTGCGACTGCGCTGGTCCTGCTGCTGTTTTCTGCTCTGCTCATCGGCGACTGCGCTGGTCCTGCTGGTGTTTTCTGCACTGCTTATCGGCGTCGGCGACTGCGCTGGTCCTGCTGTTGTTTTTGCCTCTGCTCGTCGGCGTCTGCGACTGCGCTGGTCCTGCTGCTGTTTTCTGCTCTGCTCGTCGTCAGCTGCGCTGGTCCTGCTGCTGTTTTCTGCACTGCTCATCGGCGTCGGCGACTGCGCTGATCCTGCTGCTGTTTTCTGCTTTGCTCGTCGGCGTCAGCGACTGCGCTGACCCTGCTGCTGTTTTCTGCTCTGATCGTCTGCGACTGCGCATCTCCTGCTTCAGTTTTTTGCTCTGCTCGTCGGCGTCAGCGACTGCGCTGATCCTGCTGCTGTTTTCTGCTCTGCTCGTCGGCGTCTGCGACTGCACATCTCCTGCTGCTGTTTTTTGCTCTGCTCGTCGGCGACTGCGCTGGTCCTGCTGCTGTTTTCTGCTCTGCTCATCGGCGTCGGCTACTGCGCTGATCCTGCTGTTGTTTCCTGCTCTGCTCGTCGCCGTCGGCGACTGCACTGGTCCTGCTGTTGTTTTCTGCTCTGATCGTCGGCGCCGGCGACTGCGCTGGTCCTGCTGCTGTTTTCTTCTCTGCTCGTCGGCGTCTGCTCAGCTCGTCGGCGTCTGCGACTGCGCTGGTCCTGCTGCTGTTTTCTGCTCTGCTCGTCGGCGACTGCGCTGGTCCTGCTGCTGTTTTCTGCACTGCTCATCGGCGTCGGCGACTGTGCTGATCCTGCTGCTGTTTTCTGCTCTGCTCGTAGGCGTAGGCGACTGCGCTGGTCCTGCTGCTGTTTTCTGCACTGCTCATCGGCGTCGGTGACTGCGCTGCTCCTGCTGTTGTTTTCTGCTCTGATCGTCGGCGTCGGCGACTGCACTGGTTCTGCTGCTGTTTTCTTCTCTGCTCGTCGGCGTCTGCTCTGCTCGTCGGCGTCTGCGACTGCGCTGGTCCTGCTGCTGTTTTCTGCTCTGCTCATCGGCGACTGCACTGGTCCTGCTGGTGTTTTCTGCACTGCTCATCGGCGTCAGCGACTGCGCTGGTCCTGCTGGTTTTTTCTGCTCTGCTCGTAGGCGTCTGTGACTGCGCTGGTCCTGCTGCTTTTTTCTTCACTGCTCATCGGCGACTGCGACTGCGCTGGTCCTGCTGCTGTTTTCTGCTCTGCTCGTCCGCGACTGCGCAGGTCCTGCTGCTGTTTTCTGCACTGCTCATCGGCGACTGCGACTGCGCTGGTCCTGCTGCTGTTTTCTGCTCTGCTCGTCGGCGACTGCGTTGATCCTGCTGCTGTTTTCTGCTCTGCTCATTGGCGTCTGTGACTGCGCATCTCCTGCTGCTGTTTTCTGCTCTGATCGTCTGCGACTGCGCATCTCCTGCTTATGTTTTTTGCTCAGCTCGTCGGCGTCAGCGACTGCGCTGATCCTGCTGCTGTTTTCTGCTCTGCTCGTCGGCGTCTGCGACTGCGCATCTCCTGCTGCTGTTTTTTGCTCTGCTCGTCGGCGACTGCGCTGGTCCTGCTGCTGTTTTCTGCTCTGCTCATCGGCGTTGGCTACTACGCTGATCCTGCTGTTGTTTCCTGCTCTGCTCGTCGCCGTCGGCGACTGCGCTGGTCCTTCTGTTTTTTTCTGCTCTGATCGTCGGCGCCGGCGACTGCGCTGGTCCTGCTGCTGTTTCCTGCTCTGCTCATCGGCCACTGCGCTGGTCCTGCTGGTGTTTTCTGCACTGCTCATCGGCGTCGGCGACTGCGCTGGTCCTGCTGTTGTTTTCGCCTCTGCTCGTCGGCGTCTGCGACTGCGCTGGTCCTGCTGCTGTTTTCTGCTCTGCTCGTCGTCAACTGCGCTGGTCCTGCTGCTGTTTTCTGCACTGCTCATTGGCATCGTCGACTGTGCTGATCCTGCTGCTGTTTTCTGCTCTGCTCGAAGGCGTCGGCGACTGCGCTGGTCCTGCTGCTGTTTTCTGCACTGCTCATCGGCGTCTGCGACTGCGCTGGTCCTGCTGCTGTTTTCTGCTCTGCTCGTCGGCGACTGCGCAGGTCCTGCTGCTGTTTTCTGCACTGCTCATCGGCGTCGGCGACTGCGCTGATCCTGCTGCTGTTTTCTGCTCTGCTCATTGGCGTCTGCGACTGCTCATCTCCTGCTGCTTTTTTCTGCTTTGCTCGTCTGCGTCAGCGACTGCGCTGGTCCTGCTGCTGTTTAATTCTCTGCTCGTCAGCGTCTGCTTTGCTCGTCGGCGTCTGCGACTGCGCTGGTCCTGCTGCTGTTTTCTGCTCTGCTCATCGGCGACTGCGCTGGTCCTGCTGCTGTTTTCTGCACTGCTCATCGGCGTCGGCGACTGCGCTGATCCTGCTGCTGTTTTCTGCTTTGCTCGTCGGCGTCAGCGACTGCGCTGGTCCTGCTGGTGTTTTCTGCTCTGCTCGTAGGCGTCTGTGACTGCGCTGGTCCTGCTGCTTTTTTCTGCACTGCTTATCGGCGTCGGCGACTGCGCTGGTCCTGCTGTTGTTTTTGCCTCTGCTCGTCGGCGTCTGTGACTGCGCTGGTCCTGCTGCTGTTTTCTGCTCTGCTCGTCGTCAGCTGCGCTGGTCCTGCTGCTGTTTTCTGCACTGCTCATCGGCGTCGGCGACTGCGCTGATCCTGCTGCTGTTTTCTGCTTTGCTCGTCGGCGTCAGCGACTGCGCTGGTCCTGCTGGTGTTTTCTGCTCTGCTCGTAGGCGTCTGTGACTGCGCTGGTCCTGCTGCTTTTTTCTTCACTGCTCATCGGCGACTGCGACTGCGCTGGTCCTGCTGCTGTTTTCTGCTCTGCTCGTCGGCGACTGCGTTGATCCTGCTGCTGTTTTCGGCTCTGCTCATTGGCGTCTGCGACTGCGCATCTCCTGCTGCTGTTTTCTGCTCTGATCGTCTGCGACTGCGCATCTCCTGCTTATGTTTTTTGCTCAGCTCGTCGGCGTCAGCGACTGCGCTGATCCTGCTGCTGTTTTCTGCTCTGCTCGTCGGCGTCTGCGACTGCGCATCTCCTGCTGCTGTTTTTTGCTCTGCTCGTCGGCGACTGCGCTGGTCATGCTGCTGTTTTCTGCTCTGCTCATCGGCGTCGGCTACTACGTTGATCCTGCTGTTGTTTCCTGCTCTGCTCGTCGCCGTCGGCGACTGCGCTGGTCCTTCTGTTTTTTTCTGCTCTGATCGTCGGCGCCGACGAATGCGCTGGTCCTGCTGCTGTTTCCTGCTCTGCTCGTCGGCTACTGCGCTGATCCTGCTGTTGTTTCCTGCTCTGCTCGTCGCCGTCGGCGACTGCGCTGGTCCTGCTGTTGTTTTCTGCTCTGCTCGTCGGCGTCTGCTCTGCTCGTCGGCGTCTGCGACTGCGCTGGTCCTGATGCTGTTTTCTGCTCTGCTCGTCGGCGTCTGCTCTGCTCGTCGGCGTCTGCGACTGCGCTGGTCCTGCTGGTGTTTTCTGCATTGCTCATCGGCGTCGGCGACTGCGCTGGTCCTGCTGTTGTTTTAGCCTCTGCTCGTCGGCGTCTGCTCTGCTCGTCGGCGTCTGCGACTGCGCTGGTCCTGCTGGTGTTTTCTGCATTGCTCATCGGCGTCGGCGACTGCGCTGGTCCTGCTGTTGTTTTAGCCTCTGCTCGTCGGCGTCGGCGACTGCGCTGGTCCTGCTGCTGTTTTCTGCTCTGCTCGTCGGCGACTGCGCTGGTCCTGCTGCTGTTTTCTGCACTGCTCATCGGCGTCGGAGACTGTGCTGATCCTGCTGCTGTTTTCTGCTCTGCTCGTAGGCGTCGGCGACTGCGCTGGTCCTGCTGCTGTTTTCTGCACTGATCATCGGCGTCAGCGAATGCGCTGATCCTGCTGCTGTTTCCTGCTCTGCTCATCGCCGTCGGCGACTGCGCTGGTCCTGCTGTTGTTTTCTGCTCTGATCGTCGGCGTCGGCGACTTCGCTGGTTCTGCTGCTGTTTTCTTCTCTGCTCATCGGCGTCTGCTCTGCTCGTCGGCGTCTGCGACTGCGCTGGTCCTGCTGCTGTTTTCTGCTCTGCTCATCGGCGACTGCGCTGGTCCTGCTGGTGTTTTCTGCACTGCTCATCGGCGTCGGCGACTGCGCTGGTCCTGCTGTTGTTTTCGCCTCTGCTCATCGGCGTCGCTACTACGCTGATCCTGCTGTTGTTTCCTGCTCTGCTCGTCGCCGTCGGCGACTGCGCTGGTCCTTCTGTTTTTTTCTGCTCTGATTGTCGGCGCCGACGAATGCGCTGGTCCTGCTGCTTTTTCCTGCTCTGCTCATCGGCCACTGCGCTGGTCCTGCTGCTGTTTTCTGCACTGCTCATCGGCGTCGGCGACTGCGCTGATCCTGCTGCTGTTTTCTGCTCTGCTCATTGGCGTCTGCGACTGCGCATCTCCTGCTGCTTTTTTCTGCTTTGCTCGTCGGCGTCAGCGAATGCGCTGACACTGCTGCTGTTTTCTGCTCTGATCGTCTGCGACTGCGCATCTCCTGCTTCTGTTTTTTGCTCTGCTCGTCGGCGTCAGCGACTGCGCTGATCCTGCTGCTGTTTTCTGCTCTGCTCGTCGGCGTCTGCGACTGCACATCTCCTGCTGCTGTTTTTTGCTCTGCTCGTCGGCGACTGCGCTGGTCCTGCTGCTGTTGTCTGCTCTGCTCATTGGCGTCGGCTACTGCGCTGATCCTGCTGTTGTTTCCTGCTCTGCTCGTCGCCGTCGGCGACTGCGCTGGTCCTGCTGTTGTTTTCTGCTCTGCTCGTCGGCGTCTGCTCTGCTCGTCGGCGTCTGCGACTGCGCTGGTCCTGATGCTGTTTTCTGCTCTGCTCATCGGTGACTGCGCTGGTCCTGCTTGTGTTTTCTGCACTGCTCATCTGCGTCGGCAACTGCGCTGGTCCTGCTGTTGTTTTCTTCTCTGCTCGTCGGCGTCTGCTCTGCTCGTCGGCGTCTGCGACTGCGCTGGTCCTGCTGGTGTTTTCTGAATTGCTCATCGGCGTCGGCGACTGCGCTGGTCCTGCTGTTGTTTTAGCGTCTGCTCGTCGGCGTCTTAGACTGCGCTGGTCCTGCTTCTTTTTTCTGCTCTGCTCGTCGGCGACTGCGCTGGTCCTGCTGCTGTTTTCTGCACTGCTCATCGGCGTCGGCGACTGTGCTGATCCTGCTGCTGTTTTCTGCTCTGCTCGTAGGCGTTGGCGACTGCGCTGGTCCTGCTGCTGTTTTCTGCACTGCTCATCGGCGTCAGCGAATGCGCTGATCCTGCTGCTGTTTCCTGCTCTGCTCATTGCCGTCGGCGACTGCGCTGGTCCTGCTGTTGTTTTCTGCTCTGATCGTCGGCGTCGGCGACTTCGCTGGTTCTGCTGCTGTTTTCTTCTCTGCTCGTCAGCGTCTGCTCTGCTCGTCGGCGTCTGCGACTGCGCTGGTCCTGCTGCTGTTTTCTGCTCTGCTCATCGGCGACTGCGCTGGTCCTGCTGGTGTTTTCTGCACTGCTCATCGGCGTCGGCGACTGCGCTGGTCCTGCTGTTGTTTTCGCCTCTGCTCATCGGCGTCTGCGACTGCGCTGGTCCTGCTGCTGTTTTCTGCTCTGCTCTTCGGCGACTGCGCTGGTCCTGCTGCTGTTTTCTGCACTGCTCATTGGCGTCGGCGACTGTGCTGATCCTGCTGCTGTTTTCTGCTCTGCTTGTAGGCGTCTGTGACTGCGCTGGTCCTGCTGCTTTTTTCTTCACTGCTCATCGGCGACTGCGACTGCGCTGGTCCTGCTGCTGTTTTCTGCTCTGCTCGTCGGCGACTGCGCAGGTCCTGCTGCTGTTTTCTGCACTGCTCATCGGCGTCGGCGACTGCGTTGTTCCTGCTGCTGTTTTCTGCTCTGCTCATTGGCGTCTGCGACTGCGCATCTCCTTCTGCTGTTTTCTGCTCTGATCGTCTGCAACTGCGCATCTCCTGCTTATGTTTTTTGCTCTGCTCGTCGGTGTCAGCGACTGCGCTGAACCTGCTGCTGTTTTCTGCTCTGCTCGTCGGCGTCTGCGACTGCGCATCTCCTGCTGCTGTTTTTTGCTCTGCTCGTCGGCGACTGCGCTGGTCCTGCTGCTGTTTTCTGCTCTGCTCATCGGCGTCGGCTACTACGCTGATCCTGCTGTTGTTTCCTGCTCTGCTCGTCGCCGTCGGCGACTGCGCTGGTCCTTCTGTTGTTTTCTGCTCTGATCGTCGGCGCCGGCGACTGCGCTGGTCCGGCTGCTGTTTTCTTCTCTGCTCGTTGGCGTCTGCTCTGCTCGACGGCGTCTGTGACTGCACTGGTCCTGCTGCTGTTTCCTGCTCTGTTCATCGGCCACTGCGCTGGACCTGCTGGTGTTTTCTGCACTGCTCATCTGCGTCGGCGACTGTGCTGGTCCTGCTGTTGTTTTCTGCTCTGATCGTCGGCGTCGGCGACTGCGCTGGTCCTGCTGCTGTTTTCTTCTCTGCTCATCGGCGCCTGCTCTGCTCGTCGGCGTCTGCGACTGCGCTGGTCCTGCTGGTGTTTTCTGCATTGCTCATCGGCGTCGGCGACTGCGCTGGTCCTGCTGCTGTTTTCTGCACTGCTCATCGGCGTCAGCGAATGCGCTGATCCTGCTGCTGTTTCCTGCTCTGCTCATCGCCGTCGGCGACTGCGCTGGTCCTGCTGTTGTTTTCTGCTCTGATCGTCGGCGTCGGCGACTTCGCTGGTTCTGCTGCTGTTTTCTTCTCTGCTCGTCGGCGTCTGCTCTGCTCGTCGGCGTCTGCGACTGCGCTGGTCCTGCTGCTGTTTTCTGCTCTGCTCATCGGCGACTGCGCTGGTCCTGCTGGTGTTTTCTGCACTGCTCATCGGCGTCGGCGACTGCGCTGGTCCTGCTGTTGTTTTCGCCTCTGCTCATCGGCGTCTGCGACTGCGCTGGTCCTGCTGCTGTTTTCTGCTCTGCTCTTCGGCGACTGCGCTGGTCCTGCTGCTGTTTTCTGCACTGCTCATTGGCGTCGGCGACTGTGCTGATCCTGCTGCTGTTTTCTGCTCTGCTCGTAGGCGTCTGTGACTGCGCTGGTCCTGCTGCTTTTTTCTTCACTGCTCATCGGCGACTGCGACTGCGCTGATCCTGCTGCTGTTTTCTGCTCTGCTCGTCGGCGACTGCGCAGGTCCTGCTGCTGTTTTCTGCACTGCTCATCGGCGTCGGCGACTGCGTTGTTCCTGCTGCTGTTTTCTGCTCTGCTCATTGGCAGAAAACACCAACAGGACCAGCGCATACGTCGATGAGCAGAGCAGAAAACAGCAGCAGGACCAGCGCAGTCGCAGACGCCGACGAGCGGAGCAGACGCCGATGAGCAGAGAAGAAAACAGCAGCAGGACCAGCGCAGTCGCCGACGCCGACGATCAGAGCAGAAAACAACAGCAGGACCAGCACAGTCGCCGACGCAGATGAGCAGTGCAGAAAACACCAGCAGGTCCAGCGCAGTGGCCGATGAACAGAGCAGGAAACAGCAGCAGGACCAGTGCAGTCACAGACGCCGTCGAGCAGAGCAGACGCCGACGAGCAGAGAAGAAAACAGCAGCCGGACCAGCGCAGTCGCCGGCGCCGACGATCAGAGCAGAAAAGAACAGAAGGACCTGCGCAGTCGCCGACGGCGACGAGCAGAGCAGGAAACAACAGCAGGATCAGCGTAGTAGCCGACGCCGATGAGCAGAGCAGAAAACAGCAGCAGGACCAGCGCAGTCGCCGACGAGCAGAGCAAAAAACAGCAGCAGGAGATGTGCAGTCGCAGACGCCGACGAGCAGAGCAGAAAACAGCAGCAGGTTCAGCGCAGTCACTGACACCGACGAGCAGAGCAAAAAACATAAGCAGGAGATGCGCAGTCGCAGACGATCAGAGCAGAAAACAGCAGAAGGAGATGCGCAGTCGCAGACGCCAATGAGCAGAGCAGAAAACAGCAGCAGGAACAACGCAGTCGCCGACGCCGATGAGCAGTGCAGAAAACAGCAGCAGGACCTGCGCAGTCGCCGACGAGCAGAGCAGAAAACAGCAGCAGGACCAGCGCAGTCGCAGTCGCTGATGAGCAGTGAAGAAAAAAGCAGCAGGACCAGCGCAGTCACAGACGCCTACGAGCAGAGCAGAAAACAGCAGCAGGATCAGCACAGTCGCCGACGCCAATGAGCAGTGCAGAAAACAGCAGCAGGACCAGCGCAGTCGCCGAAGAGCAGAGCAGAAAACAGCAGCAGGACCAGCGCAGTCGCAGACGCCGATGAGCAGAGGCGAAAACAACAGCAGGACCAGCGCAGTCGCCGACGCCGATGAGCAGTGCAGAAAACACCAGCAGGACCAGCGCAGTCGCCGATGAGCAGAGCAGAAAACAGCAGCAGGACCAGCGCAGTCGCAGACGCCGACGAGCAGAGCAGACGCCGACGAGCAGAGAAGAAAACAGCAGCAGAACCAGCGAAGTCGCCGACGCCGACGATCAGAGCAGAAAACAACAGCAGGACCAGCGCAGTCGCCGACGGCGATGAGCAGAGCAGGAAACAGCAGCAGGATCAGCGCATTCGCTGACGCCGATGAGCAGTGCAGAAAACAGCAGCAGGACCAGCGCAGTCGCCGACGCCTACGAGCAGAGCAGAAAACAGCAGCAGGATCAGCACAGTCGCCGACGCCGATGAGCAGTGCAGAAAACAGCAGCAGGACCAGCGCAGTCACCGACGAGCAGAGCAGAAAACAGCAGCAGGACCAGCGCAGTCTAAGACGCCGACGAGCAGACGCTAAAACAACAGCAGGAAAAGCGCAGTCGCCGACGCCGATGAGCAATGCAGAAAACACCAGCAGGACCAGCGCAGTCGCAGACGCCGACGAGCAGAGCAGACGCCGACGAGCAGAGAAGAAAACAACAGCAGGACCAGCGCAGTTGCCGACGCAGATGAGCAGTGCAGAAAACACAAGCAGGACCAGCGCAGTCACCGATGAGCAGAGCAGAAAACAGCATCAGGACCAGCGCAGTCGCAGACGCCGACGAGCAGAGCAGACGCCGACGAGCAGAGCAGAAAACAACAGCAGGACCAGCGCAGTCGCCGACGGCGACGAGCAGAGCAGGAAACAACAGCAGGATCAGCGCAGTAGCCGACGCCAATGAGCAGAGCAGAAAACAGCAGCAGGACCAGCGCAGTCGCCGACGAGCAGAGCAAAAAACAGCAGCAGGAGATGTGCAGTCGCAGACGCCGACGAGCAGAGCAGAAAACAGCAGCAGGAGATGCGCAGTCGCTGACGCCGACGAGCAGAGCAAAAAACAGAAGCAGGAGATGCGCAGTCGCAGACGATCAGAGCAGAAAAAAGCAACAGTGTCAGCGCATTCGCTGACGCCGACGAGCAAAGCAGAAAAAAGCAGCAGGAGATGCGCAGTCGCAGACGCCAATGAGCAGAGCAGAAAACAGCAGCAGGATCAGCGCAGTCGCCGACGCCGATGAGCAGTGCAGAAAACAGCAGCAGGACCAGCGCAGTGGCCGATGAGCAGAGCAGGAAAAAGCAGCAGGACCAGCGCATTCGTCGGCGCCGACGATCAGAGCAGAAAAAAACAGAAGGACCAGCGCAGTCGCCGACGGCGACGAGCAGAGCAGGAAACAACAGCAGGATCAGCGTAGTAGCCGACGCCGATGAGCAGAGGCGAAAACAACAGCAGGACCAGCGCAGTCGCCGACGCCGATGAGCAGTGCAGAAAACACCAGCAGGACCAGCGCAGTCGCCGATGAGCAGAGCAGAAAACAGCAGCAGGACCAGCGCAGTCGCAGACGCCGACGAGCATTGCAGACGCCGACGAGCAGAGAAGAAAACAGCAGCAGAACCAGCGAAGTCGCCGACGCCGACGATCAGAGCAGAAAACAACAGCAGGACCAGCGCAGTCGCCGACGGCGATGAGCAGAGCAGGAAACAGCAGCAGGATCAGCGCATTCGCTGACGCCGATGAGCAGTGCAGAAAACAGCAGCAGGACCAGCGCAGTCGCCGACGCCTACGAGCAGAGCAGAAAACAGCAGCAGGATCAGCACAGTCGCCGACGCCGATGAGCAGTGCAGAAAACAGCAGCAGGACCAGCGCAGTCGCCGACGAGCAGAGCAGAAAACAGCAGCAGGACCAGCGCAGTCTAAGACGCCGACGAGCAGAGGCTAAAACAACAGCAGGACCAGCGCAGTCGCCGACGCCGATGAGCAATGCAGAAAACACCAGCAGGACCAGCGCAGACGCCGACGAGCAGAGCAGACGCCGACGAGCAGAGGCTAAAACAACAGCAGGACCAGCGCAGTCGCCGACGCCGATGAGCAATGCAGAAAACACCAGCAGGACCAGCGCAGTCGCAGACGCCGACGAGCAGAGCAGACGCCGACGAGCAGAGCAGAAAACAGCATCAGGACCAGCGCAGTCGCAGACGCCGACGAGCAGAGCAGACGCCGACGAGCAGAGCAGAAAACAACAGCAGGACCAGCGCAGTCGCCGACGGCGACGAGCAGAGCAGGAAACAACAGCAGGATCAGCGCAGTAGCCGACGAGCAGAGCAGGAAACAGCAGCAGAACCAGCGCATTCGTCGGCGCCGACGATCAGAGCAGAAAAAAACAGAAGGACCAGCGCAGTCGCCGACGGCGACGAGCAGAGCAGGAAACAACAGCAGGATCAACGTAGTAGCCGACGCCGATGAACTGAGCAGAAAACAGCAGCATGACCAGCGCAGTCGCCGACGAGCAGAGCAAAAAACAGCAGCAGGAGATGCGCAGTCGCAGACGCCGACGAGCAGAGCAGAAAACAGCAGCAGGATCAGCGCAGTCGCTGACGCCGACGAGCTGAGCAAAAAACATAAGCAGGAGATGCGCAGTCGCAGACGATCAGAGCAGAAAACAGCAGCAGGAGATGCGCAGTCGCAGACGCCAATGAGCAGAGCAGAAAACAGCAGCAGGATCAACGCAGTCGCCGACGAGCAGAGCAGAAAACAGCAGCAGGACCAGCGCAGTCGCAGTCGCCGATGAGCAGTGAAGAAAAAAGCAGCAGGACCAGCGCAGTCACAGACGCCTATGAGCAGAGCAGAAAACACCAGCAGGACCAGCGCAGTCGCCGACGCCGATGAGCAGTGCAGAAAACAGCAGCAGGACCTGCGCAGTCGCCGACGAGCAGAGCAGAAAACAGCAGCAGGACCAGCGCAGTCGCAGTCGCCGATGAGCAGTGAAGAAAAAAGCAGCAGGACCAGCGCAGTCACAGACGCCTACGAGCAGAGCAGAAAATACCAGCAGGACCAGCGCAGTCGCCGATGCCGATGAGCAGTGCAGAAAACACCAGCAGGACCAGTGCAGTCGCCGATGAGCAGAGCAGAAAACAGCAGCAGGACCAGCGCAGTCGCAGACGCCGACGAGCAGAGCAGACGCCGACGAGCAGAGAAGAAAACAGCAGCAGAACCAGTGCAGTCGCCGACGCCGACGATCAGAGCAGAAAACAACAGCAGGAGCAGCGCAGTCGCCGACGCCGATGAGCAGTGCAGAAAACAGCAGCAGGACCAGCGCAGTCGCCTACGCCTACGAGCAGAGTAGAAAACAGCAGCAGGATCAGCACAGTCGCCGACGCCGATGAGCAGTGCAGAAAACAGCAGCAGGACCAGCGCAGTCGCCGAAGAGCAGAGCAGAAAACAGCAGCAGGACCAGCGCAGTCTCAGACGCCGACGAGCAGAGGCGAAAACAACAGCAGGACAAGCGCAGTCGCCAACGCCGATGAGCAATGCAGAAAACAGCAGCAGGACCATCGCAGTTGCAGACGCCGACGAGCTGAGCAGACGCCGACGAGCAGAGAAGAAAACAGCAGCAGGACCAGCGCAGTCGCCGGCGCCGACGATCAGAGCAGAAAACAACAGCAGGACCAGCGCAGTCGCCGACGGCGACGAGCAGAGCAGACGCCGACGAGCAGAGAAGAAAACAGCAGCAGGACCAGCGCAGTCGCCGGCGCCGACGATCAGAGCAGAAAACAACAGCAGGACCAGTGCAGTCGCCGACGGCGACGAGCAGAGCAGGAAACAACAGCAGGATCAGCGCAGTAGCCGACGCCGATGAGCAGATAAGAAAACAGCAGCAGGACCAGCGCAGTCGCCGACGAGCAGAGCAAAAAACAGCAGCAGGAGATGTGCAGTCGCAGACGCCGACGAGCAGAGCAGAAAACAGCAGCAGGATCAGCGCAGTCGCTGACGCCGACGAGCAGAGCAAAAAACTGAAGCAGGAGATGCGCAGTCGCAGACGATCAGAGCAGAAAACAGCAGCAGGGTCAGCGCAGTCGCTGACGCCGACGAGCAAAGCAGAAAACAGCAGCAGGATCAGCGCAGTCGCCGACGCCGATGAGCAGTGCAGAAAACAGCAGCAGTACCAGCGCAGCTGACGACGAGCAGAGCAGAAAACAGCAGCAGGACCAGCGCAGTCACAGACGCCGACGAGCAGAGGCAAAAACAACAGCAGGACCAGCGCAGTCGCCGACGCCGATGAGCAGTGCAGAAAACACCAGCAGGACCAGCGCAGTCGCCGATGAGCAGAGCAGAAAACAGCAGCAGGACCAGCGCAGTCGCAGACGCCGACGAGCAGAGCAGACGCCGACGAGCAGAGAATTAAACAGCAGCAGGACCAGCGCAGTCGCTGACGCCGACGAGCAAAGCAGAAAAAAGCAGCAGGAGATGAGCAGTCGCAGACGCCAATGAGCAGAGCAGAAAACAGCAGCAGGATCAGCGCAGTCGCCGACGCCGATGAGCAGTGCAGAAAACAGCAGCAGGACCTGCGCAGTCGCCGACGAGCAGAGCAGAAAACAGCAGCAGGACCAGCGCAGTCGCAGAGGCCGATGAGCAGTGCAGAAAACAGCAGCAGGACCAGCGCAGTCGCCGACGCCTTCGAGCAGAGCAGAAAACAGCAGCAGGATCAGCACAGTCGCCGATGCCAATGAGCAGTGCAGAAAACAGCAGCAGGACCAGCGCAGTTGACGACGAGCAGAGCAGAAAACAGCAGCAGGACCAGCGCAGTCGCAGACGCCGACGAGCAGAGGCGAAAACAACAGCAGGACCAGCGCAGTCGCCGACGCCGATGAGCAGTGCAGAAAACACCAGCAGGACCAGCGCAGTGGCCGATGAGCAGAGCAGGAAACAGCAGCAGGACCAGCGCAGTCGCCGGCGCCGACGATCAGAGCAGAAAAAAACAGAAGGACCAGCGCAGTCGCCGACGGCGACGAGCAGAGCAGGAAACAACAGCAGGATCAGCGTAGTAGCCGACGCCGATGAGCAGAGCAGAAAACAGCAGCAGGACCAGCGCAGTCGCCGACGAGCAGAGCAAAAAACAGCAGCAGGAGATGCGCAGTCGCAGACGCCGACGAGCAGAGCAGAAAACAGCAGCAGGATCAGCGCAGTCGCTGACGCCGACGAGCTGAGCAAAAAACATAAGCAGGAGATGCGCAGTCGCAGACGATCAGAGCAGAAAACAGCAGCAGGAGATGCGCAGTCACAGACGCCAATGAGCAGAGCAGAAAACAGCAGCAGGATCAACGCAGTCGCCGACGAGCAGAGCAGAAAACAGCAGCAGGACCAGCGCAGTCGCAGTCGCCGATGAGCAGTGCAGAAAACAGCAGCAGGACCTGCGCAGTCGCGGACGAGCAGAGCAGAGCAGACGCCGACGAGCAGAGCAGAAAACAACAGCAGGACCAGCGCAGTCGCCGACGGCGACGAGCAGAGCAGGAAACAACAGCAGGATCAGCGCAGTAGCCGACGAGCAGAGCAGGAAACAGCAGCAGAACCAGCGCATTCGTCGGCGCCAACGATCAGAGCAGAAAAAAACAGAAGGACCAGCGCAGTCGCCGACGGCGACGAGCAGAGCAGGAAACAACAGCAGGGTCAACGTAGTAGCCGACGCCGATGAACTGAGCAGAAAACAGCAGCATGACCAGCGCAGTCGCCGACGAGCAGAGCAAAAAACAGCAGCAGGAGATGCGCAGTCGCAGACGCCGACGAGCAGAGCAGAAAACAGCAGCAGGATCAGCGCAGTCGCTGACGCCGACGAGCAGAGCAAAAAACTGAAGCAGGAGATGCGCAGTCGCAGACGATCAGAGCAGAAAACAGCAGCAGGGTCAGCGCAGTCGCTGACGCCGACGAGCAAAGCAGAAAACAGCAGCAGGATCAGCGCAGTCGCCGACGCCGATGAGCAGTGCAGAAAACAGCAGCAGTACCAGCGCAGCTGACGACGAGCAGAGCAGAAAACAGCAGCAGGACCAGCGCAGTCACAGACGCCGACGAGCAGAGGCAAAAACAACAGCAGGACCAGCGCAGTCGCCGACGCCGATGAGCAGTGCAGAAAACACCAGCAGGACCAGCGCAGTCGCCGATGAGCAGAGCAGAAAACAGCAGCAGGACCAGCGCAGTCGCAGACGCCGACGAGCAGAGCAGACGCCGACGAGCAGAGAATTAAACAGCAGCAGGACCAGCGCAGTCGCTGACGCCGACGAGCAAAGCAGAAAAAAGCAGCAGGAGATGAGCAGTCGCAGACGCCAATGAGCAGAGCAGAAAACAGCAGCAGGATCAGCGCAGTCGCCGACGCCGATGAGCAGTGCAGAAAACAGCAGCAGGACCTGCGCAGTCGCCGACGAGCAGAGCAGAAAACAGCAGCAGGACCAGCGCAGTCGCAGAGGCCGATGAGCAGTGCAGAAAACAGCAGCAGGACCAGCGCAGTCGCCGACGCCTTCGAGCAGAGCAGAAAACAGCAGCAGGATCAGCACAGTCGCCGATGCCAATGAGCAGTGCAGAAAACAGCAGCAGGACCAGCGCAGTTGACGACGAGCAGAGCAGAAAACAGCAGCAGGACCAGCGCAGTCGCAGACGCCGACGAGCAGAGGCGAAAACAACAGCAGGACCAGCGCAGTCGCTGACGCCGATGAGCAGTGCAGAAAACACCAGCAGGACCAGCGCAGTGGCCGATGAGCAGAGCAGGAAACAGCAGCAGGACCAGCGCAGTCGCCGGCGCCGACGATCAGAGCAGAAAAAAACAGAAGGACCAGCGCAGTCGCCGACGGCGACGAGCAGAGCAGGAAACAACAGCAGGATCAGCGTAGTAGCCGACGCCGATGAGCAGAGCAGAAAACAGCAGCAGGACCAGCGCAGTCGCCGACGAGCAGAGCAAAAAACAGCAGCAGGAGATGCGCAGTCGCAGACGCCGACGAGCAGAGCAGAAAACAGCAGCAGGATCAGCGCAGTCGCTGACGCCGACGAGCTGAGCAAAAAACATAAGCAGGAGATGCGCAGTCGCAGACGATCAGAGAAGAAAACAGCAGCAGGAGATGCGCAGTCACAGACGCCAATGAGCAGAGCAGAAAACAGCAGCAGGATCAACGCAGTCGCCGACGAGCAGAGCAGAAAACAGCAGCAGGACCAGCGCAGTCGCAGTCGCCGATGAGCAGTGCAGAAAACAGCAGCAGGACCTGCGCAGTCGCGGACGAGCAGAGCAGAGCAGACGCCGACGAGCAGAGCAGAAAACAACAGCAGGACCAGCGCAGTCGCCGACGGCGACGAGCAGAGCAGGAAACAACAGCAGGATCAGCGCAGTAGCCGACGAGCAGAGCAGGAAACAGCAGCAGAACCAGCGCATTCGTCGGCGCCGACGATCAGAGCAGAAAAAAACAGAAGGACCAGCGCAGTCGCCGACGGCGACGAGCAGAGCAGGAAACAACAGCAGGGTCAACGTAGTAGCCGACGCCGATGAACTGAGCAGAAAACAGCAGCATGACCAGCGCAGTCGCCGACGAGCAGAGCAAAAAACAGCAGCAGGAGATGCGCAGTCGCAGACGCCGACGAGCAGAGCAGAAAACAGCAGCAGGATCAGCGCAGTCGCTGACGCCGACGAGCTGAGCAAAAAACATAAGCAGGAGATGCGCAGTCGCAGACGATCAGAGCAGAAAACAGCAGCAGGAGATGCGCAGTCGCAGACGCCAATGAGCAGAGCAGAAAACAGCAGCAGGATCAACGCAGTCGCCGACGAGCAGAGCAGAAAACAGCAGCAGGACCAGCGCAGTCGCAGTCGCCGATGAGCAGTGAAGAAAAAAGCAGCAGGACCAGCGCAGTCACAGACGCCTACGAGCAGAGCAGAAAACACCAGCAGGACCAGCGCAGTCGCCGACGCCGATGAGCAGTGCAGAAAACAGCAGCAGGACCTGCGCAGTCGCCGACGAGCAGAGCAGAAAACAGCAGCAGGACCAGCGCAGTCGCAGTCGCCGATGAGCAGTGAAGAAAAAAGCAGCAGGACCAGCGCAGTCACAGACGCCTACGAGCAGAGCAGAAAATACCAGCAGGACCAGCGCAGTCGCCGACGCCGATGAGCAGTGCAGAAAACACCAGCAGGACCAGTGCAGTCGCCGATGAGCAGAGCAGAAAACAGCAGCAGGACCAGCGCAGTCGCAGACGCCGACGAGCAGAGCAGACGCCGACGAGCAGAGAAGAAAACAGCAGCAGAACCAGTGCAGTCGCCGACGCCGACGATCAGAGCAGAAAACAACAGCAGGAGCAGCGCAGTCGCCGACGCCGATGAGCAGTGCAGAAAACAGCAGCAGGACCAGCGCAGTCGCCTACGCCTACGAGCAGAGTAGAAAACAGCAGCAGGATCAGCACAGTCGCCGACGCCGATGAGCAGTGCAGAAAACAGCAGCAGGACCAGCGCAGTCGCCGAAGAGCAGAGCAGAAAACAGCAGCAGGACCAGCGCAGTCTCAGACGCCGACGAGCAGAGGCGAAAACAACAGCAGGACAAGCGCAGTCGCCAACGCCGATGAGCAATGCAGAAAACAGCAGCAGGACCATCGCAGTCGCAGACGCCGACGAGCTGAGCAGACGCCGACGAGCAGAGAAGAAAACAGCAGCAGGACCAGCGCAGTCGCCGGCGCCGACGATCAGAGCAGAAAACAACAGCAGGACCAGCGCAGTCGCCGACGGTGACGAGCAGAGCAGACGCCGACGAGCAGAGAAGAAAACAGCAGCAGGACCAGCGCAGTCGCCGGGGCCGACGATCAGAGCAGAAAACAACAGCAGGACCAGTGCAGTCGCCGACGGCGACGAGCAGAGCAGGAAACAACAGCAGGATCAGCGCAGTAGCCGACCCCGATGAGCAGAGCAGAAAACAGCAGCAGGACCAGCGCAGTCGCCGACGAGCAGAGCAAAAAACAGCAGCAGGAGATGTGCAGTCGCAGACGCCGACGAGCAGAGCAGAAAACAGCAGCAGGATCAGCGCAGTCGCTGACGCCGACGAGCAGAGCAAAAAACTGAAGCAGGAGATGCGCAGTCGCAGACGATCAGAGCAGAAAACAGCAGCAGGGTCAGCGCAGTCGCTGACGCCGACGAGCAAAGCAGAAAACAGCAGCAGGATCAGCGCAGTCGCCGACGCCGATGAGCAGTGCAGAAAACAGCAGCAGTACCAGCGCAGCTGACGACGAGCAGAGCAGAAAACAGCAGCAGGACCAGCGCAGTCGCAGACGCCGACGAGCAGAGGCAAAAACAACAGCAGGACCAGCGCAGTCGCCGACGCCGATGAGCAGTGCAGAAAACACCAGCAGGACCAGCGCAGTCGCCGATGAGCAGAGCAGAAAACAGCAGCAGGACCAGCGCAGTCGCAGACGCCGACGAGCAGAGCAGACGCCGACGAGCAGAGAATTAAACAGCAGCAGGACCAGCGCAGTCGCTGACGCCGACGAGCAAAGCAGAAAAAAGCAGCAGGAGATGAGCAGTCGCAGACGCCAATGAGCAGAGCAGAAAACAGCAGCAGGATCAGCGCAGTCGCCGACGCCGATGAGCAGTGCAGAAAACAGCAGCAGGACCTGCGCAGTCGCCGACGAGCAGAGCAGAAAACAGCAGCAGGACCAGCGCAGTCGCAGAGGCCGATGAGCAGTGCAGAAAACAGCAGCAGGACCAGCGCAGTCGCCGACGCCTTCGAGCAGAGCAGAAAACAGCAGCAGGATCAGCACAGTCGCCGATGCCAATGAGCAGTGCAGAAAACAGCAGCAGGACCAGCGCAGTTGACGACGAGCAGAGCAGAAAACAGCAGCAGGACCAGCGCAGTCGCAGACGCCGACGAGCAGAGGCGAAAACAACAGCAGGACCAGCGCAGTCGCCGACGCCGATGAGCAGTGCAGAAAACACCAGCAGGACCAGCGCAGTGGCCGATGAGCAGAGCAGGAAACAGCAGCAGGACCAGCGCAGTCGCCGGCGCCGACGATCAGAGCAGAAAAAAACAGAAGGACCAGCGCAGTCGCCGACGGCGACGAGCAGAGCAGGAAACAACAGCAGGATCAGCGTAGTAGCCGACGCCGATGAGCAGAGCAGAAAACAGCAGCAGGACCAGCGCAGTCGCCGACGAGCAGAGCAAAAAACAGCAGCAGGAGATGCGCAGTCGCAGACGCCAAAGAGCAGAGCAGAAAACAGCAGCAGGATCAGCGCAGTCGCTGACGCCGACGAGCTGAGCAAAAAACATAAGCAGGAGATGCGCAGTCGCAGACGATCAGAGCAGAAAACAACAGCAGGAGATGCGCAGTCACAGACGCCAATGAGCAGAGCAGAAAACAGCAGCAGGACCAGCGCAGTCGCCGGCGCCGACGATCAGAGCAGAAAACAACAGCAGGACCAGCGCAGTCGCCGACGGCGACGAGCAGAGCAGACGCCGACGAGCAGAGAAGAAAACAGCAGCAGGACCAGCGCAGTCGCCGGCGCCGACGATCAGAGCAGAAAACAACAGCAGGACCAGTGCAGTCGCCGACGGCGACGAGCAGAGCAGGAAACAACAGCAGGATCAGCGCAGTAGCCGACCCCGATGAGCAGAGCAGAAAACAGCAGCAGGACCAGCGCAGTCGCCGACGAGCAGAGCAAAAAACAGCAGCAGGAGATGTGCAGTCGCAGACGCCGACGAGCAGAGCAGAAAACAGCAGCAGGATCAGCGCAGTCGCTGACGCCGACGAGCAGAGCAAAAAACTGAAGCAGGAGATGCGCAGTCGCAGACGATCAGAGCAGAAAACAGCAGCAGGGTCAGCGCAGTCGCTGACGCCGACGAGCAAAGCAGAAAACAGCAGCAGGATCAGCGCAGTCGCCGACGCCGATGAGCAGTGCAGAAAACAGCAGCAGTACCAGCGCAGCTGACGACGAGCAGAGCAGAAAACAGCAGCAGGACCAGCGCAGTCGCAGACGCCGACGAGCAGAGGCAAAAACAACAGCAGGACCAGCGCAGTCGCCGACGCCGATGAGCAGTGCAGAAAACACCAGCAGGACCAGCGCAGTCGCCGATGAGCAGAGCAGAAAACAGCAGCAGGACCAGCGCAGTCGCAGACGCCGACGAGCAGAGCAGACGCCGACGAGCAGAGAATTAAACAGCAGCAGGACCAGCGCAGTCGCTGACGCCGATGAGCAAAGCAGAAAAAAGCAGCAGGAGATGAGCAGTCGCAGACGCCAATGAGCAGAGCAGAAAACAGCAGCAGGATCAGCGCAGTCGCCGACGCCGATGAGCAGTGCAGAAAACAGCAGCAGGACCTGCGCAGTCGCCGACGAGCAGAGCAGAAAACAGCAGCAGGACCAGCGCAGTCGCAGAGGCCGATGAGCAGTGCAGAAAACAGCAGCAGGACCAGCGCAGTCGCCGACGCCTTCGAGCAGAGCAGAAAACAGCAGCAGGATCAGCACAGTCGCCGATGCCAATGAGCAGTGCAGAAAACAGCAGCAGGACCAGCGCAGTTGACGACGAGCAGAGCAGTAAACAGCAGCAGGACCAGCGCAGTCGCAGACGCCGACGAGCAGAGGCGAAAACAACAGCAGGACCAGCGCAGTCGCCGACGCCGATGAGCAGTGCAGAAAACACCAGCAGGACCAGCGCAGTGGCCGATGAGCAGAGCAGGAAACAGCAGCAGGACCAGCGCAGTCGCCGGCGCCGACGATCAGAGCAGAAAAAAACAGAAGGACCAGCGCAGTCGCCGACGGCGACGAGCAGAGCAGGAAACAACAGCAGGATCAGCGTAGTAGCCGACGCCGATGAGCAGAGCAGAAAACAGCAGCAGGACCAGCGCAGTCGCCGACGAGCAGAGCAAAAAACAGCAGCAGGAGATGCGCAGTCGCAGACGCCGACGAGCAGAGCAGAAAACAGCAGCAGGATCAGCGCAGTCGCTGACGCCGACGAGCTGAGCAAAAAACATAAGCAGGAGATGCGCAGTCGCAGACGATCAGAGCAGAAAACAACAGCAGGAGATGCGCAGTCACAGACGCCAATGAGCAGAGCAGAAAACAGCAGCAGGATCAACGCAGTCGCCGACGAGCAGAGCAGAAAACAGCAGCAGGACCAGCGCAGTCGCAGTCGCCGATGAGCAGTGCAGAAAACAGCAGCAGGACCTGCGCAGTCGCGGACGAGCAGAGCAGAAAACAGCAGCAGGACCAGCGCAGTCGCAGTCGCCGATGAGCAGTGAAGAAAAAAGCAGCAGGACCAGCGCAGTCACAGACGCCTACGAGCAGAGCAGAAAACACCAGCAGGACCAGCGCAGTCGCTGACGCCGATGAGCAGTGCAGAAAACACCAGCAGGACCAGTGCAGTCGCCGATGAGCAGAGCAGAAAACAGCAGCAGGACCAGCGCGGTCGCAGACGCTGACGAGCAGAGCAGACGCCGACGAGCAGAGAAGAAAACAGCAGCAGAACCAGTGCAGTCGCCGACGCCGACGATCAGAGCAGAAAACAACAGCAGGAGCAGCGCAGTCACCGACGCCGATGAGCAGTGCAGAAAACAGCAGCAGGACCAGCGCAGTCGCCTACGCCTACGAGCAGAGCAGAAAACAGCAGCAGGATCAGCACAGTTGCCGACGCCGAGGAGCAGTGCAGAAAACAGCAGCAGGACCAGCGCAGTCGCCGACGAGCAGAGCAGAAAACAGCAGCAGGACCAGCGCAGTCTCAGACGCCGACGAGCAGAGGCGAAAACAACAGCAGGACCAGCGCAGTCGCCGACGCCGATGAGCAATGCAGAAAACACCAGCAGGACCAGCGCAGACGCCGACGAGCAGAGCAGACGCCGACGAGCAGAGAAGAAAACAGCAGCAGGACCAGCGCAGTTGCCGTCGCCGACGATCAGAGCAGAAAAAAACAGCAGGACCAGCGCAGTCGTCGACGCAGATGAGCAGTGCAGAAACACAAGCAGGACCAGCGTAGTCACCGATGAGCAGAGCAGAAAACAGCAGCAGGACCAGCGCAGTCGCAGACGCCGACGAGCAGAGCAGATGCCGACGAGCAGAGAAGAAAACAGCAGCAGGACCAGCGCAGTCACCGGCGCCGACGATCAGAGCAGAAAACAACAGCAGGACCAGCGCAGTCGCCGACGGCGACGAGCAGAGCAGGAAACAACAGCAGGATCAGCGCAGTAGCCGACGCCGATGAGCAGAGCAAAAAACAGCAGCAGGAGATGTGCAGTCGCAGACGCCGACGAGCAGAGCAGAAAACAGCAGCAGGATCAGCGCAGTCGCTGACGCCGACGAGCAGAGCAAAAAACTGAAGCAGGAGATGCGCAGTCGCAGACGATCAGAGCAGAAAACAGCAGCAGGGTCAGCGCAGTCGCTGATGCTGACGAGCAAAGCAGAAAAGCGCAGCAGGAGATGCGCAGTCGCAGACGCCAATGAGCAGAGCAGAAAACAGCAGCAGGATCAGCGCAGTCGCCGACGCCGATGAGCAGTGCAGAAAACAGCAGCAGGACCTGCGCAGTCGCCGACGAGCAGAGCAGAAAACAGCAGCAGGACCAGCGCAGTCGCAGACGCCGAGGAGCAGTGCAGAAAACAGCAGCAGCACCAGCGCAGTCGCCGACGCCTTCGAGCAGAGCAGAAAACAGCAGCAGGATCAGCACAGTTGCCTACGCCAATGAGCAGTGCAGAAAACAGCAGCAGGACCAGCGCAGCTGACGACGAGCAGAGCAGAAAACAGCAGCAGGACCAGCGCAGTCGCAGACGCCGACGAGCAGAGACGAAAACCACAGCAGGACCAGCGCAGTCGCCGACGCCGTTGAGCAGTGCAGAAAACACCAGCAGGACCAGCGCAGTCGCCGATGAGCAGAGCAGAAAACAGCAGCAGGACCAGCGCAGTCGCAGACGCCGACGAGCAGAGCAGACGCCGACGAGCAGAGAATTAAACAGCAGCAGGACCAGCGCAGTCGCTGACGCCGACGAGCAAAGCAGAAAAAAGCAGCAGGAGATGCGCAGTAGCAGACGCCAATGAGCAGAGCAGAAAACAGCAGCAGGATCAGCGCAGTCGCCGACGCCGATGAGCAGTGCAGAAAACAGCAGCAGGACCTGTGCAGTCGCCGACGAGCAGAGCAGAAAACAGCAGCAGGACCAGCGCAGTCGCAGACACCGATGAGCAGTGCAGAAGACAGCAGCAGGACCAGCGCAGTCGCCGACGCCTTCGAGCAGAGCAGAAAACAGCAGCAGGATCAGCACAGTCGCCGATGCCAATGAGCAGTGCAGAAAACAGCAGCAGGACATGCGCAGTTGACGACGAGCAGAGCAGAAAACAGCAGCAGGACCAGCGCAGTCGCAGACGCCGACGAGCAGAGGCGAAAACAACAGCAGGACCAGCGCAGTCGCCGACGCCGATGAGCAGTGCAGAAAACACCAGCAGGACCAGCGCAGTCACCGATGAGCAGAGCAGAAAACAGCAGCAGGACCAGCGCAGTCGCAGACGCCGACGAGCAGAGCAGACGCCGACGACCAGAGAATTAAACAGCAGCATGACCAGCGCAGTCGCCAACGCCGACGATCAGAGCAGAAAACAACAGCAGGACCAGCGCAGTAGCCGACGGCGACGAGCAGAGCAGGTAACAGCAGCAGGATCAGCGCATTCGCTGACGCAGACAAGCAGAGCAGAAAACAGCAGCAGGATCCGCGCAGTAGCCGACGCCGATCAGCAGAGCAGAAAACAGCAGCAGGAGATGCACAGTCGCAGACGATCAGAGCAGAAAACAGCAGCAGGGTCAGTGCAGTCGCTGACGCCGACGAGCAGAGCAGAAAACAGCAGCAGGATCAACGCAGTCGCCGATGCCGATGAGCAGTGCAGAAAACAGCAGCAGGACCTGCGCAGTCGCCGACGAGCAGAGCAGAAAACAGCAGCAGGACCAGCGCAGTCGCAGTCGCCGATGAGCAGAGCAGAAAACAGCAGCAGGATCAACGCAGTCGCCAATGCCGATGAGCAGTGCAGAAAACACCAGCAGGACCAGCGCAGTCGCCGATGAGCAGAGCAGAAAACAGCAGCAGGACCAGCGCAGTCGCAGACGCCGATGAGCAGTGCAGAAAACACCAGCAGGACCAGCGCAGTCACCGATGAGCAGAGCAGAAAACAGCAGCAGGACCATCGCAGTCGCAGACGCCGACAAGCAGAGCAGACGCCGACGAGCAGAGAAGAAAACAGCAGCAGGACCAGCGCAGTCGCCAAGGTCGACGATCAGAGCAGAAAACAACAGCAGGACCAGCGCAGGCGCCGACGGCGACGAGCAGAGCAGGAAACAGCAGCAGGATCAGCGCAGTCGCCGACGAGCAGAGTAAAAAACAGCAGCAGGAGATGCGCAGTCACAGACTCCGACGAGCAGAGCAGAAAACAGCAGCAGGATCAGAGCAGTCGCTGACCCCGACGAGCAGAGCAAAAAACAGCAGCAGGAGATGCGCAGTCGCAGACGATCAGAGCAGAAAACAGCAGCAGGGTCAGCGAAGTCGCTGACGCCGACGAGCAGAGCAGAAAAAAGCAGCAGGAGATGCGCAGTCGCAGACGCAAATGAGCAGAGCAGAAAACAGCAGCAGGATCACCGCAGTCGCCGACGCCAATGAGCAGTGCAGAAAACAGCAGCAGGACCAGCGCAGTCTCCGACGAGCAGAGCAGAAAACAGCAACAGAACCAGCACAGTCACAGACGGCGACGAGCAGAGCAGAAAACAGCTGCAGGATCAGCGCAGTCGCTGACGCCGACGAGAAGACAAGAAAAAAGCAGCAGGAGATGCGAAGTCGCAGACGCCAACGAGCAGAGCAGAAAACAGCAGCAGGACAAGCACAGTCGCCGAAGCCGACGATCAAAGCAGAAAACAACAGCAGGACCAGCGCAGTAGCCGACGGCGACGAGCAGAGCAGGAAACAGCAGCAGGATCAACGCATTCGCTGACGCAGACAAGCAGAGCAGAAAACAGCAGCAGGATCCGCGCAGTAGCCGACTCCGATGAGCAGAGCAGAAAACAGCAGAAGGAGATGCGCAGTCGCAGACGCCGACGAGCAGAGCAGAAAACAGCAGCAGGATCAGCGCAGTCGCTGACGCCGACGAGCAGAGCAAAAAACAGAAGCAGGAGATGCGCAGTCGCAGACGATCAGAGCAGAAAAAAGCAGCAGGGTCAGTGCAGTCGCTGACGCCGACGAGCAGAGCAGAAAAAAGAAGCAGGAGATGCGCAGTTGCAGACGCAAATGAGCAGAGGCGAAAACAACAGCAGGACCAGCGCAGTCGCCGAAGCCGATGAGCAGTGCAGAAAACACCAGCAGGACCAGCGCAGTCGCCGAATCCGATGAGCAGTGCAGAAAACAGCAGCAGAACCAGCGCAGTCGCCGACGCCGACGATCAGAGCAGAAAACAACAGCAGGACCAGCGCAGTCGCCGACGGCGACGAGCAGAGCAGAAAACAGCAGCAGGATCAGCGCATTCGCTGACGCCCATGAGCAGTGTAGAAAACAGCAGCAGGACCAGCGCAGTCGCCGATGCCTACGAGCAGAGCAGAAAACAGCAGCAGGATCAGCACAGTCGCCGACGATGATGAGCAGTGCAGAAAACAGCAGCAGGACAAGCGCAGTCGCCGACGAGCAGAGCAGAAAACAGCAGCAGGACCAGCGCAGTCTCAGACGCCGACGAGCAGAGGCGAAAACAACAGCAGGACCAGCGCAGTCGCCGATGAGCAGAGCAGAAAACAGCAGCAGGACCAGCGCAGTCGCAGACGCCGACGAGCAGAGCAGACGCCGACAAGCAGAGAAGAAAACAGCAGCAGGACCAGCGCAGTCGCCGACGCCGACGATCAGAGCAGAAAACAACAGCAGGACCAGCGCAGTCGCCGACGCAGATGAGCAGTGCAGAAAACACAAGCAGGACCAGCGCAGTCACCGATGAGCAGAGCAGAAAACAGCAGCAGGACCAGCGCAGTCGCAGACGCCGACGAGCAGAGAAGAAAACAGCAGCAGGACAAGCGCAGTCGCCGGCGCCGACGATCAGAGCAGAAAACAACAGCAGGACCAGCGCAGTCGCCGACGGCGACGAGCAGAGCAGGAAACAACAGCAGGATCAGCAAAGTAGCCGACACCGATGAGCAGAGCAGAAAACAGCAGCAGGACCAGCGCAGTCGCCGAAGAGCAGAGCAAAAAACAGCAGCAGGAGATGCGCAGTCTCAGACGCCGACGAGCAGAGCAGAAAACAGCAGCAGGATCAGTGCAGTCGCTGACGCCGACGAGCAGAGCAGAAAAAAGCAGCAGGAGATGCGCAGTCGCTGACGAGCAGAGCAGAAAACAGCAGCAGGACCAGCGCAGTCGCAGACGCCGATGAGCAGTGCAGAAAACAGCAGCAGGATCAGCGCAGTCGCCGACGCCTACGAACAGTGCAGAAAACAGCAGCAGGACCAGCGCAGTCGCCGACGAGCAGAGCAAAAAACAGCAGCAGGACCAGCGCAGTCGCAGACGCCGACGAGCAGAGAATAAAACAGCAGCAGGACCAGCGCAGTCGCCGACGCTGACGATCATAGCAGAAAACAACAGCAGGACCAGCGCAGTCGCCGATGGCGACGAGCAGAGCAGGAGACAGCAGCAGGATCAGTGCATTCGCTGACGCAGACAAGCAGAGCAGGAAACAGCAGCAGGATAAGCGCAGTAGCCGACGCCGATGTGCAGAGCAAAAAACAGCAGCAGGAGATGCGCAGTAGCAGACGATCAGAGCAGAAAACAGCAGCAGGGTCAGCGCAGTCGCTGACGCCGACGAGCAGAGCAGAAAAAAGCAGCAGCAGATGCGCAGTCGCAGACGCAAATGAGCAGAGCAGAAAACAGCAGCAGGATCAACGCAGTCGCCGACGCCAATGAGCAGTGCAGAAAACAGCAGCAGGACCAGGAAAGTGCTATCATCATGAAACGTTCAGATCACTTACAACTCAATAGATTCTACCTTCCTGTAACATTTCAGCCTGATTGGACCTTGTTTTCACACAAATGAACCCAGAATGATGTGAAATTGTGCTTCGTGCACCATAATTCTGGGTGCCATTTACAAACCATAAGTGCTAATGACTCCATTCCTTTTTGTGGTTGTAGGGGCTGTTGGTTGGAGTACATTAAAACAAACCTGATATCTCTAGGACATTCAGAAGCCAAGTTATAAGCCCACAAATGTGTAACTGGACTACTTCTTTAAATTGACACCAGATCCGGTGACATTTGGGACATGGTTTGACCCCCTATAGGAATGTGCGATCATCTTGAAACGTTCAGATCACTTACAACTCAATAGATTCCACCTTCCTGTAACGTTTCAGCCTGATTGGACCTTGTTTTCACACAAATGAACCCAGAATGATGTGAAATTGTGCTTCGTGCAACATAATTCTGGGTGCCATTTAAAAACCATAAGTGCTAATGACTCCATTCATTTTTGTGGTTGTAGGGGCTGTTGATTGGAGTATACTAAAACAAACCTAACCTCTCTAGGACATTCAGAAGCCAAGTTATAAGCCCACAAAGGTGTAACTGGACTACGTCTTTAAAGTGACACCAGGCCCGGTGACCTTTGGGACATGGTTTTACCCCCTATAGGAATGTGCGATCATCTTGAAACGTTCAGATCAATTACAACTCAATAGATTCTACCGTCCTGTAACGTTTCAGCCTGATTGGACCTTGTTTTCACACAAATGAACCCAGAATGATGTGAAATTGTGCTTCGTGCAACATAATTCTGGGTGCCATTTAAAAACCATAAGTGCTAATGACTCCATTCATTTTGGGGCTGTTGATTGGAGTATACTAAAACAAACCTGATCTCTCTAGGACATTCAGAAGCCAAGTTATATGCCCACAAAGGTGTAACTGGACTACTTCTTTAAATTGACACCAGATCCGGTGACCTTTGGGACATGGTTTGACCCCCTTAGGAAAGTGCTATCATCATGAAACGTTCAGATCACTTACAACTCAATAGATTCTACCTTCCTGTGACATTTCAGCCTGATTGGACCTTGTTTTCACACAAATGAACCCAGAATGATGTGAAATTGTGCTTCGTGCACCATAATTCTGGGTGCCATTTACAAACCATAAGTGCTAATGACTCCATTCCTTTTTGTGGTGTTAGGGGCTGTTGGTTGGAGTACATTAAAACAAACCTGATCTCTCTAGGACATTCAGAAGCCAAGTTATAAGCCCACAAATGTGTAACTGGACTACTTCTTTAAATTGACACCAGATCCGGTGACATTTGGGACATGGTTTGACCCCCTATAGGAATGTGCGATCATCTTGAAACGTTCAGATCACTTACAACTCAATAGATTCCACCTTCCTGTAACGTTTCAGCCTGATTGGACCTTGTTTTCACACAAATGAACCCAGAATGATGTGAAATTGTGCTTCGTGCATCATAATTCTGGGTGCCATTTAAAAACCATAAGTGCTAATGACTCCATTCATTTTTGTGGTTGTAGGGGCTGTTGATTGGAGTATACTAAAACAAACCCAACCTCTCTAGGACATTCAGAAGCCAAGTTATAAGCCCACAAAGGTGTAACTGGACTACTTCTTTAAAGTGACACCAGGCCCGGTGACCTTTGGGACATGGTTTTACCCCCTATAGGAATGTGCGATCATCTTGAAACGTTCAGATCACTTACAACTCAATAGATTCTACCTTCTTGTAGCGTTTCAGCCTGATTGGACCTTGTTTTCACACAAATGGACCCAGAATGATGTGAAATTGTGCTTCGTGCAACATAATTCTGGGTGCCATTTAAAAACCATAAGTTCTAATGACTCCATTCCTTTTTGTGGTTGTAGGGGCTGTTGATTGGAGTATACTAAAACAAACCTGATCTCTCTAGGACATTCAGAAGCCAAGTTATAAGCCCACAAATGTGTAACTGGACTACTTCTTTAAAGTGACACCAGGCCCGGTGACCTTTGGGACATGGTTTGACCCCCTATAGGAATGTGCGATCATTATGAAACGTTCAGATCACTTACAACTCAATAGATTCTACCTTCTCGTAACGTTTCAGCCTGATTGGACCTTGTTTTCACACAAATGGACCCAGAATGATGTGAAATTGTGCTTCGTGCAACATAATTCTGGGTGCCATTTAAAAACCATAAGAGCTAATGACTCCATTCCTTTTTGTGGTTGTAGGGGCTGTTGATTGGAGTATACTAAAAGAAACCTGATCTCTCTAGGACATTCAGAAGCCAAGTTATGAGCCCACAAATGTGTAACTGGACTACTTCTTTAAATTGACACCAGATCCGGTGACCTTTGGGACATTGTTTCACCCCCTTAGGAAAGTGCTATCATCATGAAACATTCAGATCACTTACAACTCAATAGATTCTACCTTCCTGTAACGTTTCAGCCTGATTGGACCTTGTTTTCACACAAATGAACCCAGAATGATGTGAAATTGTACTTCGTGCAACATAATTCTGGGTGCCATTTAAAAACCATAAGTTCTAATGACTCCATTCATTTTAGTGGTAATGGGGGCTGCTAATTGGAGTACTCTAAAACAAACCTGACTTCTCTAGGATATTCAGAAGCCAAGTTCTAAGCCCACAAAGGTGTAACTGGACTACTTCTTTAAAGTGACACCAGGCCCGGTGACCTTTGGGACATGGTTTGACCCCCTATAGGAATGTGCGATCATCATGAAACGTTCAGATCACTTACAACTCAATAGATTCTACATTCTTGTAACGTTTCAGCCTGATTGGACCTTGTTTTCACACAAATGGACCCAGAATGATGTGAAACTGTGCTTCGTGCAACATAATTCTGGGTGCCATTTACAAACCATAAGTGCTAATGACTCCATTCCTTTTTGTGGTTGTAGGGGCTGTTGGTTGGAGTACATTAAAACAAACCTGATCTCTCTAGGACATTCAGAAGCCAAGTTATAAGCCCACAAATGTGTAACTGGACTACTTCTTTAAATTGACCCCAGATCCAGTGACCTTTGGGACGTGGTTTGACCCCCTTAGGAAAGTGCTATCATCATGAAACATTCAGATCACTTACAACTCAATAGATTCTACCTTCCTGTAACGTTTTAGCCTGATTGTACCTTGTTTTCACACAAATGAACCCAGAATGATGTGAAATTGTGCTTCGTGCAACATAATTCTGGGTGCCATTTAAAAACCATAAGTTCTAATGACTCCATTCCTTTTTGTGGTTGTAGGGGCTGTTGATTGGAGTATACTAAAACAAACCTGATCTCTCTAGGACATTCAGAAACCAAGTTATAAGCCCTCAAAGGTGTAATTAGACTACTTCTTTAAAGTGACACCAGGCCTGGTGACCTTTGGGACATGGTTTCATCCCCTTAGGAAAGTACTATCATCATGAAACGTTCAGATCACTTACAACTCAATAGATTCTACCTTCCTGTAACGTTTCAGCCTGATTGGACCTTGTTTTCACACAAATGAACCCAGAATGATGTGAAATTGTGCTTTGTGCCGCATAATTCTGGGTGCCATTTAAAAACCATAAGTGCTAATGACTCCATTCCTTTTTGTGGTTGTAGGGGCTGTTGATTGGAGTATAATAAAACAAACCTGATCTCTCTAGGACATTCAGAAGCCACGTTATAAGCCCACAAATGTGTAACTGGACTACTTCTTTAAATTGACACCAGATCCGGTGACCTTTGGGACATGGTTTGACCCCCTTAGGAAAGTGCTATCATCATGAAACGTTCAGATCACTTACAACTCAATAGATTCTACCTTCCTGTAACGTTTCAGCCTGATTGGACCATGTTTTCACACAAATGGACCCAGAATGATGTGAAATTGTGCTTCGTGCAACATAATTCTGGGTGCCATTTACAAACCATAAGTGCTAATGACTCCATTCCTTTTTGTGGTTGTAGGGCCTGTTGATTGGAGTACAATAAAACAAACCTGATCTCTATAGGACATTCAGAAGCCAAGTTATAAGCCCACAAATGTGTAACTGGACTACTTCTTTAAAGTGACACCAGATCCGGTGACCTTTGGGACATGGTTTTACCCCCTATAGGAATGTGCGATCATCTTGAAACGTTCAGATAACTTACAACTCAATAGATTCTACCTTCTTGTAACGTTTCAGCCTGATTGGACCTCGTTTCACTCAAATGAACCCAGAATGATGTGAAATTGTGCTTCGTGCAACATAATTCTGGGTGCCATTTAAAAACCATAAGTGCTAATGACTCCATTCCTTTTAGTGGTAATGGGGGCTGCTAATTGGAGTACTCTAAAACAAACCTGACCTCTCTAGGATATTCAGAAGCCGAGTTATAAGCCCACAAAGGTGTAACTGGACTACTTCTTTAAATTGACACCAGATCCGGTGACCTTTGGGACATTGTTTGACCCCCTTAGGAAAGTGCGATCATCTTGAAACGTTCAGATCACTTAAAACTCAATAGATTCTACCTTCTTGTAACGTTTCAGCCTGATTGGACCTTGTTTTCATACAAATGGTCCCAGAATGATGTGAAATTGTGCTTAGTGCAACATAATTCTGGGTGCCATTTACAAACCATAAGTGCTAATGACTCCATTCCTTTTTATGGTTGTAGAGGCTGTTGATTGGAGTACACTAAAACAAACCTGATCTCTCTAGGACATGTAGAAGCCAAGTTATGAGCCCACAAATGTGTAACTGGACTACTTCTTTAAATTGACACCAGATCCGGTGACCTTTGGGACATGGTTTCACCCCCTTAGGATAGTGCTATCATCATGAAACATTCAGATCACTTACAACTCAATAGATTCTACCTTCCTGTAACGTTTCAGCCTAATTGGACCTTGTTTTCACACAGATGAACCCAGAATGATGTGAAATTGTGCTTCGTGCAACATAATTCTGGGTGCCATTTACAAACCTTAAGTGCTAATGACTCCATTCCTTTTTGTGGTTGTAGGGGCTGTTGATTGGAGTACACTAAAAAAACCTGATCTCTCTAGGACATTCAGAAGCCAAGTTATAAGCCCACAAATGTGTAACTGGACTACTTCTTTAAAATGACACCAGATCCGGTGACCTTTGGGACATAGTTTGACCCCCTTAGGAAAGTGCTATCATCATGAAACGTTCAGATCACTTACAACTCAATAGATTCTACCTTCCTGTAACGTTTCAGCCTGACTGGACCTTGTTTTCACACAAATGAACCCAGAATGATGTGAAATTGTGCTTCGTGCAACATAATTCTGGGTGCCATTTAAAAACCATAAGTTCTAATGACTCCATTCCTTTTAGTGGTAATGGGGGCTGCTAATTGGAGTAGATGCGCAGTCGGAGACGATCAGAGCAGAAAACAGCAGCAGGGTCAGCGCAGTCGCTGACGCCGACGAGCAGATCAGAAAAAAGCAGCAGGAGATGTGCAGACGCAGACGCTGGTCCTGCTGCTGTTTTCTGCAATGCTCATCGGTGTTGGCGACTACGTTGATCCTGCTTCTGTTTTCTGCTCTGCTCATTGGCGTCTGCGACTGCGCATCACCTGCTGCTTTTTTCTGCTCTGCTCGTCGGCGATTGCGCTTGTCCTGCTGCTGTTTTCTGCACTGCTCATCGGCGTCTGCGACTCCGCTGGTCCTGCTGCTGTTCTCTGTTCTGCTCGTCGGCGACTGCGCTGGTCCTGCTGCTGTTTTCTGCACTGCTCATCGGCGTCGGTGACTGTGCTGATCCTGCTGCTGTTTTCTGCTCTGCTCGTAGGCGTCGGCGACTGCGCTGGTCCTGCTGCTGTTTTCTGCAATGCTCATCGGTGTTGGCGACTACGTTGATCCTGCTTCTGTTTTCTGCTCTGCTCATTGGCGTCTGCGACTGCGCATCACCTGCTGCTTTTTTCTGCTCTGCTCATCAGCATCAGCGACTGCGCTGACCCTGCTGCTGTTTTCTGCTCTGATCTTCTGCGACTTCGGATCTCCTGCTGCTGTTTTCTGCACTGCTCATCGGCGTCAGCGACTGTGCTGATCCTGCTGCTGTTTTCTGCCCTGCTCGTAGGCGTCGACGACTGCGCTGGTCCTGCTGCCATTTTCTGCACTGCTCATCGGCGTCGGCGACTGCGCTGATCCTGCTGCTGTTTTCTGCTCTGCTCGTCGGCGACTGCGCTGATCCTGCTGCTTTTTTCTGCTCTGCTCGTCGGCGTCAGCGACTGCGCTGATCCTGCTGCTGTTTTCTGCTCTGCTCGTAGGCGTCGGCGACTGCGCATCTCCTGCTGCTGTTTTTTGCTCTGCTCGTCGGCGTCTGCTCTGCTCGTCGGCATCTGCGACTGCGCTGGTCCTGCTGCTGTTTTCTGCTCTGCTCGTCGGCAACTGCGCTGGTCCTGCTGGTGTTTTCAGCACTGTACATCGGCGTCGGCGACTGCGCTGGTCCTGGTGTTGTTTTCGCCTCTGCTCGTCGGCGTCTGCGACTGCGCTGGTCCTGCTGCTGTTTTCTGCTCTGCTCGCCGGCGACTACGCTGGTCCTGCTGCTGTTTTCTGCACTGCTCATCGGCGTCGGCGACTGTGCTGATCCTGCTGCTGTTTTCTGCTCTGCTCGTAGGCGTTGGCGACTGCGCTGATCCTGCTGCTGTTTTCTGCTCTGCTCATCGGCGTCAGCGACTGGGCTGATCCTGCTGCTGTTTTCTGGTCTGCTCGTCTGCGTCAGCGAATGCGCTGATCCTGCTGCTGTTTCCTGCTCTGCTCGTCGCCGTCGGCGACTTCGCTGGTCCTGCTGTTGTTTTCTGCTCCGATCGCCAGCGTCGGCGACTGCGCTGGTCCTGCTGCTGTTTTCTGCTCTGCTCGTCGGCGACTGCGCTGGTCCTGCTGCTGTTTTCTGCTCTGCTCGTCGGCGACTGCGCTGGTCCTGCTGCTGTTTTCTGCTCTGCTCGTCGGCGACTGCGCTGGTCCTGCAGTTGCTTTCGCCTCTGCTCGTAGGCGTCTGCTTTGCTCATCGGCGTCTGCGACTGTGCTGGTCCTGCTGCTGTTTTCTGCTCTGCTCATTGGCGTCTGCGACTGCGCATCTCCTGCTGCTTTTTTCTGCTCTGCTCGTCGGCGTCAGCGACTGCGCTGACCCTGCTGCTGTTTTCTGCTCTGATCGTCTGCGACTGTGCATCTCCTGCTGCTGTTTTTTGCTCTGCTCGTCGGCGTCAGCGACTGCGCTGATCCTGCTGCTGTTTTCTGCTCTCCTCGTCGGCATCTGTGACTGCGCATCTCCTGCTGCTGTTTTTTTGCTCTGCTCGTAGGTGATTGCACTTGTCCTGCTGCTGTTTTCTGCTCTGCTCATCGGCGTCGGTTACTGCGCTGATCCTGCTGCTGTTTTCTGCTCTGCTCATCTGCGTCAGCGAATGCAATGATCCTGCTGCTGTTTCCTGCTCTGCTCGTCCCAGTCGGCGACTGTGCTGGTCCTGCTGTTGTTTTCTGCTCTGATCATCGGCGTCGGCGACTGCGCTGGTCCTGCTGCTGTTTTCTTCTCTGCTCGTCGGCGTCTGCTCTGCTCGTCGGCGTCTGCGAATGCGCTGATCCTGCTGCTGTTTCCTGCTCTGCTCGTCGCCGTCGGAGACTGCGCTGGTTCTGCTGCTGTATTCTGCTCTGCTTGTCTGCGTCAGCGAATGCGCTGATCCTGCTGCTGTTTCCTGCTCTGCTCTTTGCCGTCGGCGACTGCGCTGGTCCTGCTGTTGTTTTCTGCTCTGATCGTCGGCAACTGCGCTGTTCATGCTGCTGTTTTTCTCCCTGCTTGTCGGCGTCTGCTCTGCTCGTCGGCGTCTGCGACTATGCTGGTCGTGCTGCTGTTTTCTGCTCTGCTCATCGGTAACTGCGCTGGTCCTGCTGGTGTTTTCTGCACTGCTCATCGGCGTAGGCGACTGCGCTGGTCCTGGTGTTGTTTTCGCCTCTGCTCGTCTGCGTCTGCTCTGCTCATCGGTGTCTGCGACTGCACTGGTCCTGCTGTTGTTTTCGCCTCTGCTCGTCTGCGTCTGCTCTGCTCGTCGGCGTCTGCAACTGCGCTGGTCCTGCTTCTGTTTTCTGCTCTGCTCGTCGGCAAATGCGCTGGTCCTGCTGCTGTTTTCTGCACTGCTCATCGGCGTCAGCGACTGTGCTGGTCCTGCTGCTGTTTTCTGCTCTGCTTGTAGGCGTCGGCGACTGCGCTGGTCCTGCTGCTGTTTTCTGCACTGCTCATCGGCGTCTGCGACTGCGCTGGTCCTGCTGCTGTTTTCCGCCGATGAGCAGTGCAGAAAACAGCAGCAGGTCCAGCGCAGTCGCCGACGCCTACGAGCAGAGCAGAAAACAGCAGTAGGATTAGCACAGTCGCTGACGCCGATGAGCAGTGCAGAAAAAAGCAGCAGGACCAGCACAGTCGCCGACGAGCAGAGCAGAAAACAGTAACAGGACCAGCGCAGTCGCAGATGCCGACGAGCAGAGGCGAAAACAACAGCAGGACCAGCGCAGTCGCCAACGCCGATGAGCAGTGCAGAAAACACCAGCAGGACTAGCGCAGTCGCCGATGAGCAGAGCATAAAACAGCAGCAGGACCAGCCTAGTCGAAGACTCCGACGAGCAGAGCAGATGCCGACAAGCAGAGAATAAAACAGCAGCATGACCAGGGCAGTCGCCGACGAGCAGAGCAGAAAACAACAGAAGGACCAGCGCAGTCGCCGAAAAGCGAAGAGCAGAGCAGGAAACAGCAGCAGGATCAGCGCATTTGCTGACGCGGACAAGCAGAGCAGAAAACAGCAGCAGGATTAGCGCAGTAGCCGACGCCGATGAGCAGAGCAGAAAACAGCAGCAGGACCAGCGCAGTCGCCGACGAGCAGAGCAAAAAAGAGCAGCAGGAGATGCGCAGTCGCAGAAGCCGACGAGCAGAGCAGAAAACAGCAGCAGGAGATGCGCAGTCGCAGACGATCAGAGTAGAAAACAGCAGCATCTCCTGCTGCTTTTTTCTGCTCTGCTCGTCGGCGTCAGCGACTGCGCTGACCCTGCTGCTGTTTTCTGCTCTGATCGTCTCCGACTGCGCATCTCCTGCTGCTGTTTTTTGCTCTGCTCGTCGGCGTCGGCGACTGCGCTGATCCTGCTGCTGTTTTCTTCTCTGCTCGTAGGCGTCGGCGACTGCGCTGGTCCTGCTGCTGTTTTCTGCACTGCTCATCGGCGTCGCCGACTGCGCTGATCCTGCTGCTGTTTTCTGCTCTGCTCGTAGGCGTCGCTGACTGCGCTGGTCCTGCTGTTGTTTTCGCCTCTGCTCGTCTGCGTCTGCTCTGCTCGTCGGCGTCTGCGACTGCGCTGGTCCTGCTGTTGTTTTCGCCTCTGCTCGTCTGCGTCTGCTCGGCTCGTCGCCGTCTGCGACTGCGCTGGTCCTGCTGCTGTTTTCTGCTCTGCTGGTCGGCGACTGCGCTGGTCCTGCTGCTGTTTTCTGCACTGCTCATCGGCGTCGGCGACTGCGGTGATCCTGCTGCTGTTTTCTGCTCTGCTCATTAGCGTCTGAGACTGCGCATCTCCTGCTGCTTTTTTCTGCTCTGCTCGTCGGCGTCAGCGACTGCGCTGACCCTGCTGCTGTTTTCTGCTCTGATCGTCTCCGACTGCGCATCTCCTGCTGCTGTTTTTTGCTCTGCTCGTCGGCGTCAGCGACTGCGCTTATCCTGCTGCTGTTTTCTGCTCTGCTCGTCGGCGTCTGCGACTGCGCATCTCCTGCTGCTGTTTTTTGCTCTGCTCGTTGGCGACTGCGCTGGTCCTTCTGCTGTTTTCTGCTCTGCTCATCGGCGTCGGCTACTGCGCTGATCCTTCTGCTGTTTTCTGCTCTGCTTGTCTGCGTCAGCGAATGCGCTGATCCTGCTGCTGTTTCCTGCTCTGCTCGTCGCCGTCGGCGACTGCGCTGGTCCTGCTGTTGTTTTCTGCTCTGATCGTCGGCGTCGGCGACTGTGCAGGTCCTGCTGCTGCTTTCTTGTCTGCTCGTCGGCGTCTGCTCTGCTCATCGGCGTCTGCGACTGCGCTGGTCCTGCTGCTGTTTTCTGCTCTGCTCATCGGCGTCGGCGACTGGGCTGATCCTGCTGTTTTTTTCGCCTCTGCTCGTCGGCGTCTGCGACTGCGCTGGTCTTGCTGCTGTTTTCTGCTCTGCTCGTCGGCGACTGCGCTGGTCCTGCTGCTGTTTTCTGCACTGCTCATCGGCGTCGGCGACTGCGGTGATCCTGCTGCTGTTTTCTGCTCTGCTCGTCGGCGTCGGCGAATGCGCTGGTCCTGCTGCTATTTTCTGCTCTGCTCATCGGCGTCAGCGACTGGGATGATCCTGCTGCTGATTTCTGCTCTGCTCGTCTGCGTCAGCGAATGCGCTGATCCTGCTGTTGTTTTCTGCTCTGCTCATCGCCGTCGGCGCCTGCGCTGGTCCTGCTGTTGTTTTCTTCTCTGCTCGTCAGCGTCTGCTCTGCTCGTCGGCGTCGGCGACTGCGCTGGTCCTGCTGCTGTTTTCTGCTCTGCTCGTCGTTTACTGCGCTGGTCCTGCTAGTGTTTTCTGCACTGCTCATCGGCGTCGGTGACTGTGCTGATCCTGCGGCTGTTTTCTGCCCTTCTCGTCGGCGACTGCGCAGGTCCTGCTGGTGTTTTCTGCTCTGCTCAATGGCGACTGCGCTGTTCCTGCTGCTGTTTTCTGCTCTGCTCGTCGGCGACTGCGCTGGTCCTGCTGCTGTTTTCTTCTCTGCTCGTCGGCGACTGCGCTGGTCCTGCTGCTGTTTTCTGCACTGCTCATCGGCGTCAGCGACTGCGCTGGTCCTGCTGTTGTTTTCGCCTCTGCTCGTCGGCGTCTGCTCTGCTCGTCGACGTCTGCGACTGCGCTGGTCCTGCTGCTGTTTTCTGCTCTGCTCGTTGGTGTCTGCGACTGCTCATCTCCTGCTGCTTTTTTCTGCTCTGCTCGTCGGCGTCAGCTACTGCGCTGATCCTGCTGCTGTTTTATGCTCTGCTCGTCGGTGTCAGTGACTACGCTGATCCTGCTGCTGTTTTTTGCTCTGCTCGTCGGCGACTGCGCTGGTCCTGTTGCTGTTTTCTGCACTGCTCATCGGCGTCGGCGACTGCGCTGATCGTGCTGCTGTTTTCTGCTCTGCTCGTAGGCGTCGGCGACTGCGCTGGTCCTGCTGCTGTTTTCTGCACTGCTCATCGGCGTCGGCGAGTGCGCTGGTCCTGCTGTTGTTTTCGCCTCTGCTCGTCAGCGTCTGCTCTGCTCGTCGGCGTCTGCGACTGCGCTGGTCCTGCTGTTGTTTTCGCCTCTGCTCGTCTGCGTCTGCTCTGCTCGTCGGCGTCTGCGACTGCGCTGGTCCTGCTGCTGTTTTCTGCTCTGCTCGTCGTGACTGCGCTGGTCCTGCTGCTGTTTTCTGCACTCCTCATTGGTTTCGGCGACTGCGTTGATCCTGCTGCTGTTTTCTGCTCTGCTCATTGGCGTCTGCGACTGCGCATCTCCTGCTGTTTTTTTCTGCTCTGCTCGTCTGCGTCAGCGACTGCGCTGACCCTGCTGCTGTTTTCTGCTCTGATCGTCTCCGACTGCGCATCTCCTGCTGCTGTTTTTTGCTCTGCTCGTCGTCGTCAGCGACGGCGCTTATCCTGCTGCTGTTTTCTGCTCTGCTCGTCGGTGTCTGCGACTGCGCATCTCCTGCTGCTGTTTTTTGCTCTGCTCGTCGGCGACTGTGCTGGTCCTGCTGCTGTTTTCTGCTATGCTCATCGGCGTCGGCTACTGCGCTTATCCTTCTGCTGTTTTCTGCTCTGCTTGTCTGCTTCAGCGAATGTGCTGATCCTGCTGCTGTTTCCTGCTCTGCTCGTCACCGTCGGTGACTGCGCTGGTCCTGCTGTTGTTTTCTGCTCTGATCGTCGGCGTCGGCGACTGCGCTGGTCCTGCTGCTGTTTTCTTCTCTGCTCGTCAGCGTCTGCTCTGCTCGTCGGCGTCTGCGACTGCGCTGGTCCTGCTGCTGTTTTCTGCTCTGCTCGTTGGCGTCTGTGACTGCACATCTCCTGCTGCTGTTTTTTGCTCTGCTCGTCGGCGACTGCGCTTGTCCTGCTGCTGTTTTCTGCTCTGCTCATCGGCATCGGCTACTTTCCTAAGGGGGTCAAACCATGTCCCAAAGGTCACCAGATCTGGTGTCAATTTAAAGAAGTAGTCCAGTTACACCTTTGTTGGCTTATAACTTGGCTTCTGAATGTCCTAGAGAGATCAGGTTTGTTTTAGTGTACTCCAATCAACAGCCCCTACAACCACAAAAAGGAATGGAGTCATTAGCACTTATGGTTTGGACATGGCACCCAGAATTATGTTGCACGAAGCACAATTTCACATCATTCTGGGTCCATTTGTGTGAAAACAAGGTCCAATCAGGCTGAAACGTTACAAGAAGGTAGAATCTATTGAGTTGTAAGTGATCTGAACGTTTCATGATGATCGCACATTCCTATAGGGGGTCAAACCATGTCCCAAAGGTCACCGGGCCTGGTGTCACTTTAAAGAAGTAGTCCAGTTACACATTTGTGGGATTATAACTTGGCTTCTGAATATCCTAGAGAGGTCAGGTTTGTTTTAGACTACTCCAATTAACAGCCCCCATTACCCCAAATAGGAATGGAGTCATTAGCGCTTATGGTTTTTAAATGGCACCCAGAATTATGTTGCACGATGCACAATTTCACATCAATCTGGGTTCATTTGTGTGAAAACAAGGTCCAATAAGGCTGAAACGTTACAGGATGTAGAATCTATTGAGTTGTAAGTGATCTGAACGTTTCATGATGATAGCACTTTCCTAAAGTGGTCAAACCATGTCCCAGAGGTCACCGGATCTGGTGTCAATTTAAAGAAGTAGTCCAGTTACACCTTTGTGGGCTTATAACTTGGCTTCTGAATGTCCTAGAGAGATCAGGTTTGTTTTAGTGTACTCCAATCAACAGCCCCTACAACCACAAAAAGGAATGGAGTCATTAGCACTTATGGTTTGTAAATGGCACCCAGAACTATGTTGCACGAAGCACAATTTCACATCATTCTGGGTCCATTTGTGTGAAAACAAGGTCCAATAAGGCTGAAACGTTACAGGATGTAGAATCTATTGAGTTGTAAGTGATCTGAACGTTTCATGATGATAGCACTTTCCTAAAGTGGTCAAACCATGTCCCAGAGGTCACCGGATCTGGTGTCAATTTAAAGAAGTAGTCCAGTTACACATTTGTGGGCTTATAACTTGGCTTCTGAATGTCCTAGAGAGATCAGGTTTGTTTTAATGTCCTCCAATCAACAGCCCCTACAACCACAAAAAGGAATGGAGTCATTAGCACTTATGGTTTGTAAATGGCACCCAGAATTATGTTGCACGAAGCACAATTTCACATCATTCTGGGTCCATTTGTGTGAAAACAAGGTCCAATCAGGCTGAAACGTTACAAGAAGGTAGAATCTATTGAGTTGTAAGTGATCTGAACATTTCATGATGATCGTACATTCCTATAGGGGGTCAAACCATGTCCCAAAGGTCATCGGGCCTGGTGTCACTTTAAAGAAGTAGTCCAGTTACACCTTTGTTGGCTTATAACTTGGCTTTTGAATATCCTAGAGAGGTCAGGTTTCTTTTAGAGTACTCCAATTAACAGCCCCCATTACCCCAAAAAGGAATGGAGTCATTAGCACTTATGGTTTGTAAATGGCACCCAGAATTATGTTGCACGAAGCACAATTTCACATCATTCTGGGTTCATTTGTGTGAAAACAAGGTCCAATCAGGCTGAAACGTTACAGGAAGGTAGAATCTATTGAGTTGTAAGTGATCTGAACGTTTCATGATGATAGCACTTTCCTAAGGGGGTCAAACCATGTCCCAAAGGTCACCAGATCTGGTGTCAATTTAAAGAAGTAGTCCAGTTACACCTTTGTTGGCTTATAACTTGGCTTCTGAATGTCCTAGAGAGATCAGGTTTGTTTTAGTGTACTCCAATCAACAGCCCCTACAACCACAAAAAAGAATGGAGTCATTAGCACTTGTGGTTTGTAAATGGCACCCAGAATTATGTTGCACGAAGCACAATTTCACATCATTCTGGGTCCATTTGTGTGAAAACAAGGTCCAATCAGGCTGAAACGTTACAAGAAGGTAGAATCTATTGAGTTGAAAGTGATCTGAACGTTTCATGATGATCACACATTCCTATAGGGGGTCAAACCATGTCCCAAAGGTCACCGGGCCTGGTGTCACTTTAAAGAAGTAGTCCAGTTACACCTTTGTGGGCTTATAACTTGGCTTCTGAATATCCTAGAGAGGTCAGGATTGTTTTGGAGTACTCAAATTAACAGCCCCCATTACCCCAAACAGGAATAGAGTCATTAGCACTTATGGTTTTTAAATGGCACCCAGAATTATGTTGCACGAAGCACAATTTCACATCATTCTGGGTTCATTTGTGTGAAAACAAGGTCAAATCAGGCTGAAACATTACAGGAAGGTAGAATCTATTGAGTTGTAAGTGATCTGAACGTTTCATGACGATAGCACTTTCCTAAGGGTGTCAAACCATGTCCCAAAGATCACCGGATCTGGTGTCAATTTAAAGAAGTAGTCCAGTTACACATTTGTGGGCTTATAACTTGGCTTCTGAATGTCCTAGAGAGATCAGGTTTGTTTTAATGTACTCCAATCAACAGCCCCTACAACCACAAAAAGGAATGGAGTCATTAGCACTTATGGTTTGTAAATGGCACCCAGAATTATGTTGCACGAAGCACAATTTCACATCATTCTGGGTCCATTTGTGTGAAAACAAGGTCCAATCAGGCTGAAACGTTACAAGAAGGTAGAATCTATTGAGTTGTAAGTGATATGGACGTTTCATGATGATAGCACTTTCCTAAGGGGGTCAAACCATGTCCCAAAGGTCACCGGATCTGGTGTCAATTTAAAGTAGTAGTCCAGTTACACCTTTGTGGGCTTATAACTTGGCTTCTGGATGTCCTAGAGAGGTCAGGTTTGTTTTATTGTACTCCAATCAACAGCCCCTACAACCACAAAAAAGAATGGAGTCATTAGCACTTATGGGTTGTAAATGGCACCCAGAATTATGTTGCACGAAGCACAATTTCACATAATTCTGGGTCCATTGTGTGAAAAGAAGGTCCAATCAGGCTGAAACGTTACAAGAAGGTAGAATCTATTGAGTTGTAAGTGATCTGAAAGTTTCATGATGATCGCACATTCCTATAGGGGGTCAAACCATGTCCCAAAGGTCACCGGGCCTGGTGTCACTTTAAAGAAGTAGTCCAGTTACACCTTTGTGGGCTTATAACTTGGCTTCTGAATATCCTAGAGAGGTCAGGTTTGTTTTAGAGTACTCCAATTAACAGCCCCATTACCCCAAAAAGGAATGGAATCATTAGCACTTATGGTTTTTAAATGACACCCAGAATTATGTTGCACGAAGCACAATTTCACATCATTCTGGGTTCATTTGTGTGAAAACAAGGTCCAGTCAGGCTGAAACGTTACAGGAAGGTAGAATCTATTGAGTTGTAAGTGATCTGAATGTTTCATGATGATAGCACTTTCCTAAGGGGGTCAAACCATGTCCCAAAGGTCACCAGATCTGGTGTCAATTTAAAGAAGTAGTCCAGTTACACCTTTGTTGGCTTATAACTTGGCTTCTGAATGTCCTAGAGAGATCAGGTTTGTTTTAGTGTACTCCAATCAACAGCCCCTACAACCACAAAAAGGAATGGAGTCATTAGCACTTATGGTTTGGACATGGCACCCAGAATTATGTTGCACGAAGCACAATTTCACATCATTCTGGGTCCATTTGTGTGAAAACAAGGTCCAATCAGGCTGAAACGTTACAAGAAGGTAGAATCTATTGAGTTGTAAGTGATCTGAACGTTTCATGATGATCGCACATTCCTATAGGGGGTCAAACCATGTCCCAAAGGTCACCGGGCCTGGTGTCACTTTAAAGAAGTAGTCCAGTTACACATTTGTGGGATTATAACTTGGCTTCTGAATATCCTAGAGAGGTCAGGTTTGTTTTAGACTACTCCAATTAACAGCCCCCATTACCCCAAATAGGAATGGAGTCATTAGCGCTTATGGTTTTTAAATGGCACCCAGAATTATGTTGCACGATGCACAATTTCACATCAATCTGGGTTCATTTGTGTGAAAACAAGGTCCAATAAGGCTGAAACGTTACAGGATGTAGAATCTATTGAGTTGTAAGTGATCTGAACGTTTCATGATGATAGCACTTTCCTAAAGTGGTCAAACCATGTCCCAGAGGTCACCGGATCTGGTGTCAATTTAAAGAAGTAGTCCAGTTACACCTTTGTGGGCTTATAACTTGGCTTCTGAATGTCCTAGAGAGATCAGGTTTGTTTTAGTGTACTCCAATCAACAGCCCCTACAACCACAAAAAGGAATGGAGTCATTAGCACTTATGGTTTGTAAATGGCACCCAGAACTATGTTGCACGAAGCACAATTTCACATCATTCTGGGTCCATTTGTGTGAAAACAAGGTCCAATAAGGCTGAAACGTTAGAGGATGTAGAATCTATTGAGTTGTAAGTGATCTGAACGTTTCATGATGATAGCACTTTCCTAAAGTGGTCAAACCATGTCCCAGAGGTCACCGGATCTGGTGTCAATTTAAAGAAGTAGTCCAGTTACACATTTGTGGGCTTATAACTTGGCTTCTGAATGTCCTAGAGAGATCAGGTTTGTTTTAATGTCCTCCAATCAACAGCCCCTACAACCACAAAAAGGAATGGAGTCATTAGCACTTATGGTTTGTAAATGGCACCCAGAATTATGTTGCACGAAGCACAATTTCACATCATTCTGGGTCCATTTGTGTGAAAACAAGGTCCAATCAGGCTGAAACGTTACAAGAAGGTAGAATCTATTGAGTTGTAAGTGATCTGAACATTTCATGATGATCGTACATTCCTATAGGGGGTCAAACCATGTCCCAAAGGTCATCGGGCCTGGTGTCACTTTAAAGAAGTAGTCCAGTTACACCTTTGTTGGCTTATAACTTGGCTTTTGAATATCCTAGAGAGGTCAGGTTTCTTTTAGAGTACTCCAATTAACAGCCCCCATTACCCCAAACAGGAATAGAGTCATTAGCACTTATGGTTTTTAAATGGCACCCAGAATTATGTTGCACGAAGCACAATTTCACATCATTCTGGGTTCATTTGTGTGAAAACAAGGTCCAATCAGGCTGAAACGTTACAGGAAGGTAGAATCTATTGAGTTGTAAGTGATCTGAACGTTTCATGATGATAGCACTTTCCTAAGGGGGTCAAACCATGTCCCAAAGGTCACCAGATCTGGTGTCAATTTAAAGAAGTAGTCCAGTTACACCTTTGTTGGCTTATAACTTGGCTTCTGAATGTCCAAGAGAGATCAGGTTTGTTTTAGTGTACTCCAATCAACAGCCCCTACAACCACAAAAAAGAATGGAGTCATTAGCACTTGTGGTTTGTAAATGGCACCCAGAATTATGTTGCACGAAGCACAATTTCACATCATTCTGGGTCCATTTGTGTGAAAACAAGGTCCAATCAGGCTGAAACGTTACAAGAAGGTAGAATCTATTGAGTTGAAAGTGATCTGAACGTTTCATGATGATCACACATTCCTATAGGGGGTCAAACCATGTCCCAAAGGTCACCGGGCCTGGTGTCACTTTAAAGAAGTAGTCCAGTTACACCTTTGTGGGCTTATAACTTGGCTTCTGAATATCCTAGAGAGGTCAGGTTTGTTTTGGAGTACTCAAATTAACAGCCCCCATTACCCCAAACAGGAATAGAGTCATTAGCACTTATGGTTTTTAAATGGCACCCAGAATTATGTTGCACGAAGCACAATTTCACATCATTCTGGGTTCATTTGTGTGAAAACAAGGTCAAATCAGGCTGAAACATTACAGGAAGGTAGAATCTATTGAGTTGTAAGTGATCTGAACGTTTCATGACGATAGCACTTTCCTAAGGGTGTCAAACCATGTCCCAAAGATCACCGGATCTGGTGTCAATTTAAAGAAGTAGTCCAGTTACACATTTGTGGGCTTATAACTTGGCTTCTGAATGTCCTAGAGAGATCAGGTTTGTTTTAATGTACTCCAATCAACAGCCCCTACAACCACAAAAAGGAATGGAGTCATTAGCACTTATGGTTTGTAAATGGCACCCAGAATTATGTTGCACGAAGCACAATTTCACATCATTCTGGGTCCATTTGTGTGAAAACAAGGTCCAATCAGGCTGAAACGTTACAAGAAGGTAGAATCTATTGAGTTGTAAGTGATCTGAATGTTTCATGATGATAGCACTTTCCTAAGGGGGTCAAACCATGTCCCAAAGGTCACCAGATCTGGTGTCAATTTAAAGAAGTAGTCCAGTTACACCTTTGTTGGCTTATAACTTGGCTTCTGAATGTCCTAGAGAGATCAGGTTTGTTTTAGTGTACTCCAATCAACAGCCCCTACAACCACAAAAAGGAATGGAGTCATTTGCACTTATGGTTTGGACATGGCACCCAGAATTATGTTGCACGAAGCACAATTTCACATAATTCTGGGTTCATTTGTGTGAAAACAAGGTCCAGTCAGGCTGAAACGTTACAGGAAGGTAGAATCTATTGAGTTGTAAGTGATCTGAAAGTTTCATGATGATCGCACATTCCTATAGGGGGTCAAACCATGTCCCAAAGGTCACCGGGCCTGGTGTCACTTTAAAGAAGTAGTCCAGTTACACCTTTGTGGGCTTATAACTTGGCTTCTGAATATCCTAGAGAGGTCAGGTTTGTTTTAGAGTACTCCAATTAACAGCCCCATTACCCCAAAAAGGAATGGAATCATTAGCACTTATGGTTTTTAAATGACACCCAGAATTATGTTGCACGAAGCACAATTTCACATCATTCTGGGTTCATTTGTGTGAAAACAAGGTCCAGTCAGGCTGAAACGTTACAGGAAGGTAGAATCTATTGAGTTGTAAGTGATCTGAATGTTTCATGATGATAGCACTTTCCTAAGGGGGTCAAACCATGTCCCAAAGGTCACCAGATCTGGTGTCAATTTAAAGAAGTAGTCCAGTTACACCTTTGTTGGCTTATAACTTGGCTTCTGAATGTCCTAGAGAGATCAGGTTTGTTTTAGTGTACTCCAATCAACAGCCCCTACAACCACAAAAAGGAATGGAGTCATTTGCACTTATGGTTTGGACATGGCACCCAGAATTATGTTGCACGAAGCACAATTTCACATCATTCTGGGTCCATTTGTGTGAAAACAAGGTCCAATCAGGCTGAAACGTTACAAGAAGGTAGAATCTATTGAGTTGTAAGTGATCTGAACGTTTCATGATGATCGCACATTCCTATAGGGGGTCAAACCATGTCCCAAAGGTCACCGGGCCTGGTGTCACTTTAAAGAAGTAGTCCAGTTACACATTTGTGGGATTATAACTTGGCTTCTGAATATCCTAGAGAGGTCAGGTTTGTTTTAGACTACTCCAATTAACAGCCCCCATTACCCCAAATAGGAATGGAGTCATTAGCGCTTATGGTTTTTAAATGGCACCCAGAATTATGTTGCACGATGCACAATTTCACATCAATCTGGGTTCATTTGTGTGAAAACAAGGTCCAATAAGGCTGAAACGTTACAGGATGTAGAATCTATTGAGTTGTAAGTGATCTGAACGTTTCATGATGATAGCACTTTCCTAAAGTGGTCAAACCATGTCCCAGAGGTCACCGGATCTGGTGTCAATTTAAAGAAGTAGTCCAGTTACACCTTTGTGGGCTTATAACTTGGCTTCTGAATGTCCTAGAGAGATCAGGTTTGTTTTAGTGTACTCCAATCAACAGCCCCTACAACCAGAAAAAGGAATGGAGTCATTAGCACTTATGGTTTGTAAATGGCACCCAGAACTATGTTGCACGAAGCACAATTTCACATCATTCTGGGTCCATTTGTGTGAAAACAAGGTCCAATCAGGCTGAAACGTTACAAGAAGGTAGAATCTATTGAGTTGTAAGTGATCTGAACATTTCATGATGATCGTACATTCCTATAGGGGGTCAAACCATGTCCCAAAGGTCATCGGGCCTGGTGTCACTTTAAAGAAGTAGTCCAGTTACACCTTTGTTGGCTTATAACTTGGCTTTTGAATATCCTAGAGAGGTCAGGTTTCTTTTAGAGTACTCCAATTAACAGCCCCCATTACCCCAAAAAGGAATGGAGTCATTAGCACTTATGGTTTGTAAATGGCACCCAGAATTATGTTGCACGAAGCACAATTTCACATCATTCTGGGTTCATTTGTGTGAAAACAAGGTCCAATCAGGCTGAAACGTTACAGGAAGGTAGAATCTATTGAGTTGTAAGTGATCTGAACGTTTCATGATGATAGCACTTTCCTAAGGGGGTCAAACCATGTCCCAAAGGTCACCAGATCTGGTGTCAATTTAAAGAAGTAGTCCAGTTACACCTTTGTTGGCTTATAACTTGGCTTCTGAATGTCCTAGAGAGATCAGGTTTGTTTTAGTGTACTCCAATCAACAGCCCCTACAACCACAAAAAAGAATGGAGTCATTAGCACTTGTGGTTTGTAAATGGCACCCAGAATTATGTTGCACGAAGCACAATTTCACATCATTCTGGGTCCATTTGTGTGAAAACAAGGTCCAATCAGGCTGAAACGTTACAAGAAGGTAGAATCTATTGAGTTGAAAGTGATCTGAACGTTTCATGATGATCACACATTCCTATAGGGGGTCAAACCATGTCCCAAAGGTCACCGGGCCTGGTGTCACTTTAAAGAAGTAGTCCAGTTACACCTTTGTGGGCTTATAACTTGGCTTCTGAATATCCTAGAGAGGTCAGGTTTGTTTTAGAGTACTCAAATTAACAGCCCCCATTACCCCAAACAGGAATAGAGTCATTAGCACTTATGGTTTTTAAATGGCACCCAGAATTATGTTGCACGAAGCACAATTTCACATCATTCTGGGTTCATTTGTGTGAAAACAAGGTCAAATCAGGCTGAAACATTACAGGAAGGTAGAACCTATTGAGTTGTAAGTGATCTGAACGTTTCATGACGATAGCACTTTCCTAAGGGTGTCAAACAGTGTCCAAAAGATCACCGGATCTGGTGTCAATTTAAAGAAGTAGTCCAGTTACACATTTGTGGGCTTATAACTTGGCTTCTGAATGTCCTAGAGAGATCAGGTTTGTTTTAATGTACTCCAATCAACAGCCCCTACAACCACAAAAAGGAATGGAGTCATTAGCACTTATGGTTTGTAAATGGCACCCAGAATTATGTTGCACGAAGCACAATTTCACATCATTCTGGGTCCATTTGTGTGAAAACAAGGTCCAATCAGGCTGAAACGTTACAAGAAGGTAGAATCTATTGAGTTGTAGGTGATCTGGACGTTTCATGATGATAGCACTTTCCTAAGGGGGTCAAACCATGTCCCAAAGGTCACCGGATCTGGTGTCAATTTAAAGTAGTAGTCCAGTTACACCTTTGTGGGCTTATAACTTGGCTTCTGGATGTCCTAGAGAGGTCAGGTTTGTTTTATTGTACTCCAATCAACAGCCCCTACAACCACAAAAAAGAATGGAGTCATTAGCACTTATGGGTTGTAAATGGCACCCAGAATTATGTTGCACGAAGCACAATTTCACATAATTCTGGGTCCATTGTGTGAAAACAAGGTCCAATCAGGCTGAAACGTTACAAGAAGGTAGAATCTATTGAGTTGTAAGTGATCTGAACGTTTCATGATGATCGCACATTCCTATAGGGGGTCAAACCATGTCCCAAAGGTCACCGGGCCTGGTGTCACTTTAAAGAAGTAGTCCAGTTACACCTTTGTGGGCTTATAACTTGGCTTCTGAATATCCTAGAGAGGTCAGGTTTGTTTTAGAGTACTCCAATTAACAGCCCCATTACCCCAAAAAGGAATGGAATCATTAGCACTTATGGTTTTTAAATGACACCCAGAATTATGTTGCACGAAGCACAATTTCACATCATTCTGGGTTCATTTGTGTGAAAACAAGGTCCAGTCAGGCTGAAACGTTACAGGAAGGTAGAATCTATTGAGTTGTAAGTGATCTGAATGTTTCATGATGATAGCACTTTCCTAAGGGGGTCAAACCATGTCCCAAAGGTAACCCGATCTGGTGTCAATTTAAAGAATTAGTCCAGTTACACATTTGTGGGCTTATAACTTGGCTTCTGAATGTCCTAGAGAGATCAGGTTTGTTTTAGTGTACTCCAATCAACAGCCCCTACAACCACAAAAAGGAATGGAGTCATTAGCACTTATGGTTTGGAAATGGCACCCAGAATTATTTTGCACGAAGCACAATTTCACATCATTCTGGGTCCATTTGTGTGAAAACAAGGTCCAATCAGGCTGAAACGTTACAAGAAGGTAGAATCTATTGAGTTGTAAGTTATCTGAACGTTTCATGATGATCGCACATTCTTATAGGGGGTAAAACCATGTCCCAAAGGTCACCGGGCCTTGTGTCACTTTAAATAAGTAGTCCAGTTACACCTTTGTGGGTTTATAACTTGGCTTCTGAATGTCCTAGAGAGGTCACGTTTGTTTTAGTGTACTCCAATCAACAGCCCCTACAACCACAAAAAGGAATGGAGTCATTAGCACCTATGGTTTGTAAATGGCACCCAGAATATGTTGAACGAAGCACAATTTCACATCATTCTGGGTCCATTTGTGTGAAAACAAGGTCCAATCAGGCTGAAACGTTACAAGAACGTAGAATCTATTGAGTTGTAAGTGATCTGAACATTTAATGATAATCACACATTCCTATAGGGGGTCAAACCATGTCCCAAAGGTCACCGGGCCTGGTGTCACTTTAAAGAAGTAGTCCAGTAACACATTTGTGGGCTTATAACTTGGCTTCTGAATATCCTAGAGAGGTCAGGTTTGTTTCAGAGTACTCCAATTAACAGCCCCCATTACCCCAAAAATGAATGGAGTCATTAGCACTTATGGTTTTTAAATGGCAGCCAGAATTATGTTGCACGAATCACAATTTCACATCATTCTGGGTTCATTTGTGTGAAAACAAGGTCCAATCAGGCTGAAACGTTACAGGAAGTTAGAATCTATTGAGTTGTAAGTGATCTGAACGTTTCATGATGATAGCACTTTCCTATAGCGGGTAAAACCATGTCCCAAAGGTCACAGGGCCTGGTGTCACTTTAAAGAAGTAGTCCAGTTACACATTTGTGGGCTTATAACTTGGCTTCTGAATGTCCTAGAGAGATCAGGTTTGTTTTAGTGTACTCCAATCATCAGCCCCTACAACCTCAAAAAGAAATGGAGTCATCAGCACTTATGGTTTTTAAATGGCACCCAGAATTATGTTGCACGAAGCACAATTTCACATCATTCTGGGTCCATTTGTGTGAAAACAAGGTCCAATTAGGCTGAAATGTTACAGGAAGGTAGAATCTATTGAGTTGTAAGTGATCTGAACGTTTCATGATGATAGCACTATCCTAAGGGGGTCAAACCATGTCCCAAAGGTCACCGGATCTGGTGTCAATTTAAAGAAGTAGTCCTGTTACACATTTGTGGGCTTATAACTTGGCTTCTGAATATCCTAGAGAGGTCAGGTTTGTTTTAGAGTACTCCAATTAACAGCCCCAATTACCCCAAAAAGGAATGGAGTCATTAGCACTTATGGTTTTTAAATGGCACCCAGAATTATGTTGCACGAAGCACAATTTCACATCATTCTGGGTTCATTTGTGTGAAAACAAGGTCCAATCAGGCAGAAACGTTACAGGAAGGTAGAATCTATTGAGTTGTAAGTGATCTGAAAGTTTCATGATGATAGCACTTTCCTAAGGGGGTCAAACCATGTCCCAAAGGTCACCGGATCTGGTGTCAATTTAAAGAAGTAGTCCAGTTACACATTTGTGGGCTTATAACTTGGCTTCTGAATGTCCTAGAGAGATCAGGGTTGTTTTAGTGTACTCCAATCAACAGCCCCTACAACCACAAAAAGGAATGGAGTCATTAGCACTTATGGTTTGTAAATGGCACCCAGAATTATGTTGCACGAAGCACAATTTCACATCATTCTGGGTCCATTTGTGTGAAAACAAGGTCCAATCAGGCTGAAACGTTACAAGAAGGTAGAATCTATTGAGTTGTAAGTGATATGAACGTTTCATGATGATTACATATTCCTATAGGGGGTCAAACCATGTCCCAAAGGTCACCGGGCCTGGTGTCACTTTAAAGAAGTAGTCCAGTTACACCTTTGTGGGCTTATAACTTGGCTTCTGAATATCCTAGAGAGGTCAGGTTTGTTTTAGAGTACTCCAATCATCAGCCCCTACAACCTCAAAAAGAAATGGAGTCATCAGCACTTATGGTTTTTAAATGGACCCCAGAATTATGTTGCACGAAGCACAATTTCACATCATTCTGGGTCCATTTGTGTGAAAACAAGGTCCAATCAGGCTGAAACGTTACAAGAAGGTAGAATCTATTGAGTTGTAAGTGATCTGAACGTTTCATGATGATCGCACATTCTTATAGGGGGTAAAACCATGTCCCAAAGGTCACCGGGCCTTGTGTCACTTTAAATAAGTAGTCCAGTTACACCTTTGTGGGTTTATAACTTGGCTTCTGAATGTCCTAGAGAGGTCACGTTTGTTTTAGTGTACTCCAATCAACAGCCCCTACAGCCACAAAAAGGAATGGAGTCATTAGCACCTATGGTTTGTAAATGGCACCCAGAATTATGTTGAACGAAGCACAATTTCACATCATTCTGGGTCCATTTGTGTGAAAACAAGGTCCAATCAGGCTGAAACGTTACAAGAACGTAGAATCTATTGAGTTGTAAGTGATCTGAACATTTAATGATAATCACACATTCCTATAGGGGGTCAAACCATGTCCCAATGGTCACCGGGCCTGGTGTCACTTTAAAGAAGTAGTCCAGTAACACATTTGTGGGCTTATAACTTGGCTTCTGAATATCCTAGGGAGGTCAGGTTTGTTTTAGAGTACTCCAATTAACAGCCCCCATTACCCCAAAAATGAATGGAGTCATTAGCACATATGGTTTTTAAATGGCAGCCAGAATTATGTTGCACGAAGCACAATTTCACATCATTCTGGGTTCATTTGTGTGAAAACAAGGTCCAATCAGGCTGAAACTTTACAGGAAGGTAGAATCTATTGAGTTGTAAGTGATCTGAACGTTTCATGATGATAGCACTTTCCTATGGGGGTCGAACCATGTCCCAAACGTCACCGGATCTGGTGTCAATTTAAAGAAGTAGTCCATTTACACCTTTGTGGGCTTATAACTTGGCTTCTGAATATCCTAGAGAGGTCAGGTTTGTTTTAGGGTACTCCAATCAACAGCCCCTATTGCCCCAAAAAGGAATGGAGTCATTAGCTCTTATGGTTTTTAAATGACACCCAGAATTATGTTGCACGAACCACAATTTTACATCATTCTGGGTCCATTTGTGTGAAAACAAGGTCCAATCAGGCTGAAACGCTACAGGAAGGTAGAATCTATTGAGTTGTAAGTGATCTGAACATTTCATGATGATCGCGCATTCCTAAAGGGGTCAAACCATGTCCCAAAGGTCACCGGATCTGGTGTCACTTTAAAGAAGTAGTCCAGTTACACCTTTGTGGGCTTATAACTTGGCTTCTGAATGTCCTAGAGAGATCAGGTTTGTTTTAGTGTACTCCAATCATCAGCCCCTACAACCTCAAAAAGAAATGGAGTCATCAGCACTTATGGTTTTTAAATGGACCCCAGAATTATGTTGCACGAAGCACAATTTCACATCATTCTGGGTCCATTTGTGTGAAAACAAGGTCCAATCAGGCTGAAACGTTACAAGAACGTAGAATCTATTGAGTTGTAAGTGATCTGAACATTTAATGATAATCACACATTCCTATAGGGGGTCAAACCATGTCCCAAAGGTCACCGGGCCTGGTGTCACTTTAAAGAAGTAGTCCAGTAACACATTTGTGGGCTTATAACTTGGCTTCTGAATATCCTAGAGAGGTCAGGTTTGTTTTAGAGTACTCCAATTAACAGCCCCCATTACCCCAAAAATGAATGGAGTCATTAGCACTTATGGTTTTTAAATGGCAGCCAGAATTATGTTGCACGAAGCACAATTTCACATCATTCTGGGTTCATTTGTGTGAAAACAAGGTCCAATCAGGCTGAAACGTTACAGGAAGTTAGAATCTATTGAGTTGTAAGTGATCTGAACGTTTCATGATGATAGCACTTTCCTATAGCGGGTAAAACCATGTCCCAAAGGTCACAGGGCCTGGTGTCACTTTAAAGAAGTAGTCCAGTTACACATTTGTGGGCTTATAACTTGGCTTCTGAATGTCCTAGAGAGATCAGGTTTGTTTTAGTGTACTCCAATCATCAGCCCCTACAACCTCAAAAAGAAATGGAGTCATCAGCACTTATGGTTTTTAAATGGCACCCAGAATTATGTTGCACGAAGCACAATTTCACATCATTCTGGGTCCATTTGTGTGAAAACAAGGTCCAATTAGGCTGAAATGTTACAGGAAGGTAGAATCTATTGAGTTGTAAGTGATCTGAACGTTTCATGATGATAGCACTATCCTAAGGGGGTCAAACCATGTCCCAAAGGTCACCGGATCTGGTGTCAATTTAAAGAAGTAGTCCTGTTACACATTTGTGGGCTTATAACTTGGCTTCTGAATATCCTAGAGAGGTCAGGTTTGTTTTAGAGTACTCCAATTAACAGCCCCCATTACCCCAAAAAGGAATGGAGTCATTAGCACTTATGGTTTTTAAATGGCACCCAGAATTATGTTGCACGAAGCACAATTTCACATCATTCTGGGTTCATTTGTGTGAAAACAAGGTCCAATCAGGCAGAAACGTTACAGGAAGGTAGAATCTATTGAGTTGTAAGTGATCTGAAAGTTTCATGATGATAGCACTTTCCTAAGGGGGTCAAACCATGTCCCAAAGGTCACCGGATCTGGTGTCAATTTAAAGAAGTAGTCCAGTTACACATTTGTGGGCTTATAACTTGGCTTCTGAATGTCCTAGAGAGATCAGGGTTGTTTTAGTGTACTCCAATCAACAGCCCCTACAACCACAAAAAGGAATGGAGTCATTAGCACTTATGGTTTGTAAATGGCACCCAGAATTATGTTGCACGAAGCACAATTTCACATCATTCTGGGTCCATTTGTGTGAAAACAAGGTCCAATCAGGCTGAAACGTTACAAGAAGGTAGAATCTATTGAGTTGTAAGTGATATGAACGTTTCATGATGATTACACATTCCTATAGGGGGTCAAACCATGTCCCAAAGGTCACCGGGCCTGGTGTCACTTTAAAGAAGTAGTCCAGTTACACCTTTGTGGGCTTATAACTTGGCTTCTGAATATCCTAGAGAGGTCAAGTTTGTTTTAGAGTACTCCAATTAACAGCCCCCATTACCACAAAAAGGAATGGAGTCATTAGCACTTATGGTTTTTAAATGGCACCCAGAATTATGTTGCACGAAGCACAATTTCACATCATTCTGGGTTCATTTGTGTGAAAACAAGGTCCAATCAGGCTGAAACTTTACAGGAAGGTAGAATCTATTGAGTTGTAAATGATCTGAACGTTTCATGATGATAGCACTTTCCTATGGGGGTCGAACCATGTCCCAAACGTCACCGGATCTGGTGTCAATTTAAAGAAGTAGTCCATTTACACCTTTGTGGGCTTATAACTTGGCTTCTGAATATCCTAGAGAGGTCAGGTTTGTTTTAGGGTACTCGAATCAACAGCCCCTATTGCCCCAAAAAGGAATGGAGTCATTAGCTCTTATGGTTTTTAAATGACACCCAGAATTATGTTGCACGAACCACAATTTTACATCATTCTGGGTCCATTTGTGTGAAAACAAGGTCCAATCAGGCTGAAACGCTACAGGAAGGTAGAATCTATTGAGTTGTAAGTGATCTGAACGTTTCATGATGATCGCGCATTCCTAAAGGGGTCAAACCATGTCCCAAAGGTCACCGGATCTGGTGTCACTTTAAAGAAGTAGTCCAGTTACACATTTGTGGGCTTATAACTTGGCTTCTGAATGTCCTAGAGAGGTCAGGTTTGTTTTAGTGTACTCCAATCAACAGCCCCTACAACCACAAAAAGGAATGGAGTCAATAGCACTTATGGTTTGTAAATGGCACCCAGAATTATGTTGCACGAAGCACAATTTCACATCATTCTGGGTCCATTTGTGTGAAAACAAGGTCCAATCAGGCTGAAACGTTACAAGAAGGTAGAATCTATTGAGTTGTAAGTGATATGAACGTTTCATGATGATTACATATTCCTATAGGGGGTCAAACCATGTCCCAAAGGTCACCGGGCCTGGTGTCACTTTAAAGAAGTAGTCCAGTTACACCTTTGTGGGCTTATAACTTGGCTTCTGAATATCCTAGAGAGGTCAGGTTTGTTTTAGAGTACTCCAATCATCAGCCCCTACAACCTCAAAAAGAAATGGAGTCATCAGCACTTATGGTTTTTAAATGGACCCCAGAATTATGTTGCACGAAGCACAATTTCACATCATTCTGGGTCCATTTGTGTGAAAACAAGGTCCAATCAGGCTGAAACGTTACAAGAAGGTAGAATCTATTGAGTTGTAAGTGATCTGAACGTTTCATGATGATCGCACATTCTTATAGGGGGTAAAACCATGTCCCAAAGGTCACCGGGCCTTGTGTCACTTTAAATAAGTAGTCCAGTTACACCTTTGTGGGTTTATAACTTGGCTTCTGAATGTCCTAGAGAGGTCACGTTTGTTTTAGTGTACTCCAATCAACAGCCCCTACAGCCACAAAAAGGAATGGAGTCATTAGCACCTATGGTTTGTAAATGGCACCCAGAATTATGTTGAACGAAGCACAATTTCACATCATTCTGGGTCCATTTGTGTGAAAACAAGGTCCAATCAGGCTGAAACGTTACAAGAACGTAGAATCTATTGAGTTGTAAGTGATCTGAACATTTAATGATAATCACACATTCCTATAGGGGGTCAAACCATGTCCCAATGGTCACCGGGCCTGGTGTCACTTTAAAGAAGTAGTCCAGTAACACATTTGTGGGCTTATAACTTGGCTTCTGAATATCCTAGGGAGGTCAGGTTTGTTTTAGAGTACTCCAATTAACAGCCCCCATTACCCCAAAAATGAATGGAGTCATTAGCACATATGGTTTTTAAATGGCAGCCAGAATTATGTTGCACGAAGCACAATTTCACATCATTCTGGGTTCATTTGTGTGAAAACAAGGTCCAATCAGGCTGAAACTTTACAGGAAGGTAGAATCTATTGAGTTGTAAGTGATCTGAACGTTTCATGATGATAGCACTTTCCTATGGGGGTCGAACCATGTCCCAAACGTCACCGGATCTGGTGTCAATTTAAAGAAGTAGTCCATTTACACCTTTGTGGGCTTATAACTTGGCTTCTGAATATCCTAGAGAGGTCAGGTTTGTTTTAGGGTACTCCAATCAACAGCCCCTATTGCCCCAAAAAGGAATGGAGTCATTAGCTCTTATGGTTTTTAAATGACACCCAGAATTATGTTGCACGAACCACAATTTTACATCATTCTGGGTCCATTTGTGTGAAAACAAGGTCCAATCAGGCTGAAACGCTACAGGAAGGTAGAATCTATTGAGTTGTAAGTGATCTGAACATTTCATGATGATCGCGCATTCCTAAAGGGGTCAAACCATGTCCCAAAGGTCACCGGATCTGGTGTCACTTTAAAGAAGTAGTCCAGTTACACCTTTGTGGGCTTATAACTTGGCTTCTGAATGTCCTAGAGAGATCAGGTTTGTTTTAGTGTACTCCAATCATCAGCCCCTACAACCTCAAAAAGAAATGGAGTCATCAGCACTTATGGTTTTTAAATGGACCCCAGAATTATGTTGCACGAAGCACAATTTCACATCATTCTGGGTCCATTTGTGTGAAAACAAGGTCCAATCAGGCTGAAACGTTACAAGAACGTAGAATCTATTGAGTTGTAAGTGATCTGAACATTTAATGATAATCACACATTCCTATAGGGGGTCAAACCATGTCCCAAAGGTCACCGGGCCTGGTGTCACTTTAAAGAAGTAGTCCAGTAACACATTTGTGGGCTTATAACTTGGCTTCTGAATATCCTAGAGAGGTCAGGTTTGTTTTAGAGTACTCCAATTAACAGCCCCCATTACCCCAAAAATGAATGGAGTCATTAGCACTTATGGTTTTTAAATGGCAGCCAGAATTATGTTGCACGAAGCACAATTTCACATCATTCTGGGTTCATTTGTGTGAAAACAAGGTCCAATCAGGCTGAAACGTTACAGGAAGTTAGAATCTATTGAGTTGTAAGTGATCTGAACGTTTCATGATGATAGCACTTTCCTATAGCGGGTAAAACCATGTCCCAAAGGTCACAGGGCCTGGTGTCACTTTAAAGAAGTAGTCCAGTTACACATTTGTGGGCTTATAACTTGGCTTCTGAATGTCCTAGAGAGATCAGGTTTGTTTTAGTGTACTCCAATCATCAGCCCCTACAACCTCAAAAAGAAATGGAGTCATCAGCACTTATGGTTTTTAAATGGCACCCAGAATTATGTTGCACGAAGCACAATTTCACATCATTCTGGGTCCATTTGTGTGAAAACAAGGTCCAATTAGGCTGAAATGTTACAGGAAGGTAGAATCTATTGAGTTGTAAGTGATCTGAACGTTTCATGATGATAGCACTATCCTAAGGGGGTCAAACCATGTCCCAAAGGTCACCGGATCTGGTGTCAATTTAAAGAAGTAGTCCTGTTACACATTTGTGGGCTTATAACTTGGCTTCTGAATATCCTAGAGAGGTCAGGTTTGTTTTAGAGTACTCCAATTAACAGCCCCCATTACCCCAAAAAGGAATGGAGTCATTAGCACTTATGGTTTTTAAATGGCACCCAGAATTATGTTGCACGAAGCACAATTTCACATCATTCTGGGTTCATTTGTGTGAAAACAAGGTCCAATCAGGCAGAAACGTTACAGGAAGGTAGAATCTATTGAGTTGTAAGTGATCTGAAAGTTTCATGATGATAGCACTTTCCTAAGGGGGTCAAACCATGTCCCAAAGGTCACCGGATCTGGTGTCAATTTAAAGAAGTAGTCCAGTTACACATTTGTGGGCTTATAACTTGGCTTCTGAATGTCCTAGAGAGATCAGGGTTGTTTTAGTGTACTCCAATCAACAGCCCCTACAACCACAAAAAGGAATGGAGTCATTAGCACTTATGGTTTGTAAATGGCACCCAGAATTATGTTGCACGAAGCACAATTTCACATCATTCTGGGTCCATTTGTGTGAAAACAAGGTCCAATCAGGCTGAAACGTTACAAGAAGGTAGAATCTATTGAGTTGTAAGTGATATGAACGTTTCATGATGATTACACATTCCTATAGGGGGTCAAACCATGTCCCAAAGGTCACCGGGCCTGGTGTCACTTTAAAGAAGTAGTCCAGTTACACCTTTGTGGGCTTATAACTTGGCTTCTGAATATCCTAGAGAGGTCAAGTTTGTTTTAGAGTACTCCAATTAACAGCCCCCATTACCACAAAAAGGAATGGAGTCATTAGCACTTATGGTTTTTAAATGGCACCCAGAATTATGTTGCACGAAGCACAATTTCACATCATTCTGGGTTCATTTGTGTGAAAACAAGGTCCAATCAGGCTGAAACTTTACAGGAAGGTAGAATCTATTGAGTTGTAAATGATCTGAACGTTTCATGATGATAGCACTTTCCTATGGGGGTCGAACCATGTCCCAAACGTCACCGGATCTGGTGTCAATTTAAAGAAGTAGTCCATTTACACCTTTGTGGGCTTATAACTTGGCTTCTGAATATCCTAGAGAGGTCAGGTTTGTTTTAGGGTACTCGAATCAACAGCCCCTATTGCCCCAAAAAGGAATGGAGTCATTAGCTCTTATGGTTTTTAAATGACACCCAGAATTATGTTGCACGAACCACAATTTTACATCATTCTGGGTCCATTTGTGTGAAAACAAGGTCCAATCAGGCTGAAACGCTACAGGAAGGTAGAATCTATTGAGTTGTAAGTGATCTGAACGTTTCATGATGATCGCGCATTCCTAAAGGGGTCAAACCATGTCCCAAAGGTCACCGGATCTGGTGTCACTTTAAAGAAGTAGTCCAGTTACACATTTGTGGGCTTATAACTTGGCTTCTGAATGTCCTAGAGAGGTCAGGTTTGTTTTAGTGTACTCCAATCAACAGCCCCTACAACCACAAAAAGGAATGGAGTCAATAGCACTTATGGTTTGTAAATGGCACCCAGAATTATGTTGCACGAAGCACAATTTCACATCATTCTGGGTCCATTTGTGTGAAAACAAAGTCCAATCAGGCTGAAACGTTACAAGAAGGGAGAATCTATTGAGTTGTAAGTGAACTGATTGTTTCATGATGATCGCACATTCCTATAGGGGGTCAAACCATGTCCCAAAGGTCAACGGGCCTGGTGTCACTTTAAAGAAGTAGTCCAGTTACACCTTTGTGGGCTTATAACTTGGCTTCTGAATGTCCTAGAGAGATCAGGTTTGTTTTAGTGTACTCCAATCATCAGCCCCTACAACCTCAAAAAGAAATGGAGTCATCAGCACTTATGGTTTTTAAATGGCACCCAGAATTATGTTGCACGAAGCACAATTTCACATCATTCTGGGTTCATTTGTGTGAAAACAAAGTCCAATCAGGCTGAAACGTTACAAGAAGGGAGAATCTATTGAGTTGTAAGTGATCTGAACGTTTCATGATGATCGCACATTCCTATAGGGGGTCAAACCATGTCCCAAAGGTCACCGGGCCTTGTGTCACTTTAAAGAAGTAGTCCAGTTACACCTTTGTGGGCTTATAACTTGGCTTCTGAATATCCTAGAGAGGTCAGGTTTGTTTTAGAGTACTCCAATTAACAGCCCCATTACCCCAAAAAGGAATGGAATCATTAGCACTTATGGTTTTTAAATGACACCCAGAATTATGTTGCACGAAGCACAATTTCACATCATTCTGGGTTCATTTGTGTGAAAACAAGGTCCAGTCAGGCTGAAACGTTACAGGAAGGTAGAATCTATTGAGTTGTAAGTGATCTGAATGTTTCATGATGATAGCACTTTCCTAAGGGGGTCAAACCATGTCCCAAAGGTAACCCGATCTGGTGTCAATTTAAAGAATTAGTCCAGTTACACATTTGTGGGCTTATAACTTGGCTTCTGAATGTCCTAGAGAGATCAGGTTTGTTTTAGTGTACTCCAATCAACAGCCCCTACAACCACAAAAAGGAATGGAGTCATTAGCACTTATGGTTTGGAAATGGCACCCAGAATTATGTTGCATGAAGCACAATTTCACATCATTCTGGGTCCATTTGTGTGAAAACAAGGTCCAATCAGGCTGAAACGTTACAAGAAGGTAGAATCTATTGAGTTGTAAGTGATCTGAACGTTTCATGATGATCGCACATTCTTATAGGGGGTAAAACCATCTCCCAAAGGTCACCGGGCCTTGTGTCACTTTAAATAAGTAGTCCAGTTACACCTTTGTGGGTTTATAACTTGGCTTCTGAATGTCCTAGAGAGGTCAGGTTTGTTTTAGTGTACTCCAATGAACAGCCCCTACAACCACAAAAAAGAATGGAGTCATTAGCACCTATGGTTTGTAAATGGCACCCAGAATTATGTTGAACGAAGCACAATTTCACATCATTCTGGGTCCATTTGTGTGAAAACAAGGTCCAATCAGGCTGAAACGTTACAAGAACGTAGAATCTATTGAGTTGTAAGTGATCTGAACATTTAATGATAATCACACATTCCTATAGGGGGTCAAACCATGTCCCAAAGGTCACCGGGCCTGGTGTCACTTTAAAGAAGTAGACCAGTAACACATTTAAGGGGTTATAACTTGGCTTCTGAATATCCTAGAGAGGTCAGGTTTGTTTTAGAGTACTCCAATTAACAGCCCCCATTACCCCAAAATTGAATGGAGTCATTAGCACTTATGGTTTTTAAATGGCAGCCAGAATTATGTTGCACGAAGCACAATTTCACATCATTCTGGGTTCATTTGTGTGAAAACAAGGTCCAATCAAGCAGAAACGTTACAGGAAGGTAGAATCTATTGAGTTGTAAGTGATCTGAAAGTTTCATGATGATAGCACTTTCCTAAGGGGGTCAAACCATGTCCCAAAGGTCACCGGATCTGGTGTCAATTTAAAGAAGTAGTCCAGTTACACATTTGTGGGCTTATAACTTGGCTTCTGAATGTCCTAGAGAGATCAGGGTTGTTTTAGTGTACTCCAATCAACAGCCCCTACAACCACAAAAAGGAATGGAGTCATTAGCACTTATGGTTTGTAAATGGCACCCAGAATTATGTTGCACGAAGCACAATTTCACATCATTCTGGGTCCATTTGTGTGAAAACAAGGTCCAATCAGGCTGAAACGTTACAAGAAGGTAGAATCTATTGAGTTGTAAGTGATATGAACATTTCATGATGATTACACATTCCTGTAGGGGGTCAAACCATGTCCCAAAGGTCACCGGGCCTGGTGTCACTTTAAAGAAGTAGTCCAGTTACACCTTTGTGGGCTTATAACTTGGCTTCTGAATATCCTAGAGAGGTCATGTTTGTTTTAGAGTACTCCAATTAACAGCCCCCATTACCACAAAAAGGAATGGAGTCATTAGCACTTATGGTTTTTAAATGGCACCCAGAATTATGTTGCACGAAGCACAATTTCACATCATTCTGGGTTCATTTGTGTGAAAACAAGGTCCAATCAGGCTGAAACTTTACAGGAAGGTAGAATCTATTGAGTTGTAAGTGATCTGAACGTTTCATGATGATAGCACTTTCCTAAGGGGGTCAAACCATGTCCAAAACGTCACCGGATCTGGCGTCAATTTAAAGAAGTAGTCCAGTTACACATTTGTGGGCTTATAACTTGGCTTCTGAATGTCCTAGAGAGATCAGGTTTGTTTTAGTGTACTCCAATCAACAGCCCCCATTACCACAAAAAGGAATGGAGTCATTAGCACTTATGGTTTTTAAATGGCACCCAGAATTATGTTGAACGAAGCACAATTTCACATCATTCTGGGTCCATTTGTGTGAAAACAAGGTCCAATCAGGCTGAAACGTTACAAGAACGTAGAATCTATTGAGTTGTAAGTGATCTGAACATTTAATGATAATCACACATTCCTATAGGGGGTCAAACCATGTCCCAAAGGTCACCGGGCCTGGTGTCACTTTAAAGAAGTAGACCAGTAACACATTTAAGGGGTTATAACTTGGCTTCTGAATATCCTAGAGAGGTCATGTTTGTTTTAGAGTACTCCAATTAACAGCCCCCATTACCACAAAAAGGAATGGAGTCATTAGCACTTATGGTTTTTAAATGGCACCCAGAATTATGTTGCACGAAGCACAATTTCACATCATTCTGGGTTCATTTGTGTGAAAACAAGGTCCAATCAGGCTGAAACTTTACAGGAAGGTAGAATCTATTGAGTTGTAAGTGATCTGAACGTTTCATGATGATAGCACTTTCCTAAGGGGGTCAAACCATGTCCAAAACGTCACCGGATCTGGCGTCAATTTAAAGAAGTAGTCCAGTTACACATTTGTGGGCTCGTAACTTGGCTTCTGAATGTCCTAGAGAGATCAGGTTTGTTTTAGTGTACTCCAATCAACAGCCCCTACAACCACAAAAAGGAATGGAGTCATTAGCACTTATGGTTTGTAAATGGCACCCAGAATTATGTTGCACGAAGCACAATTTCACGTCATTCTGGGTCCATTTGTGTGAAAACAAGGTCCAATCAGGCTGAAACAATACAAGAAGGTAGAATCTATTGAGTTGTAAGTGATCTGAACGTTTCATGATGATCGCACATTCCTATAGGGGGTCAAACCATGTCCCAATGGTCACTGGGCCTGGTGTCACTTTAAAGAAGTAGTCCAGTTACACATTTGTGGGCTTATAACTTGGCTTTTGAATGTCCTAGAGAGGTCAGGTTTGTTTTAGTGTACTCCAATCAACAGCCCCTACAACCACAAAAAGGAATGGAGTCATTAGCACTTATGGTTTGTAAATGGCACCCAGAATTATGTTGCACGAAGCACAATTTCACATCATTCTGGGTCCATTTGTGTGAAAACAAGGTCCAATCAGGCTGAAACGTTACAAGAAGGTAGAATCTATTGAGTTGTAAGTGATCTGAACGTTTCATGATAATAACACATTCCTATAGGGGGTCAAACCATGTCCCAAAGGTCACCGGGCCTGGTGTCACTTTAAAGAAGTAGTCCAGTTACACATTTGTGGGCTTATAACTTGGCTTCTGAATATCCTAGAGAGGTCAGGTTTGTTTTAGTGTACTCCAATTAACAGCCCCCATTACCCCAAAAAGGAATGGAGTCATTAGCACTTATGGTTTTTAAATGGCACCCAGAATTATGTTGCACGAAGCACAATTTCACATCATTCTGGGTTCATTTGTGTGAAAACAAGGTCCAATCAGGCTGAAACGTTACAGGAAGGTAGAATCTATTGAGTTGTAAGTGATCTGAACGTTTCATGATGATAGCACTTTCCTATGGGGGTCAAACCATGTCCCAAACGTCACCAGATCTGGTGTCAATTTAAAGAAGTAGTCCATTTACACCTTTGTGGGCTTATAACTTGGCTTCTGAATATCCTAGAGAGGTCAGGTTTGTTTTAGGGTACTCCATTCAAAAGCCCCTATTGCCCCAAAAAGGAATGGAGTCATTAGCTCTTATGGTTTTTAAATGACACCCAGAATTATGTTGCACGAACCACAATTTTACATCATTCTGGGTCCATTTGTGTGAAAACAAGGTCCAATCAGGCTGAAACGCTACAGGAAGGTAGAATCTATTGAGTTGTAAGTGATCTGAACGTTTCATGATGATCGCGCATTCCTAAAGGGGTCAAACCATGTCCCAAAGGTCACCGGATCTGGTGTCAATTTAAAGAAGTAGTCCAGTTACACATTTGTGGGCTTATAACTTGGCTTCTGAATGTCCTAGAGAGATCAGGTTTATTTTAGTGTACTCCAATCAACAGCCCCTACAACCACAAAAAGGAATGGAGTCATTACCACTTATGGTTTGAAAATGGCACCCAGAATTATGTTGCACGAAGCACAATTTCAAATCATTCTAGGTTCATTTGTGTGAAAACAAGAACCAATCAGGCTGAAACGTTACAGGAAGGTAGAATCTATTGAGTTGTAAGTGATCAGAACGTTTAATGATGATAGCACTTTCCTAAGGGGGTCAAACCATGTCCCAAACGTCACCGGATCTGGTGTCAATTTAAATAAGTAGTCCAGTTACACATTTGTGGGCTTATAACTTGGCTTCTGAATGTCCTAGAGAGGTCAGGTTTGTTTTAGTGTACTCCAATCAACAGCCCCTACAACCACAAAAAAGAATGGAGTCAATAGCACTTATGGTTTGTAAATGGCACCCAGAATTATGTTGCACGAAGCACAATTTCACATCATTCTGGGTTCATTTGTGTGAAAACAAAGTCCAATCAGGCTGAAACGTTACAAGAAGGGAGAATCTATTGAGTTGTAAGTGATCTGAACGTTTCATGATGATCGCACATTCCTATAGGGGGTCAAACCATGTCCCAAAGGTCAACGGGCCTGGTGTCACTTTAAAGAAGTAGTCCAGTTACACCTTTGTGGGCTTATAACTTGGCTTCTGAATGTCCTAGAGAGATCAGGTTTGTTTTAGTGTACTCCAATCAACAGGCCCTACAACCACAAAAGGGAATTGAGTCATTAGCACTTATGGTTTGTAAATGGCACCCAGAATTATGTTGCACTAAGCACAATTTCACATCATTCTGGGTTCATTTGTGTGAAAACAAGGTCCAATCAGGCTGAAACTTCACAGGAAGGTAGAATCTATTGAGTTGTAGGTGATCTGAACGTTTCATGATGATAGCACTTTCCTAAGGGGGTCAAACCATGTCCAAAACGTCACCGGATCTGGCGTCAATTTAAAGAAGTAGTCCAGTTACACATTTGTGGGCTTATAACTTGGCTTCTGAATGTCCTAGAGAGATCATGTTTGTTTTAGTGTACTCCAATCAACAGCCCCTACAACCTCAAAAAGGAATGGAGTCATTAGCACTTATGGTTTGTAAATGGCACCCAGAATTATGTTGCACGAAGCACAATTTCACATCATTCTGGGTCCATTTGTGTGAAAACAAGGTCCAATCAGGCTGAAACGTTACAAGAAGGTAGAATCTATTGAGTTGTAAGTGATCTGAACGTTTCATGATGATCGCACATTCCTATAGGGGGTCAAACCATGTCCCAAAGGTCACCGGGCCTGGTGTCACTTTAAAGAAGTAGTCCAGTTACACATTTGTGGGCTTATAACTTGGCTTTTCAATGTCCTAGAGAGGTCAGGTTTGTTTTAGTGTACTCCAATCAACAGCCCCTACAACCACAAAAAGGAATGGAGTCATTAGCACTTATGGTTTGTAAATGGCACCCAGAATTATGTTGCACGAAGCACAATTTCACATCATTCTGGGTCCATTTGTGTGAAAACAAGGTCCAGTCAGGCTGAAACGTTACAGGAAGGTAGAATCTATTGAGTTGTAAGTGATCTGAATGTTTCATGATGATAGCACTTTCCTAAGGGGGTCAAACCATGTCCCAAAGGTAACCCGATCTGGTGTCAATTTAAAGAATTAGTCCAGTTACACATTTGTGGGCTTATAACTTGGCTTCTGAATGTCCTAGAGAGATCAGGTTTGTTTTAGTGTACTCCAATCAACAGCCCCTACAACCACAAAAAGGAATGGAGTCATTAGCACTTATGGTTTGGAAATGGCACCCAGAATTATGTTGCATGAAGCACAATTTCACAGCATTCTGGGTCCATTTGTGTGAAAACAAGGTCCAATCAGGCTGAAACGTTACAAGAAGGTAGAATCTATTGAGTTGTAAGTGATCTGAACGTTTCATGATGATCGCACATTCTTATAGGGGGTAAAACCATCTCCCAAAGGTCACCGGGCCTTGTGTCACTTTAAATAAGTAGTCCAGTTACACCTTTGTGGGTTTATAACTTGGCTTCTGAATGTCCTAGAGAGATCAGGTTTGTTTTAGTGTACTCCAATGAACAGCCCCTACAACCACAAAAAAGAATGGAGTCATTAGCACCTATGGTTTGTAAATGGCACCCAGAATTATGTTGAACGAAGCACAATTTCACATCATTCTGGGTCCATTTGTGTGAAAACAAGGTCCAATCAGGCTGAAACGTTACAAGAACGTAGAATCTATTGAGTTGTAAGTGATCTGAACATTTAATGATAATCACACATTCCTATAGGGGGTCAAACCATGTCCCAAAGGTCACCGGGCCTGGTGTCACTTTAAAGAAGTAGACCAGTAACACATTTAAGGGGTTATAACTTGGCTTCTGAATATCCTAGAGAGGTCAGGTTTGTTTTAGAGTACTCCAATTAACAGCCCCCATTACCCCAAAATTGAATGGAGTCATTAGCACTTATGGTTTTTAAATGGCAGCCAGAATTATGTTGCACGAAGCACAATTTCACATCATTCTGGGTTCATTTGTGTGAAAACAAGGTCCAATCAAGCAGAAACGTTACAGGAAGGTAGAATCTATTGAGTTGTAAGTGATCTGAAAGTTTCATGATGATAGCACTTTCCTAAGGGGGTCAAACCATGTCCCAAAGGTCACCGGATCTGGTGTCAATTTAAAGAAGTAGTCCAGTTACACATTTGTGGGCTTATAACTTGGCTTCTGAATGTCCTAGAGAGATCAGGGTTGTTTTAGTGTACTCCAATCAACAGCCCCTACAACCACAAAAAGGAATGGAGTCATTAGCACTTATGGTTTGTAAATGGCACCCAGAATTATGTTGCACGAAGCACAATTTCACATCATTCTGGGTCCATTTGTGTGAAAACAAGGTCCAATCAGGCTGAAACGTTACAAGAAGGTAGAATCTATTGAGTTGTAAGTGATATGAACATTTCATGATGATTACACATTCCTGTAGGGGGTCAAACCATGTCCCAAAGGTCACCGGGCCTGGTGTCACTTTAAAGAAGTAGTCCAGTTACACCTTTGTGGGCTTATAACTTGGCTTCTGAATATCCTAGAGAGGTCAGGTTTGTTTTAGAGTACTCCAATTAACAGCCCCCATTACCACAAAAAGGAATGGAGTCATTAGCACTTATGGTTTTTAAATGGCACCCAGAATTATGTTGCACGAAGCACAATTTCACATCATTCTGGGTTCATTTGTGTGAAAACAAGGTCCAATCAGGCTGAAACTTTACAGGAAGGTAGAATCTATTGAGTTGTAAGTGATCTGAATGTTTCATGATGATAGCACTTTCCTAAGGGGGTCAAACCATGTCCCAAAGGTAACCCGATCTGGTGTCAATTTAAAGAATTAGTCCAGTTACACATTTGTGGGCTTATAACTTGGCTTCTGAATGTCCTAGAGAGATCAGGTTTGTTTTAGTGTACTCCAATCAACAGCCCCTACAACCACAAAAAGGAATGGAGTCATTAGCACTTATGGTTTGGAAATGGCACCCAGAATTATGTTGCATGAAGCACAATTTCACAGCATTCTGGGTCCATTTGTGTGAAAACAAGGTCCAATCAGGCTGAAACGTTACAAGAAGGTAGAATCTATTGAGTTGTAAGTGATCTGAACGTTTCATGATGATCGCACATTCTTATAGGGGGTAAAACCATCTCCCAAAGGTCACCGGGCCTTGTGTCACTTTAAATAAGTAGTCCAGTTACACCTTTGTGGGTTTATAACTTGGCTTCTGAATGTCCTAGAGAGGTCAGGTTTGTTTTAGTGTACTCCAATGAACAGCCCCTACAACCACAAAAAAGAATGGAGTCATTAGCACCTATGGTTTGTAAATGGCACCCAGAATTATGTTGAACGAAGCACAATTTCACATCATTCTGGGTCCATTTGTGTGAAAACAAGGTCCAATCAGGCTGAAACGTTACAAGAACGTAGAATCTATTGAGTTGTAAGTGATCTGAACATTTAATGATAATCACACATTCCTATAGGGGGTCAAACCATGTCCCAAAGGTCACCGGGCCTGGTGTCACTTTAAAGAAGTAGACCAGTAACACATTTAAGGGGTTATAACTTGGCTTCTGAATATCCTAGAGAGGTCAGGTTTGTTTTAGAGTACTCCAATTAACAGCCCCCATTACCCCAAAATTGAATGGAGTCATTAGCACTCATGGTTTTTAAATGGCAGCCAGAATTATGTTGCACGAAGCACAATTTCACATCATTCTGGGTTCATTTGTGTGAAAACAAGGTCCAATCAAGCAGAAACGTTACAGGAAGGTAGAATCTATTGAGTTGTAAGTGATCTGAAAGTTTCATGATGATAGCACTTTCCTAAGGGGGTCAAACCATGTCCCAAAGGTCACCGGATCTGGTGTCAATTTAAAGAAGTAGTCCAGTTACACATTTGTGGGCTTATAACTTGGCTTCTGAATGTCCTAGAGAGATCAGGGTTGTTTTAGTGTACTCCAATCAACAGCCCCTACAACCACAAAAAGGAATGGAGTCATTAGCACTTATGGTTTGTAAATGGCACCCAGAATTATGTTGCACGAAGCACAATTTCACATCATTCTGGGTCCATTTGTGTGAAAACAAGGTCCAATCAGGCTGAAACGTTACAAGAAGGTAGAATCTATTGAGTTGTAAGTGATATGAACATTTCATGATGATTACACATTCCTGTAGGGGGTCAAACCATGTCCCAAAGGTCACCGGGCCTGGTGTCACTTTAAAGAAGTAGTCCAGTTACACCTTTGTGGGCTTATAACTTGGCTTCTGAATATCCTAGAGAGGTCAGGTTTGTTTTAGAGTACTCCAATTAACAGCCCCCATTACCACAAAAAGGAATGGAGTCATTAGCACTTATGGTTTTTAAATGGCACCCAGAATTATGTTGCACGAAGCACAATTTCACATCATTCTGGGTTCATTTGTGTGAAAACAAGGTCCAATCAGGCTGAAACTTTACAGGAAGGTAGAATCTATTGAGTTGTAAGTGATCTGAACGTTTCATGATGATAGCTCTTTCCTAAGGGGGTCAAACCATGTCCAAAACGTCACCGGATCTGGCGTCAATTTAAAGAAGTAGTCCAGTTACACATTTGTGGGCTTATAACTTGGCTTCTGAATGTCCTAGAGAGATCAGGTTTGTTTTAGTGTACTCCAATCAACAGCCCCTACAACCACAAAAAGGAATGGAGTCATTAGCACTTATGGTTTGTAAATGGCACCCAGAATTATGTTGCACGAAGCACAATTTCACGTCATTCTGGGTCCATTTGTGTGAAAACAAGGTCCAATCAGGCTGAAACAATACAAGAAGGTAGAATCTATTGAGTTGTAAGTGATCTGAACGTTTCATGTTGATCGCACATTCCTATAGGGGGTCAAACCATGTCCCAATGGTCACTGGGCCTGGTGTCACTTTAAAGAAGTAGTCCAGTTACACATTTGTGGGCTTATAACTTGGCTTTTGAATGTCCTAGAGAGGTCAGGTTTGTTTTAGTGTACTCCAATCAACAGCCCCTACAACCACAAAAAGGAATGGAGTCATTAGCACTTATGGTTTGTAAATGGCACCCAGAATTATGTTGCACGAAGCACAATTTCACATCATTCTGGGTCCATTTGTGTGAAAACAAGGTCCAATCAGGCTGAAACGTTACAAGAAGGTAGAATCTATTGAGTTGTAAGTGATCTGAACGTTTCATGATAATAACACATTCCTATAGGGGGTCAAACCATGTCCCAAAGGTCACCGGGCCTGGTGTCACTTTAAAGAAGTAGTCCAGTTACACATTTGTGGGCTTATAACTTGGCTTCTGAATATCCTAGAGAGGTCAGGTTTGTTTTAGTGTACTCCAATTAACAGCCCCCATTACCCCAAAAAGGAATGGAGTCATTAGCACTTATGGTTTTTAAATGGCACCCAGAATTATGTTGCACGAAGCACAATTTCACATCATTCTGGGTTCATTTGTGTGAAAACAAGGTCCAATCAGGCTGAAACGTTACAGGAAGGTAGAATCTATTGAGTTGTAAGTGATCTGAACGTTTCATGATGATAGCACTTTCCTATGGGGGTCAAACCATGTCCCAAACGTCACCAGATCTGGTGTCAATTTAAAGAAGTAGTCCATTTACACCTTTGTGGGCTTATAACTTGGCTTCTGAATATCCTAGAGAGGTCAGGTTTGTTTTAGGGTACTCCAATCAACAGCCCCTATTGCCCCAAAAAGGAATGGAGTCATTAGCTCTTATGGTTTTTAAATGACACCCAGAATTATGTTGCACGAACCACAATTTTACATCATTCTGGGTCCATTTGTGTGAAAACAAGGTCCAATCAGGCTGAAACGCTACAGGAAGGTAGAATCTATTGAGTTGTAAGTGATATGAACGTTTCATGATGATCGCGCATTCCTAAAGGGGTCAAACCATGTCCCAAAGGTCACCGGATCTGGTGTCACTTTAAAGAAGTAGTCCAGTTACACATTTGTGGGCTTATAACTTGGCTTCTGAATGTCCTAGAGAGATCAGGTTTATTTTAGTGTACTCCAATCAACAGCCCCTACAACCACAAAAAGGAATGGAGTCATTACCACTTATGGTTTGAAAATGGCACCCAGAATTATGTTGCACGAAGCACAATTTCAAATCATTCTAGGTTCATTTGTGTGAAAACAAGAACCAATCAGGCTGAAACGTTACAGGAAGGTAGAATCTATTGAGTTGTAAGTGATCAGAACGTTTAATGATGATAGCACTTTCCTAAGGGGGTCAAACCATGTCCCAAACGTCACCGGATCTGGTGTCAATTTAAATAAGTAGTCCAGTTACACATTTGTGGGCTTATAACTTGGCTTCTGAATGTCCTAGAGAGGTCAGGTTTGTTTTAGTGTACTCCAATCAACAGCCCCTACAACCACAAAAAAGAATGGAGTCAATAGCACTTATGGTTTGTAAATGGCACCCAGAATTATGTTGCACGAAGCACAATTTCACATCATTCTGGGTTCATTTGTGTGAAAACAAAGTCCAATCAGGCTGAAACGTTACAAGAAGGGAGAATCTATTGAGTTGTAAGTGATCTGAACGTTTCATGATGATCGCACATTCCTATAGGGGGTCAAACCATGTCCCAAAGGTCAACGGGCCTGGTGTCACTTTAAAGAAGTAGTCCAGTTACACCTTTGTGGGCTTATAACTTGGCTTCTGAATGTCCTAGAGAGATCAGGTTTGTTTTAGTGTACTCCAATCAACATGCCCTACAACCACAAAAGGGAATTGAGTAATTAGCACTTATGGTTTGTAAATGGCACCCAGAATTATGTTGCACTAAGCACAATTTCACATCATTCTGGGTTCATTTGTGTGAAAACAAGGTCCAATCAGGCTGAAACTTCACAGGAAGGTAGAATCTATTGAGTTGTAGGTGATCTGAACGTTTCATGATGATCGCACATTCCTATAGGGGGTCAAACCATGTCCCAAAGGTCACCGGGCCTGGTGTCACTTTAAAGAAGTAGTCCAGTTACACATTTGTGGGCTTATAACTTGGCTTTTCAATGTCCTAGAGAGGTCAGGTTTGTTTTAGTGTACTCCAATCAACAGCCCCTACAACCTCAAAAAGGAATGGAGTCATTAGCACTTATGGTTTGTAAATGGCACCCAGAATTATGTTGCACGAAGCACAATTTCACATCATTCTGGGTCCATTTGTGTGAAAACAAGGTCCAATCAGGCTGAAACGTTACAAGAAGGTAGAATCTATTGAGTTGTAAGTGATCTGAACGTTTCATGATGATCGCACATTCCTATAGGGGGTCAAACCATGTCCCAAAGGTCACCGGGCCTGGTGTCACTTTAAAGAAGTAGTCCAGTTACACATTTGTGGGCTTATAACTTGGCTTTTCAATGTCCTAGAGAGGTCAGGTTTGTTTTAGTGTACTCCAATCAACAGCCCCTACAACCACAAAAAGGAATGGAGTCATTAGCACTTATGGTTTGTAAATGGCACCCAGAATTATGTTGCACGAAGCACAATTTCACATCATTCTGGGTCCATTTGTGTGAAAACAAGGTCCAATCAGGCTGAAACGTTACAAGAAGGTAGAATCTATTGAGTTGTAAGTGATCTGAACGTTTCATGATAATAACACATTCCTATAGGGGGTCAAACCATGTCCCAAAGGTCACCGGGCCTGGTGTCACTTTAAAGAAGTAGTCCAGTTACACATTTGTGGGCTTATAACTTGGCTTCTGAATATCCTAGAGAGATCAGGTTTGTTTTAGTGTACTCCAATTAACAGCCCCCATTACCCCAAAAAGGAATGGAGTCATTAGCACTTATGGTTTTTAAATGGCACCCAGAATTATGTTGCACGAAGCACAATTTCACATCATTCTGGGTCCATTTGTGTGAAAACAAGGTCCAATCAGGCTGAAACGTTACAGGAAGGTAGAATCTATTGAGTTGTAAGTGATCTGAACGTTTCATGATGATAGCACTTTCCTATGGGGGTCAAACCATGTCCCAAACGTCACCGGATCTGGTGTCAATTTAAAGAAGTAGTCCATTTACACCTTTGTGGGATTATAACTTGGCTTCTGAATATCCTAGAGAGGTCAGGTTTGTTTTAGGGTACTCCAATCAACAGCCCCTATTGCCCCAAAAAGGAATGGAGTCATTAGCTCTTATGGTTTTTAAATGACACCCAGAATTATGTTGCACAAACCACAATTTTACATCATTCTGGGTCCATTTGTGTGAAAACAAGGTCCAATCAGGCTGAAACGTTACAGGAAGGTAGAAACTATTGAGTTGTAAGTGATCTGAACGTTTCATGATGATCGCGCATTCCTAAAGGGGTCAAACCATGTCCCAAAGGTCACCGGATCTGGTGTCACTTTAAAGAAGTAGTCCAGTTACACATTTGTGGGCTTATAACTTGGCTTCTGAATGTCCTAGAGAGGTCAGGTTTGTTTTAGTGTACTCCAATCAACAGCCCCTACAACCACAAAAAGGAATGGAGTCAATAGCACTTATGGTTTGTAAATGGCACCCAGAATTATGTTGCACGAAGCACAATTTCACATCATTCTGGGTTCATTTGTGTGAAAACAAAGTCCAATCAGGCTGAAACGTTACAAGAAGGGAGAATCTATTGAGTTGTAAGTGATCTGAACGTTTCATGATGATCGCACATTCCTATAGGGGGTCAAACCATGTCCCAAAGGTCAACGGGCCTGGTGTCACTTTAAAGAAGTAGTCCAGTTACACCTTTGTGGGCTTATAACTTGGCTTCTGAATGTCCTAGAGAGATCAGGTTTGTTTTAGTGTACTCCAATCAACAGGCCCTACAACCACAAAAGGGAATTGAGTCATTAGCACTTATGGTTTGTAAATGGCACCCAGAATTATGTTGCACTAAGCACAATTTCACATCATTCTGGGTTAATTTGTGTGAAAACAAGGTCCAATCAGGCTGAAACTTTACAGGAAGGTAGAATCTATTGAGTTGTAGGTGATCTGAACGTTTCATGATGATAGCACTTTCCTAAGGGGGTCAAACCATGTCCAAAACGTCACCGGATCTGGCGTCAATTTAAAGAAGTAGTCCAGTTACACATTTGTGGGCTTATAACTTGGATTCTGAATGTCCTAGAGAGATCATGTTTGTTTTAGTGTACTCCAATCAACAGCCCCTACAACCACAAAAAGGAATGGAGTCATTAGCACTTATGGTTTGTAAATGGCACCCAGAATTATGTTGCACGAAGCACAATTTCACATCATTCTGGGTCCATTTGTGTGAAAACAAGGTCCAATCAGGCTGAAACGTTACAAGAAGGTAGAATCTATTGAGTTGTAAGTAATCTGAACGTTTCATGATAATAACACATTCCTATAGGGGGTTAAACCATGTCCCAAAGGTCACCGGGCCTGGTGTCACTTTAAAGAAGTAGTCCAGTTACACATTTGTGGGCTTATAACTTGGCTTCTGAATATCCTAGAGAGGTCAGGTTTGTTTTAGTGTACTCCAATTAACAGCCCCCATTACCCCAAAATGGAATGGAGTCATTAGCACTTATGGTTTTTAAATGGCACCCAGAATTATGTTGCACGAAGCACAATTTCACATCATTCTGGGTGCATTTGTGTGAAAACAAGGTCCAATCAGGCTGAAACGTTACAGGAAGGTAGAATCTATTGAGTTTTAAGTGATCTGAACGTTTCATGATGATAGCACTTTCCTATGGGGGTCAAACCATGTCCCAAACGTCACCGGATCTGGTGTCAATTTAAAGAAGTAGTCCATTTACACCTTTGTGGGCTTATTACTTGGCTTCTGAATTTCCTAGAGAGGTCAGGTTTGTTTTAGGGTACTCCAATCAACAGCCCCTATTGCCCCAAAAAGGAATGGAGTCATTAGCTCTTATGGTTTTTAAATGACACCCAGAATTATGTTGCACGAACCACAATTTTACATCATCCTGGGTCCATTTGTGTGAAAACAAGGTCCAGTCAGGCTGAAACGCTACAGGAAGGTAGAATCTATTGAGTTGTAAGTGATCTGAATGTTTCATGATGATCGCGCATTCCTAAAGGGGTCAAACCATGTCCCAAAGGTCACCGGATCTGGTGTCACTTTAAAGAAGTAGTCCAGTTACACATTTGTGGGCTTATAACTTGGCTTCGGAATGTCCTAGAGAGATCAGGTTTATTTTAGTATACTCCAATCAACTGCCCCTACAACCACAAAAAGGAATGGAGTCATTACCACTTATGGTTTGTAAATGGCACCCAGAATTATGTTGCACGAAGCACAATTTCACATCATTCTGGGTTCATTTGTGTGAAAACAAGAACCAATCAGGCTGAAACGTTACAGGAAGGTAGAATCTATTGAGTTGTAAGTGATCAGAACGTTTCATGATAATAGCACTTTCCTAAGGGGGTCAAACCATGTCCCAAACGTCACCGGATCTGGTGTCAATTTAAATAAGTAGTCCAGTTACACATTTGTGGGCTTATAACTTGGCTTCTGAATGTCCTAGAGAGGTCAGGTTTGTTTTAGTGTACTCCAATCAACAGCCCCTACAACCACAAAAAGGAATGGAATCAATAGCACTTATGGTTTGTAAATGGCACCCAGAATTATGTTGCACGAAGCACAATTTCACATCATTCTGGGTCCATTTGTGTGAAAACAAAGTCCAATCAGGCTGAAACGTTACAAGAAGGTTGAATCTATTGAGTTGTAAGTGATCTGAACGTTTCATGATGATCGCACATTCCTATAGGGGGTCAAACCATGTCCCAAAGGTCACAGGGCCTGGTGTCACTTTAAAGTTGTCCAGTTACACCTTTGTGGGCTTATAACTTGGCTTCTGAATATCCTAGAGAGGTAAGGTTTGTTTTAGAGTACTCCAATTAACATCCCCCATTACCACAAAAAGGAATTGAGTCATTAGCACTTATGGTTTTTAAATGGCACCCAGAATTATGTTGCACGAAGCACAATTTCACATCATTCTGGGTCCATTTCTCATAAAAAAGCTTCAATCAGGCTGAAACGTCACAGAAAAGTAGAATCTATTGAGTTGTAAATTATTCCTGTGTTTCATGATGATAGCACATTCCTAAGGGTGTCAAATCAGGTCATAAAGGTCACCGGATCACTTGTTCCTTAAAGGCGGGGTTCCAAACACACCTTTGGGGGCTTACAACTTGGCTTCTGAATGTTTCAGAGAGGTCAGGTTTGTTTTAGGGTACTCCAATCAACAGCCCCTATTGCCCCAAAAAGGAATGGAGTCATTAGCTCATGGTTTTTAAATGACACCCAGAATTATGTTGCACGAAGCACAATTTCACATCATTCTGGGTCCATTTGTGTGAAAACAAGGTCCAATCAGGCTGAAACGCTACAGGAAGGTAGAATCTATTGAGTTGTAAGTGATCTGAACGTTTCATGATGATCGCACATTCCTAAGGGGGTCAAACCATGTCCCAAAGGTCACCGGATCTGGTGTCACTTTAAAGAAGTAGTCCAGTTACACATTTGTGGGCTTATAACCTGGCTTCTGAATGTCCTAGAGAGATCAGGTTTATTTTAGTGTACTCCAATCAACAGCCCCTACAACCACAAAAAGGAATGGAGGCATTAGCACTCATGGTTTGTAAATGGCACCCAGAATTATGTTGCACGAAGCACAATTTCACATCATTCTGGGTTCATTTGTGTGAAAACAAGAACCAATCAGGCTGAAACGTTACAGGAAGGTAGAATCTATTGAGTTGTAAGTGATATGAACGTTTCATGATGATTACACATTCCTATAGGGGGTCAAACCATGTCCCAAAGGTCACCGGGCCTGGTGTCACTTTAAAGAAGTAGTCCAGTTACACATTTGTGGGCTTATAACTTGGCTTCTGAATGTCCTAAAGAGATCAGGTTTGTTTTATTGTACTCCAATCAACAGCCCCTACAACCACAAAAAGGAATGGAGTCATTAGCACTTATGGTTTGTAAATGGCACCCAGAATTATGTTGCACGAAGCACAATTTCACATCATTCTGGGTCCATTTGTGTGAAAACAAGGTCCAATCAGGCTGAAACGTTACAAGAAGGTAGAATCTATTGAGTTGTAAGTGATCTGAACGTTTCAAGATGATCGCACATTCCTATAGGGGGTCAAACCATGTCCCAAAGGTCACCGGGCCTGGTGTCACTTTAAAGAAGTAGTCCAGTTACACATTTGTGGGCTTATAACTTGGCTTTTGAATGTCCTAGAGATGTCAGGTTTGTTTTAGTGTACTCCAATCAACAGCCCCTACAACCACAAAAAGGAATGGAGTCATTAGCACTTATGGTTTGTAAATGGCACCCAGAGTTATGTTGCACGAAGCACAATTTCACATCATTCTGGGTCCATTTGTGTGAAAACAAGGTCCAATCAGGCTGAAACGTTACAAGAAGGTAGAATCTATTGAAATGTAAGTGATCTGAACGTTTCATGATAATCACACATTCCTATAGGGGGTCAAACCATGTCCCAAAGGTCACCGGGCCTGGTGTCACTTTAAAGAAGTAGTCCAGTTACACATTTGTGGGCTTATAACTTGGCTTCTGAATATCCTAGAGAGGTCAGGTTTCTTTTAGTGTACTCCAATTAACAGCCCCCATTACCCCAAAAAGGAATGGAGTCATTAGCACTTATGGTTTTTAAATGGCACCCAGAATTATGTTGCACGATGCACAATTTCACATCATTCTGGGTTCATTTGTGTGAAAACAAGGTCCAATCAGGCTGAAACGTTACAGGAAGGTAGAATCTATTGAGTTGTAAGTGATCTGAACGTTTCATGATGATAGCACTTTCCTAAGGGGGTCAAACCATGTCCCAAACGTCACCGGATCTGGTGTCAATTTAAAGAAGTAGTCCATTTACACCTTTGTGGGCTTATAACTTGGCTTTAGAATATCCTAGAGAGGTCAGGTTTGTTTTAGGGTACTCCAATCAACAGCCCCTATTGCCCCAAAAAGGAATGGAGTCATTAGCTCTTATGGTTTTTAAATGACACCCAGAATTATGTTGCACGAAGCACAATTTTACATCATTCTGGGTCCATTTGTGTGAAAACAAGGTCCAATCAGGCTGAAACGCTACAGGAAGGTAGAATCTATAGAGTTGTAAGTGATCTGAACGTTTCATGATGATCGCACATTCCTAAGGGGGTCAATCCATGTCCCAAAGGTCACCGGATCTGGTGTCACTTTAAAGAAGTAGTCCAGTTACACATTTGTGGGCTTATAACTTGGCTTCTGAATGTCCTAGAGAGATCAGGTTTATTTTAGTGTACTCCAATCAACAGCCCCTACAACAACAAAAAGGAATGGAGTCATTAGCACTTATGGTTTGTAAATGGCACCCAGAATTATGTTGCACGAAGCACAATTTCACATCATTCTGGGTTCATTTGTGTGAAAACAAGAACCAATCAGGCTGAAATGTTACAGGAAGGTAGAATCTATTGAGTTGTAAGTGATCAGAACGTTTCATGATGATAGCACTTTCCTAAGGGGGTCAAACCATGTCCCAAACGTCACCGGATCTGGTGTCAATTTAAATAAGTAGTCCAGTTACACATTTGTGGGCTTATAAGTTGGCTTCTGAATGTCCTAGAGAGATCAGGGTTGTTTTAGTGTACTCCAATCAACAGCCCCTACAACCACAAAAAGGAATGGAGTCATTAGCACTTATGGTTTGTAAATGGCACCCAGAATTATGTTGCACGAAGCACAATTTCACATCATTCTGGGTCCATTTGTGTCAAAACAAGGTCCAATCAGGCTGAAACGTTACAAGAAGGTAGAATCTATTGAGTTGTAAGTGATCTGAACGTTTCATGATAATCACACATTCCTATAGGGGGTCAAACCATGTCCCAAAGGTCACCGGGCCTGGTGTCACTTTAAAGAAGTAGTCCAGTTACACATTTGTGGGCTTATAACTTGGCTTCTGAATATCCTAGAGAGGTCAGGTTTGTTTTAGAGTACTCCAATCATCAGCCCCTACAACCTAGAAAAGAAATGGAGTCATTAGCACTTATGGTTTTTAAATGGCACCCAGAATTATGTTGCACGAAGCACAATTTCACATCATTCTGGGTCCGTTTGTGTGAAAACAAGGTCCAATCAGGCTGAAATGTTACAGGAAGGTAGAATCTATTGAGTTGTAAGTGATCTGAATGTTTCATGATGATAGCACTTTCCTAAGGGGGTCAAACCATGTCCCAAAGGTCACCGGATCTGGTGTCAATTTAAAGAAGTAGTCCAGTTACACATTTGTGGGCTTATAACTTGGCTTCTGAATATCCTAGAGAGGTCAGGTTTGTTTTAGAGTACTCCAATTAACAGCCCCCATTACCCCAAAAAGGAATGGAGTCATTAGCACTTATGGTTTTTAAATGGCACCCAGAATTATGTTGCACGAAGCACAATTTCACATCATTCTGGGTTCATTTGTGTCAAAACAAGGTCCAATCAGGCTGAAACGTTACAAGAAGGTAGAATCTATTGAGTTGTAAGTGATCTGAACGTTTCATGATAATCACACATTCCTATAGGGGGTCAAACCATGTCCCAAAGGTCACCGGGCCTGGTGTCACTTTAAAGAAGTAGTCCAGTTACACATTTGTGGGCTTATAACTTGGCTTCTGAATATCCTAGAGAGGTCAGGTTTGTTTTAGAGTACTCCAATCATCAGCCCCTACAACCTAGAAAAGAAATGGAGTCATTAGCACTTATGGTTTTTAAATGGCACCCAGAATTATGTTGCACGAAGCACAATTTCACATCATTCTGGGTCCGTTTGTGTGAAAACAAGGTCCAATCAGGCTGAAATGTTACAGGAAGGTAGAATCTATTGAGTTGTAAGTGATCTGAACGTTTCATGATGATAGCACTTTCCTAAGGGGGTCAAACCATGTCCCAAAGGTCACCGGATCTGGTGTCAATTTAAAGAAGTAGTCCAGTTACACATTTGTGGGCTTATAACTTGGCTTCTGAATATCCTAGAGAGGTCAGGTTTGTTTTAGAGTACTCCAATTAACAGCCCCCATTACCCCAAAAAGGAATGGAGTCATTAGCACTTATGGTTTTTAAATGGCACCCAGAATTATGTTGCACGAAGCACAATTTCACATCATTCTGGGTTCATTTGTGTGAAAACAAGGTCCAATCAGGCAGAAACGTTACAGGAAGGTAGAATCTATTGAGTTGTAAGTGATCTGAATGTTTCATGATGATAGCACTTTCCTAAGGGGGTCAAATCATGTCCCAAAGGTCACTGGATCTGGTGTCAATTTAAAGAAGTAGTCCAGTTACACATTTGTGGGCTTATAACTTGGCTTCTGAATGTCCTAGAGAGATCAGGGTTGTTTTAGTGTACTCCAATCAACAGCCCCTACAACCACAAAAATGAATGGAGTCATTAGCACTTATGGTTTGTAAATGGCACCCAGAATTATGTTGCACGAAGCACAATTTCACATCATTCTGGGTCCATTTGTGTGAAAACAAGGTCCAATCAGGCTGAAACGTTACAAGAAGGTAGAATCTATTGAGTTGTAAGTGATATGAACGTTTCATGATGACTGCACATTCCTATAGGGGGTCGAACCATGTCCCAAAGGTCACCGGGCCTGGTGTCACTTTAAAGAAGTAGTCCAGTTACACCTTTGTGGGCTTATAACTTGGCTTCTGAATATCCTAGAGAGGTCAGGTTTGTTTTAGAGTACTCCAATTAACAGCCCCCATTACCACAAAAAGGAATGGAGTCATTAGCACTTATGGTTTTTAAATGGCACCCAGAATTATGTTGCACGAAGCACAATTTCACATCATTCTGGGTTCTTTTGTGTGAAAACAAGGTCCACTCAGGCTGAAACGTTACAGGAAGGTAGAATCTATTGAGTTGTAAGTGATCTGAACGTTTCAATATGATCGCATATTCCTATAGCGGGTAAAACCATGTCCCAAAGGTCACAGGGCCTGGTGTCACTTTAAAGAAGTAGTCCAGTTACATATTTGTGGGCTTATAACTTGGCTTCTGAATGTCCTAGAGAGATCAGGTTTGTTTTAGTGTACTCCAATCATCAGCCCCTACAACCTCAAAAAGAAATGGAGTCATTAGCACTTATGGTTTTTAAATGGCACCCAGAATTATGTTGCACGAAGCACAATTTCACATCATTCTGGGTTCATTTGTGTGAAAACAAGGTCCAATCAGGCAGAAACGTTACAGGATGGTAGAATCTATTGAGCTGTAAGTGATCTGAACGTTTCACGATGATAGCACTTTCCTAAGGGGCTCAAACCATGTCCCAAAGGTCACCGGATCTGGTGTCAATTTAAAGAAGTAGTCCAGTTACACATTTTTGGGCTTATAACTTGGCTTCTGAATTTCCTAGAGAGATCAGGTTTGTTTTAGTGTACTCCAATAAACAGCCCTTATGGTTTGTAAATGGCACCCGGAATTATGTTGCACGAAGCACAATTTCACATCATTCTGGGTCCATTTGTGTGAAAACAAGGTCCAACCAGGCTGAATTGTTACAAGAAGGTAGAAACTATTGAGTTGTAAGTGATCTGAACGTTTCATGATGATCGCACATTCCTATAGGGGGTCAAACCATGTCCCAAAGGTCACCGGGCCTGGTGTCACTTCAAAGAAGTAGTCCAGTTACACCTTTGTGGGCTTATAACTTGGCTTCTGAATATCCTAGAGAGGTCAGGTTTGTTTTAATGTACTCCAATCAACAGCCCCTACAACCACAAAAAGGAATGGAGTCATTAGCACTTATGGTTTTTAAATGGCACCCAGAATTATGTTGCACAAAGCAAAATTTCACATCATTCTGGGTCCATTTGTGTGAAAACAAGGTCCAATCAGGCTGAAACGTTACAGGAAGGTAGAATCTACTGAGCTGTAAGTGATCTGAACGTTTCATGATGATCGCACATTCCTATAGGGGGTAAAACCATGTCCCAAAGGTCACCGGGCCTGGTGTCACTTTAAAGAAGTAGTCCAGTTACACATTTGTGGGCTTATAACTTGGCTTCTGAATGTCCTAGAGAGATCAGGTTTGTTTTAGTGTACTCCAATTAACAGCCCCTACAACCACAAAAAGGAATGGAGTCATTAGCACTTATGGTTTGTAAATGGCACCCAGAATTATGTTGCACGAAGCACAATTTCACATCATTCTGGGACCATTTGTGTGAAAACAAGGTCCAATCAGGCTGAAACGTTACAAGAAGGTAGAATCTATTGAGTTGTAAGTGATATGAACGTTTCATGATGATTGCACATTCCTATAGGGGGTCGAACCATGTCCCAAAGGTCACCGGTCCTGGTGTCACTTTAAAGAAGTAGTCCAGTTACACCTTTGTGGGCTTATAACTTGGCTTCTGAATATCCTAGAGAGGTCAGGTTTGTTTTAGAGTACTCCAATTAACAGCCCCCATTACCACAAAAAGGAATGGAGTCATTAGCACTTATGGTTTTTAAATGGCACCCAGAATTATGTTGCACGAAGCACAATTTCACATCATTCTGGGTTCTTTTGTGTGAAAACAAGGTCCACTCAGGCTGAAACGTTACAGGAAGGTAGAATCTATTGAGTTGTAAGTGATCTGAACGTTTCATGATGATCGCACATTCCTATAGCGGGTAAAACCATGTCCCAAAGGTCACAGGGCCTGGTGTCACTTTAAAGAAGTAGTCCAGTTACATATTTGTGGGCTTATAACTTGGCTTCTGAATGTCCTAGAGAGATCAGGTTTGTTTTAGTGTACTCCAATCATTAGCCCCTACAACCTCAAAAAGAAATGGAGTCATTAGCACTTATGGTTTTTAAATGGCACCCAGAATTATGTTGCACGAAGCACAATTTCACATCATTCTGGGTCCATTTGTGTGAAAACAAGGTCCAATCAGGCTGAAATGTTACAGGAACGTAGAATCTATTGAGTTGTAAGTGATCTGAACGTTTCATGATGATAGCACTTTCCTAAGGGGGTCAAACCATGTCCCAAAGGTCACCGGATCTGGTGTCAATTTAAAGAAGTAGTCCAGTTACACCTTTGTGGTCTTATAACTTGGCTTCTGAATATCCTAGAGAGGTCAGGTTTGTTTTAGAGTACTCCAATTAACAGCCCCCATTAACACAAAAAGGAATGGAGTCATTAGCACTTATGGTTTTTAAATGGCACCCAGAAATATGTTGCACGAAGCACAATTTCACATCATTCTGGGTTCTTTTGTGTGAAAACAAGGTCCACTCAGGCTGAAACGTTACAGGAAGGTAGAATCTATTGAGTTGTAAGTGATCTGAACGTTTCATGATGATCGCACATTCCTATAGCGGGTAAAACCATGTCCCAAAGGTCACAGGGCCTGGTGTCACTTTAAAGAAGTAGTCCAGTTACATATTTGTGGGCTTATAACTTGGCTTCTGAATGTCCTAGAGAGATCAGGTTTGTTTTAGTGTACTCCAATCATCAGCCCCTACAACCTCAAAAAGAAATGGAGTCATTAGCACTTATGGTTTTTAAATGGCACCCAGAATTATGTTGCACGAAGCACAATTTCACATCATTCTGGGTCCATTTGTGTGAAAACAAGGTCCAATTAGGCTGAAATGTTACAGGAACGTAGAATCTATTGAGTTGTAAGTGATCTGAACGTTTCATGATGATAGCACTTTCCTAAGGGGGTCAAACCATGTCCCAAAGGTCACCGGATCTGGTGTCAATTTAAAGAAGTAGTCCAGTTACACCTTTGTGGTCTTATAACTTGGCTTCTGAATATCCTAGAGAGGTCAGGTTTGATTTAGAGTAGTCCAATTAACAGCCCCCATTACCCCAAAAAGGAATGGAGTCATTAGCACTTTTGGTTTTTAAATGGCACCCAGAATTATGTTGCACGAAGCACAATTTCACATCATTCTGGGTTCATTTGTGTGAAAACAAGGTCCAATCAGGCAGAAACGTTACAGGATGGTAGAATCTATTGAGTTGTAAGTGATCTGAACGTTTCATGATGATAGCACTTTCCTAAGGGGCTCAAACCATGTCCAAAGGTCACCGGATCTGGTGTCAATTTCAAGAAGTAGTCCAGTTACACATTTGTGGGCTTATAACGTGGCTTCTGAATTTCCTAGAGAGATCAGGTTTGTTTTAGTGTACTCCAATAAACAGCCCTTATGGTTTGTAAATGGCACCCGGAATTATGTTGCACGAAGCACAATTTCACATCATTCTGGGTCCATTTGTGTGAAAACAAGGTCCAATCAGGCTGAATTGTTACAAGAAGGTAGAAACTATTGAGTTGTAAGTGATCTGAACGTTTTATGATGATCGCACATTCCTATAGGGGGTCAAACCATGTCCCAAAGGTCACCGGGCCTGGTGTCACTTCAAAGAAGTAGTCCAGTTACACCTTTGTGGGCTTATAACTTGGCTTCTGAATATCCTAGAGAGGTCAGGTTTGTTTTAATGTACTCCAATCAACATCCCCTACAACCACAAAAAGGAATGGAGTCATTAGCACTTATGGTTTTTAAATGGCACCCAGAATTATGTTGCACGAAGCAAAATTTCACATCATTCTGGGTCCATTTGTGTGAAAACAAGGTCCAATCAGGCTGAAACGTTACAGGAAGGTAGAATCTACTGAGCTGTAAGTGATCTGAACGTTTCATGATGATCGCACATTCCTATAGGGGGTAAAACCATGTCCCAAAGGTCACCGGGCCTGGTGTCACTTTAAAGAAGTAGTCCAGTTACACATTTGTGGGCTTATAACTTGGCTTCTGAATGTCCTAGAGAGATCAGGTTTGTTTTAGTGTACTCCAATTAACAGCCCCTACAACCACAAAAAGGAATGGAGTCATTAGCACTTATGGTTTGTAAATGGCACCCAGAATTATGTTGCACGAAGCACAATATCACATCATTCTGGGTCCATTTGTGTGAAAACAAGGTCCAATCAGGCTGAAACGTTACAAGAAGGTAGAATCTATTGAGTTGTAAGTGATATGAACGTTTCATGATGATTGCACATTCCTATAGGGGGTCGAACCATGTCCCAAAGGTCACCGGGCCTGGTGTCACTTTAAAGAAGTAGTCCAGTTACACCTTTGTGGGCTTATAACTTGGCTTCTGAATATCCTAGAGAGGTCAGGTTTGTTTTAGAGTACTCCAATTAACAGCCCCCATTACCACAAAAAGGAATGGAGTCATTAGCACTTATGGTTTTTAAATGGCACCCAGAATTATGTTGCACGAAGCACAATTTCACATCATTCTGGGTTCTTTTGTGTGAAAACAAGGTCCACTCAGGCTGAAACGTTACAGGAAGGTAGAATCTATTGAGTTGTAAGTGATCTGAACGTTTCATGATGATCGCACATTCCTATAGCGGGTGAAACCATGTCCCAAAGGTCACAGGGCCTGGTGTCACTTTAAAGAAGTAGTCCAGTTACATATTTGTGGGCTTATAACTTGGCTTCTGAATGTCCTAGAGAGATCAGGTTTGTTTTAGTGTACTCCAATCATCAGCCCCTACAACCTCAAAAAGAAATGGAGTCATTAGCACTTATGGTTTTTAAATGGCACCCAGAATTATGTTGCACGAAGCACAATTTCACATCATTCTGGGTCCATTTGTGTGAAAACAAGGTCCAATCAGGCTGAAATGTTACAGGAACGTAGAATCTATTGAGTTGTAAGTGATCTGAACGTTTCATGATGATAGCACTTTCCTAAGGGGGTCAAACCATGTCCCAAAGGTCACCGGATCTGGTGTCAATTTAAAGAAGTAGTCCAGTTACACCTTTGTGGTCTTATAACTTGGCTTCTGAATATCCTAGAGAGGTCAGGTTTGTTTTAGAGTACTCCAATTAACAGCCCCCATTACCCCAAAAAGGAATGGAGTCATTAGCACTTATGGTTTTTAAATGGCACCCAGAATTATGTTGCACGAAGCACAATTTCACATCATTCTGGGTTCATTTGTGTGAAAACAAGGTCCAATCAGGCAGAAACGTTACAGGAAGGTAGAATCTATTGAGTTGTAAGTGATCTGAACGTTTCATGATGATAGCACTTTCCTAAGGGGCTCTAACCATGTCCCAAAGGTCACCGGATCTGGTGTCAATTTAAAGAAGTAGTCCAGTTACACATTTGTGGGCTTATAACTTGGCTTCTGAATTTCCTAGAGAGATCAGGTTTGTTTTAGTGTACTCCAATAAACAGCCCTTATGGTTTGTAAATGGCACCCGGGATTATGTTGCACGAAGCACAATTTCACATCATTCTGGGTCCATTTGTGTGAAAACAAGGTCCAATCAGGCTGAATTGTTACAAGAAGGTAGAAACTATTGAGTTGTAAGTGATCTGAACGTTTCATGATGATCGCACATTCCTATAGGGGGTCAAACCATGTCCCAAAGGTGACCGGGCCTGGTGTCACTTCAAAGACGTAGTCCAGTTACACCTTTGTGGGCTTATAACTTGGCTTCTGAATTTCCTAGAGAGATCAGGTTTGTTTTAGTGTACTCCAATCAAAAGCCCCTACAACCACAAAAAGGAATGGAGTCATTAGCACTTATGGTTTTTAAATGGCACCCAGAATTATGTTGCACGAAGCACAATTTCACATCATTCTGGGTTCATTTGTGTGAAAAAAAGGTCCAATCAGGCAGAAACGTTACAGGATGGTAGAATCTATTGAGTTGTAAGTGATCTGAACGTTTCATGATGATAGCATTTTCCTAAGGGGGTCAAACCATGTCCCAAAGGTCAACGGATCTGGTGTCAATTTAAAGAAGTAGTCCAGTTACACATTTGTGGGTTTATAACTTGGCTTCTGAATATCCTAGAGAGGTCAGGTTTGTTTTAATGTACTCCAATCAACAGTCCCTACAACCACAAAAAGGAATGGAGTCATTAGCACTTATGGTTTGTAAATGGCACCCAGAATTATGTTGCACGAAGCACAATTTCACATCCTTCTGGGTCCATTTGTGTGAAAACAAGGTCCATTCAGGCTGAAACGTTACAATAAGGTAGAAACTATTGAGTTGTAAGTGATCTGAACGTTTCATGACGATCGCACATTCCTCTAGGGGGTCAAACCATGTCCCAAAGGTCACAGGGCCTGGTGTCACTTTAAAGAAGTAGTCCAGTTACACCTTTGTGGGCTTATAACTTGGCTTCAGAATTTCCTAGAGAGGTCAGGTTTGTTTTATTGTACTCCAATCAACAGCCCCTATACCCACAAAAAGGAATAGAGTCATTAGCACTTATGGTTTTGAAATGGCACCCAGAATTATGTTGCACGAAGCACAATTTCACATCATTCTGTCACGCGAGGGTACACAGGAATAAACCCAAATGCAGGAGACAGGATGACCAGATCCTATACTGATTACTTTTAATAACAAAAAATCACCACATAAGTGGGAAAAGGACTTCACGGGTAATACAAAACAAAACTACCACAGACTCGAAACAAAGCTATGCTCTAAACACCAGAAACTCTTCACAACAACGCCACACCATGCACAGGAAGCAGCTGCTTAAATACATGGTGTGGCAATCAGGAAATTGCAGTCAGCTGCGGCATTCCCCGATGCTCCAAAGAGGGGCAGGAACAGCAGGAAGAGCCACAGCCAACCTACACAGAGAAAGAAAAAACATGCATTAAAACAATCAGGAGGAGTAACCCATAACATAACCCCCCTCACAAGGTCCGGCTTCCAGACGGACGACGAGGCTGATCAGGGTTGTCCCGGTGAAAACGGGCGATCAGGTCACGGCACAGGACGTGGCGTTCGGGGACCCACTGGCGGTCCGCCGGGCCGTAACCCTCCCAATCCACCAGGTACTGGATGCCCCGACCCACCCTCCGGGAGGCCAGGAGCTTGTTCACCTTGAAGACCGGACCACCGTCCACAAGGCGAGGAGCAGGCGGAGCCGCAGGGGGCGGATGCAAGGGGCTAGTCACAAAGGGCTTAAGCTTGCTCACGTGGAAAACAGGGTGGATCCGCAGGGAGCGAGGAAGGTCCAACCTGACCGCCACCGGGTTGATGACCCTGGACACTGAATAGGGGCCGATGTACCGAGGAAGGAGCTTTCTCAAACCCCCTTTCAATGGCACATCTGTCGAGGCAAGCCAAACCTTGTCTCCCACCTTGTAGTCGGGTGCGGCTGATCTCCGACGGTTCGCCACTGCGGTGAACCGTTCCTGATTCTGGACCAGACGAGAGCGGTAGTCCACCCAAGTGCGCCGACAGCGTCGTACAAACGCGGCAGGGCCGGAGGCCGATGCAGACCTCTCCTGATGGGGGAAAAGTGGGGGCTGATAACCATAGGCAGCCTGAAAAGGGGAGAAACCGGTAGAGTTCACAAGAGAATTATGGGAATATTCTGCCCAAGGGAGCTGTGAGGACCAGGTCGAGTGGTTCTTAGAGCACATAGCTCGTAGGGTGGTCTCCAAGTCCTGATTAAACCGCTCCACTTGCCCGTTGGTCTGAGGATGGAAACCAGAACTTAAACTGACCGTTATCCCGAGGAGCTTGCAGAATTCTCTCCAGAATGCTGCCACGAACTGTGGACCCCGATCCGAGGTAATGTTCTCAGGAAGCCCGTGCAGTCGAAACACATGTCGTGCCACTATCTCGGCCAGTTGTTTTGCCGAAGGCAGTTTCTGTAGGGGCACAGCATGAACCAACTTCGAAAATCTGTCCACGATAGTCAGAATGACAGTGTTACCTCTTGAACGGGGCAGACCCGTGATGAAGTCCATGGCTATGTGGGACCATGGTCTTGAGGGGATAGGTAAAGGCTGTAGGAGACCTGCAGCAGGGGTTCTGGGCACTTTAGCACTGGCACACACAGGGCACGAGGAGACGAAAGCTCGTATGTCAGAGGACATGGTGGGCCACCAGAAACGCTGAGCCACCAGGAAGGCGGTCCTTGTCATCCCGGGATGGCAAGCCAGGCGTGACGAGTGCCCCCACTTCAGCACCGCGGGGCGTAGACTCGAAGGCACAAACAAGCAGTTAGGGGGGCATCCATCAGGGATTGGGATCGTGCCTGAAACTGCAGACTTGACCCTACGTTCCAAGGCCCAGCGGTTAGCCCCAAGTACCAGGACAGGAGGAACGATGGTGGTGGTACCCGGGACCTCTGTCGACCTGCAGTCCTGCTGATATTGTCGGGACAAGGCGTCAGGTTTGATGTTTTTGCTGCCAGGGCGATAAGAGAGGGTGAAGTTGAAACGGTCAAAAAACAGAGCCCACCGGGCTTGGCGTGGATTAAGTCGCTTAGCCGTGCGAATGTACTCTAGGTTCTTGTGGTCTGTCCACACCAGAAAAGGCTGTCTTGCACCCTCCAGCCAGTGGCGCCATTCATCAAGGGCTAGCTTAACAGCTAGCAACTCTCTGTTCCCTATGTCGTAGTTTCTCTCTGCAGGATTGAGCTTGCAGGAGAAATACGCGCAGGGATGAACTTTGTTATCAGACGCTCTCTGTGACAACACGGCCCCCACCCCAGACTCAGACGCATCGACCTCCAAAATAAACTGTTTGGAGGGGTCAGGCTGTGTCAGGATAGGAGCCGTAGAGAAACGTCTTTTAAGCTCAGTAAAAGCCCTATTGGCTCCAACGTCCCAGACAAAACGTACCTGAGCTGAGGTGAGTTTATGGAGAGGTGCAGCCACGCCACTGAACCCTTTGATGAAACGTCTGTAGAAGTTAGCAAACCCCAAGAAGCGCTGGAGTTGCTTACGATCCGCGGGGACAGGCCAATCGAGAACAGCTTGTACCTTAGCCTCGTCCATCTGCACTGAACCAGGAGAAACCACATGCCCAAGGAACTTGGTTTGTGTTGTGTGGAACTCACATTTCTCCGCCTTGCAGAACAGCTGGTTCTCGAGAAGACGCTGCAATACGGCTCTGACGTGCTGCACATGAGTGTCTCGGTCTGGGGAAAATATCAAGATATCATCCAAATAAACAAACACAAATTTGTTGATCATGTCCTTGAGAACGTCATTTATGAGGCATTGGAAAACTGCGGGCGCATTGGTGAGACCAAACGGCATGACCAAATACTCAAAATGGCCATTGGGAGTATTGAAAGCAGTCTTCCACTCATCTCCCTCACGAATACGAACCAAATGGTAAGCGCTCCGCAGGTCCAGCTTTGTGAAGATCTGTGCCCCCCTGAGAAGATCAAAAGCAGACTGTAACAGAGGCAAAGGGTAAGTGTTCCGGACTGTAATAGCATTCAGCACTCTGTAGTCAATGCAGGGCCGTAAGCCCCCATCCCGCTTGCCCACAAAGAAGAATCCCGCCCCAGCTGGCGATGAGGATGGGCGAATGATCCCAGCCTGCAGGCTCTCCTGTAGGTACTCCTCCATGGCCGCACGCTCAGGGATGGCGAGGGGGTAGATGTGGCCCTTAGGAGGCTGCGTTCCAGGTAGGAGGTCAATGGCGCAGTCATAAGGACGATGAGGGGGCAGGGCCTTGGCTCGCACCTTGCAAAACACAGCGGCCAAGTCTGCATACTCGGGGGGCACCGAACTTAAGTCTGGAGGTTCAACAGGAGGGTTAGAGACAGAGGAGCGTGTAGCAGCAGCCGTTAAACAGTTCAGCAAACAGAAAGAGCTCCAGGAGAGCACACGGCCTGAACACCAGTCAATGTGAGGAGAATGTTTACACAACCAAGGAAAACCTAAAATAACCGGAGGCCTCATGGAATCCACTACATAAAAATCCATAAGTTCAGAATGGTTTCCATAAACAGTTACCTTAATAGGAACCGTGCGTGCTGTTACTCTGTGGATGATGGAACCGTTTATGGCACGGATGAGCAAGGCAGGGGATAAGGGTATTACTGGAATACAAAGTGCGCTTACCACTTCCTGGGATATCAGATCACCATCTGAACCAGAGTCAATCAAAGTCTCATAAGCATTCTGCATCTGGCCATAGGTCACCAGCACATTGACGGGGGGTCGAGAGGGTGGGGAGGAAGATGAAAATCGACTCACTAGGTGCCCCCCCGCTAGTGAGCCCCCCCGTTTCCCGGACATTGACGCACCTGGTGACCGGGACGAGCACAGTACAGACACAGCCCCTCCCTCATCCGTCTCCGTCGTTCAGATGCGGGGAGCCGTCCCACTCCCAGCTGCATGGGTTCCACAGGAGACTGAGCCTCACGAGCGACGGGAGGCTTTGACAAGGCCCTGAGGGGTGCGTGGTTAAAATCCGGTAGACGGCGTTCCTCTCTGCTTCGCTCCATCCTCCGACGATCGATGCGGGTAGCCAGCTCGATTAGCTCCTCCAGATCCTCCGGAACCTCCCGTGCAGCGAGCTCGTCCTTCAGAGAGCTGGAGAGACCTCGAAGGAAGACGTCGATCTGCGCCTCTTCCGGCCAGCGAGTGTTAGCTGCCAAGGTACGGAACTCCACTGCATAGGCAGAGACGCTACGTCCGCCCTGCCTAAGGCAGAGTAAGTCAGCAGCAGCAGTTCGGTGAGGAGTGGATGGATCGAACACCATGAGCAGCTGGCGAGAGAATTCCCGAAAAGAGCGGCGGAGGTCCGAGCCTCGGTCCCACTCCGCCAGGCCCCACCTCTTAGCTTGTCCAGTTAAAAAGCTCATGGCGAAGGCTACTTTGCTTTCTTCAGAGGGGAACTCACCGGGGTTAAAGTCAAAATGCAGCCTGCAGGAGGCGAGGAACGGCCGGCAGTCCACAGCCGTGCCATTGAAGAGCTCGGGGGAACCCAGGCGGACCTGACGAGGCGGAGTGGGAGCCTGCGGAGTGGGAGCCTGCTCCAGCCTAGAGAGGCGTCCATGGAGTTGTTGCATTCCGGACAGGCAGCCGCGTAACTCCCGAGCCAATACAGCAAGTTCACCTCCACTTGCCGCGTCCTCATCTGACCCAGGTAAGGGAACGTTGGCAGCTGGTATTCCTCCTGCTGGGTTGGTCATGGTGGCGTTGTAATGTCACGCGAGGGTACACAGGAATAAACCCAAATGCAGGAGACAGGATGACCAGATCCTATACTGATTACTTTTAATAACAAAAAATCACCACATAAGTGGGAAAAGGACTTCACGGGTAATACAAAACAAAACTACCACAGACTCGAAACAAAGCTATGCTCTAAACACCAGAAACTCTTCACAACAACGCCACACCATGCACAGGAAGCAGCTGCTTAAATACATGGTGTGGCAATCAGGAAATTGCAGTCAGCTGCGGCATTCCCCGATGCTCCAAAGAGGGGCAGGAACAGCAGGAAGAGCCACAGCCAACCTACACAGAGAAAGAAAAAACATGCATTAAAACAATCAGGAGGAGTAACCCATAACACATTCTGGGTCCATTTCTCATAAAAAAGCTTCAATCAGGCTGAAACGTCACAGAAAAGTAGAATCTATTGAGTTGTAAATGAATCCTGTGTTTCATGATGATAGCACATTCCTAAGGGTGTCAAATCAGGTCATAAAGGTCACCGAATCACTTGTTCCTTAAAGGCGGGGTTCCAAACACACCTTTGGGGGCTTACAACTTGGCTTCTGAATGTCTCAGAGAGGTCAGGTTTGTTTTAGGGTACTCCAATCAACAGCCCCTATTGCCCCAAAAGGAATGGAGTCATTAGCTCTTATGGTTTTTAAATGACACCCAGAATTATGTTGCACGAAGCACAATTTCACATCATTCTGGGTCCATTTGTGTGAAAACAAGGTCTAATCCGGCTGAAACGCTACAGGAAGGTAGAATCTATTGAGTTGTAAGTGATCTGAACGTTTCATGATGATCGCACATTCCTAAGGGGGTCAAACCATGTCCCAAAGGTCACCGGATCTGGTGTCACATTAAAGAAGTAGTCCAGTTACACATTTGTGGGCTTATAACCTGGCTTCTGAATGTCCTAGAGGATCAGGTTTGTTTTAGTGTACTCCAATCAACAGCCCCTACAACCACAAAAAGGAATGGAGTCATTAGCACTTGTGGTTTGTAAATGGCACCCAGAATTATGTTGCACGAAGCACAATTTCACATCATTCTGGGTCCATTTGTGTCAAAACAAGGTCCAATCAGGCTGAAACGTTACAAGAAGGTAGAATCTATTGAGTTGTAAGTGATCTGAACGTTTCATGATAATCACACATTCCTATAGGGGGTCAAACCATGTCCCAAAGGTCACCGGGCCTGGTGTCACTTTAAAGAAGTAGTCCAGTTACACATTTGTGGGCTTATAACTTGGCTTCTGAATATCCTAGAGAGGTCAGGTTTGTTTTAGAGTACTCCAATCATCAGCCCCTACAACCACAAAAAGGAATGGAGTCATTAGCACTTATGGTTTTTAAATGGCACCCAGAATTATGTTGCACGAAGCACAATTTCACATCATTCTGGGTTCATTTGTGTGAAAACAAGGTCCAATCAGGCAGAAACGTTACAGGAAGGTAGAATCTATTGAGTTGTAAGTGATCTGAACATTTCATGATGATCGCACATTCCTATAGGGGGTCAAACCATGTCCCAAAGGTCACCGGGCCTGGTGTCACTTTAAAGAAGTAGTCAAGTTACACCTTTGTGGGCTTATAACTTGGCTTCTGAATATCCTAGAGAGGTCAGGTTTGTTTTAATGTACTCCAATCAACAGCCCCTACAACCACAAAAAGGAATGGAGTCATTAGCACTTATGGTTTTTAAATGGCACCCAGAATTATGTTGCACGAAGCAAAATTTCACATCATTCTGGGTCCATTTGTGTGAAAACAAGGTCCAATCAGGCTGAAACGTTACAGGAAGGTAGAATCTCCTGAGCTGTAAGTGATCTGAACGTTTCATGATGATCGCACATTCCTATAGGGGGTAAAACCATGTCCCAAAGGTCACCGGGCCTGGTGTCACTTTAAAGAAGTAGTCCAGTTACACATTTGTGGGCTTATAACTTGGCTTCTGAATGTCTTAGAGAGATCAGGTTTGTTTTAGTGTACTCCAATTAACAGCCCCTACAACCACAAAAAGGACTGGAGTCATTAGCACTTATGGTTTGTAAATGGCACCCAGAATTATGTTGCACGAAGCACAATTTCACATCATTCTGGGTTCATTTGTGTGAAAACAAGGTCCAATCAGGCTGAAACGTTACAGGAAGGTAGAATCTATTGAGTTGTAAGTGATCTGAACGTTTCATGATGATAGCATTTTCCTAAGGGGGTCAAACCATGTCCCAAAGGTCACCGGATCTGGTGTCAATTTAAAGAAGTAGTCCAGTTACACATTTGTGGGTTTATAACTTGGCTTCTGAATATCCTAGAGAGGTCAGGTTTGTTTTAATGTACTCCAATCAACAGTCCCTACAACCACAAAAAGGAATGCAGTCATTAGCACTTATGGTTTGTAAATGGCACCCAGAATTATGTTGCATGATGCACAATTTCACATCATTCTGGGTCCATTTGTGTGAAAACAAGGTCCAATCAGGCTGAAACGTTACAATAAGGTAGAAACTATTGAGTTGTAAGTGATCTGAACGTTTCATGACGATCGCACATTCCTCTAGGGGGTCAAACCATGTCCCAAAGGTCACAGGGCCTGGTGTCACTTTAAAGAAGTAGTCCAGTTACACCTTTGTGGGCTTATAACTTGGCTTCAGAATTTCCTAGAGAGATCAGGTTTGTTTTATTGTACTCCAATCAACAGCCCCTACACCCACAAAAAGGAATAGAGTCATTAGCACTTATGGTTTTGAAATGGCACCCAGAATTATGTTGCACGAAGCACAATTTCACATCATTCTGGGTCCATTTCTCATAAAAAAGCTTCAATCAGGCTGAAACGTCACAGAAAAGTAGAATCTATTGAGATGTAAATGATTCCTGTGTTTCATGATGATAGCACATTCCTAAGGGTGTCAAATCAGGTCATAAAGGTCACCGAATCACTTGTTCCTTAAAGGCGGGGTTCCAAACACACCTTTGGGGGCTTACAACTTGTCTTCTGAATGTCTCAGAGAGGTCAGGTTTGTTTTAAGGTACTCCAATCAACAGCCCCTATTGCCCCAAAAAGGAATGGAGTCATTAGCTCTTATGGTTTTTAAATGACACCCAGAATTATGTTGCACGAAGCACAATTTCACATCATTCTGGGTCCATTTGTGTGAAAACAAGGTCTAATCAGGCTGAAACGCTACAGGAAGGTAGAATCTATTGAGTTGTAAGTGATCTGAACGTTTCATGATGATCGCACATTCCTAAGGGGGTCAAACCATGTCCCAAAGGTCACCGGATCTGGTGTCACTTTAAAGAAGTAGTCCAGTTACACTTTTGTGGGCTCATAACCTGGCTTCTGAATGTCCTAGAGAGATCAGGTTTGTTTTAGTGTACTCCAATCAACAGCCCCTACAACCACAAAAAGGAATGGAGTCATTAGCACTTATGGTTTGTAAATGGCACCCAGAATTATGTTGCACGAAGCACAATTTCACATCATTCTGGGTTCATTTGTGTGAAAACAAGAACCAATCAGGCTGAAACGTTACAGGAAGGTAGAATCTATTGAGTTGTAAGTGATCAGAACGTTTCATGATGATAGCACTTTCCTAAGGGGGTCAAACCATGTCCCAAACGTCACCGGATCTGGTGTCAATTTAAATTAGTCCAGTTACACATTTGTGGGCTTATAACTTGGCTTATGAATGTCCTAGAGAGATCAGGGTTATTTTAGTGTACTCCAATTAACAGCCCCTACAACCACAAAAAGGAATGGAGTCATTAGCACTTATGGTTTGTAAATGGCACCCAGAATTATGTTGCACGAAGCACAATTTCACATCATTCTGGGTCCATTTGTGTCAAAACAAGGTCCAATCAGGCTGAAACGTTACAAGAAGGTAGAATCTATTGAGTTGTAAGTGATCTGAACGTTTCATGATAATCACACATTCCTATAGGGGGTCAAACAATGTCCCAAAGGTCACCGGGCCTGGTGTCACTTTAAAGAAGTAGTCCAGTTACACCTTTGTGGGCTTATAACTTGGCTTCTGAATATCCTAGAGAGGTCAGGTTTGTTTTTGAGTACTCCAATCAACAGGCCCTACAACCACAAAAAGGAATGGAGTCATTAGCACTTATGGTTTTTAAATGGCACCCAGAATTATGTTGCACGAAGCACAATTTCACATCATTCTGGGTTCATTTGTGTGAAAACAAGGTCCAATCAGGCTGAAACGTTACAGGAAGGTAGAATCTATTGAGTTGTAAGTGATCTGAACGTTTCATGATGATCGCACATTCCTATAGGGGGTCAAACCATGTCCCAAAGGTCACCGGGCCTGGTGTCACTTTAAAGAAGTAGTCAATTTACACCTTTGTGGGCTTATAACTTGGCTTCTGAATATCCTAGAGAGGTCAGGTTTGTTTTAATGTACTCCAATCAACAGCCCCTACAACCACAAAAAGGAATGGAGTCATTAGCACTTATGGTTTTTAAATGGCACCCAGAATTATGTTGCACGAAGCAAAATTTCACATCATTCTGGGTCCATTTGTGTGAAAACAAGGTCCAATCAGGCTGAAACGTTACAGGAAGGTAGAATCTCCTGAGCTGTAAGTGATCTGAACGTTTCATGATGATCGCACATTCATATAGGGGGTAAAACCATGTCCCAAAGGTCACTTGGCCTGGTGTCACTGTAAAGAAGTAGTCCAGTTACACATTTGTGGGCTTATAACTTGGCTTCTGAATGTCCTAGAGAGATCAGGTTTGTTTTAGTGTACTCCAATTCACAGCCCCTACAACCACAAAAAGGACTGGAGTCATTAGCACTTATGGTTTGTAAATGGCACCCAGAATTATGTTGCACGAAGCACAATTTCACATCATTCTGGGTTCATTTGTGTGAAAACAAGGTCCAATCAGGCTGAAACATTACAGGAAGGTAGAATCTATTGAGTTGTAAATGATCTGAACATTTCATGATGATCGCACATTCCTATAGGGGTCAAACCATGTCCCAAAGGTCACCGGGCCTGGTGTCACTTTAAAGAAGTAGTCCAATTACACATTTGTGGGCTTATAACTTGGCTTTTGAATATCCTAGAGAGGTCAGGTTTGTTTTAGAGTACTCCAATTAACAGCCCCCATTACCCCAAAAAGGAATGGAGTCATTAGCACTTATGGTTTGTAAATGGCACCCAGAATTATGTTGCACGAAGCACAATTTCACATCATTCTGGGTCCATTTGTGTGAAAACAGGGTCCAATCCGGCTGAAACGTTACAAGAAGGTAGAATCTATTGAGTTGGAAGTGATCTGAATGTTTCATGATGATCGCACATTCCTATAGGGGGTAAAACCATGTCCCAATGGTCACAGGGCCTGGTGTCACTTTAAAGAAGTAGTCCAGTTACACATTTGTGGGCTTATAACTTGGCTTCTGAATGTCCTAGAGAGGTCAGGTTTTTTTTAGAGTACTCCAATTAACAGCCCCTACAACCACAAAAAGGAATGGAGTCATTAGCACTTATGGTTTTTAAATCGCACCCAGAATTATGTTGCACGAAGAACAATTTCACATCAATCTGGGTTCATTTGTGTGAAAACAAGGTCCAATCAGGCTGAAACGTTACAGGAAGGTAGAATCTATTGAGTTGTAAGTGATCTGAACGTTTCATGATGATAGCACTTTCCTAAGGGGGTCAAACCATGTCCCAAAGGTCACCGGATCTGGTGTCATTTTAAAGAAGTGGTCCAGTTACACATTTGTGGGCTTATAACTTGGCTTCTGAATGTCCTAGAGGGATCAGGTTTGTTTTAGTGTACTCCAATAAACAGCACCTACAACCACACAAAGGAATGGAGTCATTAGCACTTATGGTTTGTTAATGGCACCCAGAATTATGTTGCACGAAGCACAATTTCACATCATTCTGGGTCCATTTGTGTGAAAACAAGGTCCAATCAGGCTGAAACGTTACAAGAAGGTAGAATCAATTGATTTGTAAGTGATCTGAACGATTCATGATGATCGCACATTCCTATAGGGGGTAAAACCATGTCCCAAAGGTCACCGGGCCTGGTGTCACCTTAAAGAAGTAGTCCAGTTACACCTTTGTGGGCTTATAACTTGGCTTCTGAATGTCCTAGAGAGGTCAGGTTTGTTTTAGTGTACTCCAATCAACAGCCCCTACAACCACAAAAAGGAATGGAGTCAATAGCACTTATGGTTTGTAAATGGCACCCAGAATTATGTTGCACGAAGCACAATTTCACATCATTCTGGGTCCATTTGTGTGAAAACAAAGTCAAATCAGGCTTAAACGTTACAAGAAGGTAGAATCTATTGAGTTGTAAGTGATCTGAACGTTTCATGATGATTGCACATTCTTATAGGGGGTCAAACCATGTCCCATAGGTCACCGGATCTGGTGTCACTTTAAAGTGGTCCAGTTACACCTTTGTGGGCTTATAACTTGGCTTCTGAATATCCTAGAGAGGAAAGGTTTGTTTTAGAGTACTCCAATTAACAGCCCCCATTACCACAAAAAGGAATTGAGTCATTAGCACTTATGGTTTTTAAATGGCACCCAGAATTATGTTGCACGAAGCACAATTTCACATCATTCTGGGTCCATTTCTCATAAAAAAGCTTCAATCAGGCTGAAACGTCACAGAAAAGTAGAATCTATTGAGTTGTAAATGATTCCTGTGTTTCATGATGATAGCACATTCCTAAGGGTGTCAAATCAGGTCATAAAGGTCACCGAATCACTTGTTCCTTAAAGGCGGGGTCCAAACACACCTTTGGGGGCTTACAACTTGGCTTCTGAATGTTTCAGAGAGGTCAGGTTTGTTTTAGTGTACTCCAATCAACAGCCCCTATTGCCCCAAAAAGGAATGGAGTCATTAGCTCTTATGGTTTTTAAATGACACCCAGAATTATGTTGCACGAAGCACAATTTCACATCATTCTGGGTCCATTTGTGTGAAAACAAGGTCTAATCAGGCTGAAACGCCACAGGAAGGTAGAATCTATTGAGTTGTAAGTGATCTGAACGTTTCATGATGATCGCACATTCCTAAGGGGGTCAAACCATGTCCCAAAGGTCACCGGATCTGGTGTCACTTTAAAGAAGTAGTCCAGTTACACATTTGTGGGCTTATAACCTGGCTTCTGAATGTCCTAGAGAGATCAGGTTTGTTTTAGTGTACTCCAATCAACAGCCCCTACAACCACAAAAAGGAATGGAGTCATTAGCACTTATGGTTTGTAAATGGCACCCAGAATTATGTTGCTCGAAGCACAATTTCACATCATTCTGGGTCCATTTGTGTGAAAACAAGGTCTAATCAGGCTGAAACGCTACAGGAAGGTAGAATCTATTGAGTTGTAAGTGATCTGAACGTTTCATGATGATAGCACTTTCCTAAGGGGGTCAAACCATGTCCCAAACGTCACCGGATCTGGTGTCAATTTAAATAAGTAGTCCAGTTACACATTTGTGGGCTTATAACTTGGCTTCTGAATGTCCTAGAGAGATCAGGGTTATTTTAGTGTACTCCAATTAACAGCCCCTACAACCACAAAAAGGAATGGAGTCATTAGCACTTATGGTTTGTAAATGGCACCCAGAATTATGTTGCACGAAGCACAATTTCACATCATTCTGGGTCCATTTGTGTCAAAACAAGGTCCAATCAGGCTGAAACGTTACAAGAAGGTAGAATCTATTGAGTTGTAAGTGATCTGAACGTTTCATGATAATCACACATTCCTATAGGGGGTCAAACCATGTCCCAAAGGTCACCGGGCCTGGTGTCACTTTAAAGAAGTAGTCCAGTTACACATTTGTGGGCTTATAACTTGGCTTCTGAATATCCTAGAGAGGTCAGGTTTGTTTTAGAGTACTCCAATCATCAGCCCCTACAACCTCAAAAAGAAATGGAGTCATTAGCACTTATGGTTTGTAAATGGCACCCAGAATTATGTTGCACGAAGCACAATTTCACATCATTCTGGGTCCATTTGTGTGAAAACAAGGTCCAATCAGGCTGAAACGTTACAAGAAGGTAGAATCTATTGAGTTGTAAGTGATATGAACGTTTCATGATGATTACACATTCCTATAGGGGGTCAAACCATGTCCCAAAGGTCACCGGGCCTGGTGTCACTTTAAAGAAGTAGTCCAGTTACACCTTTGTGGGCTTATAACTTGGCTTCTGAAGATCCTAGAGAGGTCAGGTTTGTTTTAGAGTACTCCAATTAACAGCCCCCATTACCACAAAAAGGAATGGAGTCATTAGCTCTTATGGTTTTTAAATGACACCCAGAATTATGTTGCACGAAGCACAATTTCACATCATTCTGGGTCCATTTGTGTGAAAACAAGGTCTAATCAGGCTGAAACACCACAGGAAGGTAGAATCTATTGAGTTGTAAGTGATCTGAACGTTTCATGATGATCGCACATTCCTAAGGGGGTCAAACCATGTCCCAAAGGTCACCGGATCTGGTGTCACTTTAAAGAAGTAGTCCAGTTACACATTTGTGGGCTTATAACCTGGCTTCTGAATGTCCTAGAGAGATCAGGTTTGTTTTAGTGTACTCCAATCAACAGCCCCTACAACCACAAAAAGGAATGGAGTCATTAGCACTTATGGTTTGTAAATGGCACCCAGAATTATGTTGCACGAAGCACAATTTCACATCATTCTGGGTCCATTTGTGTCAAAACAAGGTCCAATCAGGCTGAAACGTTACAAGAAGGTAGAATCTATTGAGTTGTAAGTGATCTGAACGTTTCATGATAATCACACATTCCTATAGGGGGTCAAACCATGTCCCAAAGGTCACCGGCCTGGTGTCACTTTAAAGAAGTAGTCCAGTTACACATTTGTGGGCTTATAACTTGGCTTCTGAATATCCTAGAGAGGTCAGGTTTGTTTTAGAGTACTCCAATCATTAGCCCCTACAACCTCAAAAAGAAATGGAGTCATTAGCACTTATGGTTTGTAAATGGCACCCAGAATTATGTTGCACGAAGCACAATTTCACATCATTCTGGGTCCATTTGTGTGAAAACAAGGTCCAATCAGGCTGAAACGTTACAAGAAGGTAGAATCTATTGAGTTGTAAGTGATATGAACGTTTCATGATGATTACACATTCCTATAGGGGGTCAAACCATGTCCCAAAGGTCACCGGGCCTGGTGTCACTTTAAAGAAGTAGTCCAGTTACACCTTTGTGGGCTTATAACTTGGCTTCTGAAGATCCTAGAGAGGTCAGGTTTGTTTTAGAGTACTCCAATTAACAGCCCCCATTACCACAAAAAGGAATGGAGTCATTAGCACTTATGGTTTTTAAATGGCACCCAGAATTATGTTGCACGAAGCACAATTTCACATCATTCTGGGTCCATTTCTCATAAAAAAGCTTCAATCAGGCTGAAACGTCACAGAAAAGTAGAATCTATTGAGTTGTAAATGATTCCTGTGTTTCATGTTGATAGCACATTCCTAAGGGTGTCAAATCAGGTCATAAAGGTCACCGAATCACTTGTTCCTTAAAGGCTTGGTTCCAAACACACCTTTGGGGGCTTACAACTTGGCTTCTGAATGTCTCAGAGAGGTCAGGTTTGTTTTAGGGTACTCCAATCAACAGCCCCTATTGCCCCAAAAAGGAATGGAGTCATTAGCTCTTATGGTTTTTAAATGACACCCAGAATTATGTTGCACGAAGCACAATTTCACATCATTCTGGGTCCATTTGTGTGAAAACAAGGTCCAATCAGGCTGAAACGCTACAGGAAGGTAGAATCTATTGAGTTGTAAGTCATCTGAACGTTTCATGATGATCGCACATTCCTAAGGGGGTCAAACCATGTCCCAAAGGTCACCGGATCTGGTGTCACTTTAAAGAAGTAGTCCAGTTACACATTTGTGGGCTTATAACCTGGCTTCTGAATGTCCTAGAGAGATCAGGTTTGTTTTAGTGTACTCCAATCAACAGCCCCTACAACCACAAAAAGGAATGGAGTCATTAGCACTTATGGTTTGTAAATGGCACCCAGAATTATGTTGCACGAAGCACAATTTCACATCATTCTGGGTTCATTTGTGTGAAAACAAGAACCAATCAGGCTGAAACGTTACAGGAAGGTAGAATCTATTGAGTTGTAAGTGATCAGAACGTTTCATGATGATAGCACATTCCTAAGGGGGTCAAACCATGTCCCAAACGTCACCGGATCTGGTGTCAATTTAAATAAGTAGTCCAGTTACACATTTGTGGGCTTATAACCTTGCTTCTGAATGTCCTAGAGAGATCAGGTTTGTTTTAGTGTACTCCAATCAACAGCCCCTACAACCACAAAAAGGAATGGAGTCATTAGCACTTATGGTTTGTAAATGGCACCCAGAATTATGTTGCACGAAGCACAATTTCACATCATTCTGGGTCCATTTGTGTCAAAACAAGGTCCAATCAGGCTGAAACGTTACAAGAAGGTAGAATCTATTGAGTTGTAAGTGATCTGAACGTTTCATGATAATCACACATTCCTATAGGGGGTCAAACCATGTCCCAAAGGTCACCGGGCCTGGTGTCACTTTAAAGAAGTAGTCCAGTTACACATTTGTGGGCTTATAACTTGGCTTCTGAATATCCTAGAGAGGTCAGGTTTGTTTTAGAGTACTCCAATCATCAGCCCCCATTACCCCAAAAAGGAATGGAGTCATTAGCACTTATGGTTTTTAAATGGCACCCAGAATTATGTTGCACGAAGCACAATTTCACATCATTCTGGGTTCATTTGTGTGAAAACAAGGTCCAATCAGGCTGAAACGTTACAGGAAGGTAGAATCTCCTGAGCTGTAAGTGATCTGAACGTTTCATGATAATCACACATTCCTATAGGGGGTCAAACCATGTCCCAAAGGTCACCGGATCTGGTGTCAATTTAAAGAAGTAGTCCAGTTACACATTTGTGGGCTTATAACTTGGCTTCTGAATGTCCTAGAGAGATCAGGGTTGTTTTAGTGTACTCCAATCAACAGCCCCTACAACCACAAAAAGGAATGGAGTCATTAGCACTTATGGTTTGTAAATGGCACCCAGAATTATGTTGCACGAAGCACAATTTCACATCATTCTGGGTCCATTTGTGTGAAAACAAGGTCCAATCAGGCTGAAATGTTACAAGAAGGTAGAATCTATTGAGTTGTAAGTGATATGAACGTTTCATGATGATTACACATTCCTATAGGGGGTCAAACCATGTCCCAAAGGTCACCGGGCCTGGTGTCACTTTAAAGAAGTAGTCCAGTTACACCTTTGTGGGTTTATAACTTGGCTTATGAATATCCTAGAGAGGTCAGGTTTGTTTTAGAGTACTCCAATCAACAGCCCCTACAACCACAAAAAGGAATGGAGTCATTAGCACTTATGGTTTTTAAATGGCACCCAGAATTATGTTGCACGAAGCACAATTTCACATCATTCTGGGTTCATTTGTGTGAAAACAAGGTCCAATCAGGCAGAAACGTTACAGGAAGGTAGAATCTATTGAGTTGTAAGTGATCTGAACATTTCATGATGATAGCACTTTCCTAAGGGGGTCAATCCATGTCCCAAAGGTCACCGGATCTGGTGTCAATTTAAAGAAGTAGTCCAGTTACACATTTGTGGGTTTATAACTTGGCTTCTGAATATCCTAGAGAGGTCAGGTTTGTTTTAATGTACTCCAATCAACAGTCCCTACAACCACAAAAAGGAATGGAGTCATTAGCACTTATGGTTTGTAAATGGCACCCAGAATTATGTTGCACGAAGCACAATTTCACATCCTTCTGGGTCCATTTGTGTGAAAACAAGGTCCAATCAGGCTGAAACGTTACAATAAGGTAGAAACTATTGAGTTGTAAGTGATCTGAACATTTCATGACGATCGCACATTCCTCTAGGGGGTCAAACCATGTCCCAAAGGTCACAGGGCCTGGTGTCACTTTAAAGAAGTAGTCCAGTTACACCTTTGTGGGCTTATAACTTGGCTTCAGAATTTCCTAGAGAGATCAGGTTTGTTTTATTGTACTCCAATCAACAGCCCCTACACCACAAAAAGGAATAGAGTCATTAGCACTTATGGTTTTGAAATGGCAACCAGAATTATGTTGCACGAAGCACAATTTCACATCATTCTGGGTTCATTTGTGTGAAAACAAGGTCCAATCAGGCTGAAACTTTACAGGAAGGTAGAATCTATAGAGTTGTAAGTGATCTGAACGTTTCATGATGATCGCACATTCCTATAGGGGGTCAAACCATGTCCCAAAGGTCACCGGGCCTGGTGTCACTTTAAAGAAGTAGTCCAGTTACACCTTTGTGGGCTTATAACTTGGCTTCTGAAGATCCTAGAGAGGTCAGGTTTGTTTTAGAGTACTCCAATTAACAGCCCCCATTACCACAAAAAGGAATGGAGTCATTAGCACTTATGGTTTTTAAATGGCACCCAGAATTATGTTGCACGAAGCACAATTTCACATCATTCTGGGTCCATTTGTGTGAAAACAAGGTCTAATCAGGCTGAAACACCACAGGAAGGTAGAATCTATTGAGTTGTAAGTGATCTGAACGTTTCATGATGATCGCACATTCCTAAGGGGGTCAAACCATGTCCCAAAGGTCACCGGATCTGGTGTCACTTTAAAGAAGTAGTCCAGTTACACATTTGTGGGCTTATAACCTGGCTTCTGAATGTCCTAGAGAGATCAGGTTTGTTTTAGTGTACTCCAATCAACAGCCCCTACAACCACAAAAAGGAATGGAGTCATTAGCACTTATGGTTTGTAAATGGCACCCAGAATTATGTTGCACGAAGCACAATTTCACATCATTCTGGGTCCATTTGTGTCAAAACAAGGTCCAATCAGGCTGAAACGTTACAAGAAGGTAGAATCTATTGAGTTGTAAGTGATCTGAACGTTTCATGATAATCACACATTCCTATAGGGGGTCAAACCATGTCCCAAAGGTCACCGGCCTGGTGTCACTTTAAAGAAGTAGTCCAGTTACACATTTGTGGGCTTATAACTTGGCTTCTGAATATCCTAGAGAGGTCAGGTTTGTTTTAGAGTACTCCAATCATTAGCCCCTACAACCTCAAAAAGAAATGGAGTCATTAGCACTTATGGTTTGTAAATGGCACCCAGAATTATGTTGCACGAAGCACAATTTCACATCATTCTGGGTCCATTTGTGTGAAAACAAGGTCCAATCAGGCTGAAACGTTACAAGAAGGTAGAATCTATTGAGTTGTAAGTGATATGAACGTTTCATGATGATTACACATTCCTATAGGGGGTCAAACCATGTCCCAAAGGTCACCGGGCCTGGTGTCACTTTAAAGAAGTAGTCCAGTTACACCTTTGTGGGCTTATAACTTGGCTTCTGAAGATCCTAGAGAGGTCAGGTTTGTTTTAGAGTACTCCAATTAACAGCCCCCATTACCACAAAAAGGAATGGAGTCATTAGCACTTATGGTTTTTAAATGGCACCCAGAATTATGTTGCACGAAGCACAATTTCACATCATTCTGGGTCCATTTCTCATAAAAAAGCTTCAATCAGGCTGAAACGTCACAGAAAAGTAGAATCTATTGAGTTGTAAATGATTCCTGTGTTTCATGTTGATAGCACATTCCTAAGGGTGTCAAATCAGGTCATAAAGGTCACCGAATCACTTGTTCCTTAAAGGCTTGGTTCCAAACACACCTTTGGGGGCTTACAACTTGGCTTCTGAATGTCTCAGAGAGGTCAGGTTTGTTTTAGGGTACTCCAATCAACAGCCCCTATTGCCCCAAAAAGGAATGGAGTCATTAGCTCTTATGGTTTTTAAATGACACCCAGAATTATGTTGCACGAAGCACAATTTCACATCATTCTGGGTCCATTTGTGTGAAAACAAGGTCCAATCAGGCTGAAACGCTACAGGAAGGTAGAATCTATTGAGTTGTAAGTCATCTGAACGTTTCATGATGATCGCACATTCCTAAGGGGGTCAAACCATGTCCCAAAGGTCACCGGATCTGGTGTCACTTTAAAGAAGTAGTCCAGTTACACATTTGTGGGCTTATAACCTGGCTTCTTAATGTCCTAGAGAGATCAGGTTTGTTTTAGTGTACTCCAATCAACAGCCCCTACAACCACAAAAAGGAATGGAGTCATTAGCACTTATGGTTTGTAAATGGCACCCAGAATTATGTTGCACGAAGCACAATTTCACATCATTCTGGGTTCATTTGTGTGAAAACAAGAACCAAACAGGCTGAAACGTTACAGGAAGGTAGAATCTATTGAGTTGTAAGTGATCAGAACGTTTCATGATGATAGCACATTCCTAAGGGGGTCAAACCATGTCCCAAACGTCACCGGATCTGGTGTCAATTTAAATAAGTAGTCCAGTTACACATTTGTGGGCTTATAACCTGGCTTCTGAATGTCCTAGAGAGATCAGGTTTGTTTTAGTGTACTCCAATCAACAGCCCCTACAACCACAAAAAGGAATGGAGTCATTAGCACTTATGGTTTGTAAATGGCACCCAGAATTATGTTGCACGAAGCACAATTTCACATCATTCTGGGTCCATTTGTGTCAAAACAAGGTCCAATCAGGCTGAAACGTTACAAGAAGGTAGAATCTATTGAGTTGTAAGTGATCTGAACGTTTCATGATAATCACACATTCCTATAGGGGGTCAAACCATGTCCCAAAGGTCACCGGGCCTGGTGTCACTTTAAAGAAGTAGTCCAGTTACACATTTGTGGGCTTATAACTTGGCTTCTGAATATCCTAGAGAGGTCAGGTTTGTTTTAGAGTACTCCAATCATCAGCCCCCATTACCCCAAAAAGGAATGGAGTCATTAGCACTTATGGTTTTTAAATGGCACCCAGAATTATGTTGCACGAAGCACAATTTCACATCATTCTGGGTTCATTTGTGTGAAAACAAGGTCCAATCAGGCTGAAACGTTACAGGAAGGTAGAATCTCCTGAGCTGTAAGTGATCTGAACGTTTCATGATAATCACACATTCCTATAGGGGGTCAAACCATGTCCCAAAGGTCACCGGATCTGGTGTCAATTTAAAGAAGTAGTCCAGTTACACATTTGTGGGCTTATAACTTGGCTTCTGAATGTCCTAGAGAGATCAGGGTTGTTTTAGTGTACTCCAATCAACAGCCCCTACAACCACAAAAAGGAATGGAGTCATTAGCACTTATGGTTTGTAAATGGCACCCAGAATTATGTTGCACGAAGCACAATTTCACATCATTCTGGGTCCATTTGTGTGAAAACAAGGTCCAATCAGGCTGAAATGTTACAAGAAGGTAGAATCTATTGAGTTGTAAGTGATATGAACGTTTCATGATGATTACACATTCCTATAGGGGGTCAAACCATGTCCCAAAGGTCACCGGGCCTGGTGTCACTTTAAAGAAGTAGTCCAGTTACACCTTTGTGGGTTTATAACTTGGCTTATGAATATCCTAGAGAGGTCAGGTTTGTTTTAGAGTACTCCAATCAACAGCCCCTACAACCACAAAAAGGAATGGAGTCATTAGCACTTATGGTTTTTAAATGGCACCCAGAATTATGTTGCACGAAGCACAATTTCACATCATTCTGGGTTCATTTGTGTGAAAACAAGGTCCAATCAGGCAGAAACGTTACAGGAAGGTAGAATCTATTGAGTTGTAAGTGATCTGAACATTTCATGATGATAGCACTTTCCTAAGGGGGTCAATCCATGTCCCAAAGGTCACCGGATCTGGTGTCAATTTAAAGAAGTAGTCCAGTTACACATTTGTGGGTTTATAACTTGGCTTCTGAATATCCTAGAGAGGTCAGGTTTGTTTTAATGTACTCCAATCAACAGTCCCTACAACCACAAAAAGGAATGGAGTCATTAGCACTTATGGTTTGTAAATGGCACCCAGAATTATGTTGCACGAAGCACAATTTCACATCCTTCTGGGTCCATTTGTGTGAAAACAAGGTCCAATCAGGCTGAAACGTTACAATAAGGTAGAAACTATTGAGTTGTAAGTGATCTGAACATTTCATGACGATCGCACATTCCTCTAGGGGGTCAAACCATGTCCCAAAGGTCACAGGGCCTGGTGTCACTTTAAAGAAGTAGTCCAGTTACACCTTTGTGGGCTTATAACTTGGCTTCAGAATTTCCTAGAGAGATCAGGTTTGTTTTATTGTACTCCAATCAACAGCCCCTACACCACAAAAAGGAATAGAGTCATTAGCACTTATGGTTTTGAAATGGCACCCAGAATTATGTTGCACGAAGCACAATTTCACATCATTCTGGGTTCATTTGTGTGAAAACAAGGTCCAATCAGGCTGAAACTTTACAGGAAGGTAGATTCTATAGAGTTGTAAGTGATCTGAACGTTTCATGATGATCGCACATTCCTATAGGGGGTCAAACCATGTCCCAAAGGTCAACGGGCCTGGTGTCACTTTAAAGAAGTAGTCAAGTTACACCTTTGTGGGCTTATAACTTGGCTTCTGAATATCCTAGAGAGGTCAGGTTTGTTTTAGAGTACTCCAATCATCAGCCCCCATTACTCCAAAAAGGAATGGAGTCATTAGCACTTATGGTTTTTAAATGGCACCCAGAATTATGTTGCACGAAGCACAATTTCACATCATTCTGGGTTCATTTGTGTGAAAACAAGGTCCAATCAGGCAGAGACATTACAGGAAGGTAGAATCTATTGAGTTGTAAGTGATCTGAATGTTTCATGATGATAGCACTTTCCTAAGGGGGTCAAACCATGTCCCAAAGGTCACCGGATCTGGTGTCAATTTAAAGAAGTAGTCCAGTTACACATTTGTGGGCTTATAACTTGGCTTCTGAATGTCCTAGAGAGATCAGGGTTGTTTTAGTGTACTCCAATCAACAGCCCCTACAAGCACAAAAAGGAATGGAGTCATTAGCACTTATGGTTTGTAAATGGCACCCAGAATTATGTTGCACGAAGCACAATTTCACATCATTCTGGGTCCATTTGTGTGAAAACAAGGTCCAATCAGGCTGAAATGTTACAATAAGGTAGAATCTATTGAGTTGTAAGTGATATGAACAATTCATGATGATTACACATTCCTATAGGGGGTCAAACCATGTCCCAAAGGTCACCGGGCCTGGTGTCACTTTAAAGAAGTAGTCCAGTTACACCTTTGTGGGCTTATAACTTGGCTTCTGAAGATCCTAGAGAGGTCAGGTTTGTTTTAGAGTACTCCAATTAACAGCCCCCATTACCACAAAAAGGAATGGAGTCATTAGCACTTATGGTTTTTAAATGGCACCCAGAATTATGTTGCACGAAGCACAATTTCACATCATTCTGGGTCCATTTGTGTGAAAACAAGGTCTAATCAGGCTGAAACACCACAGGAAGGTAGAATCTATTGAGTTGTAAGTGATCTGAACGTTTCATGATGATCGCACATTCCTAAGGGGGTCAAACCATGTCCCAAAGGTCACCGGATCTGGTGTCACTTTAAAGAAGTAGTCCAGTTACACATTTGTGGGCTTATAACCTGGCTTCTGAATGTCCTAGAGAGATCAGGTTTGTTTTAGTGTACTCCAATCAACAGCCCCTACAACCACAAAAAGGAATGGAGTCATTAGCACTTATGGTTTGTAAATGGCACCCAGAATTATGTTGCACGAAGCACAATTTCACATCATTCTGGGTCCATTTGTGTCAAAACAAGGTCCAATCAGGCTGAAACGTTACAAGAAGGTAGAATCTATTGAGTTGTAAGTGATCTGAACGTTTCATGATAATCACACATTCCTATAGGGGGTCAAACCATGTCCCAAAGGTCACCGGCCTGGTGTCACTTTAAAGAAGTAGTCCAGTTACACATTTGTGGGCTTATAACTTGGCTTCTGAATATCCTAGAGAGGTCAGGTTTGTTTTAGAGTACTCCAATCATTAGCCCCTACAACCTCAAAAAGAAATGGAGTCATTAGCACTTATGGTTTGTAAATGGCACCCAGAATTATGTTGCACGAAGCACAATTTCACATCATTCTGGGTCCATTTGTGTGAAAACAAGGTCCAATCAGGCTGAAACGTTACAAGAAGGTAGAATCTATTGAGTTGTAAGTGATATGAACGTTTCATGATGATTACACATTCCTATAGGGGGTCAAACCATGTCCCAAAGGTCACCGGGCCTGGTGTCACTTTAAAGAAGTAGTCCAGTTACACCTTTGTGGGCTTATAACTTGGCTTCTGAAGATCCTAGAGAGGTCAGGTTTGTTTTAGAGTACTCCAATTAACAGCCCCCATTACCACAAAAAGGAATGGAGTCATTAGCACTTATGGTTTTTAAATGGCACCCAGAATTATGTTGCACGAAGCACAATTTCACATCATTCTGGGTCCATTTCTCATAAAAAAGCTTCAATCAGGCTGAAACGTCACAGAAAAGTAGAATCTATTGAGTTGTAAATGATTCCTGTGTTTCATGTTGATAGCACATTCCTAAGGGTGTCAAATCAGGTCATAAAGGTCACCGAATCACTTGTTCCTTAAAGGCTTGGTTCCAAACACACCTTTGGGGGCTTACAACTTGGCTTCTGAATGTCTCAGAGAGGTCAGGTTTGTTTTAGGGTACTCCAATCAACAGCCCCTATTGCCCCAAAAAGGAATGGAGTCATTAGCTCTTATGGTTTTTAAATGACACCCAGAATTATGTTGCACGAAGCACAATTTCACATCATTCTGGGTCCATTTGTGTGAAAACAAGGTCCAATCAGGCTGAAACGCTACAGGAAGGTAGAATCTATTGAGTTGTAAGTCATCTGAACGTTTCATGATGATCGCACATTCCTAAGGGGGTCAAACCATGTCCCAAAGGTCACCGGATCTGGTGTCACTTTAAAGAAGTAGTCCAGTTACACATTTGTGGGCTTATAACCTGGCTTCTTAATGTCCTAGAGAGATCAGGTTTGTTTTAGTGTACTCCAATCAACAGCCCCTACAACCACAAAAAGGAATGGAGTCATTAGCACTTATGGTTTGTAAATGGCACCCAGAATTATGTTGCACGAAGCACAATTTCACATCATTCTGGGTTCATTTGTGTGAAAACAAGAACCAAACAGGCTGAAACGTTACAGGAAGGTAGAATCTATTGAGTTGTAAGTGATCAGAACGTTTCATGATGATAGCACATTCCTAAGGGGGTCAAACCATGTCCCAAACGTCACCGGATCTGGTGTCAATTTAAATAAGTAGTCCAGTTACACATTTGTGGGCTTATAACCTGGCTTCTGAATGTCCTAGAGAGATCAGGTTTGTTTTAGTGTACTCCAATCAACAGCCCCTACAACCACAAAAAGGAATGGAGTCATTAGCACTTATGGTTTGTAAATGGCACCCAGAATTATGTTGCACGAAGCACAATTTCACATCATTCTGGGTCCATTTGTGTCAAAACAAGGTCCAATCAGGCTGAAACGTTACAAGAAGGTAGAATCTATTGAGTTGTAAGTGATCTGAACGTTTCATGATAATCACACATTCCTATAGGGGGTCAAACCATGTCCCAAAGGTCACCGGGCCTGGTGTCACTTTAAAGAAGTAGTCCAGTTACACATTTGTGGGCTTATAACTTGGCTTCTGAATATCCTAGAGAGGTCAGGTTTGTTTTAGAGTACTCCAATCATCAGCCCCCATTACCCCAAAAAGGAATGGAGTCATTAGCACTTATGGTTTTTAAATGGCACCCAGAATTATGTTGCACGAAGCACAATTTCACATCATTCTGGGTTCATTTGTGTGAAAACAAGGTCCAATCAGGCTGAAACGTTACAGGAAGTTAGAATCTCCTGAGCTGTAAGTGATCTGAACGTTTCATGATAATCACACATTCCTATAGGGGGTCAAACCATGTCCCAAAGGTCACCGGATCTGGTGTCAATTTAAAGAAGTAGTCCAGTTACACATTTGTGGGCTTATAACTTGGCTTCTGAATGTCCTAGAGAGATCAGGGTTGTTTTAGTGTACTCCAATCAACAGCCCCTACAACCACAAAAAGGAATGGAGTCATTAGCACTTATGGTTTGTAAATGGCACCCAGAATTATGTTGCACGAAGCACAATTTCACATCATTCTGGGTCCATTTGTGTGAAAACAAGGTCCAATCAGGCTGAAATGTTACAAGAAGGTAGAATCTATTGAGTTGTAAGTGATATGAACGTTTCATGATGATTACACATTCCTATAGGGGGTCAAACCATGTCCCAAAGGTCACCGGGCCTGGTGTCACTTTAAAGAAGTAGTCCAGTTACACCTTTGTGGGTTTATAACTTGGCTTATGAATATCCTAGAGAGGTCAGGTTTGTTTTAGAGTACTCCAATCAACAGCCCCTACAACCACAAAAAGGAATGGAGTCATTAGCACTTATGGTTTTTAAATGGCACCCAGAATTATGTTGCACGAAGCACAATTTCACATCATTCTGGGTTCATTTGTGTGAAAACAAGGTCCAATCAGGCAGAAACGTTACAGGAAGGTAGAATCTATTGAGTTGTAAGTGATCTGAACATTTCATGATGATAGCACTTTCCTAAGGGGGTCAATCCATGTCCCAAAGGTCACCGGATCTGGTGTCAATTTAAAGAAGTAGTCCAGTTACACATTTGTGGGTTTATAACTTGGCTTCTGAATATCCTAGAGAGGTCAGGTTTGTTTTAATGTACTCCAATCAACAGTCCCTACAATCACAAAAAGGAATGGAGTCATTAGCACTTATGGTTTGTAAATGGCACCCAGAATTATGTTGCACGAAGCACAATTTCACATCCTTCTGGGTCCATTTGTGTGAAAACAAGGTCCAATCAGGCTGAAACGTTACAATAAGGTAGAAACTATTGAGTTGTAAGTGATCTGAACATTTCATGACGATCGCACATTCCTCTAGGGGGTCAAACCATGTCCCAAAGGTCACAGGGCCTGGTGTCACTTTAAAGAAGTAGTCCAGTTACACCTTTGTGGGCTTATAACTTGGCTTCAGAATTTCCTAGAGAGATCAGGTTTGTTTTATTGTACTCCAATCAACAGCCCCTACACCACAAAAAGGAATAGAGTCATTAGCACTTATGGTTTTGAAATGGCACCCAGAATTATGTTGCACGAAGCACAATTTCACATCATTCTGGGTTCATTTGTGTGAAAACAAGGTCCAATCAGGCTGAAACTTTACAGGAAGGTAGAATCTATAGAGTTGTAAGTGATCTGAACGTTTCATGATGATCGCACATTCCTATAGGGGGTCAAACCATGTCCCAAAGGTCACCGGGCCTGGTGTCACTTTAAAGAAGTAGTCAAGTTACACCTTTGTGGGCTTATAACTTGGCTTCTGAATATCCTAGAGAGGTCAGGTTTGTTTTAGAGTACTCCAATCATCAGCCCCCATTACTCCAAAAAGGAATGGAGTCATTAGCACTTATGGTTTTTAAATGGCACCCAGAATTATGTTGCACGAAGCACAATTTCACATCATTCTGGGTTCATTTGTGTGAAAACAAGGTCCAATCAGGCAGAGACATTACAGGAAGGTAGAATCTATTGAGTTGTAAGTGATCTGAATGTTTCATGATGATAGCACTTTCCTAAGGGGGTCAAACCATGTCCCAAAGGTCACCGGATCTGGTGTCAATTTAAAGAAGTAGTCCAGTTACACATTTGTGGGCTTATAACTTGGCTTCTGAATGTCCTAGAGAGATCAGGGTTGTTTTAGTGTACTCCAATCAACAGCCCCTACAAGCACAAAAAGGAATGGAGTCATTAGCACTTATGGTTTGTAAATGGCACCCAGAATTATGTTGCACGAAGCACAATTTCACATCATTCTGGGTCCATTTGTGTGAAAACAAGGTCCAATCAGGCTGAAATGTTACAATAAGGTAGAATCTATTGAGTTGTAAGTGATATGAACAATTCATGATGATTACACATTCCTATAGGGGGTCAAACCATGTCCCAAAGGTCACCGGGCCTGGTGTCACTTTAAAGAAGTAGTCCAGTTACACCTTTGTGGGCTTATAACTTGGCTTCTGAATATCCTAGAGAGGTCAGGTTTGTTTTAGAGTACTCCAATCAACAGCACCTACAACCACAAAAAGGAATGGAGTCATTAGCACTTATGGTTTTTAAATGGCACCCAGAATTATGTTGCACGAAGCACAATTTCACATCATTCTGGGTTCATTTGTGTCAAAACAAGGTCCAATCAGGCAGAAACGTTACAGGAAGGTAGAATCTATTGAGTTGTAAGTGATCTGAACATTTCATGATGATAGCACTTTCCTAAGGGGGTCAATCCATGTCCCAAAGGTCACCGGATCTGGTGTCAATTTAAAGAAGTAGTCCAGTTACACATTTGTGGGTTTATAACTTGGCTTCTGAATATCCTAGAGAGGTCAGGTTTGTTTTAATGTACTCCAATCAACAGTCCCTACAACCACAAAAAGGAATGGAGTCATTAGCACTTATGGTTTGTAAATGGCACCCAGAATTATGTTGCACGAAGCACAATTTCACATCCTTCTGGGTCCATTTGTGTGAAAACAAGGTCCAATCAGGCTGAAACGTTACAATAAGGTAGAAACTATTGAGTTGTAAGTGATCTAAACATTTCATGACGATCGCACATTCCTCTAGGGGGTCAAACCATGTCCCAAAGGTCAAGGGGCCTGGTGTCACTTTAAAGAAGTAGTCCAGTTACACCATTGTGGGCTTATAACTTGGCTTCAGAATTTCCTAGAGAGATCAGGTTTGTTTTATTGTACTCCAATCAACAGCCCCTACACCACAAAAAGGAATAGAGTCATTAGCACTTATGGTTTTGAAATGGCACCCAGAATTATGTTGCACGAAGCACAATTTCACATCATTCTGGGTTCATTTGTGTGAAAACAAGGTCCAATCAGGCTGAAACTTTACAGGAAGGTAGAATCTATAGAGTTGTAAGTGATCTGAACGTTTCATGATGATCGCACATTCCTATAGGGGGTCAAACCATGTCCCAAAGGTCACCGGGCCTGGTGTCACTTTAAAGAAGTAGTCAAGTTACACCTTTGTGGGCTTATAACTTGGCTTCTGAATATCCTAGAGAGGTCAGGTTTGTTTTAATGTACTCCAATCAACAGCCCCTACAACCACAAAAAGGAATGGAGTCATTAGCACTTATGGTTTTTAAATGGCACCCAGAATTATGTTGCACGAAGCAAAATTTCACATCATTCTGGGTCCATTTGTGTGAAAACAAGGTCCAATCAGGCTGAAACGTTACAGGAAGGTAGAATCTCCTGAGCTGTAAGTGATCTGAACGTTTCATGATGATCGCACATTCCTATAGGGGGTAAAACCATGTCCCAAAGGTCACCGGGCCTGGTGTCACTTTAAAGAAGTAGTCCAGTTACACATTTGTGGGCTTATAACTTGGCTTCTGAATGTCCTAGAGAGATCAGGTTTGTTTTAGTGTACTCCAATTAACAGCCCCTACAACCACAAAAAGGAATGGAGTCATTAGCACTTATGGTTTGTAAATGGCACCCAGAATTATGTTGCACGAAGCACAATTTCACATCATTCTGGGTTCATTTGTGTGAAAACAAGGTCCAATCAGGCTGAAACGTTACAGGAAGGTAGAATCTATTGAGTTGTAAATGATCTGAACGTTTCATGATGATCGCACATTCCTATAGGGGGTCAAACCATGTCCCAAAGGTCACCGGGCCTGGTGTCACTTTAAAGAAGTAGTCCAATTACACATTTGTGGGCTTATAACTTGGCTTTTGAATATCCTAGAGAGGTCAGGTTTGTTTTAGAGTACTCCAATTAACAGCCCCCATTACCCCAAAAAGGAATGGAGTCATTAGCAATTATGGTTTTTAAATGCCACCCGGAATTATGTTGCACGAAGCACAATTTCACATCATTCTGGGTTCATTTGTGTGAAAACAAGGTCCAATCAGGCTGAAACGTTATAGGAAGGTAGAATCTATTGAGTTGTAAGTGATCTGAACGTTTCATGATGATAGCACTTTTCTAAGGGGGTCAAACCATGTCCCAAACGTCACCGGATCTGGTGTCAATTTAAAGAAGTAGTCCAGTTACACAATTGTGGGCTTATAACTTGGCTTCTGAATGTCCTAGAGAGGTCAGGTTTGTTTTAGAGTACTCCAATTAACAGCCCCCATTACCACAAAAAGGAATGGAGTCATTAGCACTTATGGTTTGTAAATGGCACCCAGAATTATGTTGCACGAAGCACAATTTCACATCATTCTGGGTCCATTTGTGTGAAAACAGGGTCCAATCAGGCTGAAACGTTACAAGAAGGTAGAATCTATTGAGTTGGAAGTGATCTGAATGTTTCATGATGATCGCACATTCCTATAGGGGGTAAAACCATGTCCCAATGGTCACAGGGCCTGGTGTCACTTTAAAGAAGTAGTCCAGTTACACATTTGTGGGCTTATAACTTGGCTTCTGAATGTCCTAGAGAGGTCAGGTTTGTTTTAGAGTACTCCAATTAACAGCCCTACAACCACATTAGGAATGGAGTCATTAGCACTTATGGTTTTTAAATCGCACCCAGAATTATGTTGCACGAAGAACAATTTCACATCAATCTGGGTTCATTTGTGTGAAAACAAGGTCCAATCAGGCTGTAACGTTACAGGAAGGTAGAATCTATTGAGTTGTAAGTGATCTGAACGTTTCATGATGATAGCATTTTCCTAAGGGGGTCAAACCATGTCCCAAAGGTCACCAGATCTGGTGTCATTTTAAAGAAGTGGTCCAGTTACACATTTGTGGGCTTATAACTTGGCTTCTGAATGTCCTAGAGGGATCAGGTTTGTTTTAGTGTACTCCAATAAACAGCACCTACAACCACACAAAGGAATGGAGTCATTAGCACTTATGGTTTGTTAATGGCACCCAGAATTATGTTGCACGAAGCACAATTTCACATCATTCTGGGTCCATTTGTGTGAAAACAAGGTCCAATCAGGCTGAAACGTTACAAGAAGGTAGAATCAATTGAGTTATAAGTGATCTGAACGATTCATGATGATCGCACATTCCTATAGGGGGTAAAACCATGTCCCAAAGGTCACCGGGCCTGGTGTCACCTTAAAGAAGTAGTCCAGTTACACCTTTGTGGGCTTATAACTTGGCTTCTGAATGTCCTAGAGAGGTCAGGTTTGTTTTAGTGTACTCCAATCAACAGCCCCTACAACCACAAAAAGGAATGGAGTCAATAGCACCTATGGTTTGTAAATGGCACCCAGAATTATGTTGCACGAAGCACAATTTCACATCATTCTGGGTCCATTTGTGTGAAAACAAAGTCCAATCAGGCTTAAACGTTACAAGAAGGTAGAATCTATTGAGTTCTAAGTGATCTGAACGTTTCATGATGATCGCACATTCCTATAGGGGGTCAAACCATGTCCCAAAGGTCACCGGGCCTGGTGTCACTTTAAAGTGGTCCAGTTACACCTTTGTGGGCTTATAACTTGGCTTCTGAATATCCTAGAGAGGTAAGGTTTGTTTTAGAGTACTCCAATTAACAGCCCCCATTACCACAAAAAGGAATTGAGTCATTAGCACTTATGGTTTTTAAATGGCACCCAGAATTATGTTGCACGAAGCACAATTTCACATCATTCTGGGTCCATTTGTGTGAAAACAAGGTCCAATCAGGCTGAAATGTTACAGGAAGGTAGAATCTATTGAGTTGTAAGTGATCTGAACGTTTCATGATAATTGCACTTTCCTAAGGTGGTCAAACCATGTCCCAAAGGTCACCGGATCTGGTGTCAATTTAAAGAAGTAGTCCAGTTACACATTTGTGGGCTTATAACTTGGCTTCTGAATGTCCTAGAGAGATCAGGGTTGTTTTAGTGTACTCCAATCAACAGCCCCTACAACCACAAAAAGGAATGGAGTCATTAGCACTTATGGTTTGTAAATGGCACCCAGAATTATGTTGCACGAATCACAATTTCACATCATTCTGGGTCCATTTGTGTCAAAACAAGGTCCAATCAGGCTGAAACGTTACAAGAAGGTAGAATCTATTGAGTTGTAAGTGATCTGAACGTTTCATGATAATCACACATTCCTATAGGGGGTCAAACCATGTCCCAAAGGTCACCGGGCCTGGTGTCACTTTAAAGAAGTAGTCCAGTTACACATTTGTGGGCTTATAACTTGGCTTCTGAATGTCCTAGAGAGGTCAGGTTTGTTTTAGAGTACTCCAATTAACAGCCCCTACAACCACAAAAAGGAATGGAGTCATTAGCACTTATGGTTTTTAAATCGCACCCAGAATTATGTTGCACGAAGAACAATTTCACATCATTCTGGGTCCATTTGTGTCAAAACAAGGTCCAATCAGGCTGAAACGTTACAAGAAGGTAGAATCTATTGAGTTGTAAGTGATCTGAATGTTTCATGATAATCACACATTCCTATAGGGGGTCAAACCATGTCCCAAAGGTCACCGGGCCTGGTGTCACTTTAAAGAAGTAGTCCAGTTACACATTTGTGGGCTTATAACTTGGCTTCTGAATATCCTAGAGAGGTCAGGTTTGTTTTAGAGTACTCCAATCATCAGCCCCTACAACCACAAAAAGAAATGGAGTCATTAGCACTTATGGTTTTTAAATGGCACCCAGAATTATGTTGCACGAAGCACAATTTCACATCATTCTGGGTCCATTTGTGTGAAAACAAGGTCCAATCAGGCTGAAATGTTACAGGAAGGTAGAATCTATTGAGTTGTAAGTGATCTGAACGTTTCATGATAATTGCACTTTCCTAAGGGGGTCAAACCATGTCCCAAAGGTCACCGGATCTGGTGTCAATTTAAAGAAGTAGTCCAGTTACACATTTGTGGGCTTATAACTTGGCTTCTGAATGTCCTAGAGAGATCAGGGTTGTTTTAGAGTACTCCAATCATCAGCCCCTACAACCACAAAAAGGAATGGAGTCATTAGCACTTATGGTTTGTAAATGGCACCCAGAATTATGTTGCACGAAGCACAATTTCACATCATTCTGGGTCCATTTGTGTGAAAACAGGGTCCAATCAGGCTGAAACGTTACAAGAAGGTAGAATCTATTGAGTTGGAAGTGATCTGAATGTTTCATGATGATCGCACACTCCTATAGGGGGTCAAACCATGTCCCAAAGGTCACCGGGCCTGGTGTCACTTTAAAGAAGTAGTCCAGTTACACATTTGTGGGCTTATAACTTGGCTTCTGAATATCCTAGAGAGGTCAGGTTTGTTTTAGAGTACTCCAATTAACAGCCCCCATTACCCCAAAAAGGAATGGAGTCATTACCACTTATGGTTTTTAAATGGCACCCAGAATTATGTTGCACGAAGCACAATTTCACATCATTCTGGGTTCATTTGTGTGAAAACAAGGTCCAATCAGGCAGAAACGTTACAGGAAGGTAGAATCTATTGAGTTGTAAGTGATCTGAACGTTTCATGATGATAGCACTTTCCTAAGGGGGTCAAACCATGTCCCAAAGGTCACCGGATCTGGTGTCAATTTAAAGTAGTCCAGTTACACATTTGTGGGCTTATAACTTGGCTTCTGAATGTCCTAGAGAGATCAGGGTTGTTTTAGTGTACTCCAATCAACAGCCCCTACAACCACAAAAAGGAATGGAGTCATTAGCACTTATGGTTTGTAAATGGCACCCAGAATTATGTTGCACGAAGCACAATTTCACATCATTCTGGGTCCATTTGTGTGAAAACAAGGTCCAATCAGGCTGAAACGTTACAAGAAGGTAGAATATATTGAGTTGTAAGTTATCTGAACGTTTCATGATGATAGCACTTTGCTAAGGGGGTCAAACCATGTCCCAAACGTCACTGGATCTGGTGTCAATTTAAAGAAGTAGTCCAGTTACACATTTGTGGGCTTATAACTTGGCTTCTGAATGTCCTAGAGAGGTCAGGTTTGTTTTAAAGTACTCCAATTAACAGCCCCCATTACCACAAAAAGGAATGGAGTCATTAGCACTTATGGTTTGTAAATGGCACCCAGAATTATGTTGCACGAAGCACAATTTCACATCATTCTGGGTCCATTTGTGTGAAAACAGGGTCCAATCAGGCTGAAACGTTACAAGAAGGTAGAATCTATTGAGTTGGAAGTGATCTGAATGTTTCATGATGATCGCACACTCCTATAGGGGGTAAAACCATGTCCCAATGGTCACAGGGCCTGGTGTCACTTTAAAGAAGTAGTCCAGTTACACATTTGTGGGCTTATAACTTGGCTTCTGAATGTCCTAGAGAGGTCAGGTTTGTTTTAGAGTACTCCAATTAACAGCCCCTACAACCACAAAAAGGAATGGAGTCATTAGCACTTATGGTTTTTAAATCGCACCCAGAATTATGTTGCACGAAGCACAATTTCACATCATTCTGGGTCCATTTCTCATAAAAAAGCTTCAATCAGGCTGAAACGTCACAGAAAAGTAGAATCTATTGAGTTGTAAATGATTCCTGTGTTTCATGATGATAGCACATTCCTAAGGGTGTCAAATCAGGTCATAAAGGTCAACGAATCACTTGTTCCTTAAAGGCGGGGTTCCAAACACACATTTGGGGGCTTACAACTTGGCTTCTGAATGTCTCAGAGAGGTCAGGTTTATTTTAGGGTACTCCAATCAACAGCCCCTATTGCCCCAAAAATGAATGGAGTCATTAGCTCTTATGGTTTTTAAATGACACCCAGAATTATGTTGCACGAAGCACAATTTCACATCATTCTGGGTCCATTTGTGTGAAAACAAGGTCTAATCAGGCTGAAACGCTACAGGAAGGTAGAATCTATTGAGTTGTAAGTGATCTGAACGTTTCATGATGATCGCACATTCCTAAGGGGGTCAAACCATGTCCCAAAGGTCACCGGATCTGGTGTCACTTTAAAGAAGTAGTCCAGTTACACATTTGTGGGCTTATAACCTGGCTTCTGAATGTCCTAGAGAGATCAGGTTTGTTTTAGTGTACTCCAATCAACAGCCCATACAACCACAAAAAGGAATGGAGTCATTAGCACTTATGGTTTGTAAATGGCACCCAGAATTATGTTGCACGAAGCACAATTTCACATCATTCTGGGTCCATTTGTGTCAAAACAAGGTCCAATCAGGCTGAAACGTTACAAGAAGGTTGAATCTATTGAGTTGTAAGTGATCTGAACGTTTCATGATAATCACACATTCCTATAGGGGGTCAAACCATGTCCCAAAGGTCACCGGGCCTGGTGTCACTTTAAAGAAGTAGTCCAGTTACACATTTGTGGGCTTATAACTTGGCTTCTGAATATCCTAGAGAGGTCAGGTTTGTTTTAGAGTACTCCAATCATCAGCCCCTACAACCTCAAAAATAAATGGAGTCATTAGCACTTATGGTTTGTAAATGGCACCCATAATTATGTTGCACGAAGCACAATTTCACATCATTCTGGGTCCATTTGTGTGAAAACAAGGTCCAATCAGGCTGAAATGTTACAGGAACGTAGAATCTATTGAGTTGTAAGTGATCTGAACGTTTCATGATGATAGCACTTTCCTAAGGGGGTCAAACCATGTCCCAAAGGTCACCGGATCTGGTGTCAATTTAAAGAAGTAGTCCAGTTACACTTTTGTGGGCTTATAACTTGGCTTCTGAATATCCTAGAGAGGTCAGGTTTGTTTTAGAGTACTCCAATTAACAGCCCCCATTACCCCAAAAAGGAATGGAGTCATTAGCACTTATGGTTTTTAAATGGCACCCAGAATTATGTTGCACGAAGCACAATTTCACATCATTCTTGGTTCATTTGTGTGAAAACAAGGTCCAATCAGGCAGAAACGTTACAGGAAGGTAGAATCTATTGAGTTGTAAGTGATCTGAACGTTTCATGATGATAGCACTTTCCTAAGGGGGTCAAACCATGTCCCAAAGGTCACCGGATCTGGTGTCAATTTAAAGAAGTAGTCGAGTTACACATTTGTGGGCTTATAACTTGGCTTCTGAATGTCCTAGAGAGATCAGGTTTTTTTTTTTGTGTACTCCAATCAACAGCCCCTACAACCACAAAAAGGAATGGAGTCATTAGCACTTATGGTTTGTAAATGGCACCCAGAATTATGTTGCACGAAGCACAATTTCACATCATTCTGGGTCCATTTGTGTGAAAACAAGGTCCAATCAGGCTGAAACGTTACAAGTAGGTAGAATCTATTGAGTTGTAAGTGATCTGAACGTTTCATGATAATCACACATTCCTATAGGGGGGTCAAACCATGTCCCAAAGGTCACCGGGCCTGGTGTCACTTTAAAGAAGTAGTCCAGTTACACATTTGTGGGCTTATAACTTGGCTTCTGAATATCCTAGAGAGGTCAGGTTTGTTTTAGTGTACTCCAATTAACAGCCCCCATTACCCCAAAAAGGAATGGAGTCATTAGCACTTATGGTTTTTAAATGGCACCCAGAATTATGTTGCACGAAGCACAATTTCACATCATTCTGGGTTCATTTGTGTGAAAACAAGGTCCAATCAGGCTGAAACGTTACAGGAAGGTAGAATCTATTGAGTTGTAATTGATCTGAACGTTTCATGATGATAGCACTTTCCTAAGGGGGTCAAACCATGTCCCAAATGTCACCGGATCTGGTGTCAATTTAAAGAAGTAGTCCATTTACACCTTTGTGGGCTTATAACTTGGCTTCTGAATATCCTAGAGAGGTCAGGTTTGTTTTAGGGTACTCCAATCAACAGCCCCTATTGCCCCAAAAAGGAATGGAGTCATTAGCTCTTATGGTTTTTAAATGACACCCAGAATTATGTTGCACGAAGCACAATTTTACATCATTCTGGGTCCATTTGTGTGAAAACAAGGTCCAATCAGGCTGAAACGCTACAGGAAGGTAGAATCTATTGAGTTGTAAGTGATCTGAACGTTTCATGATGATCGCACATTCCTAAGGGGGTCAAACCATGTCCCAAAGGTCACCGGATCTGGTGTCACTTTAAAGAAGTAGTCCAGTTACACATTTGTGGGCTTATAACTTGGCTTCTGAATGTCCTAGAGAGATCAGTTTTATTTTAGTGTACTCCAATCATCAGCCCCTACAACCTCAAAAAGAAATGGAGTCATTAGCACTTATGGTTTTTAAATGGCACCCAGAATTATGTTGCACGAAGCACAATTTCACATCATTCTGGGTCCATTTGTGTGAAAACAAGGTCCAATCAGGCTGAAATGTTACAGGAAGGTAGAATCTATTGAGTTGTAAGTGATCTGAACGTTTCATGATGATTGCACTATCCTAAGGGGGTCAAACCATGTCCCAAAGGTCACCGGATCTGGTGTCAATTTAACGAAGTAGTCCAGTTACACATTTGTGGGCTTATAACTTGGCTTCTGAATGTCCTAGAGAGATCAGGGTTGTTTTAGTGTACTCCAATCAACAGCCCCTACAACCACAAAAAGGAATGGAGTCATTAGCACTTATGGTTTGTAAATGGCACCCAGAATTATGTTGCACGAAGCACAATTCCACATCATTCTGGGTCCATTTGTGTGAAAACAAGGCCCAATCAGGCTGAAATGTTACAGGAAGGTAGAATATATTGAGATGTAAGTGGTCTGAACGTTTCATGATGATAGCACTTTCCTAAGGGGGTCAAACCATGTCCCAAAGGTCACCGGATCTGGTGTCAATTTAAAGTAGTCCAGTTACACATTTGTGGGCTTATAACTTGGCTTCTGAATGTCCAAGAGAGATCAGGGTTGTTTTAGTGTACTCCAATCAACAGCCCCTACAACCACAAAAAGGAATGGAGTCATTAGCACTTATGGTTTGTAAATGGCACCCAGAATTATGTTGCACGAAGCACAATTTCACATCATTCTGGGTCCATTTGTGTGAAAACAAGGTCCAATCAGGCTGAAACGTTACAAGAAGGTAGAATATATTGAGTTGTAAGTGATATGAACGTTTCATGATGATTGCACATTCCTATAGGGGGTCAAACCATGTCCCAAAGGTCACCGGGCCTGGTGTCACTTTAAAGAAGTACTCCAGTTACACCTTTGTGGGCTTATAACTTGGCTTCTGAATATCCTAGAGAGGTCAGGTTTGTTTTAGAGTACTCCAATTAACAGCCCCCATTACCACAAAAAGGAATGGAGTCATTAGCACTTATGGTTTTTAAATGGCACCCAGAATTATGTTGCACGAAGCAAAATTTCACATCATTCTGGGTTCATTTGTGTGAAAACAAGGTCCAATCAGGCTGAAACGTTACAGGAAGGTAGAATCTATTGAGTTGTAAGTGATCTAAACGTTTCATGATGATAGCACTTTCCTAAGGGGGTCAAACCATGTCCAAAACGTCCCCGGATCTGGCGTCACTTTAAAGAAGTAGTCCAGTTACACATTTGTGGGCTTATAACTTGGCTTCTGAATGTCCTAGAGAGGTCAGGTTTGTTTTAGTGTACTCCAATCAACAGCCCATACAACCACAAAAAGGAATGGAGTCATTAGCACTTATGGTTTGTAAATGGTACCCAGAATTATGTTGCACAAAGCACAATTTCACATCATTCTGGGTCCATTTGTGTGAAAACAAGGTCCAATCAGGCTGAAACGTTACAAGAAGGTAGAATCTATTGAGTTGTAAGTGATCTGAACGTTTCATGATAATCACACACTCCTATAGGGGGTCAAACCATGTCCCAAAGGTCACCGGGCCTGGTGTCATTTTAAAGAAGTAGTCCAGTTACACATTTGTAGGCTTATAACTTGGCTTCTGAATATCCTAGAGAGGTCAGGTTTGTTTTAGTGTACTCCAATTAACAGCCCCCATTACCCCAAAAAGGAATGGAGTCATTAGCACTTATGGTTTGTAAATGGCACACATAATTATGTTGCACGAAGCACAATTTCACATCATTCTGGGTCCATTTGTGTGAAAACAAGGTCCAATCAGGCTGAAATGTTACAGGAACGTAGAATCTATTGAGTTGTAAGTGATCTGAACGTTTCATGATGATAGCACTTTCCTAAGGGGGTCAAACCATGTCCCAAAGGTCACCGGATCTGGTGTCAATTTAAAGAAGTAGTCCAGTTACACATTTGTGGGCTTATAACTTGGCTTCTGAAAATCCTAGAGAGGTCAGGTTTGTTTTAGAGTACTCCAATTAACAGCCCCCATTACCCCAAAAAGGAATGGAGTCATTAGCACTTATGGTTTTTAAATGGCACCCAGAATTATGTTGCACGAAGCACAATTTCACATCATTCTGGGTTCATTTGTGTGAAAACAAGGTCCAATCAGGCAGAAACGTTACAGGAAGGTAGAATCTATTGAGTTGTAAGTGATCTGAACGTTTCATGATGATAGCACTTTCCTAAGGGGGTCAAACCATGTCCCAAAGGTCACCGGATCTGGTGTCAATTTAAAGAAGTAGTCGAGTTACACATTTGTGGGCTTATAACTTGGCTTCTGAATGTCCTAGAGAGATCAGGTTTTTTTTTGTGTACTCCAATCAACAGCCCCTACAACCACAAAAAGGAATGGAGTCATTAGCACTTATGGTTTGTAAATGGCACCCAGAATTATGTTGCACGAAGCACAATTTCACATCATTCTGGGTCCATTTGTGTGAAAACAAGGTCCAATCAGGCTGAAACGTTACAAGTAGGTAGAATCTATTGAGTTGTAAGTGATCTGAACGTTTCATGATAATCACACATTCCTATAGGGGGGTCAAACCATGTCCCAAAGGTCACCGGGCCTGGTGTCACTTTAAAGAAGTAGTCCAGTTACACATTTGTGGGCTTATAACTTGGCTTCTGAATATCCTAGAGAGGTCAGGTTTGTTTTAGTGTACTCCAATTAACAGCCCCCATTACCCCAAAAAGGAATGGAGTCATTAGCACTTATGGTTTTTGAATGGCACCCAGAATTATGTTGCACGAAGCACAATTTCACATCATTCTGGGTTCATTTGTGTGAAAACAAGGTCCAATCAGGCTGAAACGTTACAGGAAGGTAGAATCTATTGAGTTGTAATTGATCTGAACATTTCATGATGATAGCACTTTCCTAAGGGGGTCAAACCATGTCCCAAATGTCACCGGATCTGGTGTCAATTTAAAGAAGTAGTCCATTTACACCTTTGTGGGCTTATAACTTGGCTTCTGAATATCCTAGAGAGGTCAGGTTTGTTTTAGGGTACTCCAATCAACAGCCCCTATTGCCCCAAAAAGGAATGGAGTCATTAGCTCTTATGGTTTTTAAATGACACCCAGAATTATGTTGCACGAAGCACAATTTTACATCATTCTGGGTCCAATTGTGTGAAAACAAGGTCCAATCAGGCTGAAACGCTACAGGAAGGTAGAATCTATTGAGTTGTAAGTGATCTGAACGTTTCATGATGGTCGCACATTCCTAAGGGGGTCAAACCATGTCCCAAAGGTCACCGGATCTGGTGTCACTTTAAAGAAGTAGTCCAGTTACACATTTGTGGGCTTATAACTTGGCTTCTGAATGTCCTAGAGAGATCAGTTTTATTTTAGTGTACTCCAATCATCAGCCCCTACAACTTCAAAAAGAAATGGAGTCATTAGCACTTATGGTTTTTAAATGGCACCCAGAATTATGTTGCACGAAGCACAATTTCACATCATTCTGGGTCCATTTGTGTGAAAACAAGGTCCAATCAGGCTGAAATGTTACAGGAAGGTAGAATCTATTGAGTTGTAAGTGATCTGAACGTTTCATGATGATTGCACTATCCTAAGGGGGTCAAACCATGTCCCAAAGGTCACCGGATCTGGTGTCAATTTAACGAAGTAGTCCAGTTACACATTTGTGGGCTTATAACTTGGCTTCTGAATGTCCTAGAGAGATCAGGGTTGTTTTAGTGTACTCCAATCAACAGCCCCTACAACCACAAAAAGGAATGGAGTCATTAGCACTTATGGTTTGTAAATGGCACCCAGAATTATGTTGCACGAAGCACAATTTCACATCATTCTGGGTCCATTTGTGTGAAAACAAGGCCCAATAAGGCTGAAATGTTACAGGAAGGTAGAATATATTGACATGTAAGTGGTCTGAACGTTTCATGATGATAGCACTTTCCTAAGGGGGTCAAACCATGTCCCAAAGGTCACCGGATCTGGTGTCAATTTAAAGTAGTCCAGTTACACATTTGTGGGCTTATAACTTGGCTTCTGAATGTCCAAGAGAGATCAGGGTTGTTTTAGTGTACTCCAATCAACAGCCCCTACAACCACAAAAAGGAATGGAGTCATTAGCACTTATGGTTTGTAAATGGCACCCAGAATTATGTTGCACGAAGCACAATTTCACATCATTCTGGGTCCATTTGTGTGAAAACAAGGTCCAATCAGGCTGAAACGTTACAAGAAGGTAGAATATATTGAGTTGTAAGTGATATGAACGTTTCATGATGATTGCACATTCCTATAGGGGGTCAAACCATGTCCCAAAGGTCACCGGGCCTGGTGTCACTTTAAAGAAGTAGTCCTGTTACACCTTTGTGGGCTTATAACTTGGCTTCTGAATATCCTAGAGAGGTCAGGTTTGTTTTAGAGTACTCCAATTAACAGCCCCCATTACCACAAAAAGGAATGGAGTCATTAGCACTTATGGTTTTTAAATGGCACCCAGAATTATGTTGCACGAAGCACAATTTCACATCATTCTGGGTTCATTTGTGTGAAAACAAGGTCCAATCAGGCTGAAACGTTACAGGAAGGTAGAATCTATTGAGTTGTAAGTGATCTAAACGTTTCATGATGATAGCACTTTCCTAAGGGGGTCAAACCATGTCCAAAACGTCACCGGATCTGGCGTCACTTTAAAGAAGTAGTCCAGTTACACATTTGTGGGCTTATAACTTGGCTTCTGAATGTCCTAGAGAGGTCAGGTTTGTTTTAGTGTACTCCAATCAACAGCCCCTACAACCACAAAAAGGAATGGAGTCATTAGCACTTATGGTTTGTAAATGGTACCCAGAATTATGTTGCACAAAGCACAATTTCACATCATTCTGGGTCCATTTGTGTGAAAACAAGGTCCAATCAGGCTGAAACGTTACAAGAAGGTAGAATCTATTGAGTTGTAAGTGATCTGAACGTTTCATGATAATCACACATTCCTATAGGGGGTCAAACCATGTCCCAAAGGTCACCGGGCCTGGTGTCACTTTAAAGAAGTAGTCCAGTTACACATTTGTGGGCTTATAACTTGGCTTCTGAATATCCTAGAGAGGTCAGGTTTGTTTTAGTGTACTCCAATTAACAGCCCCCACTACCCCAAAAAGGAATGGAGTCATTAGCACTTATCGTTTTTAAATGGCACCCGGAATTATGTTGCACGAAGCACCATTTCACATCATTCTGGGTTCATTTGTGTGAAAACAAGGTCCAATCAGGCTGAAACGTTACAGGAAGGTAGAATCTATTGAGTTGTAAGTGATCTGAACGTTTCATGATGATAGAGCTTTCCTAAGGGGGTCAAACCATGTCCCAAACGTCACCGGATCTGGTGTCAATTTAAAGAAGTAGTCCATTTACACCTTTGTGGGCTTATAACTTGGCTTCTGAATATCCTAGAGAGGTCAGGTTTGTCTTAGAGTACTACAATTAACAGCCCCCATTTCCACAAAAAGGAATGGAGTCATTAGCACTTATGGTTTTTAAATGGCACCCAAAATTATGTTGCACGACGCACAATTTCACATCATTCTGGGTTCATTTGTGTGAAAACAAGGTCCAATCAGGCTGAAACGTTACAAGAAGGTACAATCTATTGAGTTGTAAGTGATCTGAACGTTTCATGATGATCGCACATTCCTATAGCGGGAAAAACCATGTCCCAAAGGTCACCGGATCTGGTGTCACTTTAAAGAAGTATTCCAGTTACACATTTGTGGGCTTATAACTTGGCTTCTGAATGTCCTAGAGAGGTCAGGTTTGTTTTAGTGTACTCCAATCAACAGCCCCTACAACCACAAAAAGGAATGGAGTCATTAGCACTTATGGTTTGTAAATGGTACCCAGAATTATGTTGCACAAAGCACAATTTCACATCATTCTGGGTCCATTTGTGTGAAAACAAGGTCCAATCAGGCTGAAACGTTACAAGAAGGTAGAATCTATTGAGTTGTAAGTGATCTGAACGTTTCATGATAATCACACATTCCTATAGGGGGTCAAACCATGTCCCAAAGGTCACCGGGCCTGGTGTCACTTTAAAGAAGTAGTCCAGTTACACATTTGTGGGCTTATAACTTGGCTTCTGAATATCCTAGAGAGGTCAGGTTTGTTTTAGTGTACTCCAATTAACAGCCCCAATTACCCCAAAAAGGAATGGAGTCATTAGCACTTATCGTTTTTAAATGGCACCCAGAATTATGTTGCACGAAGCACAATTTCACATCATTCTGGGTTCATTTGTGTGAAAACAAGGTCCAATCAGGCTGAAACGTTACAGGAAGGTGGAATCTATTGAGTTGTAAGTGATCTGAACGTTTCATGATGATAGAGCTTTCCTAAGGGGGTCAAACCATGTCCCAAACGTCACCGGATCTGGTGTCAATTTAAAGAAGTAGTCCATTTACACCTTTGTGGGCTTATAACTTGGCTTCTGAATATCCTAGAGAGGTCAGTTTTGTTTTAGGGTACTCCAATCAACAGCCCCTATTGCCCCAAAAAGGAATGGAGTCATTAGCTCTTATGGTTTTTAAATGACACCCAGAATTATGTTGCACGAAGCACAATTTTACATCATTCTGGGTCCATTTGTGTGAAAACAAGGTCCAATCAGGCTGAAACGCTACAGGAAGGTAGAATCTATTGAGTTGTAAGTGATCTGAACGTTTCATGATGATCGCACATTCCTAAGGGGGTCAAACCATGTCCCAAAGGTCACCGGATCTGGTGTCACTTTAAAGAAGTAGTCCAGTTACACATTTGTGGGCTTATAACTTGGCTTCTGAATGTCCTAGAGAGATCAGTTTTATTTTAGTGTACTCCAATCATCAGCCCCTACAACCTCAAAAAGAAATTGAGTCATTAGCACTTATGGTTTTTAAATGGCACCCAGAATTATGTTGCACGAAGCACAATTTCACATCATTCTGGGTCCATTTGTGTGAAAACAAGGTCCAATCAGGCTGAAATGTTACAGGAAGGTAGAATCTATTGAGTTGTAAGTGATCTGAACGTTTCATGATGATTGCACTATCCTAAGGGGGTCAAACCATGTCCCAAAGGTCACCGGATCTGGTGTCAATTTAACGAAGTAGTCCAGTTACACATTTGTGGGCTTATAACTTGGCTTCTGAATGTCCTAGAGAGATCAGGGTTGTTTTAGTGTACTCCAATCAACAGCCCCTACAACCACAAAAAGGAATGGAGTCATTAGCACTTATGGTTTGTAAATGGCACCCAGAATTATGTTGCACGAAGCACAATTTCACATCATTCTGGGTCCATTTGTGTGAAAACAAGGCCCAATCAGGCTGAAATGTTACAGGAAGGTAGAATATATTGAGTTGTAAGTGGTCTGAACGTTTCATGATGATAGCACTTTCCTAAGGGGGTCAAACCATGTCCCAAAGGTCACCGGATCTGGTGTCAATTTAAAGTAGTCCAGTTACACATTTGTGGGCTTATAACTTGGCTTCTGAATGTCCAAGAGAGATCAGGGTTGTTTTAGTGTACTCCAATCAACAGCCCCTACAACCACAAAAAGGAATGGAGTCATTAGCACTTATGGTTTGTAAATGCCACCCAGAATTATGTTGCACGAAGCACAATTTCACATCATTCTGGGTCCATTTGTGTGAAAACAAGGTCAATTCAGGCTGAAACGTTACAAGAAGGTAGAATCTATTGAGTTGTAAGTGATATGAACGTTTCATGATGATTGCACATTCCTATAGGGGGTCAAACCATGTCCCAAAGGTCACCGGGCCTGGTGTCACTTTAAAGAAGTAGTCCAGTTACACCTTTGTGGGCTTATAACTTGGCTTCTGAATATCCTAGAGAGGTCAGGTTTGTTTTAGAGTACTCCAATTAACAGCCCCCATTACCACAAAAAGGAATGGAGTCATTAGCACTTATGGTTTTTAAATGGCACCCAGAATTATGTTGCACGAAGCACAATTTCACATCATTCTGGGTCCATTTGTGTGAAAACAAGGTCCAATCAGGCTGAAATGTTACAGGAAGGTAGAATCTATTGAGGTGTAAGGGATCTGAACGTTTCATGATGATACCACTTTCCTAAGGGGGTCAAACCATGTCCCAAAGGTCACCGGATCTGGTGTCAATTTAAAGAAGTAGTCCAGTTACACATTTGTGGGCTTATCACTTGGCTTCTGAATATCCTAGAGAGGTCAGGTTTGATTTAGGGTACTCCAATCAACAGCCCCTATTGCCCCAAAAAGGAATGGAGTCATTAGCTCTTATGGTTTTTAAATGACACCCAGAATTATGTTGCACGAAGCACAATTTTACATCATTCTGGGTCCATTTGTGTGAAAACAAGGTCCAATCAGGCTGAAATGTTACAGGAAGGTAGAATCTATTGAGTTGTAAGGGATCTGAACGTTTCATGATGATACCACTTTCCTAAGGGGGTCAAACCATGTCCCAAAGGTCACCGGATCTGGTGTCAATTTAAAGAAGTAGTCCAGTTACACATTTGTGGGCTTATGACTTGGCTTCTGAATGTCCTAGAGAGATCAGGGTTGTTTTAGTGTACTCCAATCAACAGCCCCTACAACCACAAAAAGGAATGGAGTCATTAGCACTTATGGTTTGTAAATGGCACCCAGAATTATGTTGCACGAAGCACAATTTCACATCAGTCTAGCTTCATTTGTGTGAAAACAAGGTCCAATCAGGCTGAAACGTTACAAGAAGGTAGAATCTATTGAGTTGTAAGTGATCTGAACGTTTCATGATGATCGCACATTCCTATAGGAGGTCAAACCTTGTCCCAAAGGTCACCGGGCCTGGTGTCACTTTAAAGAAGTAGTCCAGTTACACATTTGTGGGCTTATAACTTGGCTTCTGAATGTCCTAGAGAGGTCAGGTGAGTTTTAGTGTACTCCAATTAACAGCCCCCATTATCCCAAAAAGGAATGGAGTCATTAGCACTTATGGTTTTTAAATGGCACCCAGAATTATGTTGCACGAAGCACAATTTCACGTCATTCTGGGTTCATTTGTGTGAAAACAAGGTCCAATCAGGCTGAAACGTTACAGGAAGGTAGAATCTATTGAGTTGTAAGTGATCTGAACGTTTCATGATGATAGAGCTTTCCTAAGGGGGTCAAACCATGTCCCAAACGTCACCGGATCTGGTGTCAATTTAAAGAAGTAGTCCATTTACAACTTTGTGGGCTTATAACTTGGCTTCTGAATATCCTAGAGAGGTCAGGTTTGTCTTAGAGTACTACAATTAACAGCCCCCATTACCACAAAAAGGAATGGAGTCATTAGCACTTATGGTTTTTAAATGGCACCCAGAATTATGTTGCACGACGCACAATTTCACATCATTCTGGGTTCATTTGTGTGAAAACAAGGTCCAATCAGGCTGAAACGTTACAAGAAGGTACAATCTATTGAGTTGTAAGTGATCTGAACGTTTCATGATGATCGCACATTCCTATAGCGGGAAAAACCATGTCCCAAAGGTCACAGGGCCTGGTGTCACTTTAAAGAAGTAGTCCAGTTACACATTTGTGGGCTTATAACCTGGCTTCTGAATGTCCTAGAGAGATCAGGTTTGATTTAGTGTACTCCAATCATCAATCCCTACAACCTCAAAAAGAAATGGAGTCATTAGCACTTATGGTTTTTAAATGGCACCCAGAATTATGTTGCACGAAGCACAATTTCACATCATTCTGGGTCCATTTGTGTGAAAACAAGGTCCAATCAGGCTGAAATGTTACAGGAAGGTAGAATCTATTGAGTTGTAAGGGATCTGAACGTTTCATGATGATACCACTTTCCTAAGGGGGTCAAACCATGTCCCAAAGGTCACCGGATCTGGTGTCAATTTAAAGAAGTAGTCCAGTTACACATTTGTGGGCTTATGACTTGGCTTCTGAATGTCCTAGAGAGATCAGGGTTGTTTTAGTGTACTCCAATCAACAGCCCCTACAACCACAAAAAGGAATGGAGTCATTAGCACTTATGGTTTGTAAATGGCACCCAGAATTATGTTGCACGAAGCACAATTTCACATCAGTCTAGCTTCATTTGTGTGAAAACAAGGTCCAATCAGGCTGAAACGTTACAAGAAGGTAGAATCTATTGAGTTGTAAGTGATCTGAACGTTTCATGATGATCGCACATTCCTATAGGAGGTCAAACCTTGTCCCAAAGGTCACCGGGCCTGGTGTCACTTTAAAGAAGTAGTCCAGTTACACATTTGTGGGCTTATAACTTGGCTTCTGAATGTCCTAGAGAGGTCAGGTTTGTTTTAGTGTACTCCAATTAACAGCCCCCATTATCCCAAAAAGGAATGGAGTCATTAGCACTTATGGTTTTTAAATGGCACCCAGAATTATGTTGCACGAAGCACAATTTCACGTCATTCTGGGTTCATTTGTGTGAAAACAAGGTCCAATCAGGCTGAAACGTTACAGGAAGGTAGAATCTATTGAGTTGTAAGTGATCTGAACGTTTCATGATGATAGCACTTTCCTAAGGGGGTCAAACCATGTCCCAAACGTCACCGGATCTGGTGTCAATTTAAAGAAGTAGTCCATTTACACCTTTGTGGGCTTATAACTTGGCTTCTGAATATCCTAGAGAGGTCAGGTTTGTTTTAGAGCACTACAATTAACAGCCCCCATCACCCCCAAAAGGAATGGAGTCATTAGCACTTATGGTTTTTAAATGGCACCCAGAATTATGTTGCACGAAGCACAATTTCACATCATTCTGGGTTCATTTGTGTGAAAACAAGGTCCAATCAGGCTGAAACGTTACAAGAAGGTACAATCTTTTGAGTTGTAAGTGATCTGAAAGTTTCATGATGATTGCACATTCCTATAGCGGGTAAAACCATGTCCCAAAGGTCACCGGATCTGGTGTCAATTTAAAGAAGTAGTCCAGTTACACATTTGTGGGCTTATAACTTGGCTTCTGAATATCCTAGAGAGGTCAGGTTTGTTTTAGAGTACTCCAGTTAACAGCCCCCATTACCCCAAAAAGGAATGGAGTCATTAGCACTTATGGTTTTTAAATGGCACCCAGAATTATGTTGCACGAAGCACAATTTCACATCATTCTGGGTTCATTTGTGTGAAAACAAGGTCCAATAAGGCAGAAACGTTACAGGAAGGTAGAATCTATTGAGTTGTAAGTGATCTGGGCCTTTCATGATGATAGCACTTTCCTAAGGGGGTCAAACCATGTCCCAAAGGTCACCGGATCTGGTGTCAATTTAAAGAAGTAGTCCAGTTACACATTTGTGGGCCTATAACTTGGCTTCTGAATTTCCTAGAGATTTCAGGTTTGTTTTAGTGTACTCCAATCAACAGCCCTTATGGTTTTTAAATGGCACCCAGAATTATGCTGCACTAAGCACAATTTCACATCATTCTGGGTTCATTTGTGTGAAAACAAGGTCCAATCAGGCTGAAACGTTACAGGAAGGTAGAATCTATTGAGTTGTAAGTGATCTGAACGTTTCATGATGATCGCACATTCCTATAGGGGGTCAAACCATGTCCCAAAGGTCATCGGGCCTGGTGTCACTTTAAAGAAGTAGTCCAGTTACACCTTTGTGGGCTTATAACTTGGCTTCTGAATTTCCTAGAGAGATCAGGTTTGTTTTAGTGTACTCCAATCAACAGCCCTTATGGTTTGTAAATGGCACCCAGAATTATGTTGCACGAAGCACAATTTCACATCATTCTGGGTCCATTTGTGTGAAAACAAGGTCCAATCAGGCTGAAACGTTACAAGAAGGTAGAAACTATTGAGTTGTAAGTGATCTGAACGTTTCATGATGATCGCACATTCCTATAGGGGGTCAAACCATGTCCCAAAGGTCACCGGGCCTGGTGTCACTTTAAAGAAGTAGTCCAGTTACACCTTTGTGGGCTTATAACTTGGCTTCTGAATTTCCTAGAGAGATCAGGTTTGTTTTAGAGTACTCCAATCAAAAGCCCCTACAACCACAAAAAGGAATAGAGTCATTAGCACTTATGGTTTTGAAATGGCACCCAGAATTATGTTGCACGAAGCACAATTTCACATCATTCTGGGTTCATTTGTGTGAAAACAAGGTCCAATCAGGCAGAAACGTTACAGGAAGGTAGAATCTATTGAGTTGTAAGTGATCTGAACGTTTCATGATGATCGCACTTTCCTAAGGGGGTCAAACCATGTCCCAAAGGTCACCGGATCTGGTGTCAATTTAAAGAAGTAGTCCAGTTACACATTTGTGGGCTTATAACTTGGCTTCTGAATTTCCTAGAGAGATCAGGTTTGTTTTAGTGTACTCCAATAAACAGCCCTTATGGTTTGTAAATGGCACCCGGAATTATGTTGCACGAAGCACAATTTCACATCATTCTGGGTCCATTTGTGTGAAAACAAGGTCCAATCAGGCTGAAACGTTGCAAGAAGGTAGAATCTATTGAGTTGTAAGTGATCTGAACGTTTCATGATGATCGCACATTCCTATAGGGGGTCAAACCATGTCCAAAAGGTCACCGGATCTGGTGTCAATTTAAAGAAGTAGTCCAGTAAACATTTGTGGGCTTATGACTTGGCTTCTGAATGTCCTAGAGAGGTCAGGTTTGTTTTAGTGTACTCCGATCAACAGCCCCTACAACCACAAAAAGGAATGGAGTCATTAGCACTTATGGTTTTTAAATGGCACCCAGAATTATGCTGCACTAAGCACAATTTCACATCATTCTGGGTTCATTTGTGTGAAAACAAGGTCCAATCAGGCTGAAACGTTACAGGAAGGTAGAATCTATTGAGTTGTAAGTGATCTGAACGTTTCATGATGATAGCACTTTCCTAAGGGGGTCAAACCATGTCCCAAAGGTCACCGGATCTGGTGTCAATTTAAAGAAGTAGTCCAGTTACTTATTTGTGGGCTTATAACTTGGCTTCTGAATGTCCTAGAGAGATCAGGTTTATTTTAATGTACTCCAATCAACACCCCCTACAATCACAAAAAGGAATGGAGTCATTAGCACTTATGGTTTGTAAATGGCACCCAGAATTATGTTGCACGAAGCACAATTTCACATCATTCTGGGTCCATTTGTGTGAAAACAAGGTTCAATCAGGCTGAAACGCTACAGGAAGGTAGAATCTATTGAGTTGTAAGTGATCTGAACGTTTCATGATGATAGCACTTTCCTAAGGGGGTCAAACCATGTCCCAAAGGTCACCGGATCTGGTGTCAATTTAAAGAAGTAGTCCAGTTACACATTTGTGGGCTTATAACTTGGCTTCTGAATGTCCTAGAGAGATCAGGTTTGTTTTAATGTACTCCAATCAACAGCCCCTACAACCAAAAAAAGGAATGGAGTCATTAGCACTTATGGTTTGTAAATGGCACCCAGAATTATGTTGCACGAAGCACAATTTCACATCATTCTGGGTCCATTTGTGTGAAAACAAGGTCCAATCAGGCTGAAACGTTACAGGAAGGTAGAATCTATTGAGTTGTAAGTGATCTGAACGTTTCATGATGATAGCACTTTCCTAAGGGGTTCAAACCATGTCCCAAAGGTCACCGGATCTGGTGTCAATTTAAAGAAGTAGTCAAGTTACACATTTGTGGGCTTATAACTTGGCTTCTGAATGTCCTAGAGAGATCAGGTTTGTTTTAGTGTACTCCAATCAACAGCCCCTACAACCACAAAAAGGAATGGAGTCATTAGCACTTAAGGTTTGTAAATGGCACCCAGAATTATGTTGCATGAAGCACAATTTCACATCATTCTGGGTCCATTTGTGTGAAAACAAGGTCCAATCAGGCTGAAACGCTACAAGAAGGTAGATTCTATTGAGTTGTAAGTGATCTGAACGTTTCAAGATGATCGCACATTCCTATAGGGGGCAAAACCATGTCCCAAAGGTCACCGGGCCTGGTGTCACTTTAAAGAGGTAGTCCAGTTACACCTTTGTGGGCTTATAACTTGGCTTCTGAATGTCCTAGAGAGGTTAGGTTTGTTTTAGTGTACTCCAATCAACAGCCCCTACAACCACAAAAAGGAATGGAGTCATTAGCACTTATGGTTTGTAAATGGCACCCAGAATTATGTTGCACGAAGCACAATTTCACATCATTCTGGGTTCATTTGTGTGAAAACAAGGTCCAATCAGGCTGAAATGTTACAGGAAGGTAGAATCTATTGAGTTGTAAGTGATCTGAACGTTTCATGATGATGGCACTTTCCTAAGGGGGTCAAACCATGTCCCAAAGGTCACCGGGCCTGGTGTCACTTTAAAGAAGTAGTCCAGTTACACCTTTGTGGGCTTATAACTTGGCTTCTGAATGTCCTAGAGAGGTTAGGTTTGTATTAGTGTTCTCCAATCAACAGCCCCTACAACCACAAAAAGCAATGGAGTCATTAGCACTTATGGTTTGTAAATGGCACCCAGAATTATGTTGCACGAAGCACAATTTCACATCATTCTGGGTTCATTTGTGTGAAAACAAGGTCCAATCCGGCTGAAACGTTACAGGAAGGTAGAATCTATTGAGTTGTAAGTGATATGAACGTTTCATGATGATAGCACTTTCCTAAGGGGGTCAAACCATGTCCCAAAGGTCACCGGATCTGTTGTCAATTTAAAGAAGTAGTCCAGTTACACATTTGTGGGCTTATAACTTGGCTTCTGAATGTCCTAGAGAGATCAGGTTTGTTTTAGTGTACTCCAATCAACAGCCCCTACAACCATTAAAAAGGAATGGAGTCATTAGCACTTATGGTTTGTAAATGGCACCCAGAATTATGTTGCACGAAGCACAATTTCACATCATTCTGGGTCCATTTGTGTGAAAACAAGGTCCATTCAGGCTGAAACGTTACAGGAAGGTAGAATCTATTGAGTTGTAAGTGATTTGAACGTTTCAAGATGATAACACTTTCCTAAGGGGGTCAAACCATGTGCCAAAGGTCACCGGATCTGGTGTCAATTTAAAGAAGTAGTCCAGTTACACATTTGTGGGCTTATAAATTGGCTTCTGAATGTCCTAGAGAGATCAGGTTTGTTTTAATGTACTCCAACCAACAGCCCCTACAACCACAAAAAGGAATGGAGTCATTAGCACTTATGGTTTGTAAATGGTACCCAGAATTATGTTGCACTAAGCACAATTTCACATCATTCTGGGTCAATTTGTGTGAAAACAAGGTCCAATCAGGCTGAAACGTTACAAGAAGTTAGAACCTATTGAGTTGTAAGTGATCTGAACGTTTCAAGATGATCGCACTTTCCTAAGGGGGTCAAACAATGTCCCAAAGGTCACCGGATCTGGTGTCAATTTAAAGAAGTAGTCCAGTTACACCTTTGTGGGCTTATAACTTGGCTTCTGAATGTCCTAGAGAGATCAGGTTTGTTTTAGAGTACTCCAATCAACAGCCCCTACAACCACAAAAAGAATGGAGTCAATAGCACTTATGGTTTGTAAATGGCACCCAGAATTATGTTGCACGAAGCACAATTTCACATCATTCTGGGTCCATTTGTGTGAAAACAAGGTCCAATCAGGCTGAAATGTTACAGGAAGGTAGAATCTATTGAGTTGTAAGTGATCTGCACGTTTCAGGATAATTGCACTTTCCTAAGGGGGTCAAACCATGTCCCAAAGGTCACCGGATCTGGTGTCAATTTAAAGAAGTAGTCCAGTTACACATTTGTGGGCTTATAACTTGGCTTCTGAATGTCCTAGAGAGATCAGGGTTGTTTTAGTGTACTCCAATCAACAGCCCCTACAACCACAAAAAGGAATGGAGTCATTAGCACTTATGGTTTGTAAATGGCACCCAGAATTATGTTGCACGAAGCACAATTTCACATCATTCTGGGTCCATTTGTGTGAAAACAAGGTCCAATCAGGCTGAAACGTTACAAGAAGGTAGAATCTATTGAGTTGTAAGTGATCTGAACGTTTCATGATGATCGCACATTCCTATAGGGGGTCAAACTATGTCCCAAAGGTCACCGGGCCTGGCGTCACTTTAAAGAAGTAGTCCAGTTACACCTTTGTGGGCTTATAACTTGGCTTCTGAATATCCTAGAGAGGTCAGGTTTGTTTTAGAGTACTCCAATTAACAGCCCCCGTTACCACTAAAAGGAATGGAGTCATGAGCACTTATGGTTTTTAAATGGCACCCAGAATTATGTTGCACTAAGCACAATTTCACATCATTCTGGGTCCATTTGTGTGAAAACAAGGTCCAATCAGGCTGAAACGTTACAAGAAGGTAGAATCTATTGAGTTGTAAGTGATCTGAACATTTCAAGATGATCGCACTTTCCTAAGGGGGTCAAACAATGTCCCAAAGGTCACCGGATCTGGTGTCAATTTAAAGAAGTAGTCCAGTTACACCTTTGTGGGCTTATAACTTGGCTTCTGAATGTCCTAGAGAGATCAGGTTTGTTTTAGTGTACTCCAATCAACAGCCCCTACAACCACAAAAAGGAATGGAGTCATTAGCACTTATGGTTTGTAAATGGCACCCAGAATTATGTTGCACGAAGCACAATTTCATATCATTCTGGGTCCATTTGTGTGAAAACACGGTCCAATTAGGCTGAAACGTTACAAGAAGGTAGAATCTATTGAGTTGTAAGTGATCTGAACGTTTCATGATGATCGCACATTCCTATAGAGGGTCAAACCATGTCCCAAAGGTCACCGGGCCTGGTGTCACTTTGAAGAAGTAGTCCAATTACACGTTTGAGGGCTTATAACTTGGTTTCTGAATGTCCTAGAGAGATCAGGTTTGTTTTAGTGTACTCCAATCAACAGCCCCTACAACCTCAAAAATGAATGGAGTCATTAGCACTTATGGTTTTTAAATGGTACCCAGAATTATGTTGCACGAAGCACAATTTCACATCATTCTGGGTCCATTTGTGTGAAAACAAGGTCCAATCAGGCTGAAACGTTACAAGAAGGTAGAATCTATTGAGTTGTAAGTGATCTGAACGTTTCATGATGATAGCACTTTCCTAAGGGGGTCAAACAATGTCCCAAAGGTCACCGGATCTGGTGTCAATTTAAAGAAGTAGTCCAGTTACACATTTGTGGGCTTATAAATTGGCTTCTGAATGTCCTAGAGAGATCAGGTTTGTTTTAATGTACTCCAACCAACAGCCCCTACAACCACAAAAAGGAATGGAGTCATTAGCACTTATGGTTTGTAAATGGTACCCAGAATTATATTGCACTAAGCACAATTTCACATCATTCTGGTTCCATTTGTGTGAAAACAAGGTCCAATCAGGCTGAAACGTTACAAGAAGGTAGAACCTATTGAGTTGTAAGTGATCTGAACGTTTCAAGATGATCGCACTTTCCTAAGGGGGTCAAACAATGTCCCAAAGGTCACCGGATCTGGTGTCAATTTAAAGAAGTAGTCCAGTTACACCTTTGTGGGCTTATAACTTGGCTTCTGAATGTCCTAGAGAGATCAGGTTTGTTTTAGTGTACTCCAATCAACAGCCCCTACAACCACAAAAAGGAATGGAGTCATTAGCACTTATGGTTTGTAAATGGCACCCAGAATTATGTTGCACGAAGCACAATTTCACATCATTCTGGGTCCATTTGTGTGAAAACAAGGTCCAATCAGGCTGAAACGTTACAAGAAGGTAGAATCTATTGAGTTGTAAGTGATCTGAACGTTTCATGATGATCGCACATTCCTATAGGGGGTCAAACTATGTCCCAAAGGTCACCGGGCCAGGCGTCACTTTAAAGAAGTAGTCCAGTTACACCTTTGTGGGCTTATAACTTGGCTTCTGAATATCCTAGAGAGGCCAGGTTTGTTTTAGAGTACTCCAATTAACAGCCCCCGTTACCACTAAAAGGAATGGAGTCATTAGCACTTATGGTTTTTAAATGGCACCCAGAATTATGTTGCACTAAGCACAATTTCACATTATTCTGGGTCCATTTGTGTGAAAACAAGGTCCAATCAGGCTGAAACGTTACAAGAAGGTAGAATCTATTGAGTTGTAAGTGATCTGAACGTTTCAAGATGATCGGACTTTCCTAAGGGGGTCAAACAATGTCCCAAAGGTAACCGGATCTGGTGTCAATTTAAAGAAGTAGTCCAGTTACACCTTTGTGGGCTTATAACTTGGCTTCTGAATGTCCTAGAGAGATCAGGTTTGTTTTAGTGTACTCCAATCAACAGCCCCTACAACCACAAAAAGGAATGGAGTCATTAGCACTTATGGTTTGTAAATGGCACCCAGAATTATGTTGCACGAAGCACAATTTCACATCATTCTGGGTCCATTTGTGTGAAAACAAGGTCCAATCAGGCTGAAACGTTACAAGAAGGTAGAATCTATTGAGTTGTAAGTGATCTGAACGTTTCATGATGATCGCACATTCCTATAGGGGGTCAAACCATGTCCCAAAGGTCACCGGGCCTGGTGTCACTTTAAAGAAGTAGTCCAATTACACCTTTGAGGGCTTATAACTTTGTTTCTGAATGTCCTAGAGAGATCAGGGTTGTTTTAGTGTACTCCAATCAACAGCCCCTACAACCTCAAAAAGGAATGGAGTCATTAGCACTTATGGTTATTAAATGGCACCCAGAATTATGTTGCACGAAGCACAATTTCACATCATTCTGGGTCCATTTGTGTGAAAACAAGGTCCAATCAGGCTGAAACGTTACAAGAAGGTAGAATCTATTGAGTTGTAAGTGATCTGAACGTTTCATGATGATAGCACTTTCCTAAGGGGGTCAAACAATGTCCCAAAGGTCACCGGATCTGGTGTCAATTTAAAGAAGTAGTCCAGTTACACATTTGTGGGCTTATAACTTGGCTTCTGAATGTCCTAGAGAGATCAGGTTTGTTTTAGTATACTCCAATCAACAGCCCCTACAACCACAAAAAGGAATGGAGTCATTAGCACTTATGGTTTTTAAATGGCACCCAGAATTATGTTGCACGAAGCACAATTTCACATCATTCTGGGTTCATTTGTGTGAAAACAAGGTACAATCAGGCTGAAACGTTACAGGAAGGTAGAATCTATTGAGTTGTAAGTGATCTGAATGTTTCATGATGATAGCACTTTCCTAAGGGGGTCAAACCATGTCCCAAAGGTCACCGGATCTGGTGTCAATTTAAAGAAGTAGTCCAGTTACACATTTGTGGGCTTATAACTTGGCTTCTGAATGTTCTAGAGAGATCAGGTTTGTTTTAATGTACTCCAACCAACAGCCCCTACAACCACAAAAAGGAATGGAGTCATTAGCACTTATGGTTTGTAAATGGCACCCAGAATTATGTTCCACGAAGCACAATTTCACATCATTCTGGGTCCATTTGTGTGAAAACAAGGTCCAATCAGGCTGAAACGTTACAAGAAGGTAGAATATATTGAGTTGTAAGTGATCTGAACGTTTCATGATGATCGCACATTCCTATAGGGGGTCAAACCATGTCCCAAAGGTCACCGGGCCTGGTGTCACTTTAAAGAAGTAGTCCAGTTACACCTTTGTGGGCTTATAACTTGGCTTCTGAATATCCTAGAGAGGTCAGGTTTGTTTTAGAGTACTCCAATTAGCAGCCCCCATTACCACTAAAAGGAATGGAGTCATTAGCACTTATGGTTTTTAAATGGCACCCAGAATTATGTTGCTCGAAGCACAATTTCACAACAATCGTGGTTCATTTGTGTGAAAACAAGGTCCAATCAGGCTGAAACGTTACAGGAAGGTAGAATCTATTGAGTTGTAAGTGATCTGAACGTTTCATGATGATAGCACTTTCCTAAGGGGATCAAACCATGTCCCAAAGGTCACCGTGCCTGGTGTCAATTTAAAGTAGTCCAGTTACACCTTAGTGGGCTTATAACTTGGCTTCTGAATATCCTAGAGAGGTCAGGTTTGTTTTAGAGTACTCCAATTAACAGCCCCCATTACCACTAAAAGGAATGGAGTCATTAGCACTTATGGTTTTTAAATGGCACCCAGAATTATGTTGCACGAAGCACAATTTCACATCATTCTGGGTTCATTTGAGTGAAAAGAAGGTCCAATCAGGCTGAAACGTTACAAGAAGGTAGAATCTATTGAGTTGTAAGTGATCTGAACGTTTCAAGATGATCGCACATTCCTATAGGGGGTAAAACAATGTTCAAAGGTCACCGGATCTGGTGTCACTTTAAAGAAGTAGTCCAGTTACACATTTGTGGGCTTATAACTTGGCTTCTGAATGTCCTAGAGAGATCAGGTTTGTTTTAGTGTACTCCAATCAACAGGCCCTACAACCACAAAAAGGAATGGAGTCATTAGCACTTATGGTTTGTAAATGGCACCCAGAATTATGTTGCACGAAGCACAATTTCAAATCATTCTGGGTCCATTTGTGTGACAACATGGTCCAATCAGGCTGAAACGTTACAGGAAGGTATAATTTATTGAGTTGTAAGTGATCTGAACGTTTCATGATGATAGCACTTTCCTAAGGGGGTCAAACCATGTCCCAATGGTCACCGGATCTGGTTTCAATTTAAAGAAGTAGTCCAGTTACACATTTGTGGGCTTATAACTTGGCTTCTGAATGTCCTAGAGAGATCAGGGTTGTTTTAGTATACTCCAATCAACAGCCCCTACAACCACAAAAAGGAATGGAGTCATTAGCACTTATGGTTTTTAAATGGCACCCAGAATTATGTGGCACAAAGCACAATTTCACATCATTCTGGGTTCATTTGTGTGAAAACAACGTCCAATCAGGCTGAAACGTTACAGGAAGGTAGAATCTATTGAGTTGTAAGAGATCTGAATGTTTCATGATGATATCACTTTCCTAAGGGGGTCAAACCATGTCCCAAAGGTCACCGGATCTGGTGTCAATTTAAAGAAGTAGTCCAGTTACACATTTGTGGGCTTATAACTTGGCTTCTGAATGTTCTAGAGAGATCAGGTTTGTTTTAATGTACTCCAACCAACAGCCCCTACAACCACAAAAAGGAATGGAGTCATTAGCACTTATGGTTTGTAAATGGCACCCAGAATTATGTTCCACGAAGCACAATTTCACATCATTCTGGGTCCATTTGTGCGAAAACAAGGTCCAATCAGGCTGAAACGTTACAAGAAGGTAGAATATATCGAGTTGTAAGTGATCTGAACGTTTCATGATGATCGCACATTCCTATAGGGGGTCAAACCATGTCCCAAAGGTCACCGGGCCTGGTGTCACTTTAAAGAAGTAGTCCAGTTACACTTTTGTGGGCTTATAACTTGGCTTCTGAATATCCTAGAGAGGTCAGGTTTGTTTTAGAGTACTCCAATTAGCAGCCCCCATTACCACTAAAAGGAATGGAGTCATTAGCACTTATGGTTTTTAAATGGCACCCAGAATTATGTTGCTCGAAGCACAATTTCACATCAACCGTGGTTCATTTGTGTGAAAACAAGGTCCAATCAGGCTGAAACGTTACAGGAAGGTAGAATCTATTGAGTTGTAAGTGATCTGAACGTTTCATGATGATAGCACTTTCCTAAGGGGATCAAACCATGTCCCAAAGGTCACCGGGCCTGGTGTCAATTTAAAGAAGTAGTCCAGTTACACCTTTGTGGGCTTATAACTTGGCTTCTGAATATCCTAGAGAGGTCAGGTTTGTTTTAGAGTACTCCAATTAACAGCCCCCATTACCACTAAAAGGAATGGAGTCATTAGCACTTATGGTTTTTAAATGGCACCCAGAATTATGTTGCACGAAGCACAATTTCACATCATTCTGGGTTCATTTGAGTGAAAACAAGGTCCAATCAGGCTGAAACGTTACAAGAAGGTAGAATCTATTGAGTTGTAAGTGATCTGAACGTTTCAAGATGATCGCACATACCTATAGGGGGTAAAACCATGTTCAAAGGTCACCGGATCTGGTGTCACTTTAAAGAAGTAGTCCAGTTACACATTTGTGGGCTTATAACTTGGCTTCTGAATGTCCTAGAGAGATCAGGTTTGTTTTAGTGTACTCCAATCAACAGGCCCTACAACCACAAAAAGGAATGGAGTCATTAGCACTTATGGTTTGTAAATGGCACCCAGAATTATGTTGCACGAAGCACAATTTCACATCATTCTGGGTCCATTTGTGTGAAAACATGGTCCAATCAGGCTGAAACGTTACAGGAAGGTATAATTTATTGAGTTGTAAGTGATCTGAACGTTTCATGATGATAGCACTTTCCTAAGGGGGTCAAACCATGTCCCAATGGTCACCGGATCTGGTGTCAATTTAAAGAAGTAGTCCAGTTACACATTTGTGGGCTTATAACTTGGCTTCTGAATGTCCTAGAGAGATCAGGTTTGTTTAAGTATACTCCAATCAACAGCCCCTACAACCACAAAAAGGAATGGAGTCATTAGCACTTATGGTTTTTAAATGGCACCCAGAATTATGTGGCACAAAGCACAATTTCACATCATTCTGGGTTCATTTGTTTGAAAACAACGTCCAATCAGGCTGAAACGTTACAGGAAGGTAGAATCTATTGAGTTGTAAGTGATCTGAACGTTTCATGATGATAGTACTTTCCTAAGGGGATCAAACCATGTCCCAAAGGTCACCGGGCCTGGTGTCACTTTAAAGAAGTAGTCCAATTACACCTTTGAGGGCTTATAACTTGGTTTCTGAATGTCCTAGAGAGATCAGGTTTGTTTTAGTGTACTCCAATCAACAGCCCCTACAACCTCAAAAAGGAATGGAGTCATTAGCACTTATGGTTTTTAAATGGCACCCAGAATTATGTTGCACGAAGCACAATTTCACATCATTCTGGGTCCATTTGTGTGAAAACAAGGTCCAATCAGGCTGAAACGTTACGAGAAGGTAGAATCTAATGAGTTGTAAGTGATCTGAATGTTTCATGATGATAGCACTTTTCTAAGGGGGTCAAACCATGTCCCAAAGGTGACCGGATCTGGTGTCAATTTAAAGAAGTAGTCCAGTTACACATTTGTGGGCTTATAACTTGGCTTCTGAATGTCCTAGAGAGATCAGGTTTGTTTTAATGTACTCCAACCAACAGCCCCTACAACCACAAAAAGGAATGAAGTCATTAGCACTTATGGTTTGTAAATGGCACCCAGAATTATGTTCCACGACGTAAATTTCACATCATTCTGGGTCCATTTGTGTGAAAACAAGGTCCAATCAGGCTGAAACGTTACAAGAAGGTAGAATCTATTGAGTTGTAAGTGATCTGAACGTTTCATGATGATCGCACATTCCTATAGGGGGTCAAACCATGTCCCAAAGGTCACCGGGCCTGGTGTCACTTTAAAGAAGTAGTCCAGTTACACCTTTGTGGGCTTAGAACTTGGCTTCTGAATATCCTAGAGAGGTCAGGTTTGTTTTAGAGTACTCCAATTAGCAGCCCCCATTACCACTAAAAGGAATGGAGTCATTAGCACTTATGGTTTTTAAATGGCACCCAGAATTATGTTGCACGAAGCACAATTCCACATCATTCTGGGTTCATTTGTGTGAAAACAAGGTCCAATCAGGCTGAAACGTAACAGGAAGGTAGAATCTATTGAGTTGTAAGTGATATGAACGTTTCAAGATGATCGCACATTCCTATAGGGGGTAAAACCATGTCCCAAAGGTCACCGGATCTGGTGTCACTTTAAAGAAGTAGTCCAATTACACCTTTGAGGGCTTATAACTTGGTTTCTGAATGTCCTAGAGAGATCAGGTTTGTTTTAGTGTACTCCAATCAACAGCCCCTACAACCTCAAAAAGGAATGGAGTCATTAGCACTTATGGTTTTTAAATGGCACCCAGAATTATTTTGCATGAAGCACAATTTCACATCATTCTGGGTCCATTTGTGTGAAAACAAGGTCCAATCAGGCTGAAACGTTACGAGAAGGTAGAATCTATTGAGTTGTAAGTGATCTGAATGTTTCATGATGATAGCACTTTCCTAAGGGGGTCAAACCATGTCCCAAAGGTCACCGGATCTGGTGTCAATTTAAAGAAGTAGTCCAGTTACACATTTGTGGGCTTATAACTTGGCTTCTGAATGTCCTAGAGAGATCAGGTTTGTTTTAATGTACTCCAACCAACAGCCCCTACAACCACAAAAAGGAATGGAGTCATTAGCACTTATGGTTTGTAAATGGCACCCAGAATTATGTTCCACGAAGTACAATTTCACATCATTCTGGGTCCATTTGTGTGAAAACAAGGTCCAATCAGGCTGAAACGTTACAAGAAGGTAGAATCTATTGAGTTGTAAGTGATCTGAACGTTTCATGATGATCGCACATTCCTATAGGGGGTCAAACCATGTCCCAAAGGTCACCGGGCCTGGTGTCACTTTAAAGAAGTAGTCCAGTTACACCTTTGTGGGCTTATAACTTGGCTTCTGAATATCCTAGAGAGGTCAGGTTGTATTTAGAGTACTCCAATTAGCAGCCCCCATTACCACTAAAAGGAATGGGTCATTAGCACTTATGGTTTGTAAATGGCACCCAGAATTATGTTGCACGAAGCACAATTCCACATCATTCTGGGTTCATTTGTGTGAAAACAAGGTCAAATCAGGCTGAAACGTCACAGGAAGGTAGAATCTATTGAGTTGTAAGTGATCTGAACGTTTCATGATGATAGCACTTTCCTAAGGGGGTCAAACCATGTCCCAAAGGTCACCGGGCCTGGTGTCAATTTAAAGAAGTAGTCCAGTTACACATTTGTGGGCTTATAACTTGGCTTCTGAATGTCCTAGAGAGATCAGGTTTGTTTTAATGTACTCCAACCAACAGCCCCTACAACCACAAAAAGGAATGGAGTCATTAGCACTTATGGTTTGTAAATGGCACCCAGAATTATGTTCCACGAAGTACAATTTCACATCATTCTGGGTCCATTTGTGTGAAAACAAGGTCCAATCAGGCTGAAACGTCACAGGAAGGTAGAATCTATTGAGTTGTAAGTGATCTGAACGTTTCATGATGATAGCACTTTCCTAAGGGGGTCAAACCATGTCCCAAAGGTCACCGGGCCTGGTGTCAATTTAAAGAAGTAGTCCAGTTACACCTTTGTTGGCTTATAACTTGGCTTCTGAATAACCTAGAGAGGTCAGGTTTGTTTTAGAGTACTCCAATTAACAGCCCCCATTACCACTAAAAGGAATGGGTCATTAGCACTTATGGTTTGTAAATGGCACCCAGAATTATGTTGCACGAAGCACAATTCCACATCATTCTGGGTTCATTTGTGTGAAAACAAGGTCAAATCAGGCTGAAACGTCACAGGAAGGTAGAATCTATTGAGTTGTAAGTGATCTGAACGTTTCATGATGATAGCACTTTCCTAAGGGGGTCAAACCATGTCCCAAAGGTCACCGGGCCTGGTGTCAATTTAAAGAAGTAGTCCAGTTACACCTTTGTTGGCTTATAACTTGGCTTCTGAATAACCTAGAGAGGTCAGGTTTGTTTTAGAGTACTCCAATTAACAGCCCCCATTACCACTAAAAGGAATGGAGTATTAGCACTTATGGTTTTTAAATGGCACCCAGAATTATGTTGCACAAAGCACAATTTCACATCATTCTGGGTTCATTTGAGTGAAAACAAGGTCCAATCAGGCTGAAACGTTACAAGAAGGTAGAATCTATTGAGTTGTAAGTGATCTGAACGTTTCAAGATGATCACACATTCCTATAGGGGGTAAAACCATGTCCCAAAGGTCACCGGATCTGGTGTCACTTTAAAGAAGTAGTCCAATTACACCTTTGAGGGCTTATAACTTGGTTTCTGAATGTCCTAGAGAGATCAGGTTTGTTTTAGTGTACTCCAATCAAAAGCCCCTACAACCTCAAAAAGGAATGGAGTCATTAGCACTTATGGTTTTTAAATGGCACCCAGAATTATGTTGCACAAAGCACAATTTCACATCATTATGGGTCCATTTGTGTGACAACAAGGTCCAATCAGTTTGAAACGTTACGAGAAGGTAGAATCTATTGAGTTGTAAGTGATCTGAATGTTTCATGATGATAGCACTTTCCTAAGGGGGTCAAACCACGTCCCAAAGATCACTGGATCTGGTGTCAATTTAAAGAAGTAGTCCAGTTACACATTTGTGGGCTTATAACTTGGCTTCTGAATGTCCTAGAGAGATCAGGTTTGTTTTAGTATACTCCAATCAACAGCCCCTACAACCACAAAAAGGAATGGAGTCATTAGCCCTTATGGTTTTTAAATGGCACCCAGAATTATGTTGCACGAAGCACAATTTCACATCATTCTGGGTTCATTTGTGTGAAAACACGGTACAATCAGGCTGAAACGTTACAGGAAGGTAGAATCTATTGAGTTGTAAGTGATCTGAATGTTTCATGATGATAGCACTTTCCTAAGGGGGTCAAACCATGTCCCAAAGGTCACCGGATCTGGTGTCAATTTAAAGAAGTAGTCCAGTTACACATTTGTGGGCTTATAACTTGGCTTCTGAATGTCCTAGAGAGATCAGGTTTGTTTTAATGTACTCCAACCAACAGCCCCTACAACCACAAAAAGGAATGGAGTCATTAGCACTTATGGTTTGTAAATGGCACCCAGAATTATGTTCCACAAAGCACAATTTCACATCATTCTGGGTCCATTTGTGTGAAAACAAGGTCCAATCAGGCTGAAACGTTACAAGAAGGTAGAATCTATTGAGTTGTAAGTGATCTGAACGTTTCATGATGATCGCACATTCCTATAGGGGGTCAAACCATGTCCCAAAGGTCACCGGGCCTGGTGTCACTTTAAAGAAGTAGTCCAGTTACACCTTTGTGGGCTTATAACTTGGCTTCTGAATATCCTAGAGAGGTCAGGTTTGTTTTAGAGTACTCCAATTAGCAGCCCCCATTACCACTAAAAGGAATGGAGTCATTAGCACTTATGGTTTTTAAATGGCACCCAGAATTATGTTGCACAAAGCACAATTTCACATCATTCTGGGTTCATTTGTGTAAAATTAAGGTCCAATCAGGCTGAAACGTTACAGGAAGGTAGAATCTATTGAGTTGTAAGTGATCTGAACGTTTCAAGATGATCGCACATTCCTATAGGGGGTAAAACCATGTCCCAAAGGTCACCGGATCTGGTGTCACTTTAAATAAGTAGTCCAATTACACCTTTGAGGGCTTATAACTTGGTTTCTGAATGTCCTAGAGAGATCAGGTTTGTTTTAGTGTACTCCAATCAACAGCCCCTACAACCTCAAAAAGGAATGGAGTCATTAGCACTTATGGTTTTTAAATGGCACCCAGAATTATTTTGCACGAAGCACAATGTCACATCATTCTGGGTCCATTTGTGTGAAAACAAGGTCCAATCAGGCTAAAACGTTACGAGAAGGTACAATCTATTGAGTTGTAAGTGAGCTGAATGTTTCATGATGATAGCACTTTCCTAAGGGGGTCAAACCACGTCCCAAAGGTCACTGGATCTGGTGTCAATTTAAAGAAGTTGTCCAGTTACACATTTGTGAGCTTATAACTTGGCTTCTGAATGTCCTAGAGAGATCAGGTTTGTTTTAATGTACTCCAACCAACAGCCCCTACAACCACAAAAAGAAATGGAGTCATTAGCAATTATGGTTTGTAAATGGCACCCAGAATTATGTTCCACGAAGCACAATTTCACATCATTCTGGGTCCATTTGTGTGAAAACAAGGTCCAATCAGGCTGAAACGTTACAAGAAGGTAGAATCTATTGAGTTGTAAGTGATCTGAACGTTTTAATGATGATCGCACATTCCTATAGGGGGTCAAACCATGTCCCAAAGGTCACTGGGCCTGGTGTCACTTTAAAGAAGTAGTCCAGTTACACCTTTGTGGGCTTATAACTTGGCTTCTGAATATCCTAGAGAGGTCAGGTTTGATTTAGAGTACTCCAATTAGCAGCCCCCATTACCACTAAAAGGAATGGGTCATTAGCACTTATGGTTTTTAAATGGCACCCAGAATTATGTTGCACGAAGCACAATTCCACATCATTATGGGTTCATTTGTGTGAAAACAAGGTCAAATCAGGCTGAAACGTTACAGGAAGGTAGAATCTATTGAGTTGTAAGTGATCTGAACGTTTCATGATGATAGCACTTTCCTAAGGGGGTCAAACCATGTCTCAAAGGTCACCGGGCCTGGTGTCAATATAAAGAAGTAGTCCAGTTACACCTTTGTGGGCTTATAACTTGGCTTCTGAATAACCTAGAGAGGTCAGGTTTGTTTTAGAGTACTCCAATTAACAGCCCCCATTACCACTAAAAGGAATGGAGTCATTAGCACTTATGGTTTTTAAATGGCACCCAGAATTATGTTGCACAAAGCACAATTTCACATCATTCTGGGTTCATTTGAGTGAAAACAAGGTCCAATCAGGCTGAAACGTTACAAGAAGGTAGAATCTATTGAGTTGTAAGTGATCTGAACGTTTCAAGATGATCGCACATTCCTATAGGGGGTAAAACCATGTCCCAAAGGTCACCGGATCTGGTGTCACTTTAAAGAAGTAGTCCAATTACACCTTTGAGGGCTTATAACTTGGTTTCTGAATGTCCTAGAGAGATCAGGTTTGTTTTAGTGTACTCCAATCAACAGCCCCTACAACCTCAAAAAGGAATGGAGTCATTAGCACTTATGGTTTTTAAATGGCACCCAGAATTATGTTGCACGAAGCACAATTTCACATCATTCTGGGTTCATTTGTGTGAAAACAAGGTACAATCAGGCTGAAACGTTACAGGAAGGCAGAATCTATTGAGTTGTAAGTGATCTGAATGTTTCATGATGATAGCACTTTCCTAAGGGGGTCAAACCATGTCCCAAAGGTCACCGGATCTGGTGTCAATTTAAAGAAGTAGTCCAGTTACACATTTGTGGGCTTATAACTTGTCTTCTGAATGTCCTAGAGAGATCAGGTTTGTTTTAGAGTACTCCAATTAACAGCCCCCATTACCACTAAAAGGAATGGAGTCATTAGCACTTATGGTTTTTAAATGGCACCCAGAATTATGTTGCACGAAGCACAATTTCACATCATTCTGGGTTCATTTGAGTGAAAACAAGGTCCAATCAGGCTGAAACGTTACAAGAAGGTAGAATCTATTGAGTTGTAAGTGATCTGAACGTTTCATGATGATAGCACTTTCCTATAGGGGGTAAAACCATGTCCCAAAGGTCACCGGATCTGGTTTCAATTTAAAGAAGTAGTCCAGTTACACATTTGTTGGCTTATAACTTGGCTTCTGAATGTCCTAGAGAGATAAGGTTTGTTTTAGTATACTCCAATCAACAGCCCCTACAACCACAAAAAGGAATGGAGTCATTAGCACGTATGGTTTTTAAATGGCACCCAGAATAATGGGGCACAAAGCACAATTTCACATCATTCTGGGTTCATTTGTGTGAAAACAAGGTCCAATCAGGCTGAAATGTTACAGGAAGGTAAAATCTATGGAGCTGTAAGTGATCTGAACGTTTCATGATGATAGTACTTTCCTAAGGGTATCAAACCATGTCCCATAGGTCACCGGGCCTGGTGTCACTTTAAAGAAGTAGTCCAATTACACCTTTGAGGGCTTATAACTTGGCTTCTGAATGTCCTAGAGAGATCAGGTTTGTTTTAGTGTACTCCAATCAACAGCCCCTACAACCTCAAAAAGGAATGGAGTCATTAGCACTTATGGTTTTTAAATGGCACCCAGAATTATGTTGCACGAAGCACAATCTCACATCATTCTGGGTCCATTTGTGTGAAAACAAGGTCCAATCAGGCTGAAACGTTACGAGAAGGTAGAATCTATTGAGTTGTAAGTGATCTGAACGTTTCATGATGATCGCACATTCCTATAGGGGTTCAAACCATGTCCCAAAGGTCACCGGGCCTGGTGTCACTTTAAAGAAGTAGTCCAGTTACACATTTGTGGGCTTATAACTTGGCTTCTGAATGTCCTAGAGAGATCAGGTTTGTTTTAGTATACTCCAATCAACAGCCCCTACAACCACAAAAAGGAATGGAGTCATTAGAACTTATGGTTTTTAAATGGCACCCAGAATTATGTTGCACGAAGCACAATTTCACATCATTCTGGGTTCATTTGTGTGAAAACAAGGTACAATCAGGCTGAAACGTTACAGGAAGGTAGATTCTATTGAGTTGTAAGTGATCTGAATGTTTCATGATGATAGCACTTTCCTAAGGGGGTCAAACCACGTCCCAAAGGTCACTGGATCTGGTGTCAATTTAAAGAAGTAGTCCAGTTACACATTTGTGGGCTTATAACTTGGCTTCTGAATGTCCTAGAGAGATCAGGTTTGTTTTAATGTACTCCAACCAACAGCCCCTACAACCACAAAAAGGAATGGAGTCATTAGCACTTATGGTTTGTAAATGGCACCCAGAATTATGTTGCACGAAGCACAATTTCACATCATTCTGGGTCCATTTGTGTGAAAACAAGGTCCAATCAGGCTGAAACGTTACAAGAAGGTAGAATCTATTGAGTTGTAAGTGATCTGAACGTTTCATGATGATCGCACATTCCTATAGGGGGTCAAACCATGTCCCAAAGGTCACCGGGCCTGGTGTCACTTTAAAGAAGTAGCCCAGTTACACCTTTGTGGGCTTATAACTTGGCTTCTGAATGTCCTAGAGAGATCAGGTTTTTTTTAGTGTACTCCAATCAACAGCCCCTACAACCTCAATAAGGAATGGAGTCAATAGCACTTATGGTTTGTAAATGGCACCCAGAATTATGTTGCACAAAGCACAATTTCACATCATTCTGGGTCCATTTGTGTGAAAACAAGGTCCAATCAGGCTGAAACTTTACAAGAAGTTAGAATCTATTGAGTTGTAAGTGATCTGAACGTTTCATGATGATCGCACATTCCTAGAGGGGGTCAAACCATGTCCCAAAGGTCACCGGGCCTGGTGTCACTTTAAAGTAGTCCAGTTACACCTTTGTGGGCTTAGAACTTGGCTTCTGAATATCCTAGAGAGGTCAGGTTTGTTTTAGAGTACTCCAATTAGCAGCCCCCATTACCACTAAAAGGAATGGAGTCATTAGAAATTATGGTTTGTAAATGGCACCCAGAATTATGTTGCACGAAGCACAATTTCACATCATTCTGGGTTCATTTGTGTGAAAACAAGGTCCAATCAGGCTGAAACGTTACAGGAAGGTAGAATCTATTGAGTTGTTAGTGATCTGAACGTTTTATGATGATAGCACTTTCCTAAGGGGGTCAAACTATGTCCCAAAGGTCACCGGATCTGGTGTCAATTTAAAGAAGTAGTCCAGTTACACATTTGTGGGCTTATAACTTGGCTTCTGAATGTCCTAGAGAGATCAGGTTTGTTTTAGTGTACTCCAATCAACAGCCCCTACAACCACAAAAAGGAATGGAGTCATTAGCACTTAAGGTTTGTAAATGGCACCCAGAATTATGTTGCACGAAGCACAATTTCACATCATTCTGGGTTCATTTGTGTGAAAACAAGGTCCAATCAGGCTGAAACGTTACAGGAAGGTAGAATCTATTGAGTTGTAAGTGATCTGAATGTTTCATGATGATAGCACTTTCCTAAGGGGGTCATACCATGTCCCAAAGGTCACCGGATCTGGTGTCAATTTAAAGAAGTAGCCCAGTTACACCTTTGTGGGCTTATAACTTGGCTTCTGAATGTCCTAGAGAGATCAGGTTTTTTTTAGTGTACTCCAATCAACAGCCCCTACAACCTCAATAAGGAATGGAGTCAATAGCACTTATGGTTTGTAATTGGCACCCAGAATTATGTTGCACAAAGCACAATTTCACATCATTCTGGGTCCATTTGTGTGAAAACAAGGTCCAATCAGGCTGAAACTTTACAAGAAGTTAGAATCTATTGAGTTGTAAGTGATCTGAACGTTTCATGATGATCGCACATTCCTATAGGGGGTCAAACCATGTCCCAAAGGTCACCGGGCCTGGTGTCACTTTAAAGTAGTCCAGTTACACCTTTGTGGGCTTAGAACTTGGCTTCTGAATATCCTAGAGAGGTCAGGTTTGTTTTAGAGTACTCCAATTAGCAGCCCCCATTACCACTAAAAGGAATGGAGTCATTAGAAATTATGGTTTTTAAATGGCACCCAGAATTATGTTGCACGAAGCACAATTTCACATCATTCTGGGTTCATTTGTGTGAAAACAAGGTCCAATCAAGCTGAAACGTTACAGGAAGGTAGAATCTATTGAGTTGTAAGTGATCTGAACGTTTCATGATGATAGCACTTTCCTAAGGGGGTCAAACTATGTCCCAAAGGTCACCGGATCTGGTGTCAATTTAAAGAAGTAGTCCAGTTACACATTTGTGGGCTTATAACTTGGCTTCTGAATGTCCTAGAGAGATCAGGTTTGTTTTAGTGTACTCCAATCAACAGCCCCTACAACCACAAAAAGGAATGGAGTCATTAGCACTTAAGCTTTGTAAATGGCACCCAGAATTATGTTGCACGAAGCACAATTTCACATCATTCTGGGTTCATTTGTGTGAAAACAAGGTCCAATCAGGCTGAAATGTTACAGGAAGGTAGAATCTATTGAGTTGTAAGTGATCTGAATGTTTCATGATGATAGCACTTTCCTAAGGGGGTCAAACCATGTCCCAAATGTCACCGGATCTGGTGTCAATTTAAAGAAGTAGTCCAGTTACACATTTGTGGGCTCATAACTTGGCTTCTGAATGTCCTAGAGAGATCAGGTTTGTTTTAGTATACTCCAATCAACAGCCCCTACAACCACAAAAAGGAATGGAGTCATTATCACTTATGGTTTTTAAATGGCACCCAGAATTATGTTGCACGAAGCACAATTTCACATCATTCTGGGTTCATTTGTGTGAAAACAAGGTCCAATCAGGCTGAAACGTTACAGGAAGGTAGAATCTATTGAGTTGTAAGTGATCTGAACGTTTCATGATGATAGCTCTTTCCTAAGGGGGTCAAACCATGTCCCAAAGGTCACCGGATCTGGTTTCAATTTAAAGAAGTAGTCCAGTTACACATTTGTGGGCTTATAACTTGGCTTCTGAATGTCCTAGAGAGATCAGGTTTGTTTTAGTATACTCCAATCAACATCCCCTACAACCACAAAAAGGAATGGAGTCATTAGCACTTATGGTTTTTAAATGGCACCCAGAATTATGTGGCACAAAGCACAATTTCACATCATTCTGGGTTCATTTGTGTGAAAACAAGGTCCAATCAGGCTGAAACGTTACAAGAAGGTAGAATCTATTGAGTTGTAAGTGATCTGAACGTTTCATGATGATCGCACATTCCTATAGGGGGTCAAACCATGCCCCAAAGGTCACCGGGCCTGGTGTCACTTTAAAGAAGTAGCCCAGTTACACCTTTGTGGGCTTATAACTTGGCTTCTGAATGTCCTAGAGAGATCAGGCTTTTTTTAGTGTACTCCAATCAACAGCCCCTACAACCACAAAAAGGAATGGAGTCATTATCACTTATGGTTTTTAAATGGCACCCAGAATTATGTTGCACGAAGCACAATTTCACATCATTCTGGGTCCATTTGTGTGAAAACATGGTCCAATCAGGCTGAAACGTTACAGGAAGGTAGAATCTATTGAGTTGTAAGTGATCTGAATGTTTCATGATGATAGCACTTTCCTAAGGGGGTAAAACCATGTCCCAAAGGTCACCGGATCTGGTGTCACTTTAAATAATTAGTCCAATTACACCTTTGAGGGCTTATAACTTGGTTTCTGAATGTCCTAGAGAGATCAGGTTTGTTTTAGTGTACTCCAATCAACAGCCCCTACAACCTCAAAAAGGAATGGAGTCATTAGCACTTATGGTTTTTAAATGGCACCCAGAATTATTTTGCACGAAGCACAATGTCACATCATTCTGGGTCCATTTGTGTGAAAACAAGGTCCAATCAGGCTGAAACGTTACGAGAAGGTAGAATCTATTGAGTTGTAAGTGAGCTGAATGTTTCATGATGATAGCACTTTCCTAAGGGGGTCAAACCACGTCCCAAAGGTCACTGGATCTGGTGTCAATTTAAAGAAGTTGTCCAGTTACACATTTGTGAGCTTATAACTTGGCTTCTGAATGTCCTAGAGAGATCAGGTTTGTTTTAGTATACTCCAATCAACAGCCCCTACAACCACAAAAAGGAATGGAGTCATTAGCACTTATGGTTTTTAAATGGCACCCAGAATTATGTTGCACGAAGCACAATTTCACATCTTTCTGGGTTCATTTGTGTGAAAACAAGGTACAATCAGGCTGAAACGTTACAGGAAGGTAGAATCTATTGAGTTGTAAGTGATCTGAATGTTTCATGATGATAGCACTTTCCTAAGGGGGTCAAACCATGTCCCAAAGGTCACCGGATCTGGTGTCAATTTAAAGAAGTAGTCCAGTTACACATTTGTGGGCTTATAACTTGGCTTCTGAATGTCCTAGAGAGATCAGGTTTGTTTTAATGTACTCCAACCAACAGCCCCTACAACCACAAAAAGAAATGGAGTCATTAGCAATTATGGTTTGTAAATGGCACCCAGAATTATGTTCCACGAAGCACAATTTCACATCATTCTGGGTCCATTTGTGTGAAAACAAGGTCCAATCAGGCTGAAACGTTACAAGAAGGTAGAATCTATTGAGTTGTAAGTGATCTGAACGTTTTAATGATGATCGCACATTCCTATAGGGGGTCAAACCATGTCCCAAAGGTCACTGGGCCTGGTGTCACTTTAAAGAAGTAGTCCAGTTACACCTTTGTGGGCTTATAACTTGGCTTCTGAATATCCTAGAGAGGTCAGGTTTGATTTAGAGTACTCCAATTAGCAGCCCCCATTACCACTAAAAGGAATGGGTCATTAGCACTTATGGTTTTTAAATGGCACCCAGAATTATGTTGCACGAAGCACAATTCCACATCATTATGGGTTCATTTGTGTGAAAACAAGGTCAAATCAGGCTGAAACGTTACAGGAAGGTAGAATCTATTGAGTTGTAAGTGATCTGAACGTTTCATGATGATAGCACTTTCCTAAGGGGGTCAAACCATGTCCCAAAGGTCACCGGGCCTGGTGTCAATATAAAGAAGTAGTCCAGTTACACCTTTGTGGGCTTATAACTTGGCTTCTGAATAACCTAGAGAGGTCAGGTTTGTTTTAGAGTACTCCAATTAACAGCCCCCATTACCACTAAAAGGAATGGAGTCATTAGCACTTATGGTTTTTAAATGGCACCCAGAATTATGTTGCACAAAGCACAATTTCACATCATTCTGGGTTCATTTGAGTGAAAACAAGGTCCAATCAGGCTGAAACGTTACAAGAAGGTAGAATCTATTGAGTTGTAAGTGATCTGAACGTTTCAAGAAGATCGCACATTCCTATAGGGGGTAAAACCATGTCCCAAAGGTCACCGGATCTGGTGTCACTTTAAAGAAGTAGTCCAATTACACCTTTGAGGGCTTATAACTTGGTTTCTGAATGTCCTAGAGAGATCAGGTTTGTTTTAGTGTACTCCAATCAACAGCCCCTACAACCTCAAAAAGGAATGGAGTCATTAGCACTTATGGTTTTTAAATGGCACCCAGAATTATGTTGCACGAAGCACAATTTCACATCATTCTGGGTTCATTTGTGTGAAAACAAGGTACAATCAGGCTGAAACGTTACAGGAAGGCAGAATCTATTGAGTTGTAAGTGATCTGAATGTTTCATGATGATAGCACTTTCCTAAGGGGGTCAAACCATGTCCCAAAGGTCACCGGATCTGGTGTCAATTTAAAGAAGTAGTCCAGTTACACATTTGTGGGCTTATAACTTGTCTTCTGAATGTCCTAGAGAGATCAGGTTTGTTTTAGAGTACTCCAATTAACAGCCCCCATTACCACTAAAAGGAATGGAGTCATTAGCACTTATGGTTTTTAAATGGCACCCAGAATTATGTTGCACGAAGCACAATTTCACATCATTCTGGGTTCATTTGAATGAAAACAAGGTCCAATCAGGCTGAAACGTTACAAGAAGGTAGAATCTATTGAGTTGTAAGTGATCTGAACGTTTCATGATGATAGCACTTTCCTATAGGGGGTAAAACCATGTCCCAAAGGTCACCGGATCTGGTTTCAATTTAAAGAAGTAGTCCAGTTACACATTTGTGGGCTTATAACTTGGCTTCTGAATGTCCTAGAGAGATAAGGTTTGTTTTAGTATACTCCAATCAACAGCCCCTACAACCACAAAAAGGAATGGAGTCATTAGCACGTATGGTTTTTAAATGGCACCCAGAATTATGTGGCACAAAGCACAATTTCACATCATTCTGGGTTCATTTGTGTGAAAACAAGGTCCAATCAGGCTGAAATGTTACAGGAAGGTAAAATCTATGGAGCTGTAAGTGATCTGAACGTTTCATGATGATAGTACTTTCCTAAGGGTATCAAACCATGTCCCATAGGTCACCGGGCCTGGTGTCACTTTAAAGAAGTAGTCCAATTACACCTTTGAGGGCTTATAACTTGGCTTCTGAATGTCATAGAGAGATCAGGTTTGTTTTAGTGTACTCCAATCAACAGCCCCTACAACCTCAAAAAGAAATGGAGTCATTAGCACTTATGGTTTTTAAATGGCACCCAGAATTATGTTGCACGAAGCACAATCTCACATCATTCTGGGTCCATTTGTGTGAAAACAAGGTCCAATCAGGCTGAAACGTTACGAGAAGGTAGAATCTATTGAGTTGTAAGTGATCTGAACGTTTCATGATGATCGCACATTCCTATAGGGGGTCAAACCATGTCCCAAAGGTCACCGGGCCTGGTGTCACTTTAAAGAAGTAGTCCAGTTACACATTTGTGGGCTTATAACTTGGCTTCTGAATGTCCTAGAGAGATCAGGTTTGTTTTAGTATACTCCAATCAACAGCCCCTACAACCACAAAAAGGAATGGAGTCATTAGAACTTATGGTTTTTAAATGGCACCCAGAATTATGTTGCACGAAGCACAATTTCACATCATTCTGGGTTCATTTGTGTGAAAACAAGGTCCAATCAAGCTGAAACGTTACAGGAAGGTAGAATCTATTGAGTTGTAAGTGATCTGAACGTTTCATGATGATAGCACTTTCCTAAGGGGGTCAAACTATGTCCCAAAGGTCACCGGATCTGGTGTCAATTTAAAGAAGTAGTCCAGTTACACATTTGTGGGCTTATAACTTGGCTTCTGAATGTCCTAGAGAGATCAGGTTTGTTTTAGTGTACTCCAATCAACAGCCCCTACAACCACAAAAAGGAATGGAGTCATTAGCACTTATGGTTTGTAAATGGCACCCAGAATTATGTTGCACGAAGCACAATTTCACATCATTCTGGGTTCATTTGTGTGAAAACAAGGTCCAATCAGGCTGAAACGTTACAGGAAGGTAGAATCTATTGAGTTGTAAGTGATCTGAATGTTTCATGATGATAGCACTTTCCTAAGGGGGTCAAACCATGTCCCAAATGTCACCTGATCTGGTGTCAATTTAAAGAAGTAGTCCAGTTACACATTTGTGGGCTCATAACTTGGCTTCTGAATGTCCTAGAGAGATCAGGTTTGTTTTAGTATACTCCAATCAACAGCCCCTACAACCACAAAAAGGAATGGAGTCATTATCACTTATGGTTTTTAAATGGCACCCAGAATTATGTTGCACGAAGCACAATTCCACATCATTCTGGGTTCATTTGTGTGAAAACAAGGTCCAATCAGGCTGAAACGTTACAGGAAGGTAGAATCTATTGAGTTGTAAGTGATCTGAACGTTTCATGATGATAGCTCTTTCCTAAGGGGGTCAAACCATGTCCCAAAGGTCACCGGGCCTGGAGTCAATTTAAAGAAGTAGTCCAGTTACACCTTTGTGGGCTTATAACTTGGCTTCTGAATGTCCTAGAGAGATCAGGTTTGTTTTAATGTACTCCAACCAACAGCCCCTACAACCACAAAAAGGAATGGAGTCATTAGCACTTATGGTTTGTAAATGGCACCCAGAATTATGTTCCACGAAGCACAATTTCACATCATTCTGGGTCCATTTGTGTGAAAACAAGGTCCAATCAGGCTGAAACGTTACAAGAAGGTAGAATCTATTGAGTTGTAAGTGATCTGAACGTTTCATGATGATCGCACATTCCTATAGGGGGTCAAACCATGCCCCAAAGGTCACCGGGCCTGGTGTCACTTTAAAGAAGTAGTCCAGTTACACCTTTGTGGGCTTATAACTTGGCTTCTGAATATCCTAGAGAGGTCAGGTTTGTTTTAGAGTACTCCAATTAGCAGCCCGCATTACCACTAAAAGGAATGGAGTCAATAGCACTTATGGTTTTTAAATGGCACCCAGAATTATGTTGCACGAAGCACAATTCCACATCATTCTGGCTTCATTTGTGTGAAAACAAGGTCCAATCAGGCTGAAACGTTACAGGAAGGTAGAATCTATTGAGTTGTAAGTGATCTGAACATTTCATGATGATAGCACTTTCCTAAGGGGGTCAAACCATGTCCCAAAGGTCACCGGGCCTGGTGTCAATTTAAAGAAGTAGTCCAGTTACACCTTTGTGGGCTTATAACTTGGCTTCTGAATATCCTAGAGAGGTCAGGTTTGTTTTAGAGTACTCCAATTAACAGCCCCCATTACCACTAAAAGGAATGGAGTCATTAGCACTTATGGTTTTTAAATGGCACCCAGAATTATGTTGCACGAAGCACAATTTCACATCATTCTGGGTTCATTTGAGTGAAACAAGGTCCAATCAGGCTGAAACGTTACAAGAAGGTAGAATCTATTGAGTTGTAAGTGATCTGAACGTTTCAAGATGATTGCACATTCCTATAGGGGGTAAAACCATGTCCCAAAGGTCACCGGATCTGGTGTCACTTTAAAGAAGTAGTCCAGTTACACCTTTGTGGGCTTATAACTTGGCTTCTGAATGTCCTAGAGAGATCAGGTTTGTTTTAGTGTACTCCAATCAACAGGCCCTACAACCACAAAAAGGAATGGAGTCATTAGCACTTATGGTTTGTAAATGGCACCCAGAATTATGTTGCACGAAGCACAATTTCACATCATTCTGGGTCCATTTGTGTGAAAACATGGTCCAATCAGGCTGAAACGTTACAAGAAGGTAGAATCTATTGAGTTGTAAGTTATCTGAACGTTTCATGATGATAGCACTTTCCTAAGGGGGTCAAACCATGTCCCAAAGGTCACCGGATCTGGTTTCAATTTAAAGAAGTAGTCCAGTTACACATTTGTGGGCTTATAACTTGGCTTCTGAATGTCCTAGAGAGATCAGGTTTGTTTTAGTATACTCCAATCAACATCCCCTACAACCACAGAAAGGAATGGAGTCATTAGCACTTATGGTTTTTAAATGGCACCCAGAATTATGTGGCACAAAGCACAATTTCACATCATTCTGGGTTCATTTGTGTGAAAACAAGGTCCAATCAGGCTGAAACGTTACAGGAAGGTAGAATCTATTGAGTTGTAAGTGATCTGAACGTTTCATGATGATAGTACTTTCCTAAGGGGATCAAACCATGTCCCAAAGGTCACCGGGCCTGGTGTCACTTTAAAGAAGTAGCCCAGTTACACCTTTGTGGGCTTATAACTTGGCTTCTGAATGTCCTAGAGAGATCAGGCTTTTTTTAGTGTACTCCAATCAACAGCCCCTACAACCACAAAAAGGAATGGAGTCATTATCACTTATGGTTTTTAAATGGCACCCAGAATTATGTTGCACGAAGCACAATTTCACATCATTCTGGGTCCATTTGTGTGAAAACATGGTCCAATCAGGCTGAAACGTTACAGGAAGGTAGAATCTATTGAGTTGTAAGTGATCTGAATGTTTCATGATGATAGCACTTTCCTAAGGGGGTAAAACCATGTCCCAAAGGTCACCGGATCTGGTGTCACTTTAAATAATTAGTCCAATTACACCTTTGAGGGCTTATAACTTGGTTTCTGAATGTCCTAGAGAGATCAGGTTTGTTTTAGTGTACTCCAATCAACAGCCCCTACAACCTCAAAAAGGAATGGAGTCATTAGCACTTATGGTTTTTAAATGGCACCCAGAATTATTTTGCACGAAGCACAATGTCACATCATTCTGGGTCCATTTGTGTGAAAACAAGGTCCAATCAGGCTGAAACGTTACGAGAAGGTAGAATCTATTGAGTTGTAAGTGAGCTGAATGTTTCATGATGATAGCACTTTCCTAAGGGGGTCAAACCACGTCCCAAAGGTCACTGGATCTGGTGTCAATTTAAAGAAGTTGTCCAGTTACACATTTGTGAGCTTATAACTTGGCTTCTGAATGTCCTAGAGAGATCAGGTTTGTTTTAGTATACTCCAATCAACAGCCCCTACAACCACAAAAAGGAATGGAGTCATTAGCACTTATGGTTTTTAAATGGCACCCAGAATTATGTTGCACGAAGCACAATTTCACATCTTTCTGGGTTCATTTGTGTGAAAACAAGGTACAATCAGGCTGAAACGTTACAGGAAGGTAGAATCTATTGAGTTGTAAGTGATCTGAATGTTTCATGATGATAGCACTTTCCTAAGGGGGTCAAACCATGTCCCAAAAGTCACCGGATCTGGTGTCAATTTAAAGAAGTAGTCCAGTTACACATTTGTGGGCTTATAACTTGGCTTCTGAATGTCCTAGAGAGATCAGGTTTGTTTTAATGTACTCCAACCAACAGCCCCTACAACCACAAAAATGAAGGGAGTCATTAGCACTTATGGTTTGTAAATGGCACCCAGAATTATGTTCCACGAAGCACAATTTCACATCATTCTGGGTCCATTTGTGTGAAAACAAGGTCCAATTAGGCTGAAACGTTACAAGAAGGTAGAATCTATTGAGTTGTAAGTGATCTGAACGTTTCATGATGATCGCACATTCCTATAGGGGGTCAAACCATGTCCCAAAGGTCACCGGGCCTGGTGTCACTTTAAAGAAGTAGTCCAGTTACACCTTTGTGGGCTTATAACTTGGCTTCTGAATATCCTAGAGAGGTCATGTTTGTTTTAAAGTACTCCAATTAGCAGCCCCCATAACCACTAAAAGGAATGGAGTCATTAGCACTTATGGTTTTTAAATGGCACCCAGAATTATGTTGCACGAAGCACAATTCCGCATCATTCTGGGTTCATTTGTGTGAAAACAAGGTCCAATCAGGCTGAAACGTTACAGGAAGGTAGAATCTATTGAGTTGTAAGTGATCTGAACGTTTCATGATGATAGCACTTTCCTAAGGGGGTCAAACCATGTCCCAAAGGTCACCGGGCCTGGTGTCAATTTAAAGAAGTAGTCCAGTTACACCTTTGTGGGCTTATAACTTGGCTTCTGAATATCCTAGAGAGGTCAGGTTTGTTTTAGAGTACTCCAATTAACATCCCCCAATACCACTAAAAGGAATGGAGTCATTAGCACTTATGGTTTTTAAATGGCACCCAGAATTATGTTGCACGAAGCACAATTTCACATCATTCTGGGTTCATTTGAGTGAAACAAGGTCCAATCAGGCTGAAACGTTACAAGAAGGTAGAATCTATTGAGTTGTAAGTGATCTGAACGTTTCAAGATGAACGCACATTCCTATAGGGGGTAAAACCATGTCCCAAAGGTCACCGAATCTGGTGTCACTTTAAAGAAGTAGTCCAGTTACACATTTGTGGGCTTATAACTTGGCTTCTGAATGTCCTAGAGAGATCAGGTTTGTTTTAGTGTACTCCAATCAACAGGCCCTACAACCACAAAAAGGAATGGAGTCATTAGCACTTATAGTTTGTAAATGGCACCCAGAATTATGTTGCACGAAGCACAATTTCACATCATTCTGGGTCCATTTGTGTGAAAACATGGTCCAATCAGGCTGAAACGTTACAGGAAGGTAGAATCTATTGAGTTGTAAGTGATCTGAACGTTTCATGATGATAGCACTTTCCTAAGGGGGTCAAACCATGTCCCAAAGGTCACCGGATCTGGTTTCAATTTAAAGAATTAGTCCAGTTACACATTTGTGGGCTTATAACTTGGCTTCTGAATGTCCTAGAGAGATCAGGTTTGTTTTAGTGTACTCCAATCAACAGCCCCTACAACCTCAAAAAGGAATGGAGTCATTAGCACTTGTGGTTTTTAAATGGCACCCAGAATTATGTTGCACGAAGCACAATTTCACATCATTCTGGGTCCATTTGTGTGAAAACAAGGTCCAATCAGGCTGAAACGTTACGAGAAGGTATAATCTATTGAGTTGTAAGTGATCTGAACGTTTCATGATGATCGCACATTCCTATAGGGGGTCAAACCATGTCCCAAAGGTCACCGGGCCTGGTGTCACTTTAAAGAAGTAGTCCAGTTACACATTTGTGGGCTTATAACTTGGCTTCTGAATGTCCTAGAGAGATCGGGTTTGTTTTAGTATACTCCAATCAACAGCCCCTACAACCACAAAAAGGAATGGAGTCATTAGAACTTATGGTTTTTAAATGGCACCCAGAATTATGTTGCACGAAGCACAATTTCACATCATTCTGGGTTCATTTGTGTGAAAACAAGGTACAATCAGGCTAAAACGTTACAGGAAGGTAGAATCTATTGAGTTGTAAGTGGTCTGAATGTTTCATGATGATAGCACTTTCCTAAGGGGGTCAAACCACGTCCCAAAGGTCACTGGATCTGGTGTCAATTTAAAGAAGTAGTCCAGTTACACATTTGTGGGCTTATAACTTGGCTTCTGAATGTCCTAGAGAAATCAGGTTTGCTTTAATGTACTCCAACCAACAGCCCCTACAACCACAAAAAGGAATGGAGTCATTAGCACTTATGGTTTGTAAATGGCACCCAGAATTAAGTTGCACAAAGCACAATTTCACATCATTCTGGGTCCATTTGTGTGAAAACAAGGTCCAATCAGGCTGAAACGTTACAAGAAGGTAGAATCTATTGAGTTGTAAGTGATCTGAACGTTTCATGATGATCGCACATTCCTATAGGGGGTCAAACCATGTCCCAAAGGTCACCGGGCCTGGTGTCACTTTAAAGAAGTAGCCCAGTTACACCTTTGTGGGCTTATAACTTGGCTTCTGAATGTCCTAGAGAGATCAGGTTTGTTTTAGTGTACTCCAATCAACAGCCCCTACAACCTCAATAAGGAATGGAGTCAATAGCACTTATGGTTTGTAAATGGCACCCAGAATTATGTTGCACGAAGCACAATTTCACATCATTCTGGGTCCATTTGTGTGAAAACAAGGTCCAATCAGGCTGAAACGTTACAAGAAGTTAGAATCTATTGAGTTGTAAGTGATCTGAACGTTTCATGATGATCGCACATTCCTATAGGAGGTCAAACCATGTCCCAAAGGTCACCGGGCCTGGTGTCACTTTAAAGAAGTAGTCCAGTTACACCTTTGTGGGCTTAGAACTTGGCTTCTGAATATCCTAGAGAGGTCAGGTTTGTTTTAGAGTACTCCAATTAGCAGCCCCCATTACCACTAAAAGGAATGGAGTCATTAGAACTTATGGTTTTTAAATGGCACCCAGAATTATGTTGCACGAAGCACAATTTCACATCATTCTGGGTTCATTTGTGTGAAAACAAGGTCCAATCAGGCTGAAACGTTACAGGAAGGTAGAATCTATTGAGTTGTAAGTGATCTGAACGTTTCATGATTATAGCACTTTCCTAAGGGGGTCAAACTATGTCCCAAAGGCCACCGGATCTGGTGTCAATTTAAAGAAGTAGTCCAGTTACACATTTGTGGGCTTATAACTTGGCTTCTGAATGTCCTAGAGAGATCAGGTTTGTTTTAGTATACTCCAATCAACAGCCCCTACAACCACAAAAAGGAATGGAGTCATTAGCACTTATGGTTTTTAAATGGCACCCAGAATTATGTTGCACGAAGCACAATTTCACATCATTCTGGGTTCATCTGTGTGAAAACAAGGTCCAATCAGGCTGAAACGTTACAGGAAGGCAGAATCTATTGAGTTGTAAGTGATCTGAACGTTTCATGATGATAGCTCTTTCCTAAGGGGGTCAAACCATGTCCCAAAGGTCACCGGGCCTGGTGTCAATTTAAAGAAGTAGTCCAGTTACACCTTTGTGGGCTTATAACTTGGCTTCTGAATGTCCTAGAGAGATCAGGTTTGTTTTAATGTACTCCAATCAACAGCCCCCACAACCACAAAAAGGAATGGAGTCATTAGCACTTATGTTTTTTAAATGGCACCCAGAATTATGTTGCACGAAGCACAATTTCACATCATTCTGGGTTCATTTGTGTGAAAACAAGGTCCAATCAGGCTGAAACGTTACAGGAAGGCAGAATCTATTGAGTTGTAAGTGATCTGAACGTTTCATGATGATAGCTCTTACCTAAGGGGGTCAAACCATGTCCCAAAGGTCACCGGGCCTGGTGTCAATTTAAAGAAGTAGTCCAGTTACACCTTTGTGGTCTTATAACTTGGCTTCTGAATGTCCTAGAGAGATCAGGTTTGTTTTAATGTACTCCAATCAACAGCCCCCACAACCACAAAAAGGACTGGAGTCATTAGCACTTATGGTTTGTAAATGGCACCCAGAATTATGTTGCACGAAGTACAATTTCACATCATTCTGGGTCCATTTGTGTGAAAACAAGGTCCAATCAGGCTGAAACGTTACAGGAAGGTAGAATCTATTGAGTTTTAAGTGATCTGAACGTTTCATGATGATATCACTTTCCTAAGGGGGTCACACCATGTCCCAAAGGTCACCGGATCTGGTGTCAATTTAAAGAAGTAGTCCAGTTACACATTTGTGGGCTTATAACTTGGCTTCTGAATGTCCTAGAGAGATCAGGTTTGTTTTAGTGTACTCCAATCAACAGCCCCTACAACCACAAAAAAGGAATGGAGTCATGAGCACTTAAGCTTTGTAAATGGGACCCAGGATTATGTTGCACGAAGCACAAATTCACATCATTCTGGGTTCATTTGTGTGAAAACAAGGTCCAATCAGGCTGAAACGTTACAGCAAGGTAGAATCTATTGAGTTGTAAATGATCTGAACATTTCATGATGATAGCATTTCTTAAGGGGGTCAAACCATGTCCCAAAGGTCACCGGGCCTGGTGTCACTTTAAAGTAGTCCAGTTACACCTTTGAGGGCTTATAACTTGGCTTCTGAATGTCCTAGAGAGATCAGGTTTGTTTTAGTGTACTCCAATCAACAGCCCCTACAATCTCAAAAAGGAATGGAGTCATTAGCACTTATGGTTTTTAAATGGCACCCAGAATTATGTTGCACGAAGCACAATTTCACATCATTCTGGGTTCATTTGTGTGAAAACAAGGTCCAATCAGGCTGAAACGTTACAGGAAGGTTGAATATATTGAGTTGTAAGTGATCTGAATGTTTCAAGATGATCGCACATTCCTATAGGGGGCAAAACCATGTCCCAAAGGTCACCGGGCCTGGTGTCACTTAAAAGAAGTAGTCCAGTTACACCTTTGTGGGCTTATAACTTGGCTTCTGAATGCCCTAGAGAGGTTAGGTTTGTTTTAGTGTACTCCAATCAACAGCCCCTACAACCACAAAAAGGAATGGAGTCATTAGCACTTATGGTTTGTAAATGGCACCCAGAATTATGTTGCACGAAGCACAATTTCACATCATTCTGGGTTCATTTGTGTGAAAACAAGGTCCAATCAGGCTGAAACGTTACAGGAAGGTAGAATCTATTGAGTTTTAAGTGATCTGAACGTTTCATGATGATATCACTTTCCTAAGGGGGTCACACCATGTCCCAAAGGTCACCGGATCTGGTGTCAATTTAAAGAAGTAGTCCAGTTACACCTTTGTGGGCTTATAACTTGGCTTCTGAATGTCCTAGAGAGATCAGGTTTGTTTTAGTGTACTCCAATCAACAGCCCCTACAACCACAAAAAAGGAATGGAGTCATGAGCACTTAAGGTTTGTAAATGGCACCCAGAATTATGTTGCACGAAGCACAATTTCACGTCATTCTGGGTTCATCTGTGTGAAAACAAGGTCCAATCAGGCTGAAACGTTACAGGAAGGTAGAATCTATTGAGTTGTAAGTGATCTGAATGTTTCATGATGATAGCACTTTCCTAAGGGGGTCAAACCATGTCCCAAAGGTCACCGGATCTGGTGTCAATTTAAAGAAGTAGTCCAGTTACACCTTTGTGGGCTTATAACTTGGCTTCTGAATGTCCTAGAGAGATCAGGTTTGTTTTAATGTACTCCAATCAACAGCCCCCACAACCACAAAAAGCAATGGAGTCATTAGCACTTATGGTTTTTAAATGGCACCCAGAATTATGTTGCACGAAGCACAATTTCACATCATTCTGGGTTCATTTGTGTGAAAACAAGGTCCAATCAGGCTGAAACGTTACAGGAAGGCAGAATCTATTGAGTTGTAAGTGATCTGAACGTTTCATGATGATAGCTCTTTCCTAAGGGGGTCAAACCATGTCCCAAAGGTCACCGGGCCTGGTGTCAATTTAAAGAAGTAGTCCAGTTACACCTTTGTGGTCTTATAACTTGGCTTCTGAATGTCCTAGAGAGATCAGGTTTGTTTTAATGTACTCCAATCAACAGCCCCTACAACCACAAAAAAGGAATGGAGTCATGAGCACTTAAGCTTTGTAAATGGGACCCAGGATTATGTTGCACGAAGCACAAATTCACATCATTCTGGGTTCATTTGTGTGAAAACAAGGTCCAATCAGGCTGAAACGTTACAGCAAGGTAGAATCTATTGAGTTGTAAATGATCTGAACATTTCATGATGATAGCATTTCTTAAGGGGGTCAAACCATGTCCCAAAGGTCACCGGGCCTGGTGTCACTTTAAAGTAGTCCAGTTACACCTTTGAGGGCTTATAACTTGGCTTCTGAATGTCCTAGAGAGATCAGGTTTGTTTTAGTGTACTCCAATCAACAGCCCCTACAACCTCAAAAAGGAATGGAGTCATTAGCACTTATGGTTTTTAAATGGCACCCAGAATTATGTTGCACGAAGCACAATTTCACATCATTCTGGGTTCATTTGTGTGAAAACAAGGTCCAATCAGGCTGAAACGTTACAGGAAGGTTGAATATATTGAGTTGTAAGTGATCTGAATGTTTCAAGATGATCGCACATTCCTATAGGGGGCAAAACCATGTCCCAAAGGTCACCGGGCCTGGTGTCACTTAAAAGAAGTAGTCCAGTTACACATTTGTGGGCTTATAACTTGGCTTCTGAATGCCCTAGAGAGGTTAGGTTTGTTTTAGTGTACTCCAACCAACAGCCCCTACAACCACAAAAAGGAATGGAGTCATTAGCACTTATGGTTTGTAAATGGCACCCAGAATTATGTTGCACGAAGCACAATTTCACATCATTCTGGGTCCATTTGTGTGAAAACAAGGTCCAATCAGGCTGAAACGTTACAAGAAGGTAGAATCTATTGAGTTGTAAGTGATCTGAATGTTTCATGATGATCGCACATTCCTATAGGGGGTCAAACCATGTCCCAAAGGTCACCGGGCCTGGTGTCACTTTAAAGAAGTAGTCCAGTGACACCTTTGAGGGCTTATAACTTGGCTTGTGAATGTCCTAGAGAGATCAGGTTTGTTTTAGTGTACTCCAATCAACAGCCCCTACAACCTCAAAAAGGAATGGAGTCATTAGCACTTATGGTTTTTAAATGGCACCCAGAATTATGTTGCACGAAGCACAATTTCACATCATTCTGGGTTCATTTGTGTGAAAACAAGGTCCAATCAGGCTGAAATGTTACAGGAAGGTAGAATCTATTGAGTTGTAAGTGTTCTGAACGTTTCATGATGATAGCACTTTTCTAAGGGGGTCAAACCATGTCCCAAAGGTCACTGGATCTGGTGTCAATTCAAAGAAGTAGTCCAGTTACACCTTTTTGGGCTTATAACTTGGCTTCTGAATATCCTAGAGAGGTCAGGTTTGTTTTAGAGTACTCCAATTAACAGCCCCCATTACCACTAAAAGGAATGGAGTCATTAGCACTTATGGTTTTTAAATGGCACCCAGAATTATGTTGCACGAAGCACAATTTCACATCATTCTGTGTTCATTTGAGTGAAACAAGGTCCAATCAGGCTGAAACGTTACAAGAAGGTAGAATCTATTGAGTTGTAAGTGATCTGAACGTTTCAAGATGATGGCACATTCCTATAGGGGGTAAAACCATGTCCCAAAGGTCACCGGATCTGGTGTCACTTTAAAGAAGTAGTCCAGTTACACATTTGTGGGCTTATAACTTGGCTTCTGAATGTCCTAGAGAGATCAGGTTTGTTTTAGTGTACTCCAATCAACAGGCCCTACAACCACAAAAAGGAATGGAGTCATTAGCACTTATGGTTTGTAAATGGCACCCAGAATTATGTTGCACGAAGCACAATTTCACATCATTCTGGGTCCATTTGTGTGAAAACAAGGTCCAATCAGGCTGAAACGTTACAGGAAGGTAGAATCTATTGAGTTGTAAGTGATCTGAATGTTTCATGATGATAGCACTTTCCTAAGGGGGTCAAACCACGTCCCAAAGGTCACTGGATCTGGTGTCAATTTAAAGAAGTAGTCCAGTTACACATTTGTGGGCTTATAACTTGGCTTCTGAATGTCCTAGAGAGATCAGGTTTGTTTTAATGTACTCCAACCAACAGCCCCTACAACCACAAAAAGGAATGGAGTCATTAGCACTTATGGTTTGTAAATGGCACCCAGAATTATGTTGCACGAAGCACAATTTCACATCATTCTGGGTCCATTTGTGTGAAAACAAGGTCCAATCAGGCTGAAACGTTACAAGAAGTTAGAATCTATTGAGTTGTAGGTGATCTGAACGTTTCATGATGATCGCACATTCCTATAGGGGGTCAAACCATGTCCCAAAGGTCACCGGGCCTGGTGTCACTTTAAAGAAGTAGTCCAGTTACACCTTTGTGGGCTTAGAACTTGGCTTCTGAATATCCTAGAGAGGTCAGGTTTGTTTTAGAGTACTCCAATTAGCAGCCCCCATTACCACTAAAAGGAATGGAGTCATTAGAACTTATGGTTTTTAAATGGCACACAGAATTATGTTGCACGAAGCACAATTTCACATCATTCTGGGTTCATTTGTGTGAAAACAAGGTCCAATCAGGCTGAAACGTTACAGGAAGGTAGAATCTATTGAGTTGTAAGTGATCTGAACGTTTCATGATGATAGCACTTTCCTAAAGGGGTCAAACAATGTCCCAAAGGTCACCGGATCTGGTGTCAATTTAAAGAAGTAGTCCAGTTACACATTTGTGGGCTTATAACTTGGCTTCTGAATGTCCTAGAGAGATCAGGTTTTTTTAGTGTGCTCCAATCAACAGCCCCTACAACCACAAAAAGGAATGGAGTCATGAGCACTTAAGCTTTGTAAATGGGACCCAGGATTATGTTGCACGAAGCACAAATTCACATCATTCTGGGTTCATTTGTGTGAAAACAAGGTCCAATCAGGCTGAAACGTTACAGCAAGGTAGAATCTATTGAGTTGTAAATGATCTGAACATTTCATGATGATAGCATTTCTTAAGGGGGTCAAACCATGTCCCAAAGGTCACCGGGCCTGGTGTCACTTTAAAGTAGTCCAGTTACACCTTTGAGGGCTTATAACTTGGCTTCTGAATGTCCTAGAGAGATCAGGTTTGTTTTAGTGTACTCCAATCAACAGCCCCTACAACCTCAAAAAGGAATGGAGTCATTAGCACTTATGGTTTTTAAATGGCACCCAGAATTATGTTGCACGAAGCACAATTTCACATCATTCTGGGTTCATTTGTGTGAAAACAAGGTCCAATCAGGCTGAAACGTTACAGGAAGGTTGAATATATTGAGTTGTAAGTGATCTGAATGTTTCAAGATGATCGCACATTCCTATAGGGGGCAAAACCATGTCCCAAAGGTCACCGGGCCTGGTGTCACTTAAAAGAAGTAGTCCAGTTACACCTTTGTGGGCTTATAACTTGGCTTCTGAATGCCCTAGAGAGGTTAGGTTTGTTTTAGTGTACTCCAATCAACAGCCCCTACAACCACAAAAAGGAATGGAGTCATTAGCACTTATGGTTTGTAAATGGCACCCAGAATTATGTTGCACGAAGCACAATTTCACATCATTCTGGGTTCATTTGTGTGAAAACAAGGTCCAATCAGGCTGAAACGTTACAGGAAGGTAGAATCTATTGATTTGTAAGTGATCTGAACGTTTCATGATGATAGCACTTTCCTAAGGGGGTCAAACCATGTCCCAAAGGTCACCGGATCTGGTGTCAATTTAAAGAAGTAGTCCAGTTACACATTTGTGGGCTTATAACTTGGCTTCTGAATGTCCTAGAGAGATCTGGTTTGTTTTAATGAATTCCAACCAACAGCCCCTTCAACCACAAAAAGGAATGGAGTCATTAGCACTTATGGTTTGTAAATGGCACCCAGAATTATGTTGCACGAAGCACAATTTCACATCATTCTGGGTCCATTTGTGTGAAAACAAGGTCCAATCAGGCTGAAACGTTACAAGAAGGTAGAATCTATTGAGTTGTAAGTGATCTGAACGTTTCATGATGATCGCACATTCCTATAGGGGGTCAAACCATGTCCCAAAGGTCACCGGGCCTGGTGTCACTTTAAAGAAGTAGTCCAGTGACACCTTTGAGGGCTTATAACTTGGCTTGTGAATGTCCTAGAGAGATCAGGTTTGTTTTAGTGTACTCCAATCAACAGCCCCTACAACCTCAAAAAGGAATGGAGTCATTAGCACTTATGGTTTTTAAATGGCACCCAGAATTATGTTGCACGAAGCACAATTTCACATCATTCTGGGTTCATTTGTGTGAAAACAAGGTCCAATCAGGCTGAAATGTTACAGGAAGGTAGAATCTATTGAGTTGTAAGTGATCTGAACGTTTCATGATGATAGCACTTTTCTAAGGGGGTCAAACCATGTCCCAAAGGTCACCGGATCTGGTGTCAATTCAAAGAAGTAGTCCAGTTACACCTTTTTGGGCTAATAACTTGGCTTCTGAATATCCTAGAGAGGTCAGGTTTGTTTTAGAGTACTCCAATTAACAGCCCCCATTACCACTAAAAGGAATGGAGTCATTAGCACTTATGGTTTTTAAATGGCACCCAGAATTATGTTGCACGAAGCACAATTTCACATCATTCTGTGTTCATTTGAGTGAAACAAGGTCCAATCAGGCTGAAACGTTACAAGAAGGTAGAATCTATTGAGTTGTAAGTGATCTGAACGTTTCAAGATGATGGCACATTCCTATAGGGGGTAAAACCATGTCCCAAAGGTCACCGGATCTGGTGTCACTTTAAAGAAGTAGTCCAGTTACACATTTGTGGGCTTATAACTTGGCTTCTGAATGTCCTAGAGAGATCAGGTTTGTTTTAGTGTACTCCAATCAACAGGCCCTACAACCACAAAAAGGAATGGAGTCATTAGCACTTATGGTTTGTAAATGGCACCCAGAATTATGTTGCACGAAGCACAATTTCACATCATTCTGGGTCCATTTGTGTGAAAACAAGGTCCAATCAGGCTGAAACGTTACAGGAAGGTAGAATCTATTGAGTTGTAAGTGATCTGAATGTTTCATGATGATAGCACTTTCCTAAGGGGGTCAAACCACGTCCCAAAGGTCACTGGATCTGGTGTCAATTTAAAGAAGTAGTCCAGTTACACATTTGTGGGCTTATAACTTGGCTTCTGAATGTCCTAGAGAGATCAGGTTTGTTTTAATGTACTCCAACCAACAGCCCCTACAACCACAAAAAGGAATGGAGTCATTAGCACTTATGGTTTGTAAATGGCACCCAGAATTATGTTGCACGAAGCACAATTTCACATCATTCTGGGTCCATTTGTGTGAAAACAAGGTCCAATCAGGCTGAAACGTTACAAGAAGTTAGAATCTATTGAGTTGTAGGTGATCTGAACGTTTCATGATGATCGCACATTCCTATAGGGGGTCAAACCATGTCCCAAAGGTCACCGGGCCTGGTGTCACTTTAAAGAAGTAGTCCAGTTACACCTTTGTGGGCTTAGAACTTGGCTTCTGAATATCCTAGAGAGGTCAGGTTTGTTTTAGAGTACTCCAATTAGCAGCCCCCATTACCACTAAAAGGAATGGAGTCATTAGAACTTATGGTTTTTAAATGGCACACAGAATTATGTTGCACGAAGCACAATTTCACATCATTCTGGGTTCATTTGTGTGAAAACAAGGTGTAATCAGGCTGAAACGTTACAGGAAGGTAGAATCTATTGAGTTGTAAGTGATCTGAACGTTTCATGATGATAGCACTTTCCTAAGGGGGTCAAACTATGTCCCAAAGGTCACCGGATCTGGTGTCAATTTAAAGAAGTAGTCCAGTTACACATTTGTGGGCTTATAACTTGGCTTCTGAATGTCCTAGAGAGATCAGGTTTTTTTAGTGTACTCCAATCAACAGCCCCTACAACCACAAAAAGGAATGGAGTCATTAGCACTTAAGGTTTGTAAATGGCACCCAGAATTATGTTGCACGAAGCACAATTCCACATCATTCTGGGTTCATTTGTGTGAAAACAAGGTCCAATCAGGCTGAAACCTTACAGGAAGGTAGAATCTATTGAGTTGTAAGTGATCTGAATGTTTCATGATGATAGCACTTTCCTAAGGGGGTCAAACCATGTCCCAAAGGTCACCGGATCTGGTGTCAATTTAAAGAAGTAGTCCAGTTACACCTTTGTGGGCTTAGAACTTGGCTTCTGAATATCCTAGAGAGGTCAGGTTTGTTTTAGAGTACTCCAATTAGCAGCCCCCATTACCACTAAAAGGAATGGAGTCATTAGAACTTATGGTTTTTAAATGGCACACAGAATTATGTTGCACGAAGCACAATTTCACATAATTCTGGGTTCATTTGTGTGAAAACAAGGTCCAATCAGGCTGAAACGTTACAGGAAGGTAGAATCTATTGAGTTGTAAGTGATCTGAACGTTTCATGATGATAGCACTTTCCTAAGGGGGTCAAACTATGTCCCAAAGGTCACCGGATCTGGTGTCAATTTAAAGAAGTAGTCCAGTTACACATTTGTCGGCTTATAACTTGGCTTCTGAATGTCCTAGAGAGATCAGGTTTTTTTTAGTGTACTCCAATCAACAGCCCCTACAACCACAAAAATGAATGGAGTCATTACCACTTAAGGTTTGTAAATGGTACCCAGAATTATGTTGCACGAAGCACAATTTCACATCATTCTGGGTTCATTTGTGTGAAAACAAGGTCCAATCAGGCTGAAACGTTACAGGAAGGTAGAATCTATTGAGTTGTAAGTGATCTGAATGTTTCATGATGATAGCACTTTCCTAAGGGGGTCAAACCATGTCCCAAAGGTCACCGGATCTGGTGTCAATTTAAAGAAGTAGTCCAGTTACACATTTGTGGGCTCATAACTTGGCTTCTGAATGTCCTAGAGAGATCAGGTTTGTTTTAGTATACTCCAATCAACAGCCCCTACAACCACAAAAAGGAATGGAGTCATTAGCACTCATGGTTTTTAAATGGCACCCAGAATTATGTTGCACGAAGCACAATTTCACATCATTCTGGGTTCATTTGTGTGAAAACAAGGTCCAATCAGGCTGAAACGTTACAGGAAGGCAGAATCTATTGAGTTGTAAGTGATCTGAACGTTTCATGATGATAGCTCTTTCCTAAGGGGGTCAAACCATGTCCCAAAGGTCACCGGGCCTGGTGTCAATTTAAAGAAGTAGTCCAGTTACACCTTTGTGGTCTTATAACTTGGCTTCTGAATGTCCTAGAGAGATCAGGTTTGTTTTAATGTACTCCAATCAACAGCCCCTACAACCACAAAAAGGAATGGAGTCATTAGCAATTATGGTTTGTAAATGGCACCCAGAATTATGTTGCACGAAGTAGAATTTCACATCATTCTGGGTCCATTTGTGTGAAAACAAGGTCCAATCAGGCTGAAACGTTACAAGAAGTTAGAATCTATTGAGTTGTAATTGATCTGAACGTTTCATGATGATCGCACATTCCTATAGGGGGTCAAACCATGTCCCAAAGGTCACCGGGCCTGGTGTCACTTTAAAGAAGTAGTCCAGTTACACCTTTGTGGGCTTAGAACTTGGCTTCTGAATATCCTAGAGAGGTCAGGTTCGTTTTAGAGTACTCCAATTAGCAGCCCCCATTGCCACTAAAAGGAATGGAGTCATTAGAACTTATGGTTTTTAAATGGCACCCAGAATTATGTTGCACGAAGCACAATTTCACATAATTCTGGGTTCATTTGTGTGAAAACAAGGTCCAATCAGGCTGAAACGTTACAGGAAGGTAGAATCTATTGAGTTGTAAGTGATCTGAACATTTCATGATGATAGCACTTTCCTAAGGGGGTCAAACTATGTCCCAAAGGTCACCGGATCTGGTGTCAATTTAAAGAAGTAGTCCAGTTACACATTTGTGGGCTTATAACTTGGCTTCTGAATGTCCTAGAGAGATCAGGTTTTTTTTAGTGTACTCCAATCAACAGCCCCCACAACCACAAAAAGGAATGGAGTCATTAGCACTTATGGTTTGTAAATGGCACCCAGAATTATGTTGCACGAAGTACAATTTCACATCATTCTGGGTCCATTTGTGTGAAAACAAGGTCCAATCAGGCTGAAACGTTACAGGAAGGTAGAATCTATTGAGTTGTAAGTGATCTGAACGTTTCATGATGATATCACTTTCCTAAGGGGGTCACACCATGTCCCAAAGGTCACCGGATCTGGTGTCAATTTAAAGAAGTAGTCCAGTTACACATTTGTGGGCTTATAACTTGGCTTCTGAATGTCCTAGAGAGATCAGGTTTGTTTTAGTGTACTCCAATCAACAGCCCCTACAACCACAAAAAAGGAATGGAGTCATGAGCACTTAAGCTTTGTAAATGGGACCCAGGATTATGTTGCACGAAGCACAAATTCACATCATTCTGGGTTCATTTGTGTGAAAACAAGGTCCAATCAGGCTGAAACGTTACAGCAAGGTAGAATCTATTGAGTTGTAAATGATCTGAACGTTTCATGATGATAGCATTTCTTAAGGGGGTCAAACCATGTCCCAAAGGTCACCGGGCCTGGTGTCACTTTAAAGTAGTCCAGTTACACCTTTGAGGGCTTATAACTTGGCTTCTGAATGTCCTAGAGAGATCTGGTTTGTTTTAATGAATTCCAACCAACAGCCCCTACAACCACAAAAAGGAATGGAGTCATTAGCACTTATGGTTTGTAAATGGCACCCAGAATTATGTTGCACGAAGCACAATTTCACATCATTCTGGGTTCATTTGTGTGAAAACAAGGTCCAATCAGGCTGAAACGTTACAGGAAGGTAGAATCTATTGATTTGTAAGTGATCTGAACGTTTCATGATGATAACACTTTCCTAAGGGGGTCAAAACATGTCCCAAAGGTCACCGGATCTGGTGTCAATTTAAAGAAGTAGTCCAGTTACACATTTGTGGGCTTATAACTTGGCTTCTGAATGTCCTAGAGAGATCTGGTTTGTTTTAATGAATTCCAACCAACAGCCCCTACAACCACAAAAAGGAATGGAGTCATTAGCACTTATGGTTTGTAAATTGCACCCAGAATTATGTTGCACGAAGCACAATTTCACATCATTCTGGGTCCATTTGTGTGAAAACAAGGTCCAATCAGGCTGAAACGTTACAAGAAGGTAGAATCTATTGAGTTGTAAGTGATCTGAACGTTTCATGATGATCGCACATTCCTATAGGGGGTCAAACCATGTCCCAAAGGTCACCGGGCCTGGTGTCACTTTAAAGAAGTAGTCCAGTGACACCTTTGAGGGCTTATAACTTGGCTTCTGAATGTCCTAGAGAGATCAGGTTTGTTTTAGTGTACTCCAATCAACAGCCCCTACAACCTCAAAAAGGAATGGAGTCATTAGCACTTATGGTTTTTAAATGGCACCCAGAATTATGTTGCACGAAGCACAATTTCACATCATTCTGGGTTCATTTGTGTGAAAACAAGGTCCAATCAGGCTGAAATGTTACAGGAAGGTAGAATCTATTGAGTTGTAAGTGATCTGAACGTTTCATGATGATAGCACTTTTCTAAGGGGGTCAAACCATGTCCCAAAGGTCACCGGATCTGGTGTCAATTCAAAGAAGTAGTCCAGTTACACCTTTGTGGGCTTATAACTTGGCTTCTGAATATCCTAGAGAGGTCAGGTTTGTTTTAGATTACTCCAATTAACAGCCCCCATTACCACTAAAAGGAATGGAGTCATTAGCACTTATGGTTTTTAAATGGCACCCAGAATTATGTTGCACGAAGCACAATTTCACATCATTCTGTGTTCATTTGAGTGAAACAAGGTCCAATCAGGCTGAAACGTTACAAGAAGGTAGAATCTATTGAGTTGTAAGTGATCTGAACGTTTCAAGATGATCGCACATTCCTATAGGGGGTAAAACCATGTCCCAAAGGTCACCGGATCTGGTGTCACTTTAAAGAAGTAGTCCAGTTACACATTTGTGGGCTTATAACTTGGCTTCTGATTGTCCTAGAGAGATCAGGTTTGTTTTAGTGTACTCCAATCAACAGGCCCTACAACCACAAAAAGGAATGGAGTCATTAGCACTTATGGTTTGTAAATGGCACCCAGAATTATGTTGCACGAAGCACAATTTCACATCATTCTGGGTCCATTTGTGTGAAAACATGGTCCAATCAGGCTGAAACGTTACAGGAAGGTAGAATCTATTGAGTTGTAAGTGATCTGAATGTTTCATGATGATAGCACTTTCCTAAGGGGGTCAAACCACGTCCCAAAGGTCACTGGATCTGGTGTCAATTTAAAGAAGTAGTCCAGTTACACAATTGTGGGCTTATAACTTGGCTTCTGAATGTCCTAGAGAGATCAGGTTTGTTTTAATGTACTCCAACCAACAGCCCCTACAACCACAAAAAGGAATGGAGTCATTAGCACTTATGCTTTGTAAATGGCACCCAGAATTATGTTGCACGAAGCACAATTTCACATCATTCTGGGTCCATTTGTGTGAAAACAAGGACCAATCAGGCTGAAACGTTACAAGAAGGAAGAATCTATTGAGTTGTAAGTGATCTGAACGTTTCATGATGATCGCACATTCCTATAGGGGGTCAAACCATGTCCCAATGGTCACCGGGCCTGGTGTCACTTTAAAGAAGTAGCCCAGTTACACCTTTGTGGGCTTATAACTTGGCTTCTGAATGTCCTAGAGAGATCAGGTTTGTTTTAGTGTACTCCAATCAACAGCCCCTACAACCTCAATAAGGAATGGAGTCAATAGCACTTATGGTTTGTAAATGGCACCCAGAATTATGTTGCACGAAGCACAATTTCACATCATTCTGGGTCCATTTGTGTGAAAACAAGGTCCAATCAGGCTGAAACGTTACAAGAAGTTAGAATCTATTGAGTTGTAAGTGATCTGAACGTTTCATGATGATCGCACATTCCTATAGGGGGTCAAACCATGTCCCAAAGGTCACCGGGCCTGGTGTCACTTTAAAGAAGTAGTCCAGTTACACCTTTGTGGGCTTAGAACTTGGCTTCTGAATATCCTAGAGAGGTCAGGTTTGTTTTAGAGTACTCCAATTAGCAGCCCCCATTACCACTAAAAGGAATGGAGTCATTAGAACTTATGGTTTTTAAATGGCACACAGAATTATGTTGCACGAAGCACAATTTCACATCATTCTGGGTTCATTTGTGTGAAAACAAGGTCCAATCAGGCTGAAACGTTACAGGAAGGTAGAATCTATTGATTTGTAAGTGATCTGAACGTTTCATGATGATAGCACTTTCCTAAGGGGGTCAATCCATGTCCCAAAGGTCACCGGATCTGGTGTCAATTTAAAGAAGTAGTCCAGTTACACATTTGTGGGCTTATAACTTGGCTTCTGAATGTCCTAGAGAGATCTGGTTTGTTTTAATGAATTCCAACCAACAGCCCCTACAACCACAAAAAGGAATGGAGTCATTAGCACTTATGGTTTGTAAATGGCACCCAGAATTATGTTGCACGAAGCACAATTTCACATCATTCTGGGTCCATTTGTGTGAAAACAAGGTCCAATCAGGCTGAAACGTTACAAGAAGGTAGAATCTATTGAGTTGTAAGTGATCTGAACGTTTCATGATGATCGCACATTCCTATAGGGGGTCAAACCATGTCCCAAAGGTCACCGGGCCTGGTATCACTTTAAAGAAGTAGTCCAGTGACACCTTTGAGGGCTTATAACTTGGCTTCTGAATGTCCTAGAGAGATCAGATTTGTTTTAGTGTACTCCAATCAACAGCCCCTACAACCTCAAAAAGGAATGGAGTCATTAGCACTTATGGTTTTTAAATGGCACCCAGAATTATGTTGCACGAAGCACAATTTCACATCATTCTGGGTTCATTTGTGTGAAAACAAGGTCCAATCAGGCTGAAATGTTACAGGAAGGTAGAATCTATTGAGTTGTAAGTGATCTGAACGTTTCATGATGATAGCACTTTTCTAAGGGGGTCAAACCATGTCCCAAAGGTCACCGGATCTGGTGTCAATTCAAAGAAGTAGTCCAGTTACACCTTTGTGGGCTTATAACTTGGCTTCTGAATATCCTAGAGAGGTCAGGTTTGTTTTAGAGTACTCCAATTAACAGCCCCCATTACCACTAAAAGGAATGGAGTCATTAGCACTTATGGTTTTTAAATGGCACCCAGAATTATGTTGCACGAAGCACAATTTCACATCATTCTGTGTTCATTTGAGTGAAACAAGGTCCAATCAGGCTGAAATGTTACAAGAAGGTAGAATCTATTGAGTTGTAAGTGATCTGAACGTTTCAAGATGATCGCACATTCCTATATGGGGTAAAACCATGTCCCAAAGGTCACCGGATCTGGTGTCACTTTAAAGAAGTAGTCCAGTTACACATTTGTGGGCTTATAACTTGGCTTCTGAATGTCCTAGAGAGATCAGGTTTGTTTTAGTGTACTCCAATCAACAGGCCCTACAACCACAAAAAGGAATGGAGTCATTAGCACTTATGGTTTGTAAATGGCACCCAGAATTATATTGCACGAAGCACAATTTCACATCATTCTGGGTCCATTTGTGTGAAAACATGGTCCAATCAGGCTGAAACGTTACAGGAAGGTAGAATCTATTGAGTTGTAAGTGATCTGAATGTTTCATGATGATAGCACTTTCCTAAGGGGGTCAAACCACGTCCCAAAGGTCACTGGATCTGGTGTCAATTTAAAGAAGTAGTCCAGTTACACATTTGTGGGCTTATAACTTGGCTTCTGAATGTCCTAGAGAGATCAGGTTTGTTTTAATGTACTCCAGCCAACAGCCCCTACAACCACAAAAAGGAATGGAGTCATTAGCACTTATGGTTTGTAAATGGCACCCAGAATAATGTTGCACGAAGCACAATTTCACATCATTCTGGGTCCATTTGTGTGAAAACAAGGACCAATCAGGCTGAAACGTTACAAGAAGGTAGAATCTATTGAGTTGTAAGTGATCTGAACGTTTCATGATGATCGCACATTCCTATAGGGGGTCAAACCATGTCCCAATGGTCACCGGGCCTGGTGTCACTTTAAAGAAGTAGCCCAGTTACACCTTTGTGGGCTTATAACTTGGCTTCTGAATGTCCTAGAGAGATCAGGTTTGTTTTAGTGTACTCCAATCAACAGCCCCTACAACCTCAATAAGGAATGGAGTCAATAGCACTTATGGTTTGTAAATGGAACCCAGAATTATGTTGCAAGAAGCACAATTTCACATCATTCTGGGTCCATTTGTGTGAAAACAAGGTCCAATCAGGCTGAAACGTTACAAGAAGTTAGAATCTATTGAGTTGTAAGTGATCTGAACGTTTCATGATGATCGCACATTCCTATAGGGGGTCAAACCATGTCCCAAAGGTCACCGGGCCTGGTGTCACTTTAAAGAAGTAGTCCAGTTACACCTTTGTGGGCTTAGAACTTGGCTTCTGAATATCCTAGAGAGGTCAGGTTTGTTTTAGAGTACTCCAATTAGCAGCCCCCATTACCACTAAAAGGAATGGAGTCATTAGAGTTTATGGTTTTTAAATGGCACACAGAATTATGTTGCACGAAGCACAATTTCACATCATTCTGGGTTCATTTGTGTGAAAACAAGGTCCAATGAGGCTGAAACGTTACAGGAAGGTAGAATCTATTGAGTTGTAAGTGATCTGAACGTTTCATGATGATAGCACTTTCCTAAGGGGGTCACACCATGTCCCAAAGGTCACCGGATCTGGTGTCAATTTAAAGAAGTAGTCCAGTTACACATTTGTGGGCTTATAACTTGGCTTCTGAATGTCCTAGAGAGATCAGGTTTGTTTTAGTGTACTCCAATCAACAGCCCCTACAACCACAAAAAAGGAATGGAGTCATGAGCACTGAAGCTTTGTAAATGGGACCCAGGATTATGTTGCACGAAGCACAAATTCACATCATTCTGGGTTCATTTGTGTGAAAACAAGGTCCAATCAGGCTGAAACGTTACAGCAAGGTAGAATCTATTGAGTTGTAAATGATCTGAACGTTTCGTGATGATAGCATTTCTTAAGGGGGTCAAACCATGTCCCAAAGGTCACCGGGCCTGGTGTCACTTTAAAGTAGTCCAGTTACACCTTTGAGGGCTTATATCTTGGCTTCTGAATGTCCTAGAGAGATCAGGTTTGTTTTAGTGTACTCCAATCAACAGCCCCTACAACCTCAAAAAGGAATGGAGTCATTAGCACTTATGGTTTTTAAATGGCACCCAGAATTATGTTGCACGAAGCACAATTTCACATCATTCTGGGTTCATTTGTGTGAAAACAAGGTCCAATCAGGCTGAAACGTTACAGGAAGGTAGAATCTATTGAGTTGTAAGTGATCTGAATGTTTCAAGATGATCGCACATTCCTATAGGGGGCAAAACCATGTCCCAAAGGTCACCGGGCCTGGTGTCACTTAAAAGAAGTAGTCCAGTTACACATTTGTGGGCTTATAACTTGGCTTCTGAATGTCCTAGAGAGATCTGGTTTGTTTTAATGAATTCCAACCAACAGCCCCTACAACCACAAAAAGGAATGGAGTCATTAGCACTTATGGTTTGTAAATGGCACCCAGAATTATGTTGCACGAAGCACAATTTCACATCATTCTGGGTCCATTTGTGTGAAAACATGGTCCAATCAGGCTGAAACATTACAGGAAGGTAAAATCTATTGAGTTGTAAGTGATCTGAATGTTTCATGATGATATCACTTTCCTAAGGGGGTCAAACCACGTCCCAAAGGTCACTGGATCTGGTGTCAATTTAAAGAAGTAGTCCAGTTACACATTTGTGGGCTTATAACTTGGCTTCTGAATGTCCTAGAGAGATCAGGTTTGTTTTAATGTACTCCAACCAACAGCCCCTACAACCACAAAAAGGAATGGAGTCATTAGCACTTATGGTTTGTAAATGGCACCCAGAATTATGTTGCACGAAGCACAATTTCACATCATTCTGGGTCCATTTGTGTGAAAACAAGGACCAATCAGGCTGAAACGTTACAAGAAGGTAGAATCTATTGAGTTGTAAGTGATCTGAACGTTTCATGATGATCGCACATTCCTATAGGGGGTCAAACCATGTCCCAATGGTCACCGGGCCTGGTGTCACTTTAAAGAAGTAGCCCAGTTACACCTTTGTGGGCTTATAACTTGGCTTCTGAATGTCCTAGAGAGATCAGGTTTGTTTTAGTGTACTCCAATCAACAGCCCCTACAACCTCAATAAGGAATGGAGTCAATAGCACTTATGGTTTGTAAATGGCACCCAGAATTATGTTGCACGAAGCACAATTTCACATCATTCTGGGTCCATTTGTGTGAAAACAAGGTCCAATCAGGCTGAAACGTTACAAGAAGTTAGAATCTATTGAGTTGTAAGTGATCTGAACGTTTCATGATGATCGCACATTCCTATAGGGGGTCAAACCATGTCCCAAAGGTCACCGGGCCTGGTGTCACTTTAAAGAAGTAGTCCAGTTACACCTTTGTGGGCTTAGAACTTGGCTTCTGAATATCCTAGAGAGGTCAGGTTTGTTTTAGAGTACTCCAATTAGCAGCCCCCATTACCACTAAAAGGAATGGAGTCATTAGAACTTATGGTTTTTAAATGGCACACAGAATTATGTTGCACGAAGCACAATTTCACATCATTCTGGGTTCATTTGTGTGAAAACAAGGTCCAATCAGGCTGAAACGTTACAGGAAGGTAGAATCTATTGAGTTGTAAGTGATCTGAACGTTTCATGATGATAGCACTTTCCTAAGGGGGTCAAACTATGTCCCAAAGGTCACCGGATCTGATGTCAATTTAAAGAAGTAGTCCAGTTACACATTTGTGGGCTTATAACTTGGCTTCTGAATGTCCTAGAGAGATCAGGTTTTTTTTAGTGTACTCCAATCAACAGCCCCTACAACCACAAAAAGGAATGGAGTCATTAGCACTTAAGGTTTGTAAATGGCACCCAGAATTATGTTGCACGAAGCACAATTTCACATCATTCTGGGTTAATTTGTGTGAAAACAAGGTCCAATCAGGCTGAAACGTTACAGGAAGGTAGAATCTATTGAGTTGTAAGTGATCTGAATGTTTCATGATGATAGCACTTTCCTAAGGGGGTCAAACCATGTCCCAAAGGTCACCGGATCTGGGGTCAATTTAAAGAAGTAGTCCAGTTACACCTTTGTGGGCTTAGAACTTGGCTTCTGAATATCCTAGAGAGGTCAGGTTTGTTTTAGAGTACTCCAATTAGCAGCCCCCATTACCACTAAAAGGAATGGAGTCATTAGAACTTATGGTTTTTAAATGGCACACAGAATTATGTTGCACGAAGAACAATTTCACATCATTCTGGGTTCATTTGTGTGAAAACAAGGTCCAATCAGGCTGAAACGTTACAGGAAGGTAGAATCTATTGAGTTGTAAGTGATCTGAACGTTTCATGATGATAGCACTTTCCTAAGGGGGTCAAACTATGTCCCAAAGGTCACCGGATCTGGTGTCAATTTAAAGAAGTAGTCCAGTTACACATTTGAGGGCTTATAACTTGGCTTCTGAATGTCCTAGAGAGATCAGGTTTTTTTAGTGTACTCCAATCAACAGCCCCTACAACCACAAAAAGGAATGGAGTCATTACCACTTAAGGTTTGTAAATGGCACCCAGAATTATGTTGCACGAAGCACAATTTCACATCATTCTGGGTTCATTTGTGTGAAAACAAGGTCCAATCAGGCTGAAACATTACAGGAAGGTAGAATCTATTGAGTTGTAAGTGATCTGAACGTTTCATGATGATATCACTTTCCTAAGGGGGTCACACCATGTCCCAAAGGTCACCGGATCTGGTGTCAATTTAAAGAAGTAGTCCAGTTACACATTTGTGGGCTTATAACTTGGCTTCTGAATGTCCTAGAGAGATCAGGTTTGTTTTAGTGTACTCCAATCAACAGCCCCTACAACCACAAAAAAGGAATGGAGTCATGAGCACTGAAGCTTTGTAAATGGGACCCAGGATTATGTTGCACGAAGCACAAATTCACATCATTCTGGGTTCATTTGTGTGAAAACAAGGTCCAATCAGGCTGAAACGTTACAGCAAGGTAGAATCTATTGAGTTGTAAATGATCTGAACGTTTCATGATGATAGCATTTCTTAAGGGGGTCAAACCATGTCCCAAAGGTCACCGGGCCTGGTGTCACTTTAAAGTAGTCCAGTTACACCTTTGAGGGCTTATAACTTGGCTTCTGAATGTCCTAGAGAGATCAGGTTTGTTTTAGTGTACTCCAATCAACAGCCCCTACAACCTCAAAAAGGAATGGAGTCATTAGCACTTATGGTTTTTAAATGGCACCCAGAATTATGTTGCACGAAGCACAATTTCACATCATTCTGTGTTCATTTGAGTGAAACAAGGTCCAATCAGGCTGAAACGTTACAAGAAGGTAGAATATATTGAGTTGTAAGTGATCTGAACGTTTCAAGATGATCGCACATTCCTATAGGGGGTAAAACCATGTCCCAAAGGTCACCGGATCTGGTGTCACTTTAAAGAAGTAGTCCAGTTACACATTTGTGGGCTTATAACTTGGCTTCTGAATGTCCTAGAGAGATCAGGTTTGTTTTAGTGTACTCCAATCAACAGGCTCTACAACCACAAAAAGGAATGGAGTCATTAGCACTTATGGTTTGTAAATGGCACCCGGAATTATGTTGCACGAAGCACAATTTCACATCATTCTGGGTCCATTTGTGTGAAAACATGGTCCAATCAGGCTGAAACGTTACAGGAAGGTAGAATCTATTGAGTTTTAAGTGATCTGAACGTTTCATGATGATCGCACATTCCTATAGGGGTTCAAACCATGTCCCAAAGGTCACCGGATCTGGTGTCAATTTAAAGAAGTAGTCCAGTTACACATTTGAGGGCTTATAACTTGGCTTCTGAATGTCCTAGAGAGATCAGGTTTTTTTAGTGTACTCCAATCAACAGCCCCTACAACCACAAAAAGGAATGGAGTCATTACCACTTAAGGTTTGTAAATGGCACCCAGAATTATGTTGCACGAAGCACAATTTCACATCATTCTGGGTTCATTTGTGTGAAAACAAGGTCCAATCAGGCTGAAACGTTACAGGAAGGTAGAATCTATTGAGTTGTAAGTGATCTGAACGTTTCATGATGATATCACTTTCCTAAGGGGGTCACACCATGTCCCAAAGGTCACCGGATCTGGTGTCAATTTAAAGAAGTAGTCCAGTTACACATTTGTGGGCTTATAACTTGGCTTCTGAATGTCCTAGAGAGATCAGGTTTGTTTTAGTGTACTCCAATCAACAGCCCCTACAACCACAAAAAAGGAATGGAGTCATGAGCACTGAAGCTTTGTAAATGGGACCCAGGATTATGTTGCACGAAGCACAAATTCACATCATTCTGGGTTCATTTGTGTGAAAACAAGGTCCAATCAGGCTGAAACGTTACAGCAAGGTAGAATCTATTGAGTTGTAAATGATCTGAACGTTTCATGATGATAGCATTTCTTAAGGGGGTCAAACCATGTCCCAAAGGTCACCGGGCCTGGTGTCACTTTAAAGTAGTCCAGTTACACCTTTGAGGGCTTATAACTTGGCTTCTGAATGTCCTAGAGAGATCAGGTTTGTTTTAGTGTACTCCATTCAACAGCCCCTACAACCTCAAAAAGGAATGGAGTCATTAGCACTTATGGTTTTTAAATGGCACCCAGAATTATGTTGCACGAAGCACAATTTCACATCATTCTGTGTTCATTTGAGTGAAACAAGGTCCAATCAGGCTGAAACGTTACAAGAAGGTAGAATCTATTGAGTTGTAAGTGATCTGAATGTTTCATGATGATAGCACTTTCCTAAGGGGGTCAAACCATGTCCCAAAGGTCACCGGATCTGGTGTCACTTTAAAGAAGTAGTCCAGTTACACATTTGTGGGCTTATAACTTGGCTTCTGAATGTCCTAGAGAGATCAGGTTTGTTTTAGTGTACTCCAATCAACAGCCCCTACAACCACAAAAAGGAATGGAGTCATTAGCACTTATGGTTTGTAAATGGCACCCAGAATTATGTTGCACGAAGCACAATTTCACATCATTCTGGGTCCATTTGTATGAAAACAAGGACCAATCAGGCTGAAACGTTACAAGAAGGTAGAATCTATTGAGTTGTAAGTGATCTGAACGTTTCATGATGATCGCACATTCCTATAGGGGGTCAAACCATGTCCCAATGGTCACCGGGCCTGGTGTCACTTTAAAGAAGTAGCCCAGTTACACCTTTGTGGGCTTATAACTTGGCTTCTGAATGTGCTAGAGAGATCCGGTTTGTTTTAGTGTACTCCAATCAACAGCCCCTACAACCTCAATAAGGAATGGAGTCAATAGCACTTATGGTTTGTAAATGGCACCCAGAATTATGTTGCACGAAGCACAATTTCACATCATTCTGGGTCCATTTGTGTGAAAACAAGGTCCAATCAGGCTGAAACGTTACAAGAAGTTAGAATCTATTGAGTTGTAAGTGATCTGAACGTTTCATGATGATCGCACATTCCTATAGGGGGTCAAACCATGTCCCAAAGGTCACCGGGCCTGGTGTCACTTTAAAGAAGTAGTCCAGTTACACCTTTGTGGGCTTAGAACTTGGCTTCTGAATATCCTAGAGAGGTCAGGTTTGTTTTAGAGTACTCCAATTAGCAGCCCCCATTACCACTAAAAGGAATGGAGTCATTAGAACTTATGGTTTTTAAATGGCACACAGAATTATGTTGCACGAAGCACAATTTCACATCATTCTGGGTTCATTTGTGTGAAAACAAGGTCCAATCAGGCTGAAACGTTACAGGAAGGTAGAATCTATTGAGTTGTAAGTGATCTGAACGTTTCATGATGATAGCACTTTCCTAAGGGGGTCACACCATGTCCCAAAGGTCACCGGATCTGGTGTCAATTTAAAGAAGTAGTCCAGTTACACATTTGTGGGCTTATAACTTGGCTTCTGAATGTCCTAGAGAGATCAGGTTTGTTTTAGTGTACTCCAATCAACAGCCCCTACAACCACAAAAAAGGAATGGAGTCATGAGCACTTAAGCTTTGTAAATGGGACCCAGGATTATGTTGCACGAAGCACAAATTCACATCATTCTGGGTTCATTTGTGTGAAAACAAGGTCCAATCAGGCTGAAACGTTACAGCAAGGTAGAATCTATTGAGTTGTAAATGATCTGAACGTTTCATGATGATAGCATTTCTTAAGGGGGTCAAACCATGTCCCAAAGGTCACCGGGCCTGGTGTCACTCTAAAGTAGTCCAGTTACACCTTTGAGGGCTTATAACTTGGCTTCTGAATGTCCTAGAGAGATCAGGTTTGTTTTAGTGTACTCCAATCAACAGCCCCTACAACCTCAAAAAGGAATGGAGTCATTAGCACTTATGGTTTGTAAATGGCACCCAGAATTATGTTGCACGAAGCACAATTTCACATCATTCTGGGTTCATTTGTGTGAAAACAAGGTCCAATCAGGCTGAAACGTTACAGGAAGGTAGAATCTATTGAGTTGTAAGTGATCTGAATGTTTCAAGATGATCGCACATTCCTATAGGGGGCAAAACCATGTCCCAAAGGTCACCGGGCCTGGTGTCACTTAAAAGAAGTAGTCCAGTTACACCTTTGTGGGCTTATAACTTGGCTTCTGAATGCCCTAGAGAGGTTAGGTTTGTTTTAGTGTACTCCAATCAACAGCCCCTACAACCACAAAAAGGAATGGAGTCATTAGCACTTATGGTTTGTAAATGGCACCCAGAATTATGTTGCACGAAGCACAATTTCACATCATTCTGGGTTCATTTGTGTGAAAACAAGGTCCAATCAGGCTGAAACGTTACAGGAAGGTAGAATCTATTGATTTGTAAGTGATCTGAACGTTTCATGATGATAGCACTTTCCTAAGGGGGTCAAACCATGTCCCAAAGGTCACCGGATCTGGTGTCAATTTAAAGAAGTAGTCCAGTTACACATTTGTGGGCTTATAACTTGGCTTCTGAATGTCCTAGAGAGATCTGGTTTGTTTTAATGAATTCCAACCAACAGCCCCTACAACCACAAAAAGGAATGGAGTCATTAGCACTTATGGTTTGTAAATGGCACCCAGAATTATGTTGCACGAAGCACAATTTCACATCATTCTGGGTCCATTTGTGTGAAAACAAGGTCCAATCAGGCTGAAACGTTACAAGAAGGTAGAATCTATTGAGTTGTAAGTGATCTGAACGTTTCATGATGATCGCACATTCCTATAGGGGGTCAAACCATGTCCCAAAGGTCACCGGGCCTGGTGTCACTTTAAAGAAGTAGTCCAGTGACACCTTTGAGGGCTTATAACTTGGCTTCTGAATGTCCTAGAGAGATCAGGTTTGTTTTAGTGTACTCCAATCAACAGCCCCTACAACCACAAAAAGGAATGGAGTCATTAGCACTTATGGTTTTTAAATGGCACCCAGAATTATGTTGCACGAAGCACAATTTCACATCATTCTGGGTTCATTTGTGTGAAAACAAGGTCCAATCAGGCTGAAATGTTACAGGAAGGTAGAATCTATTGAGTTGTAAGTGATCTGAACGTTTCATGATGATAGCACTTTTCTAAGGGGGTCAAACCATGTCCCAAAGGTCACCGGATCTGGTGTCAATTCAAAGAAGTAGTCCAGTTACACCTTTGTGGGCTTATAACTTGGCTTCTGAATATCCTAGAGAGGTCAGGTTTGTTTTAGAGTACTCCAATTAACAGCCCCCATTACCACTAAAAGGAATGGAGTCATTAGCACTTATGGTTTTTAAATGGCACCCAGAATTATGTTGCACGAAGCACAATTTCACATCATTCTGTGTTCATTTGAGTGAAACAAGGTCCAATCAGGCTGAAACGTTACAAGAAGGTAGAATCTATTGAGTTGTAAGTGATCTGAACGTTTCAAGATGATCGCACATTCCTATAGGGGGTAAAACCATGTCCCAAAGGTCACCGGATCTGGTGTCACTTTAAAGAAGTAGTCCAGTTACACATTTGTGGGCTTATAACTTGGCTTCTGAATGTCCTAGAGAGATCAGGTTTGGTTTAGTGTACTCCAATCAACAGGCCCTACAACCACAAAAAGGAATGGAGTCATTAGCACTTATGGTTTGTAAATGGCACCCAGAATTATGTTGCACGAAGCACAATTTCACATCATTCTGGGTCCATTTGTGTGAAAACATGGTCCAATCAGGCTGAAACGTTACAGGAAGGTAGAATCTATTGAGTTGTAAGTGATCTGAATGTTTCATGATGATAGCACTTTCCTAAGGGGGTCAAACCATGTCCCAATGGTCACCGGGCCTGGTGTCACTTTAAAGAAGTAGCCCAGTTACACCTTTGTGGGCTTATAACTTGGCTTCTGAATGTCCTAGAGAGATCAGGTTTGTTTTAGTGTACTCCAATCAACAGCCCCTACAACCTCAATAAGGAATGGAGTCAATAGCACTTATGGTTTGTAAATGGCACCCAGAATTATGTTGCACGAAGCACAATTTCACATCATTCTGGGTCCATTTGTGTGAAAACAAGGTCCAATCAGGCTGAAACGTTACAAGAAGTTAGAATCTATTGAGTTGTAAGTGATCTGAACGTTTCATGATGATCGCACATTCCTATAGGGGGTCAAACCATGTCCCAAAGGTCACCGGGCCTGGTGTCACTTTAAAGAAGTAGTCCAGTTACACCTTTGTGGGCTTAGAACTTGGCTTCTGAATATCCTAGAGAGGTCAGGTTTGTTTTAGAGTACTCCAATTAGCAGCCCCCATTACCACTAAAAGGAATGGAGTCATTAGAACTTATGGTTTTTAAATGGCACACAGAATTATGTTGCACGAAGCACAATTTCACATCATTCTGGGTTCATTTGTGTGAAAACAAGGTCCAATCAGGCTGAAACGTTACAGGAAGGTAGAATCTATTAAGTTGTAAGTGATCTGAACGTTTCATGATGATAGCACTTTCCTAAGGGGGTCAAACTATGTCCCAAAGGTCACCGGATCTGGTGTCAATTTAAAGAAGTAGTCCAGTTACACATTTGTGGGCTTATAACTTTGCTTCTGAATGTCCTAGAGAGATCAGGTTTTTTTTAGTGTACTCCAATCAACAGCCCCTACAACCACAAAAAGGAATGGAGTCATTACCACTTAAGGTTTGTAAATGGCACCCAGAATTATGTTGCACGAAGCACAATTTCACATCATTCTGGGTTCATTTGTGTGAAAACAAGGTCCAATCAGGCTGAAACGTTACAGGAAGGTAGAATCTATTGAGTTGTAAGTGATCTGAATGTTTCATGATGATAGCACTTTCCTAAGGGGGTCAAACCATGTCCCAAAGGTCACCGGATCTGGTGTCAATTTAAAGAAGTAGTCCAGTTACACATTTGTGGGCTCATAACTTGGCTTCTGAATGTCCTAGAGAGATCAGGTTTGTTTTAGTATACTCCAATCAACAGCCCCTACAACCACAAAAAGGAATGGAGTCATTAGCACTTATGGTTTTTAAATGGCACCCAGAATTATGTTGCACGAAGCACAATTTCACATCATTCTGGGTTCATTTGTGTGAAAACAAGGTCCAATCAGGCTGAAACGTTACAGGAAGGCAGAATCTATTGAGTTGTAAGTGATCTGAACGTTTCATGATGATAGCTCTTTCCTAAGGGGGTCAAACCATGTCCCAAAGGTCACCGGGCCTGGTGTCAATTTAAAGAAGTAGTCCAGTTACATCTTTGTGGGCTTATAACTTGGCTTCTGAATGTCCTAGAGAGATCAGGTTTGTTTTAATGTACTCCAATCAACAGCCCCTACAACCACAAAAAGGAATGGAGTCATTACCACTTATGGTTTGTAAATGGCACCCAGAATTATGTTGCACGAAGTACAATTTCACATCATTCTGGGTCCATTTGTGTGAAAACAAGGTCCAATCAGGCTGAAACGTTACAGGAAGGTAGAATCTATTGAGTTGTAAGTGATCTGAATGTTTCATGATGATAGCACTTTCCTAAGGGGGTCAAACCATGTCCCAAAGGTCACCGGATCTGGTGTCAATTTAAAGAAGTAGTCCAGTTACACATTTGTGGGCTCATAACTTGGCTTCTGAATGTCCTAGAGAGATCAGGTTTGTTTTAGTATACTCCAATCAACAGCCCCTACAACCACAAAAAGGAATGGAGTCATTAGCACTTATGGTTTTTAAATGGCACCCAGAATTATGTTGCACGAAGCACAATTTCACATCATTCTGGGTTCATTTGTGTGAAAACAAGGTCCAATCAGGCTGAAACGTTACAGGAAGGTAGAATCTATTGAGTTGTAAGTGATCTGAACGTTTCATGATGATAGCACTTTCCTAAGGGGGTCAAACCATGTCCCAAAGGTCACCGGATCTGGTGTCAATTTAAAGAAGTAGTCCAGTTACACCTTTGTGGGCTTATAACTTGGCTTCTGAATGTCCTAGAGAGATCAGGTTTGTTTTAATGTACTCCATTCAACAGCCCCTACAACCACAAAAAGGAATGGAGTCATTAGCACTTATGGTTTGTAAATGGCACCCAGAATTATGTTGCACGAAGCACAATTTCACGTCATTCTGGGTTCATTTGTGTGAAAACAAGGTCAAATCAGGCTGAAACGTTACAGGAAGGTAGAATCTATTGAGTTGTAAGTGATCTGAATGTTTCATGATGATAGCACTTTCCTAAGGGGGTCAAACCATGTCCCAAAGGTCACCGGATCTGGTGTCAATGTAAAGACGTAGTCCAGTTACACCTTTGTGGGCTTATAACTTGGCTTCTGAATGTCCTAGAGAGATCAGGTTTGTTTTAATGTACTCCAATCAACAGCCCCTACAACCACAAAAAGGAATGGAGTCATTAGCACTTATGGTTTGTAAATGGCACCCAGAATTATGTTGCACGAAGTACAATTTCACATCATTCTGGGTCCATTTGTGTGAAAACAAGGTCCAATCAGGCTGAAACGTTACAGGAAGGTAGAATCTATTGAGTTGTAAGTGATCTGAACGTTTCATGATGATCGCACATTCCTATAGGGGGTCAAACCATGTCCCAAAGGTCACCGGGCCTGGTGTCACTTTAAAGAAGTAGTCCAGTTACACATTTGTGGGCTTAGAACTTGGCTTCTGAATATCCTGGAGAGGTCAGGTTCGTTTTAGAGTACTCCAATTAGCAGCCCCCATTACCACTAAAAGGAATGGAGTCATTAGAACTTATGGTTTTTAAATGGCACCCAGAATTATGTTGCACGAAGCACAATTTCACATCATTCTGGGTTCATTTGTGTGAAAACAAGGTCCAATCAGGCTGAAACGTTACAGGAAGGTAGAATCTATTGAGTTGTAAGTGATCTGAACGTTTCATGATGATAGCACTTTCCTAAGGGGGTCAATCTATGTCCCAAAGGTCACCGGATCTGGTGTCAATTTAAAGAAGTAGTCCAGTTACACATTTGTGGGCTTATAACTTGGCTTCTGAATGTCCTAGAGAGACCAGGTTTTTTTTAGTGTACTCCAATCAACAGCCCCTACAACCACAAAAAGGAATGGAGTCATTAGCACTTAAGGTTTGTAAATGGCACCCAGAATTATGTTGCACGAAGCACAATTTCACGTCATTCTGGGTTCATTTGTGTGAAAACAAGGTCCAATCAGGCTGAAACGTTACAGGAAGGTAGAATCTATTGAGTTGTAAGTGATCTGAACGTTTCATGATGATAGCACTTTCCTAAGGGGGTCAAACTATGTCCCAAAGGTCACCGGATCTGGTGTCAATTTAAAGAAGTAGTCCAGTTACACATTTGTGGGCTTATAACTTGGCTTCTGAATGTCCTAGAGAGATCAGGTCTTTTTTAGTGTACTCCAATCAACAGCCCCTACAACCACAAAAAGGAATGGAGTCATTAGCACTTAAGGTTTGTAAATGGCACCCAGAATTATGTTGCACGAAGCACAATTTCACGTCATTCTGGGTTCATTTGTGTGAAAACAAGGTCCAATCAGGCTGAAACGTTACAGGAAGGTAGAATCTATTGAGTTGTAAGTGATCTGAATGTTTCATGATGATAGCACTTTCCTAAGGGGGTCAAACCATGTCCCAAAGGTCACCGGATCTGGTGTCAATTTAAAGAAGTAGTCCAGTTACACCTTTGTGGGCTTATAACTTGGCTTCTGAATGTCCTAGAGAGATCAGGTTTGTTTTAATGTACTCCAATCAACAGCCCCTACAACCACAAAAAGGAATGGAGTCATTAGCACTTATGGTTTGTAAATGGCACCCAGAATTATGTTGCACGAAGTACAATTTCACATCATTCTGGGTCCATTTGTGTGAAAACAAGGTCCAATCAGGCTGAAACGTTACAGGAAGGTAGAATCTATTGAGTTGTAAGTGATCTGAACGTTTCATGATGATAGCACTTTCCTAAGGGGGTCAAACCATGTCCCAAAGGTCACCGGATCTGGTGTCAATTTAAAGAAGTAGTCCAGTTACACATTTGTGGGCTTATAACTTGGCTTCTGAATGTCCTAGAGAGATCAGGTCTTTTTTAGTGTACTCCAATCAACAGCCCCTACAACCACAAAAAGGAATGGAGTCATTAGCACTTAAGGTTTGTAAATGGCACCCAGAATTATGTTGCACGAAGCACAATTTCACGTCATTCTGGGTTCATTTGTGTGAAAACAAGGTCCAATCAGGCTGAAACGTTACAGGAAGGTAGAATCTATTGAGTTGTAAGTGATCTGAATGTTTCATGATGATAGCACTTTCCTAAGGGGGTCAAACCATGTCCCAAAGGTCACCGGATCTGGTGTCAATTTAAAGAAGTAGTCCAGTTACACCTTTGTGGGCTTATAACTTGGCTTCTGAATGTCCTAGAGAGATCAGGTTTGTTTTAATGTACTCCAATCAACAGCCCCTACAACCACAAAAAGGAATGGAGTCATTAGCACTTATGGTTTGTAAATGGCACCCAGAATTATGTTGCACGAAGTACAATTTCACATCATTCTGGGTCCATTTGTGTGAAAACAAGGTCCAATCAGGCTGAAACGTTACAGGAAGGTAGAATCTATTGAGTTGTAAGTGATCTGAACGTTTCATGATGATAGCACTTTCCTAAGGGGGTCAAACCATGTCCCAAAGGTCACCGGATCTGGTGTCAATTTAAAGAAGTAGTCCAGTTACACCTTTGTGGGCTTATAACTTGGCTTCTGAATGTCCTAGAGAGATCAGGTTTGTTTTAATGTACTCCAATCAACAGCCCCTACAACCACAAAAAGGAATGGAGTCATTAGCACTTATGGTTTGTAAATGGCACCCAGAATTATGTTGCACGAAGCACAATTTCACGTCATTCTGGGTTCATTTGTGTGAAAACAAGGTCCAATCAGGCTGAAACGTTACAGGAAGGTAGAATCTATTGAGTTGTAAGTGATCTGAATGTTTCATGATGATAGCACTTTCCTAAGGGGGTCAAACCATGTCCCAAAGGTCACCGGATCTGGTGTCAATTTAAAGAAGTAGTCCAGTTACACCTTTGTGGGCTTATAACTTGGCTTCTGAATGTCCTAGAGAGATCAGGTTTGTTTTAATGTACTCCAATCAACAGCCCCTACAACCACAAAAAGGAATGGAGTCATTAGCACTTATGGTTTGTAAATGGCACCCAGAATTATGTTGCACGAAGTACAATTTCACATCATTCTGGGTCCATTTGTGTGAAAACAAGGTTCAATCAGGCTGAAACGTTACAGAAAGGTAGAATCTATTGAGTTGTAAGTGATCTGAACGTTTCATGATGATCGCACATTCCTATAGGGGGTCAAACCATGTCCCAAAGGTCACCGGGCCTGGTGTCACTTCAAAGAAGTAGTCCAATTACACATTTGTGGGCTTAGAACTTGGCTTCTGAATATCCTGGAGAGGTCAGGTTCGTTTTAGAGTACTCCAATTAGCAGCCCCCATTACCACTAAAAGGAATGGAGTCATTAGAACTTATGGTTTTTAAATGGCACCCAGAATTATGTTGCACGAAGCACAATTTCACATCATTCTGGGTTCATTTGTGTGAAAACAAGGTCCAATCAGGCTGAAACGTTACAGGAAGGTAGAATCTATTGAGTTGTAAGTGATCTGAACGTTTCATGATGATAGCACTTTCCTAAGGGGGTCAAACTATGTCCCAAAGGTCACCGGATCTGGTGTCAATTTAAAGAAGTAGTCCAGTTACACATTTGTGGGCTTATAACTTGGCTTCTGAATGTCCTAGAGAGATCAGGTTTGTTTTAATGTACTCCAATCAACAGCCCCTACAACCACAAAAAGGAATGGAGTCATTAGAACTTATGGTTTTTAAATGGCACCCAGAATTATGTTGCACGAAGCACAATTTCACATCATTCTGGGTTCATTTGTGTGAAAACAAGGTCCAATCAGGCTGAAACGTTACAGGAAGGTAGAATCTATTGAGTTGTAAGTGATCTGAACGTTTCATGATGATAGCACTTTCCTAAGGGGGTCAAACTATTTCCCAAAGGTCACCGGATCTGGTGTCAATTTAAAGAAGTAGTCCAGTTACACATTTGTGGGCTTATAACTTGGCTTCTGAATGTCCTAGAGAGATCAGGTTTTTTTTAGTGTACTCCAATCAACAGCCCCTACAACCACAAAAAGGAATGGAGTCATTAGCACTTAAGGTTTGTAAATGGCACCCAGAATTATGTTGCACGAAGCACAATTTCACGTCATTCTGGGTTCATTTGTGTGAAAACAAGGTCCAATCAGGCTGAAACGTTACAGGAAGGTAGAATCTATTGAGTTGTAAGTGATCTGAATGTTTCATGATGATAGCACTTTCCTAAGGGGGTCAAACCATGTCCCAAAGGTCACCGGATCTGGTGTCAATTTAAAGAAGTAGTCCAGTTACACCTTTGTGGGCTTATAACTTGGCTTCTGAATGTCCTAGAGAGATCAGGTTTGTTTTAATGTACTCCAATCAACAGCCCCTACAACCACAAAAAGGAATGGAGTCATTAGCACTTATGGTTTGTAAATGGCACCCAGAATTATGTTGCACGAAGTACAATTTCACATCATTCTGGGTCCATTTGTGTGAAAACAAGGTCCAATCAGGCTGAAACGTTACAGGAAGGTAGAATCTATTGAGTTTAAGTGATCTGAACGTTTCATGATGATAGCACTTTCCTAAGGGGGTCAAACCATGTCCCAAAGGTCACCGGATCTGGTGTCAATTTAAAGAAGTAGTCCAGTTTCACCTTTGTGGGCTTATAACTTGGCTTCTGAATGTCCTAGAGAGATCAGGTTTGTTTTAATGTACTCCAATCAACAGCCCCTACAACCAAAAAAAGGAATGGAGTCATTAGCACTTATGGTTTGTAAATGGCACCCAGAATTATGTTGCACGAAGCACAATTTCACGTCATTCTGGGTTCATTTGTGTGAAAACAAGGTCCAATCAGGCTGAAACGTTACAGGAAGGTAGAATCTATTGAGTTGTAAGTGATCTGAATGTTTCATGATGATAGCACTTTCCTAAGGGGGTCAAACCATGTCCCAAAGGTCACCGGATCTGGTGTCAATTTAAAGAAGTAGTCCAGTTACACCTTTGTGGGCTTATAACTTGGCTTCTGAATGTCCTAGAGAGATCAGGTTTGTTTTAATGTACTCCAATCAACAGCCCCTACAACCACAAAAAGGAATGGAGTCATTAGCACTTATGGTTTGTAAATGGCACCCAGAATTATGTTGCACGAAGTACAATTTCACATCATTCTGGGTCCATTTGTGTGAAAACAAGGTCCAATCAGGCTGAAACGTTACAGGAAGGTAGAATCTATTGAGTTGTAAGTGATCTGAACGTTTCATGATGATCGCACATTCCTATAGGGGGTCAAACCATGTCCCAAAGGTCACCGGGCCTGGTGTCACTTTAAAGAAGTAGTCCAGTTACACATTTGTGGGCTTAGAACTTGGCTTCTGAATATCCTAGAGAGGTCAGGTTCGTTTTAGAGTACTCCAATTAGCAGCCCCCATTACCACTAAAAGGAATGGAGTCATTAGAACTTATGGTTTTTAAATGGCACACAGAATTATGTTGCACGAAGCACAATTTCACATCATTCTGGGTTCATTTGTGTGAAAACAAGGTCCAATCAGGCTGAAACGTTACAGGAAGGTAGAATCTATTGAGTTGTAAGTGATCTGAACGTTTCATGATGATAGCACTTTCCTAAGGGGGTCAAACTATGTCCCAAAGGTCACCGGATCTGGTGTCAATTTAAAGAAGTAGTCCAGTTACACATTTGTGGGCTTATAACTTGGCTTCTGAATGTCCTAGAGAGATCAGGTTTTTTTAGTGTACTCCAATCAACAGCCCCTACAACCACAAAAAGGAATGGAGTCATTAGCACTTAAGGTTTGTAAATGGCACCCAGAATTATGTTGCACGAAGCACAATTTCACATCATTCTGGGTTCATTTGTGTGAAAACAAGGTCCAATCAGGCTGAAACGTTACAGGAAGGTAGAATCTATTGAGTTGTAAGTGATCTGAATGTTTCATGATGATAGCACTTTCCTAAGGGGGTCAAACCATGTCCCAAAGGTCACCGGATCTGGTGTCAATTTAAAGAAGTAGTCCAGTTACACCTTTGTGGGCTTAGAACTTGGCTTCTGAATATCCTAGAGAGGTCAGGTTTGTTTTAGAGTACTCCAATTAGCAGCCCCCATTACCACTAAAAGGAATGGAGTCATTAGAACTTATGGTTTTTAAATGGCACACAGAATTATGTTGCACGAAGCACAATTTCACATCATTCTGGGTTCATTTGTGTGAAAACAAGGTCCAATCAGGCTGAAACGTTACAGGAAGGTAGAATCTATTAAGTTGTAAGTGATCTGAACGTTTCATAATGATAGCACTTTCCTAAGGGGGTCAAACTATGTCCCAAAGGTCACCGGATCTGGTGTCAATTTAAAGAAGTAGTCCAGTTACACATTTGTGGGCTTATAACTTGGCTTCTGAATGTCCTAGAGAGATCAGGTTTTTTTTAGTGTACTCCAATCAACAGCCCCTACAACCACAAAAAGGAATGGAGTCATTACCACTTAAGGTTTGTAAATGGCACCCAGAATTATGTTGCACGAAGCACAATTTCACATCATTCTGGGTTCATTTGTGTGAAAACAAGGTCCAATCAGGCTGAAACGTTACAGGAAGGTAGAATCTATTGAGTTGTAAGTGATCTGAATGTTTCATGATGATAGCACTTTCCTAAGGGGGTCAAACCATGTCCCAAAGGTCACCGGATCTGGTGTCAATTTAAAGAAGTAGTCCAGTTACACATTTGTGGGCTCATAACTTGGCTTCTGAATGTCCTAGAGAGATCAGGTTTGTTTTAGTATACTCCAATCAACAGCCCCTACAACCACAAAAAGGAATGGAGTCATTAGCACTTATGGTTTTTAAATGGCACCCAGAATTATGTTGCACGAAGCACAATTTCACATCATTCTGGGTTCATTTGTGTGAAAACAAGGTCCAATCAGGCTGAAACGTTACAGGAAGGCAGAATCTATTGAGTTGTAAGTGATCTGAACGTTTCATGATGATAGCTCTTTCCTAAGGGGGTCAAACCATGTCCCAAAGGTCACCGGGCCTGGTGTCAATTTAAAGAAGTAGTCCAGTTACACCTTTGTGGGCTTATAACTTGGCTTCTGAATGTCCTAGAGAGATCAGGTTTGTTTTAATGTACTCCAATCAACAGCCCCTACAACCACAAAAAGGAATGGAGTCATTAGCACTTATGGTTTGTAAATGGCACCCAGAATTATGTTGCACGAAGTACAATTTCACATCATTCTGGGTTCATTTGTGTGAAAACAAGGTCCAATCAGGCTGAAACTTTACAAGAAGTTAGAATCTATTGAGTTGTAAGTGATCTGAACGTTTCATGATGATCGCACATTCCTATAGGGGGTCAAACCATGTCCCAAAGGTCACCGGGCCTGGTGTCACTTTAAAGAAGTAGTCCAGTTACACATTTGTGGGCTTAGAACTTGGCTTCTGAATATCCTAGAGAGGTCAGGTTCGTTTTAGAGTACTCCAATTAGCAGCCCCCATTACCATTAAAAGGAATGGAGTCATTAGAACTTATGGTTTTTAAATGGCACCCAGAATTATGTTGCACGAAGCACAATTTCACATCATTCTGGGTTCATTTGTGTGAAAACAAGGTCCAATCAGGCTGAAACGTTACAGGAAGGTAGAATCTATTGAGTTGTAAGTGATCTGAATGTTTCATGATGATAGCACTTTCCTAAGGGGGTCAAACCATGTCCCAAAGGTCACCGGATCTGGTGTCAATTTCAAAGAAGTAGTCCAGTTACACCTTTGTGGGCTTATAACTTGGCTTCTGAATGTCCTAGAGAGATCAGGTTTGTTTTAATGTACTCCAATCAACAGCCCCTACAACCACAAAAAGGAATGGAGTCATTAGCACTTATGGTTTGTAAATGGCACCCAGAATTATGTTGCACGAAGTACAATTTCACATCATTCTGGGTCCATTTGTGTGAAAACAAGGTCCAATCAGGCTGAAACGTTACAGGAAGGTAGAATCTATTGAGTTGTAAGTGATCTGAACGTTTCATGATGATAGCACTTTCCTAAGGGGGTCAAACCATGTCCCAAAGGTCACCGGATCTGGTGTCAATTTAAAGAAGTAGTCCAGTTACACCTTTGTGGGCTTATAACTTGGCTTCTGAATGTCCTAGAGAGATCAGGTTTGTTTTAATGTACTCCATTCATTAGCCCCTACAACCACAAAAAGGAATGTAGTCATTAGCACTTATGGTTTGTAAATGGCACCCAGAATTATGTTGCACGAAGCACAATTTCACGTCATTCTGGGTTCATTTGTGTGAAAACAAGGTCCAATCAGGCTGAAACGTTACAGGAAGGTAGAATCTATTGAGTTGTAAGTGATCTGAATGTTTCATGATGATAGCACTTTCCTAAGGGGGTCAAACCATGTCCCAAAGGTCACCGGATCTGGTGTCAATGTAAAGACGTAGTCCAGTTACACCTTTGTGGGCTTATAACTTGGCTTCTGAATGTCCTAGAGAGATCAGGTTTGTTTTAATGTACTCCAATCAACAGCCCCTACAACCACAAAAAGGAATGGAGTCATTAGCACTTATGGTTTGTAAATGGCACCCAGAATTATGTTGCACGAAGTACAATTTCACATCATTCTGGGTCCATTTGTGTGAAAACAAGGTCCAATCAGGCTGAAACGTTACAGGAAGGTAGAATCTATTGAGTTGTAAGTGATCTGAACGTTTCATGATGATCGCACATTCCTATAGGGGGTCAAACCATGTCCCAAAGGTCACCGGGCCTGGTGTCACTTTAAAGAAGTAGTCCAGTTACACATTTGTGGGCTTAGAACTTGGCTTCTGAATATCCTGGAGAGGTCAGGTTCGTTTTAGAGTACTCCAATTAGCAGCCCCCATTACCACTAAAAGGAATGGAGTCATTAGAACTTATGGTTTTTAAATGGCACCCAGAATTATGTTGCACGAAGCACAATTTCACATCATTCTGGGTTCATTTGTGTGAAAACAAGGTCCAATCAGGCTGAAACGTTACAGGAAGGTAGAATCTATTGAGTTGTAAGTGATCTGAACGTTTCATGATGATAGCACTTTCCTAAGGGGGTCAAACTATGTCCCAAAGGTCACCGGATCTGGTGTCAATTTAAAGAAGTAGTCCAGTTACACATTTGTGGGCTTATAACTTGGCTTCTGAATGTCCTAGAGAGACCAGGTTTTTTTTAGTGTACTCCAATCAACAGCCCCTACAACCACAAAAAGGAATGGAGTCATTAGCACTTAAGGTTTGTAAATGGCACCCAGAATTATGTTGCACGAAGCACAATTTCACGTCATTCTGGGTTCATTTGTGTGAAAACAAGGTCCAATCAGGCTGAAACGTTACAGGAAGGTAGAATCTATTGAGTTGTAAGTGATCTGAACGTTTCATGATGATAGCACTTTCCTAAGGGGGTCAAACTATGTCCCAAAGGTCACCGGATCTGGTGTCAATTTAAAGAAGTAGTCCAGTTACACATTTGTGGGCTTATAACTTGGCTTCTGAATGTCCTAGAGAGATCAGGTCTTTTTTAGTGTACTCCAATCAACAGCCCCTACAACCACAAAAAGGAATGGAGTCATTAGCACTTAAGGTTTGTAAATGGCACCCAGAATTATGTTGCACGAAGCACAATTTCACGTCATTCTGGGTTCATTTGTGTGAAAACAAGGTCCAATCAGGCTGAAACGTTACAGGAAGGTAGAATCTATTGAGTTGTAAGTGATCTGAATGTTTCATGATGATAGCATTTTCCTAAGGGGGTCAAACCATGTCCCAAAGGTCACCGGATCTGGTGTCAATTTAAAGAAGTAGTCCAGTTACACCTTTGTGGGCTTATAACTTGGCTTCTGAATGTCCTAGAGAGATCAGGTTTGTTTTAATGTACTCCAATTAACAGCCCCTACAACCACAAAAAGGAATGGAGTCATTAGCACTTATGGTTTGTAAATGGCACCCAGAATTATGTTGCACGAAGTACAATTTCACATCATTCTGGGTCCATTTGTGTGAAAACAAGGTCCAATCAGGCTGAAACGTTACAGGAAGGTAAATCTATTGAGTTGTAAGTGATCTGAACGTTTCATGATGATAGCACTTTCCTAAGGGGGTCAAACCATGTCCCAAAGGTCACCGGATCTGGTGTCAATTTAAAGAAGTAGTCCAGTTACACCTTTGTGGGCTTATAACTTGGCTTCTGAATGTCCTAGAGAGATCAGGTTTGTTTTAATGTACTCCAATCAACAGCCCCTACAACCACAAAAAGGAATGGAGTCATTAGCACTTATGGTTTGTAAATGTCACCCAGAATTATGTTGCACGAAGCACAATTTCACGTCATTCTGGGTTCATTTGTGTGAAAACAAGGTCCAATCAGGCTGAAACGTTACAGGAAGGTAGAATCTATTGAGTTGTAAGTGATCTGAATGTTTCATGATGATAGCACTTTCCTAAGGGGGTCAAACCATGTCCCAAAGGTCACCGGATCTGGTGTCAATTTAAAGAAGTAGTCCAGTTACACCTTTGTGGGCTTATAACTTGGCTTCTGAATGTCCTAGAGAGATCAGGTTTGTTTTAATGTACTCCAATCAACAGCCCCTACAACCACAAAAAGGAATGGAGTCATTAGCACTTATGGTTTGTAAATGGCACCCAGAATTATGTTGCACGAAGTACAATTTCACATCATTCTGGGTCCATTTGTGTGAAAACAAGGTTCAATCAGGCTGAAACGTTACAGGAAGGTAGAATCTATTGAGTTGTAAGTGATCTGAACGTTTCATGATGATCGCACATTCCTATAGGGGGTCAAACCATGTCCCAAAGGTCACCGGGCCTGGTGTCACTTTAAAGAAGTAGTCCAATTACACATTTGTGGGCTTAGAACTTGGCTTCTGAATATCCTGGAGAGGTCAGGTTCGTTTTAGAGTACTCCAATTAGCAGCCCCCATTACCACTAAAAGGAATGGAGTCATTAGAACTTATGGTTTTTAAATGGCACCCAGAATTATGTTGCACGAAGCACAATTTCACATCATTCTGGGTTCATTTGTGTGAAAACAAGGTCCAATCAGGCTGAAACGTTACAGGGAGGTAGAATCTATTGAGTTGTAAGTGATCTGAACGTTTCATGATGATAGCACTTTCCTAAGGGGGTCAAACTATGTCCCAAAGGTCACCGGATCTGGTGTCAATTTAAAGAAGTAGTCCAGTTACACATTTGTGGGCTTATAACTTGGCTTCTGAATGTCCTAGAGAGATCAGGTTTGTTTTAATGTACTCCAATCAACAGCCCCTACAACCACAAAAAGGAATGGAGTCATTAGAACTTATGGTTTTTAAATGGCACCCAGAATTATGTTGCACGAAGCACAATTTCACATCATTCTGGGTTCATTTGTGTGAAAACAAGGTCCAATCAGGCTGAAACGTTACAGGAAGGTAGAATCTATTGAGTTGTAAGTGATCTGAACGTTTCATGATGATAGCACTTTCCTAAGGGGGTCAAACTATTTCCCAAAGGTCACCGGATCTGGTGTCAATTTAAAGAAGTAGTCCAGTTACACATTTGTGGGCTTATAACTTGGCTTCTGAATGTCCTAGAGAGATCAGGTTTTTTTTAGTGTACTCCAATCAACAGCCCCTACAACCACAAAAAGGAATGGAGTCATTAGCACTTAAGGTTTGTAAATGGCACCCAGAATTATGTTGCATGAAGCACAATTTCACGTCATTCTGGGTTCATTTGTGTGAAAACAAGGTCCAATCAGGCTGAAACGTTACAGGAAGGTAGAATCTATTGAGTTGTAAGTGATCTGAATGTTTCATGATGATAGCACTTTCCTAAGGGGGTCAAACCATGTCCCAAAGGTCACCGGATCTGGTGTCAATTTAAAGAAGTAGTCCAGTTACACCTTTGTGGGCTTATAACTTGGCTTCTGAATGTCCTAGAGAGATCAGGTTTGTTTTAATGTACTCCAATCAACAGCCCCTACAACCACAAAAAGGAATGGAGTCATTAGCACTTATGGTTTGTAAATGGCACCCAGAATTATGTTGCACGAAGTACAATTTCACATCATTCTGGGTCCATTTGTGTGAAAACAAGGTCCAATCAGGCTGAAATGTTACAGGAAGGTAGAATCTATTGAGTTTAAGTGATCTGAACGTTTCATGATGATAGCACTTTCCTAAGGGGGTCAAACCATGTCCCAAAGGTCACCGGATCTGGTGTCAATTTAAAGAAGTAGTCCAGTTACACCTTTGTGGGCTTATAACTTGGCTTCTGAATGTCCTAGAGAGATCAGGTTTGTTTTAATGTACTCCAATCAACAGCCCCTACAACCACAAAAAGGAATGGAGTCATTAGCACTTATGGTTTGTAAATGGCACCCAGAATTATGTTGCACGAAGCACAATTTCACGTCATTCTGGGTTCATTTGTGTGAAAACAAGGTCCAATCAGGCTGAAACGTTACAGGAAGGTAGAATCTATTGAGTTGTAAGTGATCTGAATGTTTCATGATGATAGCACTTTCCTAAGGGGGTCAAACCATGTCCCAAAGGTCACCGGATCTGGTGTCAATTTAAAGAAGTAGTCCAGTTACACCTTTGTGGGCTTATAACTTGGCTTCTGAATGTCCTAGAGAGATCAGGTTTGTTTTAATGTACTCCAATCAACAGCCCCTACAACCACAAAAAGGAATGGAGTCATTAGCACTTATGGTTTGTAAATGGCACCCAGAATTATGTTGCACGAAGTACAATTTCACATCATTCTGGGTCCATTTGTGTGAAAACAAGGTCCAATCAGGCTGAAACGTTACAGGAAGGTAGAATCTATTGAGTTGTAAGTAATCTGAACGTTTCATGATGATCGCACATTCCTATAGGGGGTCAAACCATGTCCCAAAGGTCACCGGGCCTGGTGTCACTTTAAAGAAGTAGTCCAGTTACACATTTGTGGGCTTAGAACTTGGCTTCTGAATATCCTAGAGAGGTCAGGGTCGTTTTAGAGTACTCCAATTAGCAGCCCCCATTACCACTAAAAGGAATGGAGTCATTAGAACTTATGGTTTTTAAATGGCACCCAGAATTATGTTGCACGAAGCACAATTTCACATCATTCTGGGTTCATTTGTGTGAAAACAAGGTCCAATCAGGCTGAAACGTTACAGGAAGGTAGAATCTATTGAGTTGTAAGTGATCTGAACGTTTCATGATGATAGCACTTTCCTAAGGGGGTCAAACTATGTCCCAAAGGTCACCGGATCTGGTGTCAATTTAAAGAAGTAGTCCAGTTACACCTTTGTGGGCTTATAACTTGGCTTCTGAATGTCCTAGAGAGATCAGGTTTGTTTTAATGTACTCCAATCAACAGCCCCTACAACCACAAAAAGGAATGGAGTCATTAGCACTTATGGTTTGTAAATGGCACCCAGAATTATGTTGCACGAAGTACAATTTCACATCATTCTGGGTCCATTTGTGTGAAAACAAGGTCCAATCAGGCTGAAACGTTACAGGAAGGTAGAATCTATTGAGTTGTAAGTGATCTGAACGTTTCATGATGATAGCACTTTCCTAAGGGGGTCAAACCATGTCCCAAAGGTCACCGGATCTGGTGTCAATTTAAAGAAGTAGTCCAGTTACACCTTTGTGGGCTTATAACTTGGCTTCTGAATGTCCTAGAGAGATCAGGTTTGTTTTAATGTACTCCAATCAACAGCCCCTACAACCACAAAAAGGAATGGAGTCATTAGCACTTATGGTTTGTAAATGGCACCCAGAATTATGTTGCACGAAGCACAATTTCACGTCATTCTGGGTTCATTTGTGTGAAAACAAGGTCCAATCAGGCTGAAACGTTACAGGAAGGTAGAATCTATTGAGTTGTAAGTGATCTGAATGTTTCATCATGATAGCACTTTCCTAAGGGGGTCAAACCATGTCCCAAAGGTCACCGGATCTGGTGTCAATTTAAAGAAGTAGTCCAGTTACACCTTTGTGGGCTTATAACTTGGCTTCTGAATGTCCTAGAGAGATCAGGTTTGTTTTAATGTACTCCAATCAACAGCCCCTACAACCACAAAAAGGAATGGAGTCATTAGCACTTATGGTTTGTAAATGGCACCCAGAATTATGTTGCACGAAGTACAATTTCACATCATTCTGGGTCCATTTGTGTGAAAACAAGGTCCAATCAGGCTGAAACGTTACAGGAAGGTAGAATCTATTGAGTTGTAAGTGATCTGAACGTTTCATGATGATCGCACATTCCTATAGGGGGTCAAACCATGTCCCAAACGTCACCGGGCCTGGTGTCACTTTAAAGAAGTAGTCCAGTTACACATTTGTGGGCTTAGAACTTGGCTTCTGAATATCCTAGAGAGGTCAGGTTCGTTTTAGAGTACTCCAATTAGCAGCCCCCATTACCACTAAAAGGAATGGAGTCATTAGAACTTATGGTTTTTAAATGGCACCCAGAATTATGTTGCACGAAGCACAATTTCACATCATTCTGGGTTCATTTGTGTGAAAACAAGGTCCAATCAGGCTGAAACGTTACAGGAAGGTAGAATCTATTGAGTTGTAAGTGATCTGAACGTTTCATGATGATAGCACTTTCCTAAGGGGGTCAAACTATGTCCCAAAGGTCACCGGATCTGGTGTCAATTTAAAGAAGTAGTCCAGTTACACATTTGTGGGCTTATAACTTGGCTTCTGAATGTCCTAGAGAGATCAGGTTTTTTTAGTGTACTCCAATCAACAGCCCCTACAACCACAAAAAGGAATGGAGTCATTAGCACTTAAGGTTTGTAAATGGCACCCAGAATTATGTTGCACGAAGCACAATTTCACGTCATTCTGGGTTCATTTGTGTGAAAACAAGGTCCAATCAGGCTGAAACGTTACAGGAAGGTAGAATCTATTGAGTTGTAAGTGATCTGAATGTTTCATGATGATAGCACTTTCCTAAGGGGGTCAAACCATGTCCCAAAGGTCACCGGATCTGGTGTCAATTTAAAGAAGTAGTCCAGTTACACCTTTGTGGGCTTATAACTTGGCTTCTGAATGTCCTAGAGAGATCAGGTTTGTTTTAATGTACTCCAATCAACAGCCCCTACAACCACAAAAAGGAATGGAGTCATTAGCACTTATGGTTTGTAAATGGCACCCAGAATTATGTTGCACGAAGTACAATTTCACATCATTCTGGGTCCATTTGTGTGAAAACAAGGTCCAATCAGGCTGAAACGTTACAGGAAGGTAGAATCTATTGAGTTGTAAGTGATCTGAACGTTTCATGATGATATCACTTTCCTAAGGGGGTCAAACCATGTCCCAAAGGTCACCGGATCTGGTGTCAATTTAAAGAAGTAGTCCAGTTACACATTTGTGGGCTTATAACTTGGCTTCTGAATGTCCTAGAGAGAGCAGGTTTGTTTTATTGTACTCCAATCAACAGCCCCTACAACCACAAAAAAGGAATGGAGTCATTAGCACTCAAGGTTTGTAAATGGGACCCAGAATTATGTTGCACGAAGCACAATTTCACATCATTCTGGGTTCATTTGTGTGAAAACAAGGTCCAATCAGGCTGAAACGTTACAGGAAGGTAGAATCTATTGAGTTGTAAATGATCTGAACGTTTCATGATGATAGCATTTCTTAAGGGGGTCAAACCATGTCCCAAAGGTCACCGGGCCTGGTGTCACTTTAAAGAAGTAGTCCAGTTACACCTTTGAGGGCTTATAACTTGGCTTCTGAATGTCCTAGAGAGATCAGGTTTGTTTTAGTGTACTCCAATCAACAGCCCCTACAACCTCAAAAAGGAATGGAGTCATTAGCACTTATGGTTTTTAAATGGCACCCAGAATTATGTTGCACGAAGCACAATTTCACATCATTCTGGGTTCATTTGTGTGAAAACAAGGTCCAATCAGGCTGAAACGTTACAGGAAGGTAGAATCTATTGAGTTGTAAGTGATCTGAACGTTTCAAGATGATCGCACATTCCTATAGGGGGCAAAACCATGTCCCAAAGGTCACCGGGCCTGGTGTCACTTAAAAGAAGTAGTCCAGTTACACCTTTGTGGGCTTATAACTTGGCTTCTGAATGCCCTAGAGAGGTTAGGTTTGTTTTAGTGTACTCCAATCAACAGCCCCTACAACCACAAAAAGGAATGGAGTCATTAGCACTTATGGTTTGTAAATGGCACCCAGAATTATGTTGCACGAAGCACAATTTCACATCATTTTGGGTTCATTTGTGTGAAAACAAGGTCCAATCAGGCTGAAACGTTACAGGAAGGTAGAATCTATTGAGTTGTAAGTGATCTGAACGTTTCATGATGATATCACTTTCCTAAGGGGGTCAAACCATGTCCCAAAGGTCACCGGATCTGGTGTCAATTTAAAGAAGTAGTCCAGTTACACATTTGTGGGCTTATAACTTGGCTTCTGAATGTCCTAGAGAGATCAGGTTTGTTTTAGTGTACTCCAATCAACAGCCCCTACAACCACAAAAAAGGAATGGAGTCATTAGCACTCAAGGTTTGTAAATGGGACCCAGAATTATGTTGCACGAAGCACAATTTCACATCATTCTGGGTTCATTTGTGTGAAAACAAGGTCCAATCAGGCTGAAACGTTACAGGAAGGTAGAATCTATTGAGTTGTAAATGATCTGAACGTTTCATGATGATAGCATTTCTTAAGGGGGTCAAACCATGTCCCAAAGGTCACCGGGCCTGGTGTCACTTTAAAGAAGTAGTCCAGTTACACCTTTGTGGGCTTATAACTTGGCTTCTGAATGTCCTAGAGAGATCAGGTTTGTTTTAATGTACTCCAATCAACAGCCCCTACAACCACAAAAAGGAATGGAGTCATTAGAACTTATGGTTTTTAAATGGCACCCAGAATTATGTTGCACGAAGCACAATTTCACATCATTCTGGGTTCATTTGTGTGAAAACAAGGTCCAATCAGGCTGAAACGTTACAGGAAGGTAGAATCTATTGAGTTGTAAGTGATCTGAACGTTTCATGATGATAGCACTTTCCTAAGGGGGTCAAACTATGTCCCAAAGGTCACCGGATCTGGTGTCAATTTAAAGAAGTAGTCCAGTTACACATTTGTGGGCTTATAACTTGGCTTCTGAATGTCCTAGAGGGATCAGGTCTTTTTTAGTGTACTCCAATCAACAGCCCCTACAACCACAAAAAGGAATGGAGTCATTAGCACTTAAGGTTTGTAAATGGCACCCAGAATTATGTTGCACGAAGCACAATTTCACGTCATTCTGGGTTCATTTGTGTGAAAACAAGGTCCAATCAGGCTGAAACGTTACAGGAAGGTAGAATCTATTGAGTTGTAAGTGATCTGAATGTTTCATGATGATAGAACTTTCCTAAGGGGGTCAAACCATGTCCCAAAGGTCACCGGATCTGGTGTCAATTTAAAGAAGTAGTCCAGATACACCTATGTGGGCTTATAACTTGGCTTCTGAATGTCCTAGAGAGATCAGGTTTGTTTTAATGTACTCCAATCAACAGCCCCTACAACCACAAAAAGGAATGGAGTCATTAGCACTTATGGTTTGTAAATGGCACCCAGAATTATGTTGCACGAAGTACAATTTCACATCATTCTGGGTCCATTTGTGTGAAAACAAGGTCCAATCAGGCTGAAACGTTACAGGAAGGTAGAATCTATTGAGTTGTAAGTGATCTGAACGTTTCATGATGATAGCACTTTCCTAAGGGGGTCAAACCATGTCCCAAAGGTCACCGGATCTGGTGTCAATTTAAAGAAGTAGTCCAGTTACACCTTTGTGGGCTTATAACTTGGCTTCTGAATGTCCTAGAGAGATCAGGTTTGTTTTAATGTACTCCAATCAACAGCCCCTACAACCACAAAAAGGAATGGAGTCATTAGCACTTATGGTTTGTAAATGGCACCCAGAATTATGTTGCACGAAGCACAATTTCACGTCATTCTGGGTTCATTTGTGTGAAAACAAGGTCCAATCAGGCTGAAACGTTACAGGAAGGTAGAATCTATTGAGTTGTAAGTGATCTGAATGTTTCATGATGATAGCACTTTCCTAAGGGGGTCAAACCATGTCCCAAAGGTCACCGGATCTGGTGTCAATTTAAAGAAGTAGTCCAGTTACACCTTTGTGGGCTTATAACTTGGCTTCTGAATGTCCTAGAGAGATCAGGTTTGTTTTAATGTACTCCAATCAACAGCCCCTACAACCACAAAAAGGAATGGAGTCATTAGCACTTATGGTTTGTAAATGGCACCCAGAATTATGTTGCACGAAGTACAATTTCACATCATTCTGGGTCCATTTGTGTGAAAACAAGGTCCAATCAGGCTGAAACGTTACAGGAAGGTAGAATCTATGGAGTTGTAAGTGATCTGAACGTTTCATGATGATCGCACATTCCTATAGGGGGTCAAACCATGTCCCAAAGGTCACCGGGCCTGGTGTCACTTTAAAGAAGTAGTCCAATTACACATTTGTGGGCTTAGAACTTGGCTTCTGAATATCCTGGAGAGGTCAGGTTCGTTTTAGAGTACTCCAATTAGCAGCCCCCATTACCACTAAAAGGAATGGAGTCATTAGAACTTATGGTTTTTAAATGGCACCCAGAATTATGTTGCACGAAGCACAATTTCACATCATTCTGGGTTCATTTGTGTGAAAACAAGGTCCAATCAGGCTGAAACGTTACAGGAAGGTAGAATCTATTGAGTTGTAAGTGATCTGAACGTTTCATGATGATAGCACTTTCCTAAGGGGGTCAAACTATGTCCCAAAGGTCACCGGATCTGGTGTCAATTTAAAGAAGTAGTCCAGTTACACATTTGTGGGCTTATAACTTGGCTTCTGAATGTCCTAGAGAGATCAGGTTTGTTTTAATGTACTCCAATCAACAGCCCCTACAACCACAAAAAGGAATGGAGTCATTAGAACTTATGGTTTTTAAATGGCACCCAGAATTATGTTGCACGAAGCACAATTTCACATCATTCTGGGTTCATTTGTGTGAAAACAAGGTCCAATCAGGCTGAAACATTACAGGAAGGTAGAATCTATTGAGTTGTAAGTGATCTGAACATTTCATGATGATAGCACTTTCCTAAGGGGGTCAAACTATTTCCCAAAGGTCACCGGATCTGGTGTCAATTTAAAGAAGTAGTCCAGTTACACATTTGTGGGCTTATAACTTGGCTTCTGAATGTCCTAGAGAGATCAGGTTTTTTTTGTGTACTCCAATCAACAGCCCCTACAACCACAAAAAGGAATGGAGTCATTAGCACTTAAGGTTTGTAAATGGCACCCAGAATTATGTTGCACGAAGCACAATTTCACGTCATTCTGGGTTCATTTGTGTGAAAACAAGGTCCAATCAGGCTGAAACGTTACAGGAAGGTAGAATCTATTGAGTTGTAAGTGATCTGAATGTTTCATGATGATAGCACTTTCCTAAGGGGGTCAAACCATGTCCCAAAGGTCACCGGATCTGGTGTCAATTTAAAGAAGTAGTCCAGTTACACCTTTGTGGGCTTATAACTTGGCTTCTGAGTGTCCTAGAGAGATCAGGTTTGTTTTATTATACTCCAATCAACAGCCCCTACAACCACAAAAAGGAATGGAGTCATTAGAACTTATGGTTTTTAAATGACACCCAGAATTATGTTGCACGAAGCACAATTTCACATCATTCTGGGTTCATTTGTGTGAAAACAAGGTACAATCAGGCTAAAACGTTACAGGAAGGTAGAATCTATTGAGTTGTAAGTGATCTGAATGTTTCATGATGATAGCACTTTCCTAAGGGGGTCAAACCACGTCCCAAAGGTCACTGGATCTGGGGTCAATTTAAAGAAGTAGTCCAGTTACACATTTGTGGGCTTATAACTTGGCTTCTGAATGTCCTAGAGAGATCAGGTTTGTTTTAATGTACTCCAACCAACAGCCCCTACAACCACAAAAAGGAATGGAGTCATTAGCACTTATGGTTTGTAAATGGCACCCAGAATTATGTTGCACGAAGCACAATTTCACATCATTCTGGGTTCATTTGTGTGAAAACAAGGTCCAATCAGGCTGAAACGTTACAGGAAGGTAGAATCTATTGAGTTGTAAGTGATCTGAACGTTTCATGATGATTGCACATTCCTATAGGGGGTCAAACCATGTCCCAAAGGTCACCGGGCCTGGTGTCACTTTAAAGAAGTAGCCCAGTTACACCTTTGTGGGCTTATAACTTGGCTTCTGAATGTCCTAGAGAGATCAGGTTTGTTTTAGTGTACTCCAATCAACCACCCCTACAACCTCAATAAGGAATGGAGTCAATAGCACTTATGGTTTGTAAATGGCACCCAGAATTATGTTGCATGAAGCACAATTTCACATCATTCTGGGTCCATTTGTGTGAAAACAAGGTCCAATCAGGCTGAAACGTTACAAGAAGTTAGAATCTATTGAGTTGTAAGTGATCTGAACGTTTCATGATGATCGCACATTCCTATAGGGGGTCAAACCATGTCCCAAAGGTCACCGGGCCTGGTGTCACTTTAAAGAAGTAGTCCAGTTACACCTTTGTGGGCTTAGAACTTGGCTTCTGAATATCCTAGAGAAGTCAGGTTTGTTTTAGAGTACTCCAATTAGCAGCCCCCATTACCACTAAAATGAATGGAGTCATTAGAACTTATGGTTTTTAAATGGCACCCAGAATTATGTTGCACGAAGCACAATTTCACATCATTCTGGGTTCATTTGTGTGAAAACAAGGTCCAATCAGGCTGAAACGTTACAGGAAGGTAGAATCTATTGAGTTGTAAGTGATCTGAATGTTTCATGATGATAGCACTTTCCTAAGGGGGTGAAACAATGTCCCAAAGGTCACCGGATCTGGTGTCAATTTAAAGAAGTAGTCCAGTTACACATTTGTGGGCTCATAACTTGGCTTCTGAATGTCCTAGAGAGATCAGGTTTCTTTTAGTATACTTCAATCAACAGCCCCTACAACCACAAAAAGGAATGGAGTCATTAGCTCTTATGGTTTTTAAATGGCACCCAGAATTATGTTGCACGAAGCACAATTTCACATCATTCTGGGTCCATTTGTGTGAAAACAAGGTCCAATCAGGCTGAAACGTTACGAGAAGGTAGAATCTATTGAGTTGTAAGTGATCTGAACGTTTCATAATGATCGCACATTCCTATAGGGGGTCAAACCATGTCCCAAAGGTCACCGGGCCTGGTGTCACTTTAAAGAAGTAGTCCAGTTACACATTTGTGGGCTTATAACTTGGCTTCTGAATGTCCTAGAGAGATCAGGTTTGTTTTAGTATACTCCAATCAACAGCCCCTACGACCACAAAAAGGAATGGAGTCATTAGAACTTATGGTTTTTAAATGGCACCCAGAATTATGTTGCACGAAGCACAATTTCACATCATTCTGGGTCCATTTGTGTGAAAACAAGGTCCAATCAGGCTGAAACGCTACAAGAAGGTAGAATCTATTGAGTTGTAAGTGATCTGAACGTTTCAAGATGATCGCACATTCCTATAGGGGGTAAAACCATGTCCCAAAGGTCACCGGGCCTGGTGTCACTTTAAAGAAGTAGTCCAGTTACACCTTTGTGGGCTTATAACTTGGCTTCTGAATGTCCTAGAGAGGTTAGGTTTGTTTTAGTATACTCCAATCAACAGCCCCTACAACCACAAAAATGAATGGAGTCATTAGCACTTATGGTTTTTAAATGGCACCCAGAATTATGATGCACGAAGCACAATTTCACATCATTCTGGGTTCATTTGTGTGAAAACAAGGTCCAATCAGGCTGAAACGTTACAGGAAGGTGGAATCTATTGAGTTGTAAGTGATCTGAACGTTTCAAGATGATCGCACATTCCTATAGGGGGTCAAACCATGTCCCAAATGTCACCGGATCTGGTGTCAATTTAAAGAAGTAGTCCCGTTACACATTTGTGGGCTTATAACTTGGCTTCTGAATGTCCTAGAGCGATCAGGTTTGTTTTAATGTACTCCAACCAACAGCCCCTACAACCACAAAAAGGAATGGAGTCATTAGCACTTATGGTTTGTAAATGGCACCCAGAATTATGGTGCACGAAGCACAATTTCACATCATTCTGGGTTCATTTGTGTGAAAACAAGGTCCAATCAGGCTGAAATGTCACAGGAAGGTAGAATCTATTGAGTTGTAAGTGATCTGAACGTTTCATGATGATAGCACTTTCCTAAGGGGGTCAAACCATGTCCCAAAGGTCACCGGATCTGGTGTCAATTTAAAGAAGTAGTCCAGTTACACGTTTGTGGGCATATAACTTGGCTTCTGAATGTCCTAGAGAGATCAGGTTTGTTTTAGTATACTCCAATCAACAGCCCCAAAAGGAATGGAGTCATTAGCACTTATGGTTTTTAAATGGCACCCAGAATTATGTTGCACGAAGCACAATTTCACATCATTCTGGGTTCATTTGTGTGAAAACAAGGTCCAATCAGGCTGAAACGTTACAGGACGGTAGAATCTATTGAGTTGTAATTGATCTGAACGTTTCAAGATGATCGCACATTCCTATAGGGGGTAAAACCATGTCCCAAAGGTCACCGGGCCTGGTGTCACTTTAAAGACGTAGTCCAGTTACACCTTTGTGGGCTTATAACTTGGCTTCTGAATGTCCTAGAGAGGTTAGGTTTGTTTTAGTATACTCCAATCAACAGCCCCTACAACCACAAAAATGAATGGAGTCATTAGCACTTATGGTTTTTAAATGGCACCCAGAATTATGTTGCACGAAGCACAATTTCACATCATTCTGGGTTCATTTGTGTGAAAACAAGGTCCAATCAGGCTGAAACGTTACAGGAAGGTGGAATCTATTGAGTTGTAAGTGATCTGAACGTTTCAAGATGATCGCACATTCCTATAGGGGGTCAAACCATGTCCCAAATGTCACCGGATCTGGTGTCAATTTAAAGAAGTAGTCCAGTTACACATTTGTGGGCTTATAACTTGGCTTCTGAATGTCCTAGAGATATCAGGTTTGTTTTAATGTACTCCAACCAACAGCCCCTACAACCACAAAAAGGAATGGAGTCATTAGCACTTATGGTTTGTAAATGGCACCCAGAATTATGGTGCACGAAGCACAATTTCACATCATTCTGGGTTCATTTGTGTGAAAACAAGGTCCAATCAGGCTGAAATGTTACAGGAAGGTAGAATCTATTGAGTTGTAAGTGATCTGAACGTTTCATGATGATAGCACTTTCCTAAGGGGGTCAAACCATGTCCCAAAGGTCACCGGATCTGGTGTCAATTTAAAGAAGTAGTCCAGTTACACCTTTGTGGGCATATAACTTGGCTTCTGAATGTCCTAGAGAGATCAGGTTTGTTTTAGTATACTCCAATCAACAGCCCCAAAAGGAATGGAGTCATTAGCACTTATGGTTTTTAAATGGCACCCAGAATTATGTTGCACGAAGCACAATTTCACATCATTCTGGGTTCATTTGTGTGAAAACAAGGTCCAATCAGGCTGAAACGTTACAGGACGGTAGAATCTATTGAGTTGTAAGTGATCTGAACGTTTCAAGATGATCGCACATTCCTATAGGGGGTCAAACCATGTCCCAAAGGTCACCGGGCCTGGTGTCACTTTAAAGAAGTAGTCCAGTTACACCTTTGTGGGCTTATAACTTGGCTTCTGAATGTCCTAGAGAGGTTAGGTTTGTTTTAGTGTTCTCCAATCAACAGCCCCTACAACCACAAAAAGGAATGGAGTCATTAGCACTTATGGTTTGTAAATGGCACCCAGAATTATGTTGCACGAAGCACAATTTCACATCAATCTGGGTTCATTTGTGTGAAAACAAGGTCCAATTAGGCTGAAACGTTACAGGAAGGTAGAATCTATGTAGTTGTAAGTGATCTGAACGTTTCATGATGATCGCACATTCCTATAGGGGGTCAAACCATGTCCCAAAGGTCACCGGGCCTGGTGTCACTTTAAAGAAGTAGTCCAGTTACACCTTTGTGGGCTTAGAACTTGGCTTCTGAATATCCTAGAGAGGTCAGGTTTGTTTTAGAGTACTCCAATTAGCAGCCCCCATTACCACTAAAAGGAATGGAGTCATTAGAACTTATGGTTTTTAAATGGCACCCAGAATTATGTTGCACGAAGCACAATTTCACATCATTCTGGGTTCATTTGTGTGAAAACAAGGTCCAGTCAGGCTGAAACGTTACAGGAAGGTAGAATCTATTGAGTTGTAAGTGATCTGAACGTTTCATGATGATAGCACTTTCCTAAGGGGGTCAAACTATGTCCCAAAGGTCACCGGATCTGGTGTCATTTTAAAGAAGTAGTCCAGTTACACATTTGTGGGCTTATAACTTGGCTTCTGAATGTCCTAGAGAGATCAGGTTTTTTTAGTGTACTCCAATCAACAGCCCCTACAACCACAAAAAGGAATGGAGTCATTAGCACTTAAGGTTTGTAAATGGCACCCAGAATTATGTTGCACGAAGCACAATTTCACATCATTCTGGGTTCATCTGTGTGAAAACAAGGTCCAATCAGGCTGAAACGTTACAGGAAGGTAGAATCTATTGAGTTGTAAGTGATCTGAATGTTTCATGATGATAGCACTATCCTAAGGGGGTGAAACCATGTCCCAAAGGTCACTGGATCTGGTGTCAATTTAAAGAAGTAGTCCAGTTACACATTTGTGGGCTCATAACTTGGCTTCTACATGTCCTAGAGCGATCAGGTTAGAATCTATTGAGTTGTAAATGATTCCTGTGTTTCATGATGATAGCACATTCCTAAGGGTGTCAAATCAGGTCATAAAGGTCACCGGATCACTTGTTCCTTAAAGGCGGGGTTCCAAACACACCTTTGGGGGCTTACAACCTTGCTTCTGAATGTCTCAGAGAGGTCAGGTTTGTTTTAGGGTATGCCAGTCAACAGCCCCTATTACCCCAAAAAGGAATGGAGTCATTAGCTCTTATGGTTTTTAAATGACACCCAGAATTATGTTGCACGAAGCACAATTTCACATCATTCTGGGTGCATTTGTGTGAAAACAAGGTCCAATCAGGCTGAAACGCTACAGGAAGGTAGAAACTATTAAGTTGTAAGTGATCTGAACGTTTCATGATGATAGCACATTACTAAGGGGGTCAAACCATGTCCCAAAGTCACCGGGCCTGGTGTCACTTTAAAGAAGTAGTCCAGTTACACCTTTGTGGGCTTATAACTTTTCTTCTGAATGTCCTAGAGAGGTCAGGTTTGTTTTAGAGTACTCCAATTAACAGCCCCTATAACCCCAAAAAGGAATGCAGTCATTAGCACTTATGGTTATTAAATGGCACCCAGAATTATGTTGCACGAAGCACAATTTCACATCATTCTGGGTTCATTTATGTGAAAACAAGGTCCAATCAGGCTGAAACGTTACAGGAAGGTAGAATCTATTGAGTTGTAAGTGATCTGAATGTTTCATGATGATAGCACTTTCCTAAGGGGGTCAAACCATGTCCCAAAGGTCACCGTGCCTGGTGTCACTTTAAATAAGTAGTCCAGTTACACATTTGTGGGCTTATAACTTGGCTTCTGAATATCCTAGAGAGGTCAGTTTTGTTTTAGAGTACTCCAATTAACAGCCCCTATTTCCTCAAAAAGGAATGGAGTCATTAGCACTTATGGTTTTTAAATGGCACCCAGAATTATGTTGCACGAAGCACAATTTCACATCATTCTGGGTCCATTTGTGTGAAAACAAGGTCCAATCAGGCTGAAACATTACAAGAAGGTAGAATCTATTGAGTTGTAAGTGATCTGAACGTTTCATGATGATCGCACATTCCTAAGTGGGTCAAACCATGTCCCAAAGGTCACCAGATTTGGTGTCACTTTAAAGAAGTAGTCCAGTTACACATTTGTGGGCTTATAACTTGGCTTCTGAATGTTCTAGAGAGATCAGGTTTGTTTCAGTGTACTCCAATCAACAGTCCCTACAACCACAAAAAGGAATGGAGTCATTAGCACTTATGGTTTGTAAATGGCACCCTGAATTATGTTGCACGAAGCACAATTTCACATCATTCTGGGTTCATTTGTGTGAAAACAAGGTCCAATCAGGCTGAAACGTTACAAGAAGGTAGAATCTATTGAGTTGTAAGTGATCTGAACGTTTCATGATGATAGCCCTTTCCTAAGGGGGTCAAACCATGTCCCAAAGGTCACCGGATATGGTGTCAATTTAAAGAAGTAGTCCAGTTACACATTTGTGGGCTTATAACTTGGCTTCTGAATATCCTAGAGAGGTCAGGTTTGTTTTAGAGTACTCCAGTTAACAGCCCCTATTACCTCAAAAAGGAATGGAGTCATTAGCACTTATGGTTTGTAAATGGCACCCAGAATTATTTTGCACGAAGCACAATTTCACATCATTCTGGGTTCATTTGTGTGAAAACAAGGTCCAATCAGGCTGAAACGTTACAAGAAGGTAGAATCTATTGAGTTGTAAGTGATCTGAACGTTTCATGATGATAGCACTTTCCTAAGGGGGTCAAACCATGTCCCAAAGGTCACCGGATATGGTGTCAATTTAAAGAAGTAGTCCAGTTACACATTTGTGGGCTTATAACTTGGCTTCTGAATATCCTAGAGAGGTCAGGTTTGTTTTAGAGTACTCCAGTTAACAGCCCCTATTACCTCAAAAAGGAATGGAGTCATTAGCACTTATGGTTTGTAAATGGCACCCAGAATTATGTTGCACGAAGCACAATTTCAAATCATTCTGGGTTCATTTGTGTGAAAACAAGGTCCAATCAGGCTGAAACGTTGCAGGAAGGTAGAATCTATTGAGTTGTAAGGGATCTGAACGTTTCATGATGATAGCACTTTCCTAAGGGGGTCAAACTATGTCCCAAAGGTCACCGGATCTGGTGTCAATTTAAAGTAGTAGTCCAGTTACACATTTGTGGGCATATAACTTGGCTTCTGAATGTCCTAGAGAGATCAGGTTTGTTTTAGTGTACTCCAATCAACAGCCCCTACTACCACAAAAAGGAATGGAGTCATTAGCACTTAAGGTTTGTAAATGGCACCCAGAATTATGTTGCACGAAGCACAATTTCACATCATTCTGGGTTCATCTGTGTGAAAACAAGGTCCAATCAGGCTGAAACGTTACAGGAAGGTAGAATCTATTGAGTTGTAAGTGATCTGAATGTTTCATGATGATAGCACTATCCTAAGGGGGTGAAACCATGTCCCAAAGGTCACCGGATCTGGTGTCAATTTAAAGAAGTAGTCCAGTTACACATTTGTGGGCTCATAACTTGGCTTCTAAATGTCCTAGAGCGATCAGGTTAGAATCTATTGAGTTGTAAATGATTCCTGTGTTTCATGATGATAGCACATTCCTAAGGGTGTCAAATCAGGTCATAAAGGTCACCGGATCACTTGTTCCTTAAAGGCGGGGTTCCAAACACACCTTTGGGGGCTTACAACTTGGCTTCTGAATGTCTCAGAGAGGTCAGGTTTGTTTTAGGGTATGCCAGTCAACAGCCCCTATTACCCCAAAAAGGAATGGAGTCATTAGCTCTTATGGTTTTTAAATGACACCCAGAATTATGTTGCACGAAGCACAATTTCACATCATTCTGGGTGCATTTGTGTGAAAACAAGGTCCAATCAGGCTGAAACGCTACAGGAAGGTAGAAACTATTAAGTTGTAAGTGATCTGAACGTTTCATGATGATAGCACATTACTAAGGGGGTCAAACCATGTCCCAAAGTCACCGGGCCTGGTGTCACTTTAAAGAAGTAGTCCAGTTACACCTTTGTGGGCTTACAACTTTTCTTCTGAATGTCCTAGAGAGGTCAGGTTTGTTTTAGAGTACTCCAATTAACAGCCCCTATAACCCCAAAAAGGAATGCAGTCATTACCACTTATGGTTATTAAATGGCACCCAGAATTATGTTGCACGAAGCACAATTTCACATCATTCTGGGTTCATTTATGTGAAAACAAGGTCCAATCAGGCTGAAACGTTACAGGAAGGTAGAATCTATTGAGTTGTAAGTGATCTGAATGTTTCATGATGATAGCACTTTCCTAAGGGGGTCAAACCATGTCCCAAAGGTCACCGTGCCTGGTGTCACTTTAAATAAGTAGTCCAGTTACACATTTAGTGGCTTATAACTTGGCTTCTGAATATCCTAGAGAGGTCAGTTTTGTTTTAGAGTACTCCAATTAACAGCCCCTATTTCCTCAAAAAGGAATGGAGTCATTAGCACTTATGGTTTTTAAATGGCACCCAGAATTATGTTGCACGAAGCACAATTTCACATCATTCTGGGTCCATTTGTGTGAAAACAAGGTCCAATCAGGCTGAAACATTACAAGAAGGTAGAATCTATTGAGTTGTAAGTGATCTGAACGTTTCATGATGATCGCACATTCCTAAGTGGGTCAAACCATGTCCCAAAGGTCACCAGATTTGGTGTCACTTTAAAGAAGTAGTCCAGTTACACATTTGTGGGCTTATAACTTGGCTTCTGAATGTTCTAGAGAGATCAGGTTTGTTTCAGTGTACTCCAATCAACAGTCCCTACAACCACAAAAAGGAATGGAGTCATTAGCACTTATGGTTTGTAAATGGCACCCTGAATTATGTTGCACGAAGCACAATTTCACATCATTCTGGGTCCATTTGTGTGAAAACAAGGTCCAATCAGGCTGAAACGTTACAAGAAGGTAGAATCTATTGAGTTGTAAGTGATCTGAACGTTTCATGATGATAGCCCTTTCCTAAGGGGGTCAAACCATGTCCCAAAGGTCACCGGATATGGTGTCAATTTAAAGAAGTAGTCCAGTTACACATTTGTGGGCTTATAACTTGGCTTCTGAATATCCTAGAGAGGTCAGGTTTGTTTTAGAGTACTCCAGTTAACAGCCCCTATTACCTCAAAAAGGAATGGAGTCATTAGCACTTATGGTTTGTAAATGGCACCCAGAATTATGTTGCACGAAGCACAATTTCACATCATTCTGGGTCCATTTGTGTGAAAACAAGGTCCAATCAGGCTGAAACGTTACAAGAAGGTAGAATCTATTGAGTTGTAAGTGATCTGAACGTTTCATGATTATCACACATTCCTATAGGGGGTCAAACCATGTCCCAAAGGTTACCGGGCCTGGTGTCACTTTAAAGAAGTAGTCCAGTTACACCTTTGTGGGCTTATAACTTGGCTTCTGAATGTCCTAGAGAGATCAGGTTTGTTTTAGTGTACTCCAATCAACAGCCCCTACTACCACAAAAAGGAATGGAGTCATTAGCACTTAGGGTTTGTAAATGGCACCCAGAATTATGTTGCACGAAGCACAATTTCACATCATTCTGTGTTCATTTGTGTGAAAACGAGGTCCAATCAGGCTGAAACATTACAAGAAGGTAGAATCTATTGAGTTATAAGTGATCTGAACGTTTCATGATGATCGCACATTCCTAAGGGGGTCAAACATGTCCCAAAGGTCACCAGATCTGGTGTCACTTTAAAGAAGTAGTCCAGTTACACCTTTGTGGGCTTATAACTTGGCTTCTGAATATCCTAGAGAGATCAGGTTTAATTTAGAGTACTCCAAATAACAGCCCCCATTACCCCAAAAAGGAATGGAGCCCTTAGCACTTATTGTTTTTAAATGGCACCCAGAATTATGTTGCACGAAGCACAATTTCACATCATTCTGGGTTCATTTGTGTGAAAACAAGGTCCAATCAGGCTGAAACATTGCAGGAAGGTAGAATCTATTGAGTTGTAAGTGATCTGAACGTTTCATGATGATAGCACTTTCCTAAGGGGGTCAAACCATGTCCCAAAGGTCCCCGGATCTGGTGTCATTTTACAGAAGTAGTCCAGTTACACATTTGTGGGCTTATAACTTGGCTTCTGAAAGTCCTAGAGGGATCAGGTTTGTTTTAGTGTACTCCAATCAACAGCCCCTACAGCCACAAAAAAGAATGGAGTCATTAGCACTTATGGTTTGTAAATGGCACCCAAAATTATGTTGCACAAAGCACAATTTCACATCATTCTGGGTCCATTTGTGTGAAAACAAGGTCCAATCAGGCTGAAACGTTACAAGAAGTTAGAATCTATTGAGTTGTAAGTGATCTGAACGTTTCATGATGATCGCACATTCCTATAGGGGGTCAAACCATGTCCCAAAGGTCACCGGGCCTGGTGTCAATTTAAAGAAGTAGTCCAGTTACACCTTTGTGGGCTTAAAACTTGGCTTCTGAATATCCTAAAGAGGTCAGGTTTGTTTTAGAGTACTCCAATTAACAGCCCCTACAACCACAAAAAGGAATGGAGTCATTAGCACTTATTGTTTTTAAATGGCACCCAGAATTATGTTGCACAAAGCACGATTTCACATCATTCTGGGTTCATTTGTGTGAAAACAAGGTCCAATAAGGCTGAAACATTACAGGAAGGTAGAATCTATTGAGTGGTAAGTGATCTGAACGTTTCATGATGATAGCACTTTCCTAAGGGGGTCAAACCATGTCCCAAAGGTCACCGGATCTGGTGTCAATTTAAAGTAGTCCAGTTACACATTTGTGGGCTTATAACTTGGCTTCTGAATGTCCTAGAGAGATCAGGTTTGTTTTAGTGTACTCCAATCAACAGCCCCTACAACCACAAAAAGGAATGGAGTCATTAGCACTTATGGTTTTTAAATGGCACCCAGAATTATGTTGCACGAAGCACAATTTCACATCATTCTGGGTTCATTTGTGTGAAAACAAGGTCCAATCAGGCTGAAACGTTACAAGACGGTAGAATCTATTGAGTTGTAAGTGATCTGAACGTTTCATGATGATCGCACATTCCTATAGGGGGTCAAACCATTTCCCAAAGGTCACCGGGCCTGGTGTCACTTTAAAGAAGTAGTCCAGTTACACATTTGTGGGCTTATAACTTGGCTTCTGAATGTCCTAGAGAGATCAGGTTTGTTTTAGTGTACTCCAATCAACAGCCCCTACAACCACAAAAAGCAATGGAGTCATTAGCACTTATGGTTTTTAAATGGCACCCAGAATTATGTTGCACGAAGCACAATTTCACATCATTCTGGGTTCATTTGTGTGAATACAAGGTCCAATCAGGCTGAAACATTACAGGAAGGTAGAATCTATTGAGTTGTAAGTGATCTGAACGTTTCATGATGATAGCACTTTCCTAAGGGGTCAAACGATGTCCCAAAGGTCACCGGATCCGGTGTCAATTTAAAGAAGTAGTCCAGTTACACATTTGTGGGCTTATAACTTGGCTTCTGAATGTCCTAGAGAGATCAGGTTTGTTTTAATGTACTCCAATCAACAGCCCCTACAACCACAAAAAGGAATGGAGTCATTAGCACTTATGGTTTTTAAATGGCACCCAGAATTATGTTGCACGAAGCACAATTTCACATCATTCTGGGTCCATTTGTGTGAAAACAAGGTCCAATCAGGCTGAAACGTTACAAGAAGGTAGAATCTATTGAGTTGTAAGTGATCTGAACGTTTCATGATGATCGCACATTCCTATAGGGGGTCAAACCATGTCCCAAAGGTCAGCGGGCCTGGTGTCAATTTAAAGAAGTATTCCAGTTACACAATTGTGGGCTTATAACTTGGCTTCTGAATATCCTAGAGAGGTCAGGTTTGTTTTAGATTACTCCAATTAACAGCCCCCATTAACCCAAAAAAGGAATGGAGTCATTAGCACTTATGGTTTGTAAATGGCGCCCAGAATTATGTTGCACGAAGCACAATTTCACATCATTCTGGGTTCATTTGTGTGAAAACAAGGTCCAATCAGGCTGAAACGTTACAAGAAGGTAGAATCTATTGAGTTGTAAGTGATCTGAACGTTTCATGATGATCGCACATTCCTATAGGGGGTCAAACCATTTCCCAAAGGTCACCGGGCCTGGTGTCAATTTAAAGAAGTAGTCCAGTTACACATTTGTGGGCTTATAACTTGGCTTCTGAATGTCCTAGAGAGATCAGGTTTGTTTTAGTGTACTCCAATCAACAGCCCCTACAACAACAAAATGGAATGGAGTCATTAGCACTTATGGTTTTTAAATGGCACCCAGAATTATGTTGCACGAAGCACAATTTCACATCATTCTGGGTTCATTTGTGTGAATACAAGGTCCAATCAGGCTGAAACATTACAGGAAGGTAGAATCTATAGAGTTGTAAGTGATCTGAACGTTTCATGATGATAGCACTTTCCTAAGGGGTCAAACGATGTCCCAAAGGTCACCGGATCTGGTGTCAATTTAAAGAAGTAGTCCAGTTACAGATTTGTGGGCTTATAACTTGGCTTCTGAATGTCCTAGAGAGATCAGGTTTGTTTTAATGTACTCCAATCAACAGCCCCTACAACCACAAAAAGGAATGGAGTCATTAGCACTTATGGTTTTTAAAAGGCACCCAGAATTATGTTGCACGAAGCACAATTTCACATCATTCTGGGTCCATTTGTGTGAAAACAAGGTCCAATCAGGCTGAAACGTTACAAGAAGGTAGAATCTATTGAGTTGTAAGTGATCTGAACGTTTCATGATGATCGCACATTCCTATAGGGGGTCAAACCATGTCCCAATGGTCAGCGGGCCTGGTGTCACTTTAAAGAAGTAGTCCAGTTACACCTTTGTGGGCTTATAACTTGGCTTCTGAATATCCTAGAGAGGTCATGTTTGTTTTAGAGTACTCCAATTAACAGCCCCCATTACCTCAAAAAGGAATGGAGTCATTAGCACTTATGGTTTTTAAATGGCACCCAGAATTATGTTGCACGAAGCACAATTTCACATCATTCTGGGTCCATTTGTGTGAAAACAAGGTCCAATCAGGCTGAAACGTTACAAGAAGGTAGAATCAATTGAGTTGTAAGTGATCTGAACGTTTCATGATGATCGCACATTCTTATAGGGGGTAAAACCATGTCCCAAAGGTCACCGGGCCTGGTGTCACATTAAAGAAGTAGTCCAGTTACACCTTTGTGGGCTTATAACTTGGCTTCTGAATATCCTAGAGATGTCAGGTTTGTTTTAGAGTACTCCAATTAACAGCCCCCATTACCTCAAAAAGGAATGGAGTCATTAGCACTTATGGTTTTTAAATGGCACCCAGAATTATGTTGCATGAAGCACAATTTCACATCATTCTGGGTTCATTTGTGGAAAACAAGGTCCAATCAGGCTGAAACGTTACAGGAAGGTAGAATCTATTGAGTTGTAAGTGATCTGAACGTTTCATGATGATAGCACTTTCCTAAGGGGGTCAAACCATGTCCCAAAGGTCACCGGATCTGGTGTCAATTTAAAGAAGTAGTCCAGTTACACACTTGTGGGCTTATAACTTGGCTTCTGAATGTCCTAGAGAGATCAGGTTTGTTTTAGTGTACTCCAATCAACAGCCCCTACAACCACAAAAAGGAATGGAGTCATTAGCACCTATGGTTTTAAATGGCACCCAGAATTATGTTTTACGAAGCACAATTTCACATCATTCTGGGTCCATTTGTGTGAAAACAAGGTCCAATCAGGCTGAAACGTTACAAGAATGTAGAATCTATTGAGTTGTAATTGATCTGAACGTTTCATGATGATAGCACTTTCCTAAGGGGGTCAAACCATGTCCCAAAAGTCACCGGATCTGGTGTCAATTTAAAGCAGTAGTCCAGTTACACATTTGTGGGCTTATAACTTGGCTTCTGAATGTCCTAGAGAGATCAGGTTTGTTTTAGTGTACTCCAATCAACAGCCCCTACAACCACAAAAAGGAATGGAGTCATTAGCGCTTATGTTTTGTAAATGGCACCCAGAATTATGTTGCATGAAGCACAATTTCACATCATTCTGGGTCCATTTGTGTGAAAACAAGGTCCAATCAGGCTGAAACGTTACAAGAAGGTAGAATCTATTGAGTTGTAAGTGATCTGAACGTTTCATGATGATCGCACATTCCTATAGGGTGTCAAACCATGTCCCAAAGGTCACCGGGCCTGGTGTCACTTTAAAGAAGTAGTCCAGTTACACCTTTGTGGGCTTATAACTTGGCTTCTGAATATCCTAGAGAGGTCAGGTTTGTTTTAGAGTACTCCAATTAACAGCCCCTACAACCACAAAAAGGAATGGAGTCATTAGCACTTATGGTTTGTAAATGGCACCCAGAATTATGTTGCACGAAGCACAATTTCACATCATTCTGGGTCCATTTGTGTGAAAACAAGGTCCAATCAGGCTGAAACGTTACAAGAATGTAGAATCTATTGAGTTGTAAGTGATCTGAACGTTTCATGATGATAGCACTTCCTAAGGGGGTCAAACCATGTCCCAAAGGTCACCGGATCTGGTGTCAATTTAAAGAAGTAGTCCAGTTACACATTTGTGGGCTTATAACTTGGCTTCTGAATGTCCTAGAGAGATCAGGTTTGTTTTAGTGTACTCCAATCAACAGCCCCTACAACCACAAAAAGGAATGGAGTCATTAGCACTTAAGGTTTGTAAATGGCACCCAGAATTATGTTGCACGAAGCACAATTTCACATCATTCTAGGTCCATATGTGTGAAAACAAGGACCAATCAGGCTGAAACGTTACAGGAAGGTAGAATCTATTGAGTTGTAAGTGATCTGAACGTTTCATGATGATAGCACTTTCCTAAGGGGGTCAAACCATGTCCCAAAGGTCACCTGATCTGGTGTCAATTTAAAGAAGTAGTCCAGTTACACCTTTGTGGGCTTATAACTTGGCTTCTGGATGTCCTAGAGAGGTCAGGTTTGTTTTATTGTACTCCAATCAACAGCCCCTACAACCACAAAAAAGAATGGAGTCATTAGCACTTATGGGTTGTAAATGGCACCCAGAATTATGTTGCACGAAGCACAATTTCACATCATTCTGGGTCCATTTGTGTGAAATCAAGGTCCAATCAGGCTGAAACGTTACAAGAAGGTAGAATCAATTGAGTTGTAAGTGATCTGAACATTTCACGATGATCGCACATTCCCATAGGGGGTCAAACCATGTCCCAAAGGTCACCGGGCCTGGTGTCACTTTAAAGAAGTAGTCCAGTTACACCTTTGTGGGCTTATAACTTGGCTTCTGAATGTCCTAGAGAGGTCAGGCTTGTTTTAGTGTACTCCAATCAACAGCCCCTACAACCACAAAAAGGAATGGAGTCATTAGCACTTATGGATTGTAAATGGCACCCAGAATTAAGTTGCACGAAGTACAATTTCACATCATTCTGGGTCCATTTGTGTGAAAACAAGGTCCAGTCAGGCTGAAACGTTACAAGAAGGTAGAATCTATTGAGTAGTAAGTGAGCTGAACGTTTCATGATGATCGCACATTCCTATAGGGGGTCAAACCTTGTCCCAAAGGTCACCGGGCCTGGTGTCACTTTAAAGAAGTAGTCCAGTTACACCTTTGTGGGCTTATAACTTGGCTTCTGAATATCCTAGATAGGTCAGGTTTGTTTTAGAGTACTCCAATTAACAGCCCCCATTACCACAAAAAGGAATGGAGTCATTAGCACTTATGGTTTGTAAATGGCACCCAGAATTATGTTGCACGAAGCACAATTTCACATCATTCTGGGTCCATTTGTGTGAAAACAAGGTCCAATCAGGCTGAAACGTTACAAGAATGTAGAATCTATTGAGTTGTAATTGATCTGAACGTTTCATGATGATAGCACTTTCCTAAGGGGATCAAACCATGTCCCAAAGGTCACCGGATCTGGTGTCAATTTAAAGAAGTAGTCCAGTTACACATTTGTGGGCTTATAACTTGGCTTCTGAATGTCCTAGAGAGATCAGGTTTGTTTTAGTGTACTCCAATCAACAGCCCCTACAACCACAAAAAGGAATGGAGTCATTAGCGCTTATGTTTTGTAAATGGCACCCAGAATTATGTTGCATGAAGCACAATTTCACATCATTCTGGGTCCATTTGTGTGAAAACAAGGTCCAATCAGGCTGAAATGTTACAAGAAGGTAGAATCTATTGAGTTGTAAGTGATCTGAACGTTTCATGATGATCGCACATTCCTATAGGGGGTCAAACCATGTCCCAAAGGTCACCGGGCCTGGTGTCACTTTAAAGAAGTAGTCCAGTTACACCTTTGTGGGCTTATAACTTGGCTTCTGAGTATCCTAGAGAGGTCAGGTTTGTTTTAGAGTACTCCAATTAACAGCCCCCATTAACCCAAAAAGGAATGGAGTCATTAGCACTTATGGTTTGTAAATGGCACCCAGAATTATGTTGCACGAAGCACAATTTCACATCATTCTAGGTCCATTTGTGTGAAAACAAGGTCCAATCAGGCTGAAACGTTACAAGAAGGTAGAATAAATTGAGTTGTAAGTGATCTGAACGTTTCACAATGATCGCACATTCCCATAGGGGGTCAAACCATGTCCCAAAGGTCACCGGGCCTGGTGTCACTTTAAAGAAGTAGTCCAGTTACACCTTTGTGGGCTCATAACTTGGCTTCTGAATGTCCTAGAGAGGTCAGGCTTGTTTTAGTGTACTCCAATCAACAGCCCCTACAACCACAAAAAGGAATGGAGTCATTAGCACTTATGGATTGTAAATGGCACCCAGAATTAAGTTGCACGAAGTACAATTTCACATCATTCTGGGTCCATTTGTGTGAAAACAAGGTCCAGTCAGGCTGAAACGTTACAAGAAGGTAGAATCTATTGAGTTGTAAGTGAGCTGAACGTTTCATGATGATCGCACATTCCTATAGGGGGTCAAACCTTGTCCCAAAGGTCACCGGGCCTGGTGTCACTTTAAAGAAGTAGTCCAGTTACACCTTTGTGGGCTTATAACTTGGCTTCTGAATATCCTAGAGAGGTCAGGTTTGTTTTAGAGTACTCCAATTAACATCCCCCATTACCACAAAAAGGAATGGAGTCATTAGCACTTATGGTTTGTAAATGGCACCCAGAATTATGTTGCACGAAGCACAATTTCACATCATTCTGGGTCCATTTGTGTGAAAACAAGGTCCAATCAGGCTGAAACGTTACAAGAAGGTAGAATCTATTGAGTTGTAAGTGATCTGAACGTTTCATGATGATCGCACATTCCTATAGGGGGTAAAACCATGTCCCAAAGGTCACCGGGCCTGGTGTCACTTAAAAGAAGTAGTCCAGTTACACATTTGTGGGCTTATAACTTGGCTTCTGAATGTCCTAGAGAGGTCAGGTTTGTTTTAGAGTACTCCAATTAACAGCCCCTCTTACCTCAAAAAGGAATGGAGTCATTAGCCCTTATGGTTTTTAAATGGCACCCAGAATTATGTTGCACGAAGCACAATTTCACATCATTCTGGGTTCATTTGTGTGAAAACAAGGTCCAAAGGGGCTGAAACGTTACAGGAAGGTAGAATCTGTTGAGTTGTAAGTGATCTGAACGTTTCATGATGATAGCACTTTCCTAAGGGGGACAAACCATGTCCCAAAGGTCACCGGATCTGGTGTCAATTTAAAGAAGTAGTCCAGTTACACCTTTGTGCGCTTATAACTTGGCTTCTGAATGTCCTAGAGAGGTCAGGTTTGTTTTAGTGTACTCCAATCATCAACAGCCCCGATAACAACAAAAAGGAATGGAGTCATTAGCACTTATGGTTTGTAAATGGCACCCAGAATTATGTTGCACAAAGCACAATTTCACATCATTCTGGGTCCATTTGTGTGAAAACAAGGTCCAATCAGGCTGAAACGTTACAAGAATGTAGAATCTATTGAGTTGTAATTGATCTGAACGTTTCATGATGATAGCACTTTCCTAAGGGGGTCAAACCATGTCCCAAAAGTCACCGGATCTGGTGTCAATTTAAAGCAGTAGTCCAGTTACACATTTGTGGGCTTATAACTTGGCTTCTGAATGTCCTAGAGAGATCAGGTTTGTTTTAGTGTACTCCAATCAACAGCCCCTACAACCACAAAAAGGAATGGAGTCATTAGCGCTTATGTTTTGTAAATGGCACCCAGAATTATGTTGCATGAAGCACAATTTCACATCATTCTGGGTCCATTTGTGTGAAAACAAGGTCCAATCAGGCTGAAACGTTACAAGAAGGTAGAATCTATTGAGTTGTAAGTGATCTGAACGTTTCATGATGATCGCACATTCCTATAGGGTGTCAAACCATGTCCCAAAGGTCACCGGGCCTGGTGTCACTTTAAAGAAGTAGTCCAGTTACACCTTTGTGGGCTTATAACTTGGCTTCTGAATATCCTAGAGAGGTCAGGTTTGTTTTAGAGTACTCCAATTAACAGCCCCCATTACCACAAAAAGGAATGGAGTCATTAGCACTTATGGTTTGTAAATGGCACCCAGAATTATGTTGCACGAAGCACAATTTCACATCATTCTGGGTCCATTTGTGTGAAAACAAGGTCCAATCAGGCTGAAACGTTACAAGAATGTAGAATCTATTGAGTTGTAAGTGATCTGAACGTTTCATGATGATAGCACTTCCTAAGGGGGTCAAACCATGTCCCAAAGGTCACCGGATCTGGTGTCAATTTAAAGAAGTAGTCCAGTTACACATTTGTGGGCTTATAACTTGGCTTCTGAATGTCCTAGAGAGATCAGGTTTGTTTTAGTGTACTCCAATCAACAGCCCCTACAACCACAAAAAGGAATGGAGTCATTAGCACTTAAGGTTTGTAAATGGCACCCAGAATTATGTTGCACGAAGCACAATTTCACATCATTCTAGGTCCATTTGTGTGAAAACAAGGACCAATCAGGCTGAAACGTTACAGGAAGGTAGAATCTATTGAGTTGTAAGTGATCTGAACGTTTCATGATGATAGCACTTTCCTAAGGGGGTCAAACCATGTCCCAAAGGTCACCTGATCTGGTGTCAATTTAAAGAAGTAGTCCAGTTACACCTTTGTGGGCTTATAACTTGGCTTCTGGATGTCCTAGAGAGGTCAGGTTTGTTTTATTGTACTCCAATCAACAGCCCCTACAACCACAAAAAAGAATGGAGTCATTAGCACTTATGGGTTGTAAATGGCACCCAGAATTATGTTGCACGAAGCACAATTTCACATCATTCTGGGTCCATTTGTGTGAAATCAAGGTCCAATCAGGCTGAAACGTTACAAGAAGGTAGAATCAATTGAGTTGTAAGTGATCTGAACATTTCACGATGATCGCACATTCCCATAGGGGGTCAAACCATGTCCCAAAGGTCACCGGGCCTGGTGTCACTTTAAAGAAGTAGTCCAGTTACACCTTTGTGGGCTTATAACTTGGCTTCTGAATGTCCTAGAGAGGTCAGGCTTGTTTTAGTGTACTCCAATCAACAGCCCCTACAACCACAAAAAGGAATGGAGTCATTAGCACTTATGGATTGTAAATGGCACCCAGAATTAAGTTGCACGAAGTACAATTTCACATCATTCTGGGTCCATTTGTGTGAAAACAAGGTCCAGTCAGGCTGAAACGTTACAAGAAGGTAGAATCTATTGAGTAGTAAGTGAGCTGAACGTTTCATGATGATCGCACATTCCTATAGGGGGTCAAACCTTGTCCCAAAGGTCACCGGGCCTGGTGTCACTTTAAAGAAGTAGTCCAGTTACACCTTTGTGGGCTTATAACTTGGCTTCTGAATATCCTAGATAGGTCAGGTTTGTTTTAGAGTACTCCAATTAACAGCCCCCATTACCACAAAAAGGAATGGAGTCATTAGCACTTATGGTTTGTAAATGGCACCCAGAATTATGTTGCACGAAGCACAATTTCACATCATTCTGGGTCCATTTGTGTGAAAACAAGGTCCAATCAGGCTGAAACGTTACAAGAATGTAGAATCTATTGAGTTGTAATTGATCTGAACGTTTCATGATGATAGCACTTTCCTAAGGGGATCAAACCATGTCCCAAAGGTCACCGGATCTGGTGTCAATTTAAAGAAGTAGTCCAGTTACACATTTGTGGGCTTATAACTTGGCTTCTGAATGTCCTAGAGAGATCAGGTTTGTTTTAGTGTACTCCAATCAACAGCCCCTACAACCACAAAAAGGAATGGAGTCATTAGCGCTTATGTTTTGTAAATGGCACCCAGAATTATGTTGCATGAAGCACAATTTCACATCATTCTGGGTCCATTTGTGTGAAAACAAGGTCCAATCAGGCTGAAATGTTACAAGAAGGTAGAATCTATTGAGTTGTAAGTGATCTGAACGTTTCATGATGATCGCACATTCCTATAGGGGGTCAAACCATGTCCCAAAGGTCACCGGGCCTGGTGTCACTTTAAAGAAGTAGTCCAGTTACACCTTTGTGGGCTTATAACTTGGCTTCTGAGTATCCTAGAGAGGTCAGGTTTGTTTTAGAGTACTCCAATTAACAGCCCCCATTAACCCAAAAAGGAATGGAGTCATTAGCACTTATGGTTTGTAAATGGCACCCAGAATTATGTTGCACGAAGCACAATTTCACATCATTCTAGGTCCATTTGTGTGAAAACAAGGTCCAATCAGGCTGAAACGTTACAAGAAGGTAGAATAAATTGAGTTGTAAGTGATCTGAACGTTTCACAATGATCGCACATTCCCATAGGGGGTCAAACCATGTCCCAAAGGTCACCGGGCCTGGTGTCACTTTAAAGAAGTAGTCCAGTTACACCTTTGTGGGCTCATAACTTGGCTTCTGAATGTCCTAGAGAGGTCAGGCTTGTTTTAGTGTACTCCAATCAACAGCCCCTACAACCACAAAAAGGAATGGAGTCATTAGCACTTATGGATTGTAAATGGCACCCAGAATTAAGTTGCACGAAGTACAATTTCACATCATTCTGGGTCCATTTGTGTGAAAACAAGGTCCAGTCAGGCTGAAACGTTACAAGAAGGTAGAATCTATTGAGTTGTAAGTGAGCTGAACGTTTCATGATGATCGCACATTCCTATAGGGGGTCAAACCTTGTCCCAAAGGTCACCGGGCCTGGTGTCACTTTAAAGAAGTAGTCCAGTTACACCTTTGTGGGCTTATAACTTGGCTTCTGAATATCCTAGAGAGGTCAGGTTTGTTTTAGAGTACTCCAATTAACATCCCCCATTACCACAAAAAGGAATGGAGTCATTAGCACTTATGGTTTGTAAATGGCACCCAGAATTATGTTGCACGAAGCACAATTTCACATCATTCTGGGTCCATTTGTGTGAAAACAAGGTCCAATCAGGCTGAAACGTTACAAGAAGGTAGAATCTATTGAGTTGTAAGTGATCTGAACGTTTCATGATGATCGCACATTCCTATAGGGGGTAAAACCATGTCCCAAAGGTCACCGGGCCTGGTGTCACTTAAAAGAAGTAGTCCAGTTACACATTTGTGGGCTTATAACTTGGCTTCTGAATGTCCTAGAGAGGTCAGGTTTGTTTTAGAGTACTCCAATTAACAGCCCCTCTTACCTCAAAAAGGAATGGAGTCATTAGCCCTTATGGTTTTTAAATGGCACCCAGAATTATGTTGCACGAAGCACAATTTCACATCATTCTGGGTTCATTTGTGTGAAAACAAGGTCCAAAGGGGCTGAAACGTTACAGGAAGGTAGAATCTGTTGAGTTGTAAGTGATCTGAACGTTTCATGATGATAGCACTTTCCTAAGGGGGACAAACCATGTCCCAAAGGTCACCGGATCTGGTGTCAATTTAAAGAAGTAGTCCAGTTACACCTTTGTGCGCTTATAACTTGGCTTCTGAATGTCCTAGAGAGGTCAGGTTTGTTTTAGTGTACTCCAATCATCAACAGCCCCGATAACAACAAAAAGGAATGGAGTCATTAGCACTTATGGTTTGTAAATGGCACCCAGAATTATGTTGCACAAAGCACAATTTCACATCATTCTGGGTCCATTTGTGTGAAAACAAGGTCCACTCAGGCTGAAACGTTACAAGAAGGTAGAATCTATTGAGTTGTAAGTGATCTGAATGTTTCATGATGATCGCACATTCCTATAGGGGGTCAAACCATGTGCCAAAGGTCACCGGGCCTGGTGTCACTTTAAAGAAGTAGTCCAGTTACACATTTGTGGGCTTATAACTTGGCTTCTGAATGTCCTAGAGAGGTCAGGTTTGTTTTAGAGTACTCCAATTAACAGCCCCTCTTACCTCAAAAAGGAATGGAGTCATTAGCCCTTATGGTTTTTAAATGGCACCCAGAATTATGTTGCACGAAGCACAATTTCACATCATTCTGGGTTCATTTGTGTGAAAACAAGGTCCAAAGGGGCTGAAACATTACAGGAAGGTAGAATCTATTGAGTGGTAAGTTATCTGAACGTTTCATGATGATAGCACTTTCCTAAGGGGGTCAAACCATGTCCCAAAGGTCACCGGATCTGGTGTCAATTTAAAGAAGTAGTCCAGTTACACATTTGTGGGCTTATAACTTGGCTTCTGAATGTCCTAGAGAGATCAGGTTTGTTTTAGTGTACTCCAATCAACAGCCCCTACAACCACAAAAAGGAATGGAGTCATTAGCACTCATGGTTTTTAAATGGCACCCAGAATTATGTTGCACGAAGCACAATTTCACATCATTCTGGGTTCATTTGTGTGAAAACAAGGTCCAATCAGGCTGAAACGTTACAAGAAGGTAGAATCTATTGAGTTGTAAGTGATCTGAACGTTTCATGATGATCGCACATTCCTATAGGGGGACAAACCATGTCCCAAAGGTCACCGGGCCTGGTGTCACTTTAAAGAAGTAGTCCAGTTACACATTTGTGGGCTTATAACTTGGCTTCTGAATGTCCTAGAGAGATCAGGTTTGTTTTAGTGTACTCCAATCAACAGCCCCTACAACCACAAAAATGAATGGAGTCATTAGCACTTATGGTTTGGAAATGGCACCCAGAATTGTGTTGCACGAAGCACAATTTCACATCATTCTGGGTCCATTTGTGTGAAAACAAGGTCCAATCAGGCTGAAACCTTACAAGAAGGTAGAATCAATTGAGTTGTAAGTGATCTGAACGTCTCATGATGATCGCACATTCTTATAGGGGGTAAAACCATGTCCCAAAGGTCACCGGGCCTGGTGTCACATTAAAGACGTAGTCCAGTTACACCTTTGTGGGCTTATAACTTGGCTTCTGAATATCCTAGAGATGTCAGGTTTGTTTTAGAGTACTCCAATTAACAGCCCCCATTACCTCAAAAAGGAATGGAGTCATTAGCACTTATGGGTTTTAAATGGCACCCAGAATTAAGTTGCATGAAGCACAATTTCACATCATTCGGGGTTCATTTGTGGAAAACAAGGTCCAATCAGGCTGAAACGTTACAGGAAGGTAGAATCTATTGAGTTGTAAGTGATCTGAACGTTTCATGATGATAGCACTTTCCTAAGGGGGTCAAACCATGTCCCAAAGGTCACCGGATCTGGTGTCAATTTAAAGAAGTAGTCCAGTTACACATTTGTGGGCTTATAACTTGGCTTCTGAATGTCCTAGAGAGATCAGGTTTGTTTTAGTGTACTCCAATCAACAGCCCCTATAACCACAAAAAGGAATGGAGTCATTAGAACCTATGGTTTGTAAATGGCACCCAGAATTATGTTGCACGAAGCACAATTTCACATCATTCTGGGTCCATTTGTGTGAAAACAAGGTCCAATTAGGCTGAAACGTTACAAGAAGGTAGAATCTATTGAGTTGTAAGTGATCTGAATGTTTCATGATCATCGCACATTCCTATATGGGATCAAACCATGTCCCAAAGGTCACCGGATCTGGTGTCAATTTAAAGAAGTAGTCCAGTTACACATTTGTGGGCTTATACCTTGGCTTCTGAATGTCCTAGAGAGATCAGGTTTGTTTTAGTGTACTCCAATAGACAGCCCCTACAATCACAAAAAGGAATTGAGTCATTAGCACTTATGGTTTGTAAATTGCACCCAGAATTATGTTGCACGAAGCACAATTTCACATCATTCTGGGTCCATTTGTGTGAAAACAAGGTCCAATCAGGCTGAAACGTTACAAGAAGGTAGAATCTATTGAGTTTTAAGTGATCTGAACGTTTCATGATGATCGCACATTCCTATAGGGGTTCAAACCATGTCCCAAAGGTCACCGGGCCTGGTGTCACTTTAAAGAAGTAGTCCAGTTACACCTTTGTGGGCTTATAACTTGGCTTCTGAATATCCTAGAGAGGTCAGGTTTGTTTTAGAGTACTCCAATTAACAGCCCCCATTACCACAAAAAGGAATGGAGTCATTAGCACTTATGGTTTTTAAATGGCACCCAGAATTATGTTGCACAAAGCACAATTTCACATCATTCTGGGTTCATTTGTGTGAAAACAAGGTCCAATTAGGCTGAAACGTTACAGGAAGGTAGAATCTATTGAGTTGTAAGTGATCTGAACGTTTCATGATGATAGCACTTTCCTAAGGGGGTCAAACCATATCCCAAAGGTCACCAGATCTGGTGTCAATTTAAAGAAGTAGTCAAGTTACACATTTGTGGGCTTATAACTTGGCTTCTGAATGTCCTAGAGAGATCAGGTTTGTTTTAGTGTACTCCAATCAACAGCCCCTACAATCACAAAAAGGAATGGAGTCATTAGCACTTATGGTTTTCAAATGGCACCCAGAATTATGTTGCACAAAGCACAATTTCACATCATTCTGGGTTCATTTGTGTGAAAACAAGGTCCAATCAGGCTGAAATGTTACAAGAAGGTAGAATCTATTGAGTTGTAATTGATCTGAACATTTCATGATGATCGCACATTCCTATAGGGCGTGAAACCATGTCCCAAAGGTCACCGGGCCTGGTGTCACATTAAAGAAGTAGTCCAGTTACACATTTGTGGGCTTATAACTTGGCTTCTGAATGTCCTAGAGAGGTCAGGTTTGTTTTAGAGTACTCCAATTAACAGCCCCTCTTACCTCAAAAAGGAATGGAGTCATTAGCCGTTATGGTTTTTAAATGGCACCCAGAATTATGTTGCACGAAGCACAATTTCACATCATTCTGGGTTCATTTGTGTGAAAACAAGGTCAAATCAGGCTGAAACATTACAGGAAGGTAGAATCTATTGAGTGGTAAGTGATCTGAACGTTTCATGATGATAGCACTTTCCTAAGGGGGTCAAACCATGTCCCAAAGGTCACCGGATCTGGTGTCAATTTAAAGAAGTAGTCCAGTTACACATTTGTGGGCTTATAACTTGGCTTCTGAATGTCCTAGAGAGATCAGGTTTGTTTTAGTGTACTCCAATCAACAGCCCCTACAACCACAAAAAGGAATGGAGTCATTAGCACTCATGGTTTTTAAATGGCACCCAGAATTATGTTGCACGAAGCACAATTTCACATCATTCTGGGTTCATTTGTGTGAAAACAAGGTCCAATCAGGCTGAAACGTTACAAGAAGGTAGAATCTATTGAGTTGTAAGTGATCTGAACGTTTCATGATGATCGCACATTCCTATAGGGGGACAAACCATGTCCCAAAGGTTACCGGGCCTGGTGTCACTTTAAAGAAGTAGTCCAGTTACACATTTGTGGGCTTATAACTTGGCTTCTGAATGTCCTAGAGAGATCAGGTTTGTTTTAGTGTACTCCAATCAACCGCCCCTACAACCACAAAAATGAATGGAGTCATTAGCACTTATGGTTTGGAAATGGCACCCAGAATTATGTTGCACGAAGCACAATTTCACATCATTCTGGGTCCATTTGTGTGAAAACAAGGTCCAATCAGGCTGAAACCTTACAAGAAGGTAGAATCAATTGAGTTGTAAGTGATCTGAACGTTTCATGATGATCGCACATTCTTATAGGGGGTAACACCATGTCCCAAAGGTCACCGGGCCTGGTGTCACATTAAAGAAGTAGTCCAGTTACACCTTTGTGGGCTTATAACTTGGCTTCTGAATATCCTAGAGATGTCAGGTTTGTTTTAGAGTACTCCAATTAACAGCCCCCATTACCTCAAAAAGGAATGGAGTCATTAGCAATTATGGTTTTTAAATGGCACCCAGAATTAAGTTGCATGAAGCACAATTTCACATCATTCTGGGTTCATTTGTGGAAAACAAGGTCCAATCAGGCTGAAACGTTACAGGAAGGTAGAATCTATTGAGTTGTAAGTGATCTGAACGTTTCATGATGATAGCACTTTCCTAAGGGGGTCAAACCATGTCCCAAAGGTCACCGGATCTGGTGTCAATTTAAAGAAGTAGTCCAGTTACACATTTGTGGGCTTATAACTTGGCTTCTGAATGTCCTAGAGAGATCAGGTTTGTTTTAGTGTACTCCAATCAACAGCCCCTACAACCACAAAAATGAATGGAGTCATTAGAACCTATGGTTTGTAAATGGCACCCAGAATTATGTTGCACGAAGCACAATTTCACATCATTCTGGGTCCATTTGTGTGAAAACAAGGTCCAATCAGGCTGAAACGTTACAAGAATGTAGAATCTATTGAGTTGTAATTGATCTGAACGTGTCATGATGATAGCACTTTCCTAAGGGGGTCAAACCATGTCCCAAAGGTCACCGGATCTGGTGTCAATTTAAAGAAGTAGTCCAGTTACACATTTGTGGGCTTATAACTTGGCTTCTGAATGTCCTAGAGAGATCAGGTTTGTTTTAGTGTACTCCAATCAACAGCCCCTACAACCACAAAAAGGAAATGAGTCATTAGCACTTATGGTTTGTAAATGGCACCCAGAATTATGTTGCACGAAGCACAATTTCACATCATTCTGGGTCCATTTGTGTGAAAACAAGGTCCAATCAGGCTGAAACGTTACAAGAAGGTAGAATAAATTGAGTTGTAAGTGATCTGAACGTTTCACAATGATCGCACATTCCCATAGGGGGTCAAACCATGTCCCAAAGGTCACCGGGCCTGGTGTCACTTTAAAGAAGTAGTCCAGTTACACCTTTGTGGGCTCATAACTTGGCTTCTGAATGTCCTAGAGAGGTCAGGCTTGTTTTAGTGTACTCCAATCAACAGCCCCTACAACCACAAAAAGGAATGGAGTCATTAGCACTTATGGATTGTAAATGGCACCCAGAATTAAGTTGCACGAAGTACAATTTCACATCATTCTGGGTCCATTTGTGTGAAAACAAGGTCCAGTCAGGCTGAAACGTTACAAGAAGGTAGAATCTATTGAGTTGTAAGTGAGCTGAACGTTTCATGATGATCGCACATTCCTATAGGGGGTCAAACCTTGTCCCAAAGGTCACCGGGCCTGGTGTCACTTTAAAGAAGTAGTCCAGTTACACCTTTGTGGGCTTATAACTTGGCTTCTGAATATCCTAGAGAGGTCAGGTTTGTTTTAGAGTACTCCAATTAACATCCCCCATTACCACAAAAAGGAATGGAGTCATTAGCACTTATGGTTTGTAAATGGCACCCAGAATTATGTTGCACGAAGCACAATTTCACATCATTCTGGGTCCATTTGTGTGAAAACAAGGTCCAATCAGGCTGAAACGTTACAAGAAGGTAGAATCTATTGAGTTGTAAGTGATCTGAACGTTTCATGATGATCGCACATTCCTATAGGGGGTAAAACCATGTCCCAAAGGTCACCGGGCCTGGTGTCACTTAAAAGAAGTAGTCCAGTTACACATTTGTGGGCTTATAACTTGGCTTCTGAATGTCCTAGAGAGGTCAGGTTTGTTTTAGAGTACTCCAATTAACAGCCCCTCTTACCTCAAAAAGGAATGGAGTCATTAGCCCTTATGGTTTTTAAATGGCACCCAGAATTATGTTGCACGAAGCACAATTTCACATCATTCTGGGTTCATTTGTGTGAAAACAAGGTCCAAAGGGGCTGAAACGTTACAGGAAGGTAGAATCTGTTGAGTTGTAAGTGATCTGAACGTTTCATGATGATAGCACTTTCCTAAGGGGGACAAACCATGTCCCAAAGGTCACCGGATCTGGTGTCAATTTAAAGAAGTAGTCCAGTTACACCTTTGTGCGCTTATAACTTGGCTTCTGAATGTCCTAGAGAGGTCAGGTTTGTTTTAGTGTACTCCAATCATCAACAGCCCCGATAACAACAAAAAGGAATGGAGTCATTAGCACTTATGGTTTGTAAATGGCACCCAGAATTATGTTGCACAAAGCACAATTTCACATCATTCTGGGTCCATTTGTGTGAAAACAAGGTCCACTCAGGCTGAAACGTTACAAGAAGGTAGAATCTATTGAGTTGTAAGTGATCTGAATGTTTCATGATGATCGCACATTCCTATAGGGGGTCAAACCATGTGCCAAAGGTCACCGGGCCTGGTGTCACTTTAAAGAAGTAGTCCAGTTACACATTTGTGGGCTTATAACTTGGCTTCTGAATGTCCTAGAGAGGTCAGGTTTGTTTTAGAGTACTCCAATTAACAGCCCCTCTTACCTCAAAAAGGAATGGAGTCATTAGCCCTCATGGTTTTTAAATGGCACCCAGAATTATGTTGCACGAAGCACAATTTCACATCATTCTGGGTTCATTTGTGTGAAAACAAGGTCCAAAGGGGCTGAAACATTACAGGAAGGTAGAATCTATTGAGTGGTAAGTTATCTGAACGTTTCATGATGATAGCACTTTCCTAAGGGGGTCAAACCATGTCCCAAAGGTCACCGGATCTGGTGTCAATTTAAAGAAGTAGTCCAGTTACACATTTGTGGGCTTATAACTTGGCTTCTGAATGTCCTAGAGAGATCAGGTTTGTTTTAGTGTACTCCAATCAACAGCCCCTACAACCACAAAAAGGAATGGAGTCATTAGCACTCATGGTTTTTAAATGGCACCCAGAATTATGTTGCACGAAGCACAATTTCACATCATTCTGGGTTCATTTGTGTGAAAACAAGGTCCAATCAGGCTGAAACGTTACAAGAAGGTAGAATCTATTGAGTTGTAAGTGATCTGAACGTTTCATGATGATCGCACATTCCTATAGGGGGACAAACCATGTCCCAAAGGTCACCGGGCCTGGTGTCACTTTAAAGAAGTAGTCCAGTTACACATTTGTGGGCTTATAACTTGGCTTCTGAATGTCCTAGAGAGATCAGGTTTGTTTTAGTGTACTCCAATCAACAGCCCCTACAACCACAAAAATGAATGGAGTCATTAGCACTTATGGTTTGGAAATGGCACCCAGAATTATGTTGCACGAAGCACAATTTCACATCATTCTGGGTCCATTTGTGTGAAAACAAGGTCCAATCAGGCTGAAACCTTACAAGAAGGTAGAATCAATTGAGTTGTAAGTGATCTGAACGTCTCATGATGATCGCACATTCTTATAGGGGGTAAAACCATGTCCCAAAGGTCACCGGGCCTGGTGTCACATTAAAGACGTAGTCCAGTTACACCTTTGTGGGCTTATAACTTGGCTTCTGAATATCCTAGAGATGTCAGGTTTGTTTTAGAGTACTCCAATTAACAGCCCCCATTACCTCAAAAAGGAATGGAGTCATTAGCACTTATGGGTTTTAAATGGCACCCAGAATTAAGTTGCATGAAGCACAATTTCACATCATTCTGGGTTCATTTGTGGAAAACAAGGTCCAATCAGGCTTAAACGTTACAGGAAGGTAGAATCTATTGAGTTGTAAGTGATCTGAACGTTTCATGATGATAGCACTTTCCTAAGGGGGTCAAACCATGTCCCAAAGGTCACCGGATCTGGTGTCAATTTAAAGAAGTAGTCCAGTTACACATTTGTGGGCTTATAACTTGGCTTCTGAATGTCCTAGAGAGATCAGGTTTGTTTTAGTGTACTCCAATCAACAGCCCCTACAACCACAAAAAGGAATGGAGTCATTAGAACCTATGGTTTGTAAATGGCACCCAGAATTATGTTGCACGAAGCACAATTTCACATCATTCTGGGTCCATTTGTGTGAAAACAAGGTCCAATTAGGCTGAAACGTTACAAGAAGGTAGAATCTATTGAGTTGTAAGTGATCTGAATGTTTCATGATCATCGCACATTCCTATATGGGATCAAACCATGTCCCAAAGGTCACCGGATCTGGTGTCAATTTAAAGAAGTAGTCCAGTTACACATTTGTGGGCTTATACCTTGGCTTCTGAATGTCCTAGAGAGATCAGGTTTGTTTTAGTGTACTCCAATAGACAGCCCCTACAATCACAAAAAGGAATTGAGTCATTAGCACTTATGGTTTGTAAATTGCACCCAGAATTATGTTGCACGAAGCACAATTTCACATCATTCTGGGTCCATTTGTGTGAAAACAAGGTCCAATCAGGCTGAAATGTTACAAGAAGGTAGAATCTATTGAGTTGTAATTGATCTGAACATTTCATGATGATCGCACATTCCTATAGGGCGTGAAACCATGTCCCAAAGGTCACCGGGCCTGGTGTCACATTAAAGAAGTAGTCCAGTTACACATTTGTGGGCTTATAACTTGGCTTCTGAATGTCCTAGAGAGGTCAGGTTTGTTTTAGAGTACTCCAATTAACAGCCCCTCTTACCTCAAAAAGGAATGGAGTCATTAGCCCTTATGGTTTTTAAATGGCACCCAGAATTATGTTGCACGAAGCACAATTTCACATCATTCTGGGTTCATTTGTGTGAAAACAAGGTCAAATCAGGCTGAAACATTACAGGAAGGTAGAATCTATTGAGTGGTAAGTGATCTGAACGTTTCATGATGATAGCACTTTCCTAAGGGGGTCAAACCATGTCCCAAAGGTCACCGGATCTGGTGTCAATTTAAAGAAGTAGTCCAGTTACACATTTGTGGGCTTATAACTTGGCTTCTGAATGTCCTAGAGAGATCAGGTTTGTTTTAGTGTACTCCAATCAACAGCCCCTACAACCACAAAAAGGAATGGAGTCATTAGCACTCATGGTTTTTAAATGGCACCCAGAATTATGTTGCACGAAGCACAATTTCACATCATTCTGGGTTCATTTGTGTGAAAACAAGGTCCAATCAGGCTGAAACGTTACAAGAAGGTAGAATCTATTGAGTTGTAAGTGATCTGAACGTTTCATGATGATCGCACATTCCTATAGGGGGACAAACCATGTCCCAAAGGTTACCGGGCCTGGTGTCACTTTAAAGAAGTAGTCCAGTTACACCTTTGTGGGCTTATAACTTGGCTTCTGAATATCCTAGAGAGGTCAGGTTTGTTTTAGAGTACTCCAATTAACAGCCCCCATTACCACAAAAAGGAATGGAGTCATTAGCATTTATGGTTTTTAAATGGCACCCAGAATTATGTTGCACAAAGCACAATTTCACATCATTCTGGGTTCATTTGTGTGAAAACAAGGTCCAATCAGGCTGAAACGTTACAGGAAGGTAGAATCTATTGAGTTGTAAGTGATCTGAACGTTTCATGATGATAGCACTTTCCTAAGGGGGTCAAACCATATCCCAAAGGTCACCAGATCTGGTGTCAATTTAAAGAAGTAGTCAAGTTACACATTTGTGGGCTTATAACTTGGCTTCTGAATGTCCTAGAGAGATCAGGTTTGTTTTAGTGTACTCCAATCAACAGCCCCTACAATCACAAAAAGGAATGGAGTCATTAGCACTTATGGTTTTCAAATGGCACCCAGAATTATGTTGCACAAAGCACAATTTCACATCATTCTGGGTTCATTTGTGTGAAAACAAGGTCCAATCAGGCTGAAATGTTACAAGAAGGTAGAATCTATTGAGTTGTAATTGATCTGAACATTTCATGATGATCGCACATTCCTATAGGGCGTGAAACCATGTCCCAAAGGTCACCGGGCCTGGTGTCACATTAAAGAAGTAGTCCAGTTACACATTTGTGGGCTTATAACTTGGCTTCTGAATGTCCTAGAGAGGTCAGGTTTGTTTTAGAGTACTCCAATTAACAGCCCCTCTTACCTCAAAAAGGAATGGAGTCATTAGCCCTTATGGTTTTTAAATGGCACCCAGAATTATGTTGCACGAAGCACAATTTCACATCATTCTGGGTTCATTTGTGTGAAAACAAGGTCAAATCAGGCTGAAACATTACAGGAAGGTAGAATCTATTGAGTGGTAAGTGATCTGAACGTTTCATGATGATAGCACTTTCCTAAGGGGGTCAAACCATGTCCCAAAGGTCACCGGATCTGGTGTCAATTTAAAGAAGTAGTCCAGTTACACATTTGTGGGCTTATAACTTGGCTTCTGAATGTCCTAGAGAGATCAGGTTTGTTTTAGTGTACTCCAATCAACAGCCCCTACAACCACAAAAAGGAATGGAGTCATTAGCACTCATGGTTTTTAAATGGCACCCAGAATTATGTTGCACGAAGCACAATTTCACATCATTCTGGGTTCATTTGTGTGAAAACAAGGTCCAATCAGGCTGAAACGTTACAAGAAGGTAGAATCTATTGAGTTGTAAGTGATCTGAACGTTTCATGATGATCGCACATTCCTATAGGGGGACAAACCATGTCCCAAAGGTTACCGGGCCTGGTGTCACTTTAAAGAAGTAGTCCAGTTACACATTTGTGGGCTTATAACTTGGCTTCTGAATGTCCTAGAGAGATCAGGTTTGTTTTAGTGTACTCCAATCAACCGCCCCTACAACCACAAAAATGAATGGAGTCATTAGCACTTATGGTTTGGAAATGGCACCCAGAATTATGTTGCACGAAGCACAATTTCACATCATTCTGGGTCCATTTGTGTGAAAACAAGGTCCAATCAGGCTGAAACCTTACAAGAAGGTAGAATCAATTGAGTTGTAAGTGATCTGAACGTTTCATGATGATCGCACATTCTTATAGGGGGTAACACCATGTCCCAAAGGTCACCGGGCCTGGTGTCACATTAAAGAAGTAGTCCAGTTACACCTTTGTGGGCTTATAACTTGGCTTCTGAATATCCTAGAGATGTCAGGTTTGTTTTAGAGTACTCCAATTAACAGCCCCCATTACCTCAAAAAGGAATGGAGTCATTAGCAATTATGGTTTTTAAATGGCACCCAGAATTAAGTTGCATGAAGCACAATTTCACATCATTCTGGGTTCATTTGTGGAAAACAAGGTCCAATCAGGCTGAAACGTTACAGGAAGGTAGAATCTATTGAGTTGTAAGTGATCTGAACGTTTCATGATGATAGCACTTTCCTAAGGGGGTCAAACCATGTCCCAAAGGTCACCGGATCTGGTGTCAATTTAAAGAAGTAGTCCAGTTACACATTTGTGGGCTTATAACTTGGCTTCTGAATGTCCTAGAGAGATCAGGTTTGTTTTAGTGTACTCCAATCAACAGCCCCTACAACCACAAAAATGAATGGAGTCATTAGAACCTATGGTTTGTAAATGGCACCCAGAATTATGTTGCACGAAGCACAATTTCACATCATTCTGGGTCCATTTGTGTGAAAACAAGGTCCAATCAGGCTGAAACGTTACAAGAATGTAGAATCTATTGAGTTGTAATTGATCTGAACGTGTCATGATGATAGCACTTTCCTAAGGGGGTCAAACCATGTCCCAAAGGTCACCGGATCTGGTGTCAATTTAAAGAAGTAGTCCAGTTAAACATTTGTGGGCTTATAACTTGGCTTCTGAATGTCCTAGAGAGATCAGGTTTGTTTTAGTGTACTCCAATCAACAGCCCCTACAACCACAAAAAGGAAATGAGTCATTAGCACTTATGGTTTGTAAATGGCACCCAGAATTATGTTGCATGAAGCACAATTTCACATCATTCTGGGTCCATTTGTGTGAAAACAAGGTCCAATCAGGCTGAAATGTTACAAGAAGATAGAATCTATTGAGTTGTAAGTGATCTGAACGTTTCATGATGATCGCACATTCCTATAGGGGGTCAAACCATGTCCCAAAGGTCACCGGGCCTGGTGTCACTTTAAAGAAGTATTCCAGTTACACTTTTGTGGGCTTATAACTTGGCTTCTGAATATCCTAGAGAGGTCAGGTTTGTTTTAGAGTAATCCAATTAACAGCCCCCATTAACCCAAAAAGGAATGGAGTCATTAGCACTTATGGTTTTTAAAGGCACCCAGAATTATGTTGCACGAAGCACAATTTCACATGATTCTGGGTTCATTTGTGTGAAAACAAGGTCCAAAGGGGCTGAAACGTTACAGGAAGGTAGAATCTATTGAGTTGTAAGTGATCTGAACGTTTCATGATGATAGAACTTTCCTAAGGGGGACAAACCATGTCCCAAAGGTCACCGGATCTGGTGTTGTTTTAAAGAAGTAGTCCAGTTACACATTTGTGGGCTTATAACTTGGCTTCTGAATGTCCTAGAGGGATCAGGTTTGTTTTAGTGTACTCCAATCAACAGCCCCTACAACCACAAAAATGAATGGAGTCATTAGCACCTATGGTTTGTAAATGGCACCCAGAATTATGTTGCACGAAGCACAATTTCACATCATTCCTGGTCCATTTGTGTGAAAACAAGGTCCATTCAGGCTGAAACATTACAAGAAGGTAGAATTAATTGAGTTGTAAGTGATCTGAATGTTTCATGATGATAGCACTTTCCTAAGGGGGTCAAACCATGTCCCAAAGGTCACCGGATCTGGTGTCAATTTAAAGAAGTAGTCCAGTTAAACATTTGTGGGCTTATAACTTGGCTTCTGAATGTCCTAGAGAGATCAGGTTTGTTTTAGTGTACTCCAATCAACAGCCCCTACAACCACAAAAAGGAAATGAGTCATTAGCACTTATGGTTTGTAAATGGCACCCAGAATTATGTTGCATGAAGCACAATTTCACATCATTCTGGGTCCATTTGTGTGAAAACAAGGTCCAATCAGGCTGAAATGTTACAAGAAGATAGAATCTATTGAGTTGTAAGTGATCTGAACGTTTCATGATGATCGCACATTCCTATAGGGGGTCAAACCATGTCCCAAAGGTCACCGGGCCTGGTGTCACTTTAAAGAAGTATTCCAGTTACACTTTTGTGGGCTTATAACTTGGCTTCTGAATATCCTAGAGAGGTCAGGTTTGTTTTAGTGTAATCCAATTAACAGCCCCCATTAACCCAAAAAGGAATGGAGTCATTAGCACTTATGGTTTTTAAAGGCACCCAGAATTATGTTGCACGAAGCACAATTTCACATGATTCTGGGTTCATTTGTGTGAAAACAAGGTCCAAAGGGGCTGAAACGTTACAGGAAGGTAGAATCTATTGAGTTGTAAGTGATCTGAACGTTTCATGATGATAGAACTTTCCTAAGGGGGACAAACCATGTCCCAAAGGTCACCGGATCTGGTGTTGTTTTAAAGAAGTAGTCCAGTTACACATTTGTGGGCTTATAACTTGGCTTCTGAATGTCCTAGAGGGATCAGGTTTGTTTTAGTGTACTCCAATCAACAGCCCCTACAACCACAAAAATGAATGGAGTCATTAGCACCTATGGTTTGTAAATGGCACCCAGAATTATGTTGCACGAAGCACAATTTCACATCATTCCTGGTCCATTTGTGTGAAAACAAGGTCCAATCAGGCTGAAACATTACAAGAAGGTAGAATTAATTGAGTTGTAAGTGATCTGAATGTTTCATGATGATAGCACTTTCCTAAGGGGGTCAAACCATGTCCCAAAGGTCACCGGGCCTGGTGTCACTTTAAAGAAGTAGTCCAGTTACACATTTGTGGGCTTATCACCTGGCTTCTGAATATCCTAGAGAGGTCAGGTTTGTTTTAGAGTACTCCAATTAACAGCCCCCATTACCCCAAAAAGGAATGGAGTCATTAGCACTTATGGTTTTTAAATGGCACCCAGAATTATGTTGCACGAAGCACAATTTCACATCATTCTGGGTCCATTTGTGTGAAAACAAGGTCCAATCAGGCTGAAACTTTACAAGAAGGTAGAATCTATTGAGTTGTAAGTGATCTGAAGTCATTAGCACTTATGGTTTGTAAATGGCACCCAGAATTATGTTGCACGAAGCACAATTTCACATCATTCTGGGTCCATTTGTGTGAAAACAAGGTCCAATCTGGCTGAAACGTTACAAGAAGGTAGAATCTATTGAGTTGTAAGTGATCTGAATGTTTCATGATCATCGCACATTCCTATATGGGGTCAAACCATGTCCCAAAGGTCACCGGATCTGGTGTCATTTTAAAGAAGTAGCCCAGTTACACATTTGTGGGATTATAACTTGGCTTCTGAATGTCCTAGAGAGATCAGGTTTGTTTTAGTGTACTCCAATCAACAGCCCCTACAACCACAAAAAGGAATGGAGTCATTAGCACTCATGGTTTTTAAATGGCACCCAGAATTATGTTGCACGAAGCACAATTTCACATCATTCTGGGTTCATTTGTGTGAAAACAAGGTCCAATCAGGCTGAAACGTTACAAGAAGGTAGAATCTATTGAGTTGTAAGTGATCTGAACGTTTCATGATGATCGCACATTCCTATAGGGGGACAAACCATGTCCCAAAGGTTACCGGGCCTGGTGTCACTTTAAAGAAGTAGTCCAGTTTCACATTTGTGGGCTTATAACTTGGCTTCTGAATGTCCTAGAGAGATCAGGTTTGTTTTAGTGTACTCCAATCAACAGCCCCTACAACCACAAAAATGAATGGAGTCATTAGCACTTATGGTTTGGAAATGGCACCCAGAATTATGTTGCACGAAGCACAATTTCACATCATTCTGGGTCCATTTGTGTGAAAACAAGGTCCAATCAGGCTGAAACCTTACAAGAAGGTAGAATCAATTGAGTTGTAAGTGATCTGAACGTTTCATGATGATCGTACATTCTTATAGGGGGTAAAACCATGTCCCAAAGGTCACCGGGCCTGGTGTCACATTAAAGAAGTAGTCCAGTTACACCTTTGTGGGCTTATAACTTGGCTTCTGAATATCCTAGAGATGTCAGGTTTGTTTTAGAGTACTCCAATTAACAGCCCCCATTACCTCAAAAAGGAATGGAGTCATTAGCAATTATGGTTTTTAAATGGCACCCAGAATTAAGTTGCATGAAGCACAATTTCACATCATTCTGGGTTCATTTGTGGAAAACAAGGTCCAATCAGGCTGAAACGTTACAGGAAGGTAGAATCTATTGAGTTGTAAGTGATCTGAACGTTTCATGATGATAGCACTTTCCTAAGGGGGTCAAACCATGTCCCAAAGGTCACCGGATCTGGTGTCAATTTAAAGAAGTAGTCCAGTTACACATTTGTGGGCTCATAACTTGGCTTCTGAATGTCCTAGAGAGATCAGGTTTGTTTTAGTGTACTCCAATCAACAGCCCCTACAACCACAAAAAGGAATGGAGTCATTAGAACCTATGGTTTGTAAATGGCACCCAGAATTATGTTGCACGAAGCACAATTTCACATCATTCTGGGTCCATTTGTGTGAAAACAAGGTCCAATCAGGCTGAAACGTTACAAGAATGTAGAATCTATTGAGTTGTAATTGATCTGAACGTGTCATGATGATAGCACTTTCCTAAGGGGGTCAAACCATGTCCCAAAGGTCACCGGATCTGGTGTCAATTTAAAGAAGTAGTCCAGTTACACATTTGTGGGCTTATAACTTGGCTTCTGAATGTCCTAGAGAGATCAGGTTTGTTTTAGTGTACTCCAATCAACAGCCCCTAGAACCACAAAAAGGAAAGGAGTCATTAGCACTTATGGTTTGTAAATGGCACCCAGAATTATGTTGCATGAAGCACAATTTCACATCATTCTGGGTCCATTTGTGTGAAAACAAGGTCCAATCAGGCTGAAATGTTACAAGAAGATAGAATCTATTGAGTTGTAAGTGATCTGAACGTTTCATGATGATCGCACATTCCTATAGGGGGTCAAACCATGTCCCAAAGGTCACCGGGCCTGGTGTCACTTTAAAGAAGTATTCCAGTTACACTTTTGTGGGCTTATAACTTGGCTTCTGAATATCCTAGAGAGGTCAGGTTTGTTTTAGAGTAATCCAATTAACAGCCCCCATTAACCCAAAAAGGAATGGAGTCATTAGCACTTATGGTTTTTAAAGGCACCCAGAATTATGTTGCACGAAGCACAATTTCACATGATTCTGGGTTCATTTGTGTGAAAACAAGGTCCAAAGGGGCTGAAACGTTACAGGAAGGTAGAATCTATTGAGTTGTAAGTGATCTGAACGTTTCATGATGATAGAACTTTCCTAAGGGGGACAAACCATGTCCCAAAGGTCACCGGATCTGGTGTTGTTTTAAAGAAGTAGTCCAGTTACACCTTTGTGGGCTTATAACTTGGCTTCTGAATGTCCTAGAGGGATCAGGTTTGTTTTAGTGTACTCCAATCAACAGCCCCTACAACCACAAAAATGAATGGAGTCATTAGCACCTATGGTTTGTAAATGGCACCCAGAATTATGTTGCACGAAGCACAATTTCACATCATTCCTGGTCCATTTGTGTGAAAACAAGGTCCAATCAGGCTGAAACATTACAAGAAGGTAGAATCAATTGAGTTGTAAGTGATCTGAACGTTTCATGATGATAGCACTTTCCTAAGGGGGTCAAACCATGTCCCAAAGGTCACCGGGCCTGGTGTCACTTTAAAGAAGTAGTCCAGTTACACATTTGTGGGCTTATCACTTGGCTTCTGAATAACCTAGAGAGGTCAGGTTTGTTTTAGAGTACTCCAATTAACAGCCCCCATTACCCCAAAAAGGAATGGAGTCATTAGCACTTATGGTTTTTAAATGGCACCCAGAATTATGTTGCACGAAGCACAATTTCACATCATTCTGGGTCCATTTGTGTGAAAACAAGGTCCAATCAGGCTGAAACTTTACAAGAAGGTAGAATCTATTGAGTTGTAAGTGATCTGAAGTCATTAGCACTTATGGTTTGTAAATGGCACCCAGAATTATGTTGCACGAAGCACAATTTCACATCATTCTGGGTCCATTTGTGTGAAAACAAGGTCCAATCTGGCTGAAACGTTACAAGAAGGTAGAATCTATTGAGTTGTAAGTGATCTGAATGTTTCATGATCATCGCATATTCCTATATGGGGTCAAACCATGTCCCAAAGGTCACCGGATCTGGTGTCAATTTAAAGAAGTAGTCCAGTTACACATTTGTGGGCTTATACCTTGGCTTCTGAATGTCCTAGAGAGATCAGGTTTGTTTTAGTGTACTCCAATAGACAGCCCCTACAACCACAAAAAGGAATGGAGTCATTAGCACTTATGGTTTGTAAATGGCACCCAGAATTATGTTGCACGAAGCACAATTTCACATCATTCTGGGTCCATTTGTGTGAAAACAAGGTCCAATCAGGCTGAATCGTTACAAGAAGGTAGAATCTATTGAGTTTTAAGTGATCTGAACGTTTCATGATGATCGCACATTCCTATAGGGGTTCAAACCATGTCCCAAAGGTCACCGGGCCTGGTGTCACTTTAAATAAGTAGTCCAGTTACACCTTTGTGGGCTTATAACTTGGCTTCTGAATATCCTAAAGAGGTCAGGTTTGTTTTAGAGTACTCCAATTAACAGCCCCCATTACCACAAAAAGGAATGGAGTCATTAGCACTTATGGTTTTTAAATGGCACCCAGAATTATGTTGCACAAAGCACAATTTCACATCATTCTGGGTTCATTTGTGTGAAAACAAGGTCCAATCAGGCTGAAACGTTACAGGAAGGTAGAATCTATTGACTTGTAATTGATCTGAACGTGTCATGATGATAGCACTTTCCTAAGGGGGTCAAACCATGTCCCAAAGGTCACCGGATCTGGTGTCAATTTAAAGAAGTAGTCCAGTTACACATTTGTGGGCTTATACCTTGGCTTCTGAATGTCCTAGAGAGATCAGGTTTGTTTTAGTGTACTCCAATAGACAGCCCCTACAACCACAAAAAGGAATGGAGTCATTAGCGCTTATGGTTTGTAAATGGCACCCAGAATTATGTTGCACAAAGCACAATTTCACATCATTCTGGGTCCATTTGTGTGAAAACAAGGTCCAATTAGGCTGAAACGTTACAAGAAGGTAGAATCTATTGAGTTGTAAGTGATCTGAACGTTTCATGATGATCGCACATTCCTATAGGGGGTCAAACCATGTCCCAAAGGTCACCGGGCCTGGTGTCACTTTAAAGAAGTAGTCCAGTTACACCTTTGTGGGCTTAGAACTTGGCTTCTGAATATCCTAGAGAAGTCAGGTTTGTTTTAGAGTACTCCAATTAGCAGCCCCCATTACCACTAAAATGAATGGAGTCATTAGAACTTATGGTTTTTAAATGGCACCCAGAATTATGTTGCACAAAGCACAATTTCACATCATTCTGGGTTCATTTGTGTGAAAACAAGGTCCAATCAGGCTGAAACGTTACAGGAAGGTAGAATCTATTGAGTTGTAAGTGATCTGAACGTTTCATGATGATAGCACTTTCCTAAGGGGGTCAAACCATGTCCCAAAGGTCACCAGATCTGGTGTCAATTTAAAAAAGTAGTCAAGTTACACATTTGTGGGCTTATAACTTGGCTTCTGAATGTCCTAGAGAGATCAGGTTTGTTTTAGTGTACTCCAATCAACAGCCCCTA